>NC_083361.1:83338104-83938104 GCF_030254825.1 Meriones unguiculatus | reverse complement strand
GCTCAGCCTCTCAGTAGCTGGGGGTCCCACCTGGCGGTGCCACAATTCTCTCACCTGTGAATCTGGCATAATCTTCATGTGGCTTGTGTCCAAGTCCAGGGGACCAGAGGATGTCGTGGGGGTGTGGCCTTCTGCACAGCTCTTGTGCAGAGGATGACAGCAGGCTGAGGCCACGGCTGTAGTCACTCAGTCAGTCTTGGAGGAAGAGCAGATTCAGGTGCACAGGCCTTAAACTGTGTGTGGCCTACTTGTAGCCTGTGACCCTTTTCATATGGGGACATTGAGAGTTGACAGATGAAGTGACCAAAGGCAGGGGTTGATTTTCATCCCATGCCTGTGCTCTTTCTACCGTTAGGGGGGCTTCAGGAAGAAATGGATCCAAAATGGCGATTGAGGAAAACAGTGAAGTCTTGAGTCTTCAAAAGAAAAGAAAAAGTGTCCAGCTAGGCATGGTGGGTTTTGCCTGTAATCCCAGCATTCAAGGGGATGAGTCAAAGGGATTGCCAAGAGTTCAAGGCCAACTTCAGCTACATAGTGAACCTCTATCGAGAGAGAGAGAGAGAAAGAGAGAGAGAGAGAGAGAAACAAGTAAATCTGTTGCTCTTGGCTTGAGCCGCAAGGGACCCTGGGGCAAGGGCATGGGTGCACGTAGTTCACTCAGAAAGGGATGCCAAGAAACTCTTAGGAGCAGAAGGTGAGCTGGAGAGGGAGAACTTCCTGGGTGGGGGGTGGTGATTTTCTGAGTGGGTTTCTGCTGTGGGATCATGGCTCCGTCCTGCTGGGTACCCTCTGAGGGCGTAGACACCCTTCAGTACTGCACCCTGAGGACTTGAGTGGGTAAGGTGTGTGCACCGCCCCGAGCAGTCAAGGTCTCTCGATGCTGAGAGAGCCCTTGGGTGGAGAGGGACACTTAGGTGGGTGCCTCAGCCGGGCATCGGTTCGACTCCCGGGGAGTACTCCTGAGAAGAGGCGAATCACATGAGGGTGTGTGTTCATTACAGCCTCTGCCACGCCTGCACCCAGAAGGAACCTAAAAGCACAGCAGGAGGGAATTCATTAGCTTGGTAAGTTATGGTGCAGCAAGATCCGGAGCGTTCTGCAGCCCCCAGGGAAGATCCGGCAGAGGGAGGAGTGTTAAAGCCTGGCCTGGGCGCGACGCTCCACCACGGAGGCCGTGACTATTGGCCCCCTGCAGGGCAGCGAGTGTGTTAAGAGATGTACTGACAGGCCAATTCCTGGCTGGAATAGGTGTGTGCCAACAGGAGGAAGGCAGGAAGCACCCTCAGGAGTGTGGGTGGAATCACTGTCTGCAGATGCTGGCAGTGTGTCTTCTCCGAAGACGCTTTAGGCCTGCTCTTACTATTATTATCTGGGTGTGCATGCATACTCTAGGGAATGTGTGTGTGTGTGCATATGTGTGAAGATGTGGGATAGATATTATGTGTGCATGCATATGTGTGATGTGTGAACATGTGGGATAGATATTATGTGTGCATGCATATGTGTGATGTGTGTACATGTGGGATAGATATTATGTGTGCATGCATATGTGTGATGTGTGAACATGTGGGATAGATATTATGTGTATGTGCACATGCCTGTGTGTGAGTGTTCATATGCATGTACATGTGGGATATATGTGTGTATGTAGGCGTGCCTGTGTGTGTATGCACCCTCAGCTGTGGGGGCAGGAAGTAGGGTGGTGTGAACGCAGAAGTCGACATTTGATGTCTTCTTCAGTCACTCTTCACTTTGTTTTTGAGGCAGGGTTTCTCTTTGTAGCCTTGGTTGTCTGGAATCTGCTCTGTAGACCAGGCTGGCCTCGAACTCACAGAGATCCACCTGCCCCTGCCTCCCAAGTGCTGGGATTAAAGGCATGCACTGCTTGGATCCTTTTTTTTTTTTTTCCGAGACAGATGAGACAAGGTCTCTCACTGAGCCTAGAGCTCATGGATTTGGCCAGCCTGGCTGATCGGCGACATCCAAAGTTCTGCCTACCTCTGCCGCACCCTCTACCTGCCAGGCTGAGATTACAGGTGCATGCCCCAGTCTCCATGCTTTTGACAGGCATGAGGGATCTGAGCTCAGGTTTCATGTTCGCATGGCAAGCACTTTATCAGCCGAGCCCTCTTCCCAGGCGCTCGGCTCTGCTCCTCAGTCAGCCATCTCTGGAGTAACCAGGCCCACCTAGAGTGTCAGGAAGTCTCCTCACTTCATCCAGTGAGCTGGATCCTGCATCAGCTGCGGCAGCACCTGGCCAGTGTTTGACTGTAGCTGAGGACTGAACGAGACCGACAGCCAGAGGTGAGGTGAGCACTCTGCATGGTCTGTGAGGGTGCTGCCCGGATACTGATGACAAGGCTCCCTCTGCTGCACAGTAGACTCGCCCCAGAGCTGAGCTTACACTGTGGCAGCAGCTGGCTGGTACCTTAGAGTCTGAGGCCCACCCTGTCTGGATCACCACACCCCTGAAGTAAATGACCTGGACGGGGGTCACCTCTTTCCTGCAGCCTCATCCTTCCTGGGTATGGGGCCTAGATTGACACAGCCCAGCCCCACCCTTCTCTGGGACGAGGTGGGGCACATGGAATCCATCAGTGACCAAACTTGGGCTGGCCATCTACCAGACATTCCCTGGCTCGGCAGGAGCATCTCACTGTGAGTGTGGGATTTATACAGCCTCAGTCCACCCCAGTTCCAACTGAGCTGTGTTACTCTGGCCAAGATGCTGCTCCTCTCTGAGCCTCTGGCTTCTACTAACCCTGACAAATGTGACCTTGCTATATATAACACAGAACCAGAGTCTGGATGGCTTATAAACAAGTTTCCCTCCCATAGTCCTGGGGTTGGCAGCCTCAGATCAAGGTGTTGGCAGGAGTCTGGGGAGGGCCTGCCTTCTCTCGGGTGGTGGTGGGGCCACTAGCTCCTCACTGTGTCCTTATATGGCGGTGGTGGTGGGGCTACTAGCTCTGGGAATTTTAAAAATAAGAACACACATACAATAGAATCTAATCACCTTCTATAGGCCACACCTGCTGCTGTCACCCATCTCCTCGAGGGTCAGAGGGTTCAGCCTGGGAAACAGGTGCAGGCAACATTCTTAACTGAGCATTCTCTGGCTGCTGAGGCCTAGGGCTAGTGTCCAGAGGTTGAGGATAGACAAGGGGCTGATGGTTAGTGGGCAGCCAGTCTCCCATGAGGCCTGCTTCTACCTCTGACTCAGGGCATGCAGATGGGCAGGCCTCAGTGATCACCAATCTAGTCCTGCTGCAGATGTAGGACCTGCCTTGGAAGAGGTCAGAAAGTGCAAGGCTGCAGATAGAACAGTGGCAGACAGGCCCAAGGCTGGTTCTCCTAGCTTATGGTTCAGTGCACTTTCCCTCAAAGCCAGCCTTGGAAACCTGGTTTCCTAGAACCGGTTAGCTTGTATGCCAGCTGAAGCTACGTGATGCCAAAGAAGAGGAGAAGGGACCCCAGGAGACGCGGGACTTCAGAAGGCCAGGCGTTGCGCTCTGAAAGATGGTGTCGGAACCTGGGCTGGGCCAATGGACAAAAAGCCACCACCTGAGTTACAGTTGTGCCTGCCCAAGATTGACGGGGGCTTCCGAACCAAGGCTTGTGGCCCAGGTCTGCACATGGCACTTTGCTGTCTCGTTAGGCTGGTCTTCCTCTCCAGCATGCCACTTTTCGGTTCATATTTCTTCTTCCGCGCCCTTTCTCCTTCTCTCTCTATTCTGGGATGGCTTTGAACTTGGTATTTAGTCAAGAACGACCCTGAAGCTTTGGTCCACTTAACTGCACCTTCTGTGCGCTGGGATTGCATACAGTGCACCAAGCAACCCCATCTCTGTCCCTCTCTGGCTCTCATGGCTGTCACCCATTCTGCTGGGGCCATCCAGACTGGCTTTAGGCTCATCCAGCTTGCTTTAGAGATCTTCTCACTTGTTCTATTGTGTCTCCACCTTTGCTCTTCTCTTGGCTGCTATATCACACTCCATCCTTCCCTCCCTCCACCCCTCCAATGCCACATGCCCAGTTGATCCCTCCCCCGCCCCCAAGTCAAAGTCCCATGTCTACCTCTGGTAGCAATTACTCTGGGTTAGAATGGAATCTTCCAGAGCCCATGAGCAGCACATGGAGACCAGATGGCAATAAAGTCCAGGAAACTAGACACTTTGTTCATGGGAGTGTGTGTGTGTGTGTGTGTGTGTGTGTGTGTGTGTGTGTAGAAGGGGTAGGTCAGCCGGGCATGATAGCCCATGTCTAATCTCAGAATTTGGAAGGCAGAAGCAGGCAAATCTCTGAGTTCAAGGCCAGCCTGGTCTAAAGAGAGGGTTCCAGGACAGCCAGGGCTTGCCTTGGAACAAAACAAACAAAAAAGAACGCAAGGCCACAGCTGTTGCCACCCTGTCACTCTGTGACTCTGCCCTTGTCTCTCATCTCCTGCTGCAGCCTTCCTTGTGATTACAGCTGCTTTGCCATCCCTGGCATTCTCCTCTCAGGGCCTTTCTACTGCTGCCTGGAACCTTCTTCCTTTCTCAGTTCCTTAACTTGTCTCAAATGTCAGTTTCTAGGGAGAGGCTTTCCAGCCTGGCATCTTAAAATGGCTGTGTTCCCAGCTTCGATGAATCTCCACCTCACTTTCTTTTTCTTTTTTTTTCTGCGCCATGCTTGTGACTGTCCGCTGTGTTTGTTTACCTGTCCACTTCCCTCTGCTGGAATGCGAGCTCCGTGTAGTGAGGGCTGTGTTGGAGTGTCCGCCGTTGCACCCTGGTGCAACAACATTTACACGCAGTTGGACGTATGCTGTCTCTGTCTTCAAAGGCCATGTAGTCTGGCCTCCTGTGCAGCTCTGTAAAGGGTAGATTCCCGGCAGCCATGTTCAGGCTTTGCTGAGGGGAAATGGCATGCCCTCGGGCTCGTGGGGCCTGTGGAGCCCTGGAGTCTTTCCCCTGGAGCCTGCTGCTCTCTGGAATCCCTTCCCAACGGGCTTTTTCACACTCCAGAACGCCACCCCTAGGGAGCTCCCATTCCCTCTGGGGACCCTGATAACCTCCACAGAGCTACTGGCACACACCCAGCTGCAGTGGCCAGGTTGAAATGCTTTGTGGGTCCAGTTGGGACACAGCATTCAGTGCAGCCACATTGCGGATGGCCTCCTACAGCAGAAGCTGGAGCTTGCTGCATAGGAGGCTGCCCTGGTTGGGAAGCCGGCCTTGCCAGGTCCTCTTTCTTACTGTGTGGACAGACATCCCACCTGGAAGCTAACACCTACTTGGCTGCCACTGATTTGAGTGTGTAAGGAGCAGGAAGCGAAGATGAAGTCTGCAGATATGGCTGAGGTCAGAATAAAGACTGGTCTTTATTCCCCAGGCTCAGAGCACTGGGAGAGTTCATGAAGACCATGATTAACAACTCCATTCCCTAGACAGGAACACCAAGAACCAGGCAAGAGTAATACCTCTGAAGTCACATAGCATGCTGATCTCTCAGTTCACAGCTATGTGTGTACATATGTGTACACACACACACACACACACACACACACATATATAAAGTGTGTGTTCAGGCTTGGAGGTGTGTCCTCTGAGGACCAAATGCTTTCTCTGGGAGACATGTATAAGTGTCAACCACTTTACCCAGAACATACATACATACATACACACATACATACACACATATAATATATTTTTGCACACACATTTATATATATGATGCTATTTTAGGATGCACAAGCTCCAAGTTGAGTGAGCTCCTGTGGGGTTGCTGGGGAGTGGGAAGCAGGCACAGCGGCTGGGAGAACAGTCCATCAAAGCTGCTTGGCTATTCTGCTAGCAATGGAGAAAGGAGAAAAGGGCTTCAAGGTCACAGCAGAGGGCTAAATATAGAGACTCTAGGAGGTGGAAGTGGATCCAGGGGACTATTCAGTTCCTTCTCCCAGGGACGTGACCAGGATGCCAGCCGCCAGGGTGAGATGGCTTTCCAAAGGCCACACTGTCCTGCCCTAGACCAGATACCTAGAGGGCCTGGGTTTGCAGTCCTGGCTAGGGTGATCATGACTATTGTGTATGGTTCCTATTCTTTGCTCTGCCCAACTTATATTTAGAGCTCAGGCCTGGAGGTGTGTCTTCTAAGGACAAAATGGTTTCTCTGGGAAACTCATGTGTCAGCGTTGGACTACCTGTGGGTGAAAGAGATAAGTCTTCAAATAGAACATCAGTATCTTCCCCGTTGGCCTCCAAGGCGCTGGGGGAAGGCAGGTTAGCTGTTGGTTCATTGCTGTATCCCCAGAATTCCTTGGGTCAGAGTCTGGCCTAGAGCATGTGTTTACTGCCAATCAGAATGCATCACTCAGAGAATCAAATCAGGCTTTGTGGAGGGGAATCCTGGGCTGGCTACCAAAGAAAGGCTAGAACCCTAAGCCAGTCCACTGGAGAATGGCATGTTAGGCAAAGACAGAACAGTATGTGATGGGTTCAGCGATCCTCAGATGGCAGTCAGATGGGAAGAGTGTGGCTCTTCCTCCAGAGTTTGAGACAAGCTGGGTAGAGGACCTTTGGTTTCTCATTGGTGTCAGTATAGGACTGTCTTAGGGGGCCTATTTCAAGGGGGAGGTTTGCTGCAGGTCTGAGCCCAGGTCTTGTTGGTGCTACCTCTCACTGATGGCCTGGAAAGGGAGGGCCTGCTGTCTCCTGCGGGCTGTTCAGAACAACTTCTGAGGCTCTGAGCCTGATTCTGATGGCTTAGGGGAACCTGGGAGATGACCATGCTGTTTCTAGCATTGCCCTAGCTTGGTGGCCAGGCCCATGCCCTGGGCAGAGAAGGACATGCAATTTAGAGGCAGTTTAGTTTAAATCTATGTCTCTAGGGCAAAAGCTATTGGCAGATCAAGAGAGAGTCAGAGAGGAGGAGGGGGAGAAGGAGGAGGAGGAGCTCAATGGCCTGTCTGCTCTTCCTCCCCATTAAAGTGTAGGTGACCACCTCATCCTGACTAACTTTCCCCTCAGCCCAGCTGAGCCTGGGAGAGCTGTCCGAGAGTGCTCCATATGAGTGATTAGTGAAGGGAGTCAGAAACCTCAGGTCGATTAGGTCTGCAGGTTGCTCTAGCAACAGGCTGTGTTGTGACGCTTCAAGACCCAAGGGCCTGTTAGTCAGAGGTGTGCAGGCAGGGGTCAGCATCTCTCCTCTGGCCCTGAAGGCTTGGCAGGCTGGACACCTCTGGTTGTGATCCAAGGAAAGTCATCCGGCTGCACAAGAATGAGCCTGGCCTAGAAGTAACCCTGTAGGTCTTTGGCTAATAAATGTCACAGGGACATCAGGAAACCCATCCCTAGCTCCCCACAGGGACAAAAGAGTCCCTACCCACCAGTGACAGAGACCTAAGAGGTGACACCAACATGTCTCAATCTATGCCCTGACAACAAGCTTCTGCCTTTGAAGCAGATCCCCTTGGGAGGTTCCCATGCTTACACCAGAGAGAGCCAGGGGTCTTTTACCCAGGGTTCCTTGTGGGGGACAGTTCAAGGCCCAGAGGAAAGGCCATACCCTTCCCATCTGGCTGCCATATTCTAGTGTGCTCTGAGATACACGAACACCCCTTCTCTGGGCCCTAGTCTCCCCTTTGCATGTCTATAGTTCTCTCAGGAGATGCACCTCTGCCTGCCCTGTCAGATCCCCTCTTATTCCCGTGAGCCTCCACTCGGTGCAGCCACAGCAGGCCTCCTGGCTCCCTTGCATGTCGCTGTCCCTCTCAGCATACATTGTCCTGCCTGCTGGAATGCCCCACCCCACTGGCTGGCTGTCATCTCCTATTAACCTTTACCTCCCGGGTTCAGTGTCCCTTACATTGCTGCCGCAGGCCCTGGGAATGAAAGGAGGAGAGGCCCTGCCCTAACTAGCCCCTATGAACAGGCCTGTCTCAAATGTCAAGGCGGGGGAACCTGGGAACATCAAGATAGCTCAGTAGGAAAAGGCAGTTTCCTCCACATCTCACAACCTGCATTTGATCCCTGCAACCCAAGTTGAGGGAGGGGAAAACTGATTCCCAAAAGTTGCCCTCTAACATACACACAAACACACACACACATACACACACCTCCCAACATACAAATACATAAATATTAGATAAACAAATATAAGCTTAATAAAAAGATGGGGACATTCACAGAGTTAATGTCCCCCCCCCCGCAGTGGTCCCCTCCCTAAGTGCCCTTTTGACACACTGGACTGCTGTCCCGTTCCCTGACAACTGGAAACCCCAGCTAAAAATGCTGTCTCAGAGTGGCCAGCCCACACAGTCTCAGGGGAGCCACTTCCCTGCCCGTGTCTCAGTTTCCTCCACTTAGAGGAAGAATGACTGGTGACGCCACAGGGAGGTGGATTACGGCAGAGCTGGCTTCTGAGCACATTTAAGGAATTGTTATTGTATTACTATTGTGGGCGTCTCTTGTGGCTTTTTTTGGCCGTTTGATGAATAATCCTAGACGTGGGTCACACCCACTCTGATCACCCCTCCTGTGGGGTAGATAGACCAGGGCTTGGGGGAACTACGCCCCCAGAGAACCCGCCTCTCATATGAATGTCAGGAAGCCCAGGGCAAGAGCACAGCTGGAGTGTCTTGGCATGGGAGGGCACAGAGTAGATCCAGAGGCCCTTCCAGGAAGCAGTCCCCAGCTCAGGGGAAGGCAGATGGATGGATCAGAGCCTCCATTCTAGTCACGTGGCCTCTTAAGGCGACATGGAGCAGGTTGTGAGCCTCCCGAGCTGTGACCTCACCCTGTAGTCCGCCTGGCCTTCCAGGAATCATTCTGTCTGTCCCAAACCACAGCTGTTGTGTGTGGTCCTGTGGTTCTCAGGCTGTTCCCTCCCCCTGGGTCACCTTCCCCGTTCTTCCGCTCTGGCCTGCAGGAGTGTTCCCAGATGCCCTGCCGAAAGGACCTTCCTCAGCACCTTGCAGACATCCTGAAGACCCGGATAAGACCTATACCCCTGGGGTAGAGAGATGGCTCAGCAGGTAAAACCAAGTTAGATTCCCCACATCCCATGGTGGAGGGAGAGAACCTCATTTTCTTCCAGTTGTCAACTGAGGAAACGGAGGTCCAGGAAGGGTTGGTTACTTGCCCCGGTAAGTTGCAGACTGAAATCAAGGTGACCAGGAAGCTTGTGACTGCTCCTTGCCTCTATCCAGCATCATTTCACCTCTGTGCACTCCTTTAGACAAATCAAGTTCATGCCCTGAGGCGAAGAGCAACTCAGCAAAGTCCTTTGTCTGCCAGCAGTCCCCAGGGCGCCATGGCACACACCGGCTCTGCCCCCTGCCCACCGCCCGTATTATTAATTGGCTTCCTTTGCTTGGAACCTGTTTTGTAATACTGATGAACTTAGTGAACTCTAAAGCCTGGGGGATGTGGGATGCTATGTGTTTCCTTTCGGATTAGCTGTTAGCACCCTAGTGCCAAGGAGAGTCAGAGCAACAGGGTTTGTGTGGTGACACCATGCTGGGAGAGGGTTAAAAGCTTTGCCTCCTACCATCCTCCCGCAACTCCGCAGTGTGTATGCTATTGTTTCATGTTGCTATGGGAGAAACGGAGGCCAATTCAGGTTGTTGGTGACCTGGACCAACTCTAAACTTTCCCTTCTTGACACTGCCACTCAGACACTTGAACACTCCATTCCCAGGCTTTCCCCACCTGTGGCCAGGCACTCCGGACCCAGGCTCTTGCCTGGAACACTTTTGTAGGCTTTCTGTATTCTAGGGGCTGCAGGACACGGCTGGCCATCAGCACTTCCTGGGCTGGTCCTCCCCTGGTCTCACGGGCTGCGGTGATGCACTCTGCCAGTGCAGTTAGGTTTAGGGTAAGAGTCCGGGCTTGAGGTCAGGAGCCTTGGTTTCTAGTCTTCTCTCTGCCATCATTTGCTATGCTATGTCCTTGGGTCACCCTTTCACCCACTGGCCCCCCGCAGATCATCTGTCAGGTGAAATGAGGCTGTCTGAGGGACATGGGCAGGCGCTTGGCAGATGGGTAGGCAGGAGGAAGCCTGGGCCTGATGGCCAGAGTATCTTGGTGTGGGTGTGGGCCTAAGGATGAGGGGCACGAGAACAGAGGTGCTCTCCCATTTGTGGGGAGCAGGGGCTTTTAGGACACCCCACCTCCTTCCTGCTCCGTGGGAAGAAGATGCTTCTTCCTTGGAATGTGCCTCTCTACCTCCCACGAGCCTCAAGACACAGACCTCCAGCATTTGGCCTGAATTAAGTGCTTCAGACATCAGCTGCCTCTGAATCATGGACTGCCAAGGGCTGGGGGAGCATTGGTGGCTTGTGCACGGTCCAGCAGACTCTGGAAAGTCTTTAGGGGTACTCCTGGGGCAAGGGACACCAGGCACCCCATGGAATCTCCCACAGCAGCCTCCTTTATCGGCTTTTAAAACTGAGTTCTTCTTAATTTAAGAACTGCTCTGCATCCAGAGACAGAAGAATCACCCGTGAATCCAACACTCTCTGTTTAGAGAGGTCTAGAGAGTTCACAAGCCAGACAGCAGGAGGGTGGGATTAGAACTGTCTGAGGCTCATACATGCATGCATGCTTTTATTCACTCATTAATCCAACGGGTATGCGTCCAGTGATCTCCCCGTGCCAGGCACAGTGGGGGCTAGGGAGACAGAGACAGGGCACCTGTCCTGAGATCTTAGAGCTTAAGGAATGCCATGCTTAATAACCGATCCCTCGTTATCACTTAATGGGCCACGTCCTTTGCATGTCACCGTGACAAGCCCATGAGGTAAGGAAATGTCCAATTTATAGATGAGGAAATTAAGGCACAGATAAGCTAATACACACAGGGCCAGGCAATTAGTAAGTGGCAGAGCTGGATTTGAACCTCCACTAACTGGCTCAGGACTGTATGCTTGTTTGCACTTAGTGGATAACTTACCATTTAACTGTGGTATTATCTATGGGCCATCTACAAACTGTGTATTGTGTAGCCCACCATCTGTGTGAGTTTGTGTGCCACTATAGAAACACGCCCATGCTACTCTCTGTGTGGTATACATAAATACTGCGAATCCAGAAATGAAGTCAGGGTGCAGAGGTTTCTGGCCGTGGCTTCTAGGGAAATAATACTTGAGTTAAAGTGGAAGGACATTTGCTGGCAGTTGATTTCCAGCAATGTCGCCAATACACAAGAGCTAAGGAATGAAGTCAGTCTCCTACCTCACACCAATACAAAAATTAACTCAAAATATCAAAGTCTGTAAGGACTGACACCGTAAGGCTTCTAGGAGGACACGTTGTCTCAAGTCTTTGTGACCTTTGAATGGTTTCTTAAATATGGCAGCAACAGCACAAGCAACAAAAGGAAAGTTAGGCACACTGGAGATCATCCAAATGGGAAGCTTTTGTTCTTCAAATTAAACTGTCAAAAGAGCACACAGAATGGAAACAGTTTTTGTAAACCATGTATCCAACAGGAGATTAGTAACTACAATATACAAAGACCTCTTACAGAACCCGCTTAAGATCTGAGAAGCTATGTCTCTAAAGATTGTGTGACTGGCCAGGAAGGCCCTGCAAGATGATGTCAGTAGCCATCAAAGAAACAACTCAAACCACAGCACACTGGTCACACCAGCTAAAGGGCTATAATTTTAAAAGAACCAAAGTGTTGAGAGAAATGTGTGGCTGTTGGAACCCTAGTTCACTGCTGGGCCAAGCGGTGCAACCTCTGTGGCTGGCTCTGGTAGCTCCTCAAAGGAGCGTACATGCCGATCACGTGACCCAGCAATTCATTCCTAGGAATTTCCCCAAGAGAAATGAAAACATATGCCCACACAAAACCTTGCGCACATGAATGTTCACTAGCATCTTTCATAATAACTGGGATGTGGAAACCACTCAGATGCCCCCACCCACTGGTGAATGTGTTACGAGTGTGGTGGCATCCATGTAATAGAATATTATTTGGCAACATAAAGGGTGACATTTAACATGGATGAACCTTGGGAACAAGAAAGCGAAAGGAGCACTAAGTGAACACTCAATGAAAGGGCTGGTCACATCAGGCCACATGCTGTGATTTCACCCATATGGACTGTCCGGTATAGACAAACCCGTAAAGACAGAGATGGCGGCTGCCCCAGTCAGAGAGAGACGAGCCACTGCTGATGAGTGCTGAGTCTTGGAGAGGCGGTGATGTCAATATTCTGAAACTGGTGTTGGTGACAATTGCTCAATGGTGAACGTACCAAAATCCTGAATTGCAAGCTTTCAATGGATAAGAGTTATACAATCAAAGAGTAGTTATTTCTAAAAGCTGGATAGATAAAGACATATTAACTACGGGCTGGGAGCGGGTGGGGCTTGGTGAGTACCTTCTAAACGGAGGGAACTGTTATATGAAGACCCTGGGATGGGGAGCCTGGCGTGCTGAAGAAAGCAGAGGAGACCACATGCCAGGGGCTTGTAGGACAAAAGAGAAGAGGGGAGAGAGAGGCACCCAGGGCTGGCCATGCCCCAGAAGGAGCAGCAGGGAGACAGGACTCCCATGCTTTTGTCCAGTTACCTCCTCTCTTGACCTCACCCCGGGACGGGATACAGGATACAGGAGGAGTCCAGGTCGCCTGTCAGCGGTCCCTGTAAGCACCAGACCTGACGCCGTGTGACATGGACATGTGGGTCCCTCTCTCTGAGCTCTACTTTGCATTGTCACATGGCTTCTCCTTCCTCCCTGAGCTTCTATAACAGGGAGCCATAGGATGGTGCTCAGCATTCTGTAATGAAGGTTAGAAGGTCATGATGCATCTGTCCAGCCGCCTTCCTTCTGCATTCCAGTCCTGCTGGAGCAGAGGAGCTTTGATGTACCAAGATCAGGTCCTGAAGCTGAAGGAACTTTAAGGCCTCTCCCTTCAACATACAGGCAACTGGCCGGGGTATCAAGGAGTGGGGGATCTGGCAGCCCAGAGCTCTTCCATATCCCAGAGCTTGACTAATTGGACATCAGGGCAGAAGCTGAGTCTTGGCAACTGGAATCTGTTCATTTGTTCTTTGAACAAACATTGAGGCCTCCGTGCAAGCTGAGAGATCATTCAGCTTAATACCAGCGGCAGATTAGCAGAAGCTGCTGACGATGGGAGCAGGCCTGAGGTCCATTAGGATCAGAGGAAGCCAAGTCAGCAAGCCAGAGAGAGAAAGGAAGGGGGCCTTCTGGCTTCCACGCTGTGCACACAGAGCAGAACACAAAGGGGAAGCCTGTGCAGCTCGGGCCCTCGGCCATCGCAGGAACAGACCAGCCTATAGACAGGCAGCGGCCGTGAGCTGTTTGTCCTTCTGTTTTTGACACTAGGCATCTTTTCAAAGTCCTAGTCTGTCCCAGTCACCCCAGCCAACACTCTGCTGAGAGGGCCTAGTCACCTTTTATCCACCCCAGCCACTCCCGCCAGGACCTGCGAGTATACCTTCCCAAGTTGGCCTGTATGGTCACCATACAGCCATGGTTGGTGTGCCCACTGTGGAACCTGTCAGCTGAGCCTGGTCTCCTCTCCACCTTCCGGTGTCACCCCAGTATCCCAGCCCCCCACCCAGCTCACTTTCATTCTCACTTCTTCACGGTATCTCCTTTTGGACACGTGACTCACTACAGTCTTCCACTCTTCAAAACCCTTCCATAGCTCCCTACCCTTGGAACAAAACCTAATTCTTCCACATGGCCATGGAGACCCTTACTACTTTGCTGGCTCCTGCCATCCTAAGAGCTGCTGTGCTCCAGCCCCTCCCACTGGTACTCTTCCTCACAGCAGCCAGGCCTCCAGGCCTCTACCCCCCAACTCCCTCTGCCCAGGACTTGTTCTTTCTCTGCAATCTATCTGGCAAACCCTCTTAAGGGTCATATCTTTCAAAGCTGCTCCCAGATGGTGGCTGGCATTAAGCCCCCTCCTATGCCCTCAACTTCTCCATCCTCTATTCTGCAAACCTTGGAGGCTCTGGATGTGCCGCGTTCCCTGAGCTCCCAGCCCTGCTTGTCTGTTTCTTACTAGTGCACAGTAGGATAGCATCTTGGGATCTGAGTGTTCACTGGAGTCTTCGGCTGTGCACTGCATCTCAGCTCTGCTGTTTTGGCCAGCACCTTAGATCCTGGTTTCCTCCTGTGCAAAGCAGGAAGGGCACCTCTGCTGCTACTCTGTGGGGGTGCTGTGGGAATTACACGGGTGACACGTGAAAAGCACTCACAGTGGCACCTGGCACACAGCAAGTGGTTTGCAAGGCTTTGCAGATCCCAAGGCTTGCCAGCCCGTGTGCCAGGCTGTCCTCCTCCAGCAGGAAATCTTCATGGGGCATATTGGCCAGGGCCACATGGACAGAAAAGCTTCAAGCTCTGAAGCCCAGCGTAGCTCCGAGGGGCAGCACACGGCTTAATCGATGAGGAGGATGTGGGGGGAGATGCTGGCTGGCAGGCTGCTGGGGTAAGACACCTCACAAATGTCTGCTTTGTGTTTCCTCAGGGCTGGGCTGCAGGCAGGAAGGCTCACGTTCCCAAGTATCCCAGACATGGCTGATAAGGCTGCCTCCGCCTCCGGTCTGGGAACCTCCCTTACTTAATCTCTTTAGATAGGGCCTGGAAGGGGGGCGGGGGTGCCTTCTTTTTTTTTAGAAGTCTTAGAGGCAGACCTCGGTTGCTTGACCCCCATCTGGTATGCTCCACTGTTCCAGCGCCTGCCGGCTCTTCCGTCCTTTTCCCCTCCCTATTCACAATTGACCAGAGCCTGTCAGGGCCTGACCAGCCCCACTCCACATCTTCTAGTATTTTGGTCAGTCCAGGAGCAGCCTGTGGAAGGGTCCTTACTGGACTGAGTGCACAGAGTGGGGCTCCTCAGAACTCCGCTCTGCCTAAGCCCCTTAAAACTCACTGCTCCCTTCTCCCAGATGCCCTATACAAACCCCAGTTCCCCTGAGAGGCTCTCATATGACAAACATATTTCTCATAACAGTTGGTGACCTATCCAAGAGCCTCAACCTGGGCTCTGCAACCCAGCCTGTGGCACAAAGCAGGAGAGGTGATTTTGAGGTCCGAGCTGCAAGGGTGTCCCTCTTACCCAGTGTGGGGTCACCAGCCCCTGGAGACAGTGGCTAGAAACAGTGACATCGTTTTACCCTCAAACCTGCCTTTTGTCAGGGCTCAGGGGAAGGCTGGCTTCTGCCCTAGGTGGCCTAGGGACGGAGTCACGTGAAGAGCTCTTCACCAGCCTGTTACAGCGCCGATGCTGGCCGTTGGCTGTGACTTTAGCTGGGGCAGGGGCTTTCTCGCAGAGGGATGTCGCCATCGTCACCGTCATCACCACCAGCCTTTAGTTAAGGTTAAGCTTAGGAAGTGAAGCGGCGTCACGTCTGCCACATCCTTTTCATTGAGGAAATTCCAAAGGCGACAGTTTCCAGGGGAGGGGCGATAGACTCCATCTCTGCAGGCGGGGAGTGATAGGGCTTCAGTTCAAAGAACTGTAGATTCTCCAGAGGCCAGCTGTTAGAAGGCCCATTGCGGGGGCCTGCTTCCTGGGACCCCCTCAGGTGCTCTTACGTCTGTGATGGGGAGGCACACTGCCTTCTCCTACTTTGGGAGCATGGTCTCAGGTGGTGGAAGGGTACTGTCTCTCTCCCGAGGTCTAGCACCAGTGGCCCCGCTGTGGTGCCAAAGGCTTTACTTCTCTGGGTCCCAACCACAATCCTCCTCCAAGTGGGCAATGCAGCCCCTACTGTGAAGATAAGGCGGCTGAGGCCACCAGGAGCCGCCAAGGAGTTTGAGGCAAAGTCTGTGGCGCCCGGAAGGACCTGCTCTTTTCCTTGTGCTCCAGCTCAAGATAAAAACAGCACGGGCTCCTTAGCTCATTGGATTATTTCATCTCTCCATCTCCTCATCTGTCCCGTGGAGGAAAATAACCTGTGTTCCAGGCTCCTCGCAGCCTCCAGCGCATCCTCCCAGACACCCAGCTCTCTCTAGACAGTACAAGTTTATGGGGAGGCAGGTCAGCAGACACCTGGGGAATGGCCGTCCTCGTTCACCAGTGGGGATTCCCCGGGTCCTGGTGGCTATTTTTAGGCTTTGTGGGCAACCACAGAACCACATGTGGGGTTAGCACGGCCGGCCATGTCCGGAAGCCACCGGTCTGATGACGGAAGACAGGCATCTGAGGCTGGCGTGTGCCTCACTTTCTTCCTCGTTCCTCTGGCCTGACTCAGTTTCCTCATTTGGAAGACTGTGGGCCATAGTAAGCATGATAGTGTGCCTTTCTGCCAGCTCTACATGTAAAGTGAGTCTTGATAGAAAGGAAGCTGGATGGAGGAGGAGGCGTGGCTGTTCCTCTGCCTCAGCCTTCCCAAGCAGATGGAAGTTCACAAGAATTAGCTAGAGATGTGGGTGTGTAGTCTAACCCTAGGGAGCACTGCAGCCTGGGACTTTCGCCCCTGCTTCCTGTGCAGACGGCTCTTACAGGGCCATTTCATGCCATAACTAGAATAAGGGGCTTCGAAAGCCCCAAGGACTATGCTGAAGATCAGTGTCCCTCCCAGAGCACACTTGGGGACCATTACAGTGGGGCCAGGGCCCAAGGCGCTGCTGACCTGTCACCCTGCTCTGAAGGCGTCTGCCTTGTCCTCTGAGGCCTGAGGGCCCCCCCCCCGACTCTACAGTGTCCCCCAGTCTTACTTTTCTGGGCCCAGGAAATCATGTTCATTGAAGGGCCACCAGCCATGGTCAGGACTCAGACATTCTGTGATTTCCCCGGAGGAAAAGAAAGAAAAAGGAGCAAGAGGCTACCGTCGCCACGTGCACTCACACACAGCTGTCATACACAGGCACACTTGCCCCACAATGCACCTCTCCCCTGGCTGGAAGATCTCCAGCATGCAGTCGTTCAACCAAGCACAAGCACGGGTGAACACCTAGCCATGTGCCCCCACAAATCGCATAAACCTTACATCACATGCCCCGCACCTTAGACACACCAACATGCTGAAATGCACACGAATGCAAAAAGCACAAACAGGCAAAAGCGTACACATCCTGGTGTGTTTCCCTCTATCACACACTTCTGTGACAAGCAAGTGCGTGTACTGGAGGGTATTTGTTTGCGCTGTGAAACCTTGCATGCCAATAGCTGCTCACGCAAACGAGGCTTTGCCAGTGTAGACATATATACTTCCTTTGCATATATTCAGACCTGATAACAACCAGCACAGAGAATAAACATCTGCACATCTAGAACACCACCACACATCTGAACACCTGCGCACGTGTGCAAGCCCTTGTCCGCACACCTGCACGCCCACACTAAGACCTTACACACGGAGACAGGTACAAACTCAGCACTGCGTGCACAGCGTACACCCGGCCTCTCCTGAGCCCTGAAAAGCCCCAGCCCCTGGGTGTGTAGGAAGTCGAGCCAGCCACCCTCCGTGTGAGGGGCACGGTGGAAAGTATGACCTGAGCTACCTTCGTAAGAAGAGAGACGGCAGGGTGGGGGTGAGGGGGATTTCCAGGCTGCTGCAGCGTCAGTGTGTCTGGGTGACCAGGGCAGCCGTACCTGATGGCCTTCCGTGGGTCTATCCAGCCACTTGGGACAGTCAGGCTCCACGTGAGGACCGGTTTATTCCTCAGTGAGGGGATCAAAACCCGGGCCCTCGTGCATGTGCACTGCTCAAGGGGTAGGGGTTAGAAAGGCATGGGCCTGGGGTCAGCTGTGCGGTACACAGTTGCAAGGAGGGATGCCGAACAGGCCCTCCGGTGATCAGCTCCCAATCGGCTTCAGGCGGCCCGTTTGCTAGGGACAGTAAATGTGTTAAATTTACCACCTGCATTTCCCACTCAAAAGCACACGGGGCTGGTAAGGTGCTCAGCGAGTCAAGGTACTGCTTGGCAGCCTCATGGCCCTAGTTCAGTCCCCAGGGCCACATGATGGAAGGAGAGAACCACCTCCTGCAAGTTGACCTCTGACCTCCACACACGTGCCACACGAATGTAATAAAACATTTAAAAACATAGCAATTATATTAGGCAGATTGATACTTGTTTTCATTTTGTATGCAAAATACCACTTTAAGAAATGTTCCAGGGGCCAAAAGAGAAAGATCAGAGAATGGCTTAGTTCTGTTTTGTTTTCAAGACAGGGTTTCTTGGTGTAGCCCTGGCTGTCCTGAACCTCGCTCTGTAGACCAGGCTGGCCTGGAACTTAGGGGAACAACTGTCTTCAGGTGCCGCATGTGACCTGGACCTGCATTCTGCTGTCTCGCCCTGTGAATCTAGCCAGGTCCTTGTTTCTCTTGGGGCCTCAACTTCTTCATGTAGAAAGAACTCTCCTCCTGACAGCTCATGAATCCCTCCAGCCACCCCAGTCCCCTCACCCCTCGTATGCCTGGGACTGGAGAAGGTGCTGATTCTGCGGAGGGTGGCTGAGCCCTACTGCAAAGTCAAGTGCCGTGTTGGGGCCTCTGAATGGTGACCTTCTGGGTCCTGCCCCAGGGTGGGGGTGGCTGTGGCTGCTTGAGGAAGCACAGGGCTGCAGGGTGGGGTCAGGCTAACTTTCCTTTCCTGGTAATGAGCCGTGCTAACCTCATTTCCTTCTTCTGAAGGGAAATGCCATTTACATCACCCAGCTGGATTTTCATTGCGGAGGCCTGAAGAGAACCCGTGATGCTCTTGCAGGCAAGAAGCACGCAAGGCCGAGGACATGCAAATCCCCACCAGGTGGATTTGCAGAGCTCGCACAGGGCTCCGAGGCATTGTTTTAGAGACTCGGCACCTTAGGATGGGGAGGACCAAAGACTTTAGGATGGGGAGGACCGAAGACTCGCGACTCCATGGCCAGAGCAGGTCCACAGATAGGAGGTACCAGCTGCCTCATCTATCTTAACAATGGCCCCACGCTCACCAGGCTGCCCAGGCCAGGACAGTGAGGACTAAAGGCTAGAAATGTTGATTTGTGCCTGTTTATAAATATATAACAGAAATAATGATAATACTTTCCTGAAGAAGTCTTTCTCTAAAAACTGGTGCATGTGTGAATTTGAAGCTAACTAATTTAGTACTTTGTTTCCCTAAGAAATTATTTCCCATATACTGAATGTTGATTTATAAAAAAAAAAAAAAAAAATCAATTCTATACAACTGTAAGTTTCTGAGATTTGTTAAATGGGACATATGCTCTATCTCTGGAAGTCCTCCGCCTGGACGAACTGCCTCCTGGTACCTTCCTTCTTGCAGCAACACTCATACCTGCCCTTGCTAGGGAACCCCAAATATGGGCCTCCTTGTTCCTCTCCAGGGCTGGTCTAGCCTAGGCTTAGCCTCCCCACACACATCCTGACCCTTTTCTCCAGTCCATCTTCCACTCAGCTGCCTGGTGACATTGATAATGCGCAGAATCCAGGAAGCTACTCTTTAGTTGCAACGCTCCTAGGGTCCCTTAGGTGGCTGTTGGGGAACCTCCAAATGGTTCCTTACCCTCCTCTCAAAGGCCCCTTAGCTCCCTTAGCAGTGAGAATGTAGAAATATCCAGCTTTCCTGGCAAGGTTTCCCGTGGAGGGTTGGGACACCAACCCAGCCACAGAACCTCGACCTATAATTTTTCCTGCCTGCAAGCTGTGCTGGGATAAAGGTGGCGCAGAACTTGAGTGGCCAGCCAATGACTGGTCCAGCTTGAGCCCCATGCCCCGAGAGGAAGCCTCTCCCTGACGCTGCTTGGAGGGCCAAGAACAAGAGGCCAGAGAGTGTGGAGACCTAGGATGGAACCAAACACGACTAGCAAAAACAAACAAACAAACAAACAAACAAATAAAAATAAAAAATCAATTACATGATTCCCAATGATGCAATGATACTCTGCTGTACTCATAGACTGGAGCCCAGCATGATTGTCATCGAAGAGGCTTCATCCAGCAACTGATGAGAGCAGATGCAGAGACGCAGAGCCAAACATTAGGCAGAGGTTAAGGAATCCTTCAGAAGAGGAGGAAGAAGGATTGTAGGAGTCAGGAGGGGTCAAGGACAACAGAGAAAACCCACGGAATCAACTAACCAGGGCTCACAGGGGCTCATGGAGACAGAGCCGGTGGCAATCAGGGAGCCTGCAAGGGTCTGACCATGGTCCTCTGTATGGTTATGTTATGGTTGTATAGCTTGGTCTTCTTGTGGGACCCCTAACAGTGGGAGTGGAGGCTGTCTCTGAATTTTTTTTTTCTCTGCTTTTGGGACCCTTTCCTTCTTCTCGGTTGCTTCATCCAGCCTTAACATGAGGGGCTGTGCCTACTCTTACCTCTGGCAGGCCTGCTCTTTTCTGAAGGTAAACAGAGGAGGAGTGCGTTTGGGGGAGGACGGAAGAGGCTTGAAGGAAAGGAGAGAGGAGAAACTGCAGTCGGGGATATAATGCATGAGGGAAGATTGAAAGAATACATTGTATTCAAAAAACATAATAATAAAAAAAAGAAAGAGTCATCCTTTTCACTCATGCTCCTCTCTCTGCATGTGTGTGTAGGTCAGAGTACAAGCTGGGGAGCTGATTCTTCTTTTCCACCATGTGGATAATGGGGATCATCAGGTTTGGCAGTGGGAGCCGTTACCAACTGAGCCATGTCCCTGGACCCTCTCTCATTTTGTTGTTATTTGTTGAGGCAAGGCCTCCTGCCAATAGCTCAGGCTGGCTTGAAACTCATTACATAACCCAGGCTGGCTCAATTTTGAGGCAATTCAACCGTTTCAACCTTCCAAGTGCTGGGATTACAAGGGTGAGCCACCATGCCCAGTCCCAATTTTAATAATAATTCATAATCATTAATCTCCACATCTGTCTAATACATGACCTTTGTTCAAGGTTGGGACCCAAGCAAGGTCCCTCATTGAATTTGGCTTGTTGTATTTTCAGGCCCTTTTCAATCCATAGTTTTCTTCTCACTCATTATTATTTTTTTGAACTTATCTGTTGAATAAAGCAGATTATTTGGACTGTGTAGGTTTTTAATTTATCTTATGTTGTGTTTAAACAAAATCCCAAACATTCGATTTTTACCAATAAAGACTGAGAAGCCAGATGTTGGGGTGAAAGCCTACTATACTAGTTCAGAGAGTCAGAGAAAGTACCCAGCGGACCTTCCTACTCAGCTCACATTGCAGAAGGAAAAAGCTCCTTTTCCTACTCCACCCTGTCTTAAAGTCCCTTCAAACTAAATGTCCCTCCTTTCTACTTCCTGTGCATCTTTCTATCCTTCCTTTGGACTTCCTCTCACTCTCTATGACTTTTTTTAAATGTTCATTCCCTGTCAACTGGTTGCTTTCTCTGCCTCTTGATTTTATTTGATCCTGTTTACAGAAAGCTCTTGGATTAAAGGTGTGTGCTAGGGCTAAGCCACACCACAACTAGAAACATTTTTTTTTTTTTGAGCACACACTCTTAGGGTTCACAGTGTGATCAAATATCCTGCAGCAATCATATTCCTTTCTAAATGTTGTCTGTCTCTCTACTTATTTATGTGAAAAGGTCAGAAGAGGACATTGGGAGTTCCACTCTAAAATTCTCTATTGTATTCCCTAGAGACAGGTTCCTTCACTCAACCCAGAGCCAGGCTGACCTTGAACTCATGGAGATCTGCCTGCCTTTGCCTCTGGAGTGCTGAGATTAAAGGCACGGGCTACCACACCCTACAACAATGATGTTTTAATTTGATCACTTCTTCATATATGTCAGCTGGAATATGTCTACAGAGTTCAATTTCTCTCACTCTGATTTCTCTGTGGTTCAGCAATGGCAGGTGAAATACTTAATGTCTTATTAGTTACGTTGCTGATTTTCAGAATAATAGGTGGGTTTTCAGCATTCACTGAGATGTCCAGTGAGTGACGGTGTTGTCTTGGATTTTTTTATTCTGCATCACATTCTACTGACCCAACCCTACTAATATTTGACAACTTCTTGACTTTCTGGTTTGAAAAAATGAGCAGATGAGCAAAATGAGCAACTCTCTGTGAAGGATTGCCAAAAAGTCTTGTTTCTTTTTATGAAAAGTGGTTTTTAGAGACTTCAAGTCTGGGAGCTTGAGTGCTTTTGATGCCATTCGGTTGGTTTTGGTTTTACACCTTTTCAGTAGGCAGATCTGCTAATCTATTTCTTTTTTAAAGGAAAAATATCAAGTGTTCGTGGTTGGCTGGGCAGTGGTGGTGCATGCTTTTAATCCCAGCATTCTGGGAGGCAAAGGCAGGCGGATCTCTGAGTTTGAGGCCAGCCTGTCTACAGAGTGGGCTCTAGGACAACCATGGCTACACAGAGAAACCCTGGAGATATAGCTCAGTTATTAGAGTGCTTCCCCAGCATGCATAAAGCCCTGGATTCAATCCCCAGGACAACGTAAATTGGGTATGTTGGTACATGCCGGCAAAGCCAGGATTTGGAGGGTTGAGTTAGGAGGATCATAAGTTAAAGGTCAGCCTTGACTACTCAGTAAGTTAGAGGTTAACCTAAGCTATATGAGACTGTCTGGAAAAAAACAAACAAAGCAAAACAAAACAAAACAAAACAAAAAACAAAACAACCAGACAGGGCCCAGTACAACAGCTCAGTAGGTAAAGGCACTTGCTACTAAGACTGACGACCTGAGTTTGATCTCTAGGACCACATGGCAGAAGGAGAAAACCAACTCGTGGAAACTGTCATCTGACCGCCACTCCTATGCCAGGCATGCACAAATGAATAAATAAATGAGGATATAAATAAATGTAATGAAAACGTTATTATAAAAACCCACACCAAGGAGTTTGTGTCGCTATTTTAAGGAATGCCCAGACTCACAAGGCTTTTACTTAGATCCCTTGGCGTCTGGATCTGGATGTCCGTTCCCTGATGCCGAACTCCCACTAGCTAACAACAGGGACATGAGGACTGACAACTCGGACGAGTTGGCTCTCTCCTGCCACTCCTCGGGTTCCCAGAACAGCAGGCTTGGCTGCAGCTGGGACGTCTTGCTGGCCCTAATTTTCTTTTACTCTTAGGAGATATATTTTCTTGTTTCTAAAAATATTCTGTAAATGAGATATTTTCAGTGAAGATATTTTTGCCTCTACTCCTTTGACCCCATTTCTTCCCTCTTCTACAGAGGACAGTTTCTTAAATTATTTTTGGATTTTAACTGTTTTTTTTAATTAAAGAAAATGTGCACATGTGTATCCTCTCCCCCTTTCTGATAAATGACCTCCTACTACTCTAGCCAGCTTTATTTCCTCACTTGACTTTGTGCCCTCAGCCTATCCATCAGACCAGGCAGAGAGCCCCCTCCTTCCCTCCCGAGGTAAACCTATCCCTATTAACGGCCCCTCAGGTTTTCACACTGCAGAGGGCCCAGCCACGAACAGCTTTATGCACGTGTCTTCCTTCCTTCTGTATATCTTTGGAATCAATTCCTAGAAGCTAGATTGCCTGGTCAAAGGGTATAGAGTTGTAGTTTTTCTGGAAATCGCCAAATTCCCCTCCATATATGGCTTCCACCACTTCATATTCCCAGCAGACAGGGTGTGAGAGGGCCTGTGTTCCCACGGTACTGCTGAGGGGGCGTTCTGTTCTTTGGCCTTTGGCTTGTCGCCAGTCCGATAGATGACAAGTAGCATCTTGGTTAAGTTTTAATCTGATTGTGAAGAAGGTTTTACAGTGTTCTATATATCCAGAGCCGGATTCACTTTTGTGTCTTCAGTGCCCTGCAGGGAGCCCTGAGAGAGAGTTCTAGAACAAAGGAATAAACACACACATATATACACAAAACAAACAACAAAACTGACAGACAAAAAGAAAGAAAGAAAGAAACTAGGTAGATAACCAGATAAGAAAATGAAGTCTTAAAGCAGGTGTCTGACGTGACCAAGGTCCTGTGTCTCCAACAGGCATCAGTGCTGGTGCTAGAGGTGATTTCATTTGTCTCTCTTTGTCTAATTCTAAATGCTTTCCTGACTAAAAATTGAAGAGCAGCGTATAGATGAGAGTTTAGCGGGCACAAGAAACTGTAAACAGGAAAATGCGACTTTCCACCTTGTCATCCATCCTTTGCAGTTTATTTTCTCACTGACTTTATTCTTTTATTTTTTTTTTAGATTATCCCACTCATGGTTTTAAACTTTTTATTCCTTTACACATTTTAATCTATTTATTTGTGAGTGTGTGTGTGTGTGTGTGTGTGCTTGTGTTACCGTGCTTGTGTAAAGTCAAAAGAGTTGGTCCTCTTCTCCCACCGCGTGGGTCCCCCGGATTAGGCCACCGATCTTTGCGGCAAAAGTCTTTACCCGCCAAGCTGCCTGATAGTCCACTGTTACTTTTTCCCTAATGTGTTTTAGTCACTATAATGAATTATCAGAGGAAATCTCTTTATGAGAAAAGAGGTTTATTACCTCACAGTTTTGGAGGCTGTAAATCTCAGCAGCGAGGGCCAGACTCAGGGAAGGGTCTCACACAGATGGTGGAGGATGGATGTGTGACATCTGGAACAGAAAGCTGGAGAGCTGGTGTGACCAGTAGTTTCTGTCAACTTGACACAAACATATCTGTAAAGAGGAATTTTGCTTGTTTTGTTTTGGCTTTTTTTGAGACAGGGTTTCTCTCTGTAGCCTTGGCTGTCCTGGACTCGCTTTGTAGACCAGACTGGCCTCGAACTCACAGACATTACTTTGCCTCTGCCTCCCTGAGTGCTGGGATTTACAGGTGTGTGCCACCGTGCCCGGCTAATAGGGACTCTTGATTGAAAAACTGCCTTCATCAGGTTGGCCTGTAGGCAAACCGTAGGACATTTTCTTGATTAATGATTAACGTGGGAGGGCCCAGCACATCCAAGATGGTGCCATCTCTGAGCAGGTGAGCGTGGCTGAGCAGGCCATAGGACAGGCCAGTGAACAGTGTGTTTTTATGCTTTCTGCTGGAGTCCCTGCCTCCGGGTTTTTGCCTGAGTGCCTGCCGGGCCTGGTGTGATGATGGACTACAACCTGTGATGTCAGATAAAGCCTCTCCTCCCTGGGTGGCTTTGGTTATTGTCATTATCACAGCAATGGAAACGTAGCTAGGACCGGTGGGTGGCCAGGCTCAGGCTTTTCTAAGCTCTCAGGAGTGCTACATTAATCTCCTTTGAGGACAACCTAAGATATTAGGCGCCACCTCTTAAACAGTCCAGCCACGCTCACATCACCACCTACAGACCAAGCTTCCCAAACGTGAACCATTGGGAGGGACGGTCAACATCCAAAACACAGATCCCATTCACGACAGCTCTGCAAATGTAATTCAAATGGCCACACTTTGCTTTCCCTATTCCAATATGCGTTAATGTATTTCTTTTCTGTTACTGCCAGACTTCCAGATCATTTCCAGATTTTTGCAGTTATGAAAATATTCTACCACGTTAATTTTTGTTCATGTCCTGGATTTTTACCCCTTAGAATTGATTCCTGGAATCCCGGCACTCTGATCCAAGTTCATGACTTTTCTTGGCCACACTCAGAGGGAAGAGTCTTGAGCTTTGCCCCTTGACTTGGCCTGCTTCTCAGAGCCTGAGATCTCTAGGCCAAACACACTCACATCTAAGGCTACTTAGAAGATGAATGGGCTGTCATCCACCCATGACAGAAAAAGGTGAGGGGTCTCTCCTAACGTCCACTCACATTCTCTGCCTCCCCAGGCCTGTGGACAAATGACCCGGAGCCAATAGGATGAAGCCACACACAGGCAGCGGATAAACAGAGAGGTGATGGGCAGTCTGGACGCTCAGCAGGCCTCTGGGAGCACTCACGGGGAGCACTCAAGGGGCAGTGGAGCAAATGCTGGGAAGGACTGCACAAGTCAAAGATGCTGAGAGCCGGGGAGGCTGCCCGGAGGAAGCAGCAGGTGTGTGTAGTGATAGGAACACAGTTCTTCCTTGACAGATGAGGTGGTGTGGTGGGCCTTTCCAAGCCAAGTCCAGAGACACTGAATCTTACCCACAGACAGGGAATCAGGGCATGCCAGCAGTGTCCTCATGGAGAATAATCCTTAGGCTGCTAGGGATGGGGGCCAGGTTGAGGGTAGGAACTGGGCAAATGTAAGGAGAGGCCACCAACTCTCTACAGTGTGGCAATAGAATCTGAAGAAGAAGACGAAGATGGAGATGAGTGATAATGGGGACACAGAATGGAAAGGTTACAGCAACTGTTATGGATAAGTTTACAGACAAAGCCTGGCCCAGAACCCAGGGTACCTGGATTCCAGTCTCTCCTGAATGTGACCTGGGGAAGATCTCTTGACTACATCCAAGCCTCTGTTTCCACTATTCTACCCCAAGATGGTTACATTGGCTTATCTCTGAAGACTTTTATGCCCTCAAAATTCTGTGCTCCACAGGCTGCCAGGCATTCAGGGAAGAGGAGGGAGGAGCCTGAGGTTGAGGAATGGGATGCCAGGGGAGGGGAAGCTGGACAGGTCGGGTCAGGGTTCCAGCTCTGTCCCTCCACCTCATCCATCATGCCAATAGCAGCAAGGGTGGCCCTGGCCTAGGCCAGAGACCAAATGCAGGAGAGAGGAACTGTCTCAGCTGACAGAACAGAGAGGAAGAATGCGGAGCTTCCAAAAAGCTGTGAACAAGTTGTGGGCTCTGGCTGGGTGCCATTGCCCTTACAGAGCCAGAGTGGGGGAGGCAGGGCCGTTTCCCCTCTGTGCAGAGAGGTGCGAGACGATGAAGCGCCGTGACTGTGCGCTTGAAAGCAAGCCATGCCTCTCCTGAGCTAAATGGATGTCACCTGGCTGCGGGGCTGGGCTGCGTCGCCCGCCCCACCTCAGCGTACACAGCTGCCATCAATGGCACAGGCTGCTCTTGTCTTTTCTGGCCTCAGATAGTTTCCAGTGTGGCTGGCTCGCCCCTCGGCCTCTGAGGAGGATGGCTGCCAGTGGCCATGAGGGCCCCATGCTGGCCTGTGGTTATCTGGCCAAAGAGAGCGAGTGAGGACGGGACCCCTGGCCTGGGTTGGTACTCCTTTTCTTTACTCTGAATGGGGCAGCTTGGGTCCTGTTTCCATCTGATTGCAGCCTCTCCAGGAAGGCCCTGTACTGACCGGCTTAGAGCAGCCGGGATCTAGTGTGATGGCTGGGGGTGGCGGGACCGGCCGAACAGAGCTGGGCTTCTCTGAGGCGGTAAGGATGCGCTGTGGGTCGCTCAGCCTCAGCACTGACTGAACTAGGCAGCCCGGCACCCAGGTCCCGGGAGGGACAGAGGGAAGAGTGAGGAGGGGGAGGGGGAGGAGCTACAACAAACCCAGCGGGCTGCAAGCTGCACCGAAGGCTCCTGAGTGGGACCTCAGGCTCAGCCCGTCTGCCCTGGGCTGGCTGGTCAAGCCTAAGGGCGCATGCTCATTGCCGAAGCTGCGTCAGAGCCGACAGACCTTGGCCTACACCCAAGGTTGAGGGCGTGGGCTCGAACCCTGGCTTTGAGCGTCTGTGTTCTCGGGCAGCGAGAATTAGGGCCCCGGTCCCCAGCGCCTCTTGGCTTCATGGCTGCAGGAAATGAAGTGGCGCTTGGCTAACTGTGAAGCGCTGTGGACCCACCGGGCTGCCCTTCCGCCGAAAACACTAATCGCTGGAAAGCTGTGGGCAACAGGCAGGCTTTGCACACACTTGGCAACCTGAGGGGAGTTGTGTCCCAAAAGGGTCGGTGACCTGCCCAAGCTCACATCGGGATAGAGCACAGCCCCGGGTTCGCAGCCCCCTAGGCTTCCAGGGTTGAGCCGGGTCCTAACCCGGAGCGCAGCGGAGGCACAGCTGCGGCTTGTCAGTGCCTGCTTGCACGTTTTTCCTCCAGTTTTTCGGGGGCCATTCTTCAGGGGTTCGCCCAGGCGAGGTCACACTTCCCCTCGGGCGGCTTCCTGTTTTTGCCAAACAATGACCCTTTCGGGACCTGGTGCCAGCAGGCTGTAGCTGCTGCCAAGGTCTTGATTTCTTGCCTAAGAGGAAGCAAGGCCCTGGTCCCCAGGGGTACAGCGAGCCCCCCACTCAGATATGGCTCTGAAGTTAGTCATCCTTCTGTCCTGGTCACACACGTGAGTGTTGGGCTCATGGTGGTACCCAGAAGGTCCATCCAAATGATGTGCATTCCCTCAACATTCCGCCGACTTTTCTCCCACAGCGAGGACCGGGTGTGGGCTGGCTGCGGGGACAGAGACATGCAGGGCAGCCTCCCCTCAGACTCAGATCCTTAAGCTCTGTGGCAAGTGCCTTTACTGTCTTAGCCATCTCTTCAGCTCTAGCATGCTTTCAGGAGCAGCCGTCTAACCGTAATCCTCCTAGGACTGGAGCTGCTGGCGGGGGTGTTGGTGAGTCTATGGGGTGGGTGCTCTGCGGTGAATAAAATGGATGGGAGCACGGGGCGTAACAGGAGGGAAGTGATGAGGTCCGCTATGTGTTAGGCACATGGGCCTTCTTGTTCCCATTCCATGGGAATGCTGCCCCGCAGGAGAGTCCTCTGGGCTTTAGCTGAGAGGGCTTAGCCAGTGGGACCCTCATTCAGGCTCCTCCTTGTGCTCATGCTGTGCAGGACTTCTTTCACTCCAGGCAGGACTCATGCTCAGAGCCAAAACTGTCCCATCTCCCTTCCTGGTGGTTTGCTGTCCCTAGCAACACCTGGCCACATGCCTGAGGCAGGGGAGTGACTTAGAGAGACCTGCTTCCCCTAGAACCTCTGGGATTGTTTTGGGGCCTATGCTGCTGTAGGGACAATAAGGAGGCTCTCAGAGGCTGGTGCCAGGCCCTCTCACACCCTCTTCTCCTAGGACGGGCTTGTTTCTCTGGGCCTGGGCGCCTGGGAGAATCGTAGCATTCCTGCTGGGTCCTCAGGTTTGTCTGCCCCTCTTCTCTTAGGACAGGCTTGTTTCTCTGGGCCTGCATGCCTGGGAGAATCGTAGCATTCCTGCTGGGGGCCTCAGGTTTGTCTGTCCACCCCCAGCTGGGCTTAGAAATGTGCTGGAGACTATGGAGTAGATGCAAGAGGCAGAGACTGTCCTGCTGGGCCTTAGGGCTTCTGGCAGTCCCCTGGGAATCCCTCTTGGTTCAGTAGCAGGAACAGGCCAGGAAGAGGGGCACTAGTCCAGGACCATTACAGTCTGTCTTCCTGCAAGAACAGAATGTGGGTCTAGTGTGGCTCAGTGCTGTTTGTCTAAATACAGGAAAGCTGGAACTCTCCAGTGCCTCATAAATGGATGTGGTGACTCATGCCTGTAATCTCAGCATTGGGAAGGTGGACGCAGGAGGATCAGTAGTTCAAGGCCATCCCTGGCTACTTAGCAAATTCAAGGACACCTGGGCTGTATTGGATCCTGTCTCAACAATCAACATCCCCATCCACCTCCAGAAAAAGCAAAGTATAAAACAAGAGCTTGGTGCGACTAGTTGCCATGAGGAAGGGGTAAGAAAGTCAGGAGAGGGCACCTCACTCCTCCATCCCCCTGAGAGAGCCCCAGAATACCTCCAGAATCATCACTGCACAATGGAAGCTGGGAACTGGCCTGCTGAGTCTAGCCCTTTCTGGAGGAAGGCCTCCAGAATCTGGGCTGTGTTGCCTAGCCATGATTCCTCATCCCCACGATCCAGTAGCCTCATTCCCATGATTCCAGAGTCCAAAGCAGCCCTGGAAACCTTCAGCACAGGGCGAGGGTGCCAGCTGAGCCTGGGCTGGTACCGATTGTTCACTCCAGCTGCAGCTTAGATGCAATGCCAGCAGAGGAGGCTGTGCAGAAGCGTCCTCCATGATGGTCCAGGGGGTCGCTGGAGCTCAGCTGAGCACAAATGTGGGGTGCTGAGGAAGAGGCTATGCTCAGAATGGGATACACACGGGCTTGTTAGACTTCAAACCTTACTCTACCAGCGGTGGGACCTGGAGCAGCCCACCTCACCCTGGAACCACTGTGTCCCCAACTAGGACAAAGGGATGATAATCCCTACCATAGAAATGTTTATGAATGTAGGCTAGAGAGATGGCTCCAACATTGGCAAAGTGCTTGCAAACACGAGGACCTGGGTTTGGTCTCCAGAATCCATATAAAAAGCCTCATGTCAAAAATCCAGGTGTGGTGGCATGTGCTGCTGGCCTCAGGGCTGGGGAGGCAGAGACAGGCTGATCCCGAGGCCTGCTGGCCAGGCTGCCTAGAGCAAGAGTGAAGTCCGGGCATGTCCAGACCCCAAAAATCTCTTCTTGAGACAGGCAGGAGTGGGCCTGCTCGCTCCCTGCCCTGGGCTTGCACGTCCTGGCGCAGCCAGCCTTATGATCCCCACCCCTGCCACCCTTGAGGTAGCTGTGCAGCCTGGCAGCCAGGTCACAGGTTAAACTTCCTCTCTTCAGGGTCATGTCCAGCAAGCACATGGAATTCCTCTTCATGCAAATAAGGTGTTCCCAGCATCTTGACCCTGGCCAATAATGCACACTTACCCCAAAAGCCTCTACCCCACTCCCCAAAGGGGAGTCTTTGTTCCCTTCACGTAACTGAGCTGTCTAACTAAAGCCTGCCTCCTGGGAAGTCTGTTCATCCTGTGCTTATAGCCACTGAGTCCTCCTCACTGGGGAGATGAGTGTGCCTACCTCGGCTCTCTCCCCTCAGGATCCACCTACCACACAAGGAAGGCAGAGAAGCTGAGCCCTAAAGGCATCTTGTAGGCCTACTCAGTTCCTTTCCTCCTGAGTGAAGTGGATTCCCTGGACTCTTCCTCATTTCCCACCTCAGTCAGGCCCACTCCCACTCTCTGAGCCCAGCCCTGTATCACCTGTGTGACCCAGTAGCCCTGGACGCCTGCCTGTGGTGCAGCTTTCACCTGGTCCCGGCTTGGCCAGAGCAGCAGCAGTTCAGCCTGGACTGCCTTACAAAGGTCAGAGGTCAAGTGTCATTCCCTCTCCCTCCTGCCTGTCCTCTGGGTCTGAGCCTGTCTGTAGATGGTGAGGCTCTACTCCTGTCCTCAACTGCATTTGGCACAGTCCTAACTCCACAAACAGGGTCAGTGCAGATGGGGTCCGGCCCAGCTGAGGTCATGTTGAAGTAGGCTAGTCTTCAATATAGCACCTGGTGTGTTTAAAAAAAAAAAATGTGGGCAGAAGACATGTGTATCCGAAGACCATGTGTAGATTAGTGTAATCTCACCACAAGTTAGACTATCAGGAACTGGAAGACAGCTCCGGAATGGATCCTTTCTAATACCCAGAGGATGTTAACCCTGGCTAGCACCTTGATGGCGAATGATCAGCTTTCAGTCAAGCAGTCTCTGTTATTTTGTTACATTTGCTAGCACACCGTCTGAAAAGAGGAAAGACAGTTTCTTTTTCTGTTGCAAATATAACACTTTCTCCTCATTTGCATCCGGCCTTTGTAACTTCGTTTCTATATTGAAGCATGCCCTTGACGTAACAGAGAGCCTGGAGGTGAAGCCTAGGCCACTATGAGGGTGTGTCTTTGGCCTCAGGGGAGAGGCTGCCCACAGTTGACGCTCAGGAAGGAGGGGCTAAAGCCCTCCAGACACAGGCAGTGACCATGTTGCTGGTGGATGGCCAGGCAGGCTGAGACAGGCCGCATGGAGAAGCCTGGAGACAGTATGAGCAGCCCCCAGGCGGCCAGGGTGTAGGTTCTGTAGTGGCAAGAAGGCCGGGAAATGCTGAGGCCTACCACTGGGGTACTTGAGGCTGCATTCAGTTGTTTAGTCGTGTGGCAGTGGGAGCAGCGGATTGGGGGATCATGGCAGGACTGTGGGAAGAGGATTCCCGAACATAAAACAGATGGACCATGGTGAGGACGGGCAGGACTGGGACCTGAGTGCAGTCCGGGTGAGAGGGCACGACCTAGATGTAGGAAGCAGGGTCAGAAATTCCTTGTCATCTTCAGGCATATAGCAAGTTCAAGGCCAACTTGGGTTACTGGAGACCCTGCCTTTTTTCAAAAGGGCAGTTTGATTACTGGTTGGTTTATAGTTGTTTTACTTTTAATTAAAAATGTTATCACATTTATTTGTTTGTTTATTTATTATTTATTTATTTGCTGTGTGTATGTGGGCCTGTGAGCCAGAGCACACATGTGAAGGTCAGAGGATAACTTGTAGGAGTTGGTTCTCTGCTTCCACTTGTGGAACCCTGGCACTGAGCTCAGCTCGACACACTTGGTGGTGAGCATCTTTGCTCACTGAACCATCTAGGTTTTTGTTTTGTTTATTTATTTTTGTTATTTTTAACCATGTGTGTGGGATATGCAGGTCTTGCAGAGGCCGGAGGCGTTGGGGGCCCCCTGGAACTGGAGCTACAGATGGCTGAGAGCCAGCAGATATGGGTTCTGGGAACTGGATTCCGGTCCTCCCCAAGAAGAGTACTAACCCTTAGCCTCTGAGCTAGCTCTCCAGACTCACTTGGTTTGTCTGTTTGAGACAGGATTTCTCATAGCCCATACAGGCTGGCTCACACTGGCTAAGGAGCCAAAGCCGGCTTTACTTTCCTTCCTTCCTTCATCTCTCAAGCGCTGGGGTTACAGGCACGTACTGACACCTCAGTTCTGACCGCTGATTTGAGGCCCTTTCTTCCCATCTGCAGGGTTCACCTTCTTACTGAAGATGCTGAGGAGATAGTCCATGATGTCTGCAACCACATAGAGGTCGGCTGGCACTCTTGTTGACAGAGCAAAGCCATCAGACAACCTCCCTAGGCACGATTCAATTTGTGGCAGAAGGTAATTTCCCCACTTTTTAAAATATCAAGTGTTTATGAACACTTGTGTATCATAGAGGTGAACCGGACAAAAGTATGGGACGGTGTGGTGAGACTGGATCTTTTTGGAGTGGCTAAGATCAAGAACTCAAGTGACAACACATGCTGGAGAGGATGTGGAGAAAAGGGAACCCTCCTCCATTGCTGGTGGGAATGTGACCTTGTACAACCACTTTGGAAATCAATCTGGCGCTTTCTCAGACAATTAGGAAGAGTGGACGGGTCTGAAGCTTCTTGGTGTAATAACATTGTCCTTTGGCTGTCAAAAATACGGTGGCTGAGGCTTCTAGTAGCCCTCAGCCAATCATTGGAAAGTCACTGGACTTTCAGCCCCACCCCTTGACATCCAGGATAGGGACAGGCACCAAAGGATAAATTGATCTCCAGTGACCAACGACATCATCAAATACCCAAGGTTCCATAACGAGCCAGGAGGGACTGGCTCAGATCAGATCAGATCAGATCAGAGAGATTCTGGACAAGAGACTGGAGGGGACTCTATGAGGGTTGTGTGACTGGAGAGGGTAAGGAGGCTCTATCCCCCATGACACATCTTCTCTATGAATCTTTGAAATAGTCTTTACAAGAAACGAGTAAGTGTTCCCAGGTTCTGGTAGCTTTTCTGGACCGTGAGCCTGCCTGAGCGGGGGTCTGCCAGAGCATGGGTGATGGAGGGGCTGTCACAGGAACTGAGCATGCCACCTGTGAGATCTGGTGCTCTTTCTGGGCAGATCTCAGAATGGGGTTACACCCAGCAGCTGGTGTCTGCTGGAGGAAGGACTGGCTGCTGGAAAAAGGAATTCCCGTGTGTTCTGGAGGTCAGGGTATCCGTGGGAGCGTTGGGGTAAGAAGGACAATTTGTTTTTTCTTTTAAAAAGTAGTTTCCAACCTAAAAAAGGCAGAATGGATAGAGAAGACCCAGACAAGACCAAATTAAAGGCTTGTCTACAAGATAACTGACCCACCCCCACCGAGGCTCAATGTCGTAAATGACGCTGAAAGGTTGGAAGACTGTCCTGTGTTAAAGGAGACCTTGGGCTTAGCCAGGGATGAGAAGGGTACTAGAAGGGAGGGGACTGGGCATTTAGTGAAATTCAGCTCTTTCTTGAGGTTTAATGTCTTAGTTACTGTTCTGTTGTGTGAAGAGACACAATGACCAAAGCCTCTCTCCTAAGACAAGGCCCTTAACTGGGGGCTTGCTTACAGATTCAGAGGGTGAGTCTGAGATCACCACAACAGGAAGCAGAAAGGCATGGTGCCGGAGCAACAGCTGGGAGCTTTGTATCTGGATACGCAGGCAACACGCAAAGAGAGAGGGACTGGGCCTGGTGTAGGGCTTTAAAACTATATAGAAAAGACATCTCTGTTGGGAGGACGCTGCTGTCTGCCGTTGCAGTCCTCACAGTCCGGATGGCCATTCTGAGCCCACGGAAAGGTGCGGACTCCCTGTCCTCAGCTGGGCCTCCTGCTCTCTGCTTCATGTAAAGTGTCTTTAGACTTGGATCCCCTAACCACATTTGGCATATGGCCGTTGACACAGCTCCCTGCTAGCTCTCCCCTTCCCTCGCCTACATGAGACCTCGATACTGTTTCCATTCATAGGATAGGCTGGTGCTGTTGTTGAATGCAACTCAAGCATCCTTGAAGTGCCCAGTCTTAACCGATTTTGAACACCTATCCTGGGAGCCCCTACCCACTCCTCAGGGGGTACATAGCCATTGTTCTCTGGAATTAAAGTTGAACCAGCTCCCTGAAGTGGTTTCTGGAGTGCTTGATCTCCATACAGTGCTCAGCAGCCTTTCAGGCCTTGCTTCCTCTGGCTTCGTGGGCCGGTGGGAGATAGCCACCCCCACCCAGGCAAGAAGAGAACCACATGTCTCCTCCAACAAGGCTACACCTCCTATTTTTTTTTCCAAACAGTTACACTAATTGGGGACCAAGCATTCAAACATACGGGCCTGTGGGGGCCATTTTTATTCAAACCAGCACATTTAGGTACTTACATTACATCAATGTTAAGTTTCTCAAGTATATAAAAGAACATCTTTTCTTTTTTCCCTTAGGAAATACATGCTAAAATTTTTAGGGACATTATTTATGCCACTTATTTTCAAATGGTTCAGAGGAAAAAAAATGTGTGTATAGAGAGACTGCCAGTGAAAAAATAAGAACTGGTGGCCACAGAGGAAGCGGCATGAGGGTTTGTTGTGTTATTCTTGCATTTCCTCCACAAGCTTGAAATTCTTTCAAAAGTCAAGGGAGAGCTATGTTTGATGACTCAAGTATACTGAAATTCCTCAGGCAACACTGATGTACTTGTGATAACATTTATAAAAACTGGCCTATAAGAGCCAAGTGTATGTCTAATCAAGATAATCACTTATGTTCTAAAACTATATATAAGTAAAATAAATAAATAAATAAGTAAATAAATAAATAAATAAATAAATAAAAGGTTGAAAAAAATTCCAGGGCAACCCAAGCCATATTTCTAGAAGAAAATGTTTACAAGAGACTTATTTAACAAAGGACTGTGATCTAGAAAATACACAAACACCTCTTAAACGATTGTGAATAAACAACACACCAGGTGTGGCGGTGCGTGCCTGTAACCCCAGCACCCAGGAGTCCAGGTCACTGACACCGGAACAAACAGCTGTGCCAGAACTGAAGCAGGATTAAGAGTTGAGTTTACCTTCTGCAGTCATTCCTCAGCTGAACAAATGAACCAACACTTATCACTCTTTCTGGGGTTTTGTCCCGTTGTGGCTCTCAGCCAGGCCATCACTGAGGCATGGGGAGGACAGGACTGGCCCTGCGGTCTCTCCCTTATCTGCCCTGCATCCTTGCATTGGTCTCAGGGTTGGGTAGGGATCTGGAGAGGAAAGGACAGATCAAAGTCACACAGAGTTGGGGTTGCCTACGAACTGCAGTGAGACCTCTCTGGATGACATACACCCCCAACTCTGGTCTGCTCTTGAGAGACAGACATCTTCGGTTTTGGATCTGCTACAGTTGGTCCCCTGGCCTGTGTCACACAGCACCTGGCTGACACTTGTACCTGCCCTCCCCTCCTGCCAAGGACCCCTTTAGAGGGTGACCCTCTCTGGAGGGGCAGGAATCCTCAGCTGGCCTGTATGGTCACACACAGAAAACACCCTTGCTGCCAAGGTCTAACGGTGAAGAGGCCACACTTGCCGAAGCCTGCCTTTTGTCTGTAGACTTTCCCACGGAGGAGGCAGGTTGAGCTCTGAATCCTCTGAGTTCTGACAGATGAACTGTGGCCCAGATATGACTCTCTTCCAGAAAGCCTGACACTTGCTTGGCTTCCTCTCTGGCCAGGGCCTGCCTGGGGCTGGAGGTGGGTGATGTCACGAGGGTGTCCCAGGCTGCTGTGTCCTGCTGGACTGTGGGATTGCTTTTGAGGCTCTGCACAGCCATGACTCCAAGATGAAATCTAAGTTCCCTTTGCAAAGTTGTGATGGAATGCCTGACAGCAGCAGCTTATGGGGAGAAGAGGCTTGTTTTGGTCACGGTTTCAGCCCATCGTGGCAGGAAAGGCAAGGAAATCAACTCCTGGTGGTAGTATATGGTGGAGGCCTCTTCCATCACCAGAAAGCAGAGAGTGAAACTAAAAATGGGCCTAGACAATATATTCCCAAGGACCAGTTCCCAGCGACCTCCAGCAGCTCCCTACCTCCCGAAGCTGCCAGAGTCTCTCCAGTGCTGCCAACTGGAGACCCAGTGTTCAAACCATGAGCCTGTGGGGGACACTTCAAATCATACCAAATACAGAAAGCCCCATTTACTATTCTGCAACTCATAACTAGTATCAAAACTACCGTCTTTGTTCACACCGTGTTTAATTTACTTTTTTATTGCTGTGCTAAAACAGCACGATCAAAGCAACTTATAAAAGAAAGTGTCCAATTCAGGGCTTACTGTTTGGGAGGGTTAGAATCCATGACCTCACTTTGGGGAGCATAGCAGCAGGCAGGCAGGCAGGCGTGGTGCTAAAGCAGCAGCTGAGAGATTCCTTGTTTAGACACTACCATGAGGAAAAGAGAGATACCATGATAGACTGTGCCTTAAACTGAGTAGGAACAAATCTTTCCTTCCTTAAGTGACCCATGCCAGGGAGCTGTCCCAGCAACGCGGAATCTAAGACTCTCGTGTTTTGATCATCTTTCCGTGTCAACAAATTGACTCGATATACATATCACGTTGTATGAGGAACTTATGTGAAGCTGATCGAAGCCTTCTCATTTGCACAGAGCGTTTCCAAAGGCCTGAGAAGGATCTAACAGTTTTATACTCTTATTCTGCATTCTTTGTGTTAAAGGAGCCCTCCTAAATTATATAAACACCAGGCCCCAAAAGCCCTGGATGTGTTCATTGGCTATGATAAACATTCTCACACTCATTTTTTTTTTTTTTTGGCTGACTTTTTATTTCCTTAGGACCATTTCCTAGAGATGGAATTGCTGGGTCAAAGCAGACACACATTGTTAAAATTCTTGACCTTATCGCCAAAGGGGCCTCCAGACGGGGTGGCCCTATGTACATCCCGAGTGAGGACGGTGCGGTTCTGACGGGCTTGCGTTTCTCTGTGACTGTGCTTCTGGTGTTGTCATTGCTGTTATTCATACTTCTGAGAGGTCTGTGGTCATCACGGGTAGGAGTTTTACCATCTGTGAACTTGGCTGGGAAGAAAACAAACCCCAAACTAAACCCTATACCTTTCCTCCCACTGTGAGCCTCTCCCTGACGTGTAGCTTCCTTGAATATGGGACACAATCTATATAATTCTGTCATCAGCTCCTGCCACAGGCAGAAATCAGGCTTTCTGAACCTTGTCAGAGCTGCTGTTGGTCTCCCATAACATCCTTCCTTCACCATGGCCTGAAAAGCACACGTCAGTACACTTGCCTTATTTTGCAACATGCTGAGAAGAGCATGTGAAATCACAGCATGGTTTAAAAAAAATTTTTTTTTACAATGGCATTCAGAGGAACTGGTTTCCTACAGAATCTTTTGTCTCTTTTATGACTCAAAAATCTTATTTTGAAAAGAGGTCTGTCTGTCCGTCTGCTTTACCAGACTGCCATAGGGACAGAGCAAATCTAGTTCCGAATGTTTACTGACTGGTGTGCTCATATTTCTTTAATATTGGAGCATGATACAGAAGGAGAGGAAGAGGTCCTCCTGAAGCCCATAGCAGAGCCATGCCCTGGGTCAGGTGCCAGGGACTGGAGGAGGCAGACTGACCCCTGCCCTTGAGAAACTCAATGTCTAGATGGAAGGTGCCATTTCATAGCTCCTGCCACACACCATTCTATGAGTCCAGTGTCTTAAAAAAAAAAATCAGAACTGGGGAGATGGCTCAGTCAGTAAAGTGCTCACTAAGCAAGCATAGTGACCTGAGTTTATGTCCCCAAACCACATTTATAAAAAAAGCCAGGTGATGTAGTATGTGCTTGTAATCTCAGTGCTGGGGAGACAGAGACAGGACCCCAGTGGCTTTCAAGCCAGCCAGCATAGCTGAATCAGCAAGCTTCCACGGTCAGTGAGAGATCCTGCCTCAGAAAACATGGTGGAGGGCTGGTGAGATGGCTCCCAGAGTAACGGCATGAGCTGTGCTTTCCCTGTGACCTGAGTTTGCCTCTGGACCCCTCTAAAAGTCGAAAGGAGAGAAACAATTCTACAGAGTTGCTTTCTGACCTCCACAAGTGTGTCACGTGCACCCCGTACATACACACATCTCTCTCTCTCACATAGACACACTACTAAATATACCAAGTAAACTAAAGCAAAAGATAGCTGTTTTCCTTTTACTCTTTAACAAAGGATAATTCAAAACAAAGTAAGTTAGACATGGTTGTGGTGGTTTGAATGAAAATGGCTCCTACAGGCTCATAGGGAGTGGCATTATTAGGAGGTGTGGCCTTGTTGAAGTAGGAGTGGCTTGCTGGAGGATGTGTGTCACTAGGCTGAGGGGGGTGTGCTTCGAGGTTTCAGAAACTCAAGTCAGGCCCAGTGGCTCACTCACTCTTCCTGCTGCCTGCCGATCCAGGTGTAGAATGCTCAGCTAACTCTACCACGTCTGCTTGTATGTTGCCATGCTTCTGCCATGATGACAGTGGACTGAACCTCTAGACCGTAAGCCAGCCCCAATTTTTTTCCTTTATAAGAAAACAGTGGTCATGCATCTCTGCCCAGCAATGGAACCCTAAGGCAGTGGCAGAGAAGAGCAGAGGAAGACGATTGTCAGCCTTTGGCCTACACAGGCCTGTGCGAACATGCATGCAACACAGGAAGAGAAACCCAGCTTTTCATGTTTCCATGTGAAACAACCACTCTAGTTTTTTTTTTTTTTTTAAGCTTTTAAATATTGTAAACTAATCAAAATTTTGTAAATGCTTGTGTGGGCCAAACCAAGCATGGCTGAAGGCTGAGTATGACCCAAAGATCATCGGCATTCAACCTTTGGCCTAGAAGGTGGACTCTGGTTCCTGTTCCTGCTGACCAGGGAGACTGGGGCCTTGAGAAGGGGGAGATGGAGAAGGAGATCCGAGGTGCTGGCTAAGTAAATTAAGCAAAGGAACACTGGACTATCATGCGCTCCAAATATCATGAACTTCAGAAACTGAATGGAGCGACATCAGTTTATTTGAGAGAATTTCTTCAAAATATGGTTAATTTTTTTAAGGTACAGGAGACTATTCAGATTACAATCCTCTTTTTAATAAAGTAATGATAAAAAAATCTAGAATATATACACATTTGTATTTGCACACTGTTTATTTTTTGTCAACAATGACTCAGTCATGGGGAAAGCAAACAAAGGGCTTGAGAGAAGAATAGAATATGGTTGGGGAAGCTGGGGGGACAGGCTGACAGGGATGTGAGGAGGCCGGAAGCCAAACCCGTTCTACGGAAAAAATCGTAAGAATAGTAATACTTAGGAAAATATTACTTTGGAATTGGGTCTTTTCACTCCTGCCTGCACAATGCTTGAATCCCAGAACACATCCCTACCCTACTCCATTACAGCTGGGTTTCTTCCTGATGCCAGGAATGGAATCAAAGAACTCTGGGGCATGGCGGGGAGGGCCTTCAGTGCAGAGCCTCAGGGCCTCAGGATCCACAGCTCAGTCTCTGCTCTCTGGAGCTGCTTAGATGAATGTGGGGGTGTCAGTCTCTCAGTTTATATCCACCTCCACCTCAGTCATGATCAAGTCATCAGAGAGGATTGCCCTGGGTCCCACCTTGTCACAGCTGTCTCCCTGAGTCTCCTGCCACAGCCCATCACACACTGTCATTGTTGTTAATGTGTCTATGAGAGAGAGAGAGACTGTTTATTTCCTTAATGGGAAGGGCCCAGGGAATCCTCATGGCATGCCAGCTGTTTTCAGTGATTTATTCACTTATTTGGTCTTCTTTTCTTTGATTCACACCTTTATTTAGTCTTTCACTTATTCTCTAATTCATTCCAAAAGCATGTGGTGCTGCTGGCCAGGAGGTTTTCGAGTCTTCTACTTCATAAGGAGTTTTAGGGGGAGGAGGGGTGGACACATGAGAGAGTCCTGGGAAGGCATCCACTTCTTGGAAAGGTAGAGTGGGCAACTTGGACGCTCTCCTGCTGAGGAGAGATGATTCTGGAATGTTGGGTGATACTGAAGGAGCCAAGAGCTCAAGGAGGAAACCCCAGTGTGCTTTGGCTCTCCTGCAGCCAGATAGGGCTGGAGTTTAGCTCTCCTCTCTGCTCCATGCTGACATCCTGCTGTCCCTGTAGGCAGCTCAGATGTCTTCCAAGCCCATCTCATTCCTCCAGCTGTTAGGCCTGTGCCTAGCGGCAAACACTCAGAGCACGAACCCTCCCTTGCCCCTGACAGCTTCCTGGCTTGTGCTACAGCTGGCATCTCCTCTCCTCTCCTACCTCAGGCTTTATCTAACTGGCCCCATGTCCCCCACAGACAGCACCCAGAACCTTGTGTGTGTTCAGGCACTCAGGTGTTACAAATAAGCAGGCTTAGGAGTGAGCCCATTATATAGATGGAGAAGTCGGAGACACAGCAGTAAGATTTGCCCTTACTTCCAGAACAAACACGGTCCCAAGAGCAAGAGTGACCCCAGATCTGAGTTCAGTTTCACAGATAGAGTTCTCTCCAGGCCAGCCTGATGGGAAGTTGGAGATGGGAGTCACGTGGAGTGGGGTGGGAGCTGGGTCCTGAGAACCTAGAGAGGCTTGAAGTTGGGATGGCCAAGTTCAGGGAAAGCACAGCTGGGGAGGAGCCAAGCTGTTTATTATGCTTGGTCTGAACTCCAAACAGAGCTGGTGGAGCAGCCACTCCAGTTCCTATAAACAGCTAGGGCCTCCCTCCTTCCCTCTAGCCCTCCTGTTCTCAGCACAACTGTTTCTAGGGAGACAGAGGCAGTGGTGGGGTGGGGAGACAGGATGAGAAGATGTGGAGGGCAGAGAATGAGAGGACAAAGATAAGACAGAGTCCTCAAGGCGCGGGGAGACCAAGGGCAGCGGAGGCTAGGAAGAGATCAGACTTATATGCTGTTGCAGCCCCTGGATGTCCACGTCCCGGTGCCTTCTGCCCTCTGCCCTCTGCCCTCTGCCATCTCTGGATCCTCTGGATCTGTTTGAAGGCTGGTCTTAATCCCAAGAGTTCATAAGTCCTGGAGGGCAGGGTCTATTACTTTGGGAAATCTTTTCTGAGCTCACAGTCCCTGGGGACACAGAGGACTCTAGGTAGGAATTTTTTCCCCAGGGCTCTTAGTCTGATGGTGGACCAGGCAGATACTCAGTGCTAGGGGGTGAGGTTTTCAGGGGGTACCGGGAGCAGGAGGAAGCAATCCAGGCCATCTCCTTAGAAGAGGTGGTCCATTCAGTCAAAAGTAGCAGAAGTTTGTGGATGAGCTGGGGTGGATGGGACGTTCCTGTGGAGGATGGGAAAGCCTGAGGTTGTAAGGGTCAGATGCTGGGGCTGCGGGTAGTTAAGATCACCAGCTCATTGCTGCTCATGGTGGTACACTGCTGTCATCCCGGTACATAGGAGAAGGAGACAGGATGATGAGCTCAAGGTCATTACCAGCTACATAGTAAGTAGTTCAGGGGCAACATGAACTACAGGATGCCCGAGTCCAAAAACAGAGCAAGAAGCAGGTGGGATGGCTCAGCAGGTAAAAAGCATTTGCGGCCAAGCTTGACCATCTGAGTTTGAGCCTTGATATCCACAGTGGTAGAAAGAGAGAAGTGCTTCCCATAAGTTGAACTCTGACCTCCACGCACATGTGCACGGATGCAAATAAATAAAACAATAAAACCAAACCAAAAGACAAAACAAACAAACAAACAAAAAACAATAAGAAAAAATCACTGCCTGCAGAATGGGTTGAGCCTGGGTTTAGGTCTCAGCTCTAGAATGTCAAGATACAACAGAAACCTCTTCGAACACCGTAGGAATAAGGCCCATCGACTGTTCAGCGTGGGCTTAGCTGGATATGCTTAGTAATGGACAATAAAAGGTAGGCGACAGCAGAGAGGGGCTGGAGGACCTACCTCTCAGGGTCCTGTGGGCTGCCTGGAGGACAGGGCTATTTGTGGTGTGCACTGACCCAGGCTCCTGGATGAGGAGGCAGCTGAAGCAGGGGTGGGGAGAGGGTGCACAGGGCCCCTGGAGTATTGGGGCACCACAAGTGCCTATGAACTGGATGACACTCCAGGTGGCCTGTGACAGGCACATGAGGGCGTCCCTCTCCCTAGAACTGGCTGAAAACTCAGTAAACCGGATGTTCTGATGACCTAGTTGGCAGCTGTGTCCATATTGCACTGAAAACAGGATTTTCTGCCTCACTGGGGGGTCTCGGCCAGGTGAACAGGCTCTGCTGTTTGTCAGGAAAGGAGGTCAGGGGCCTGGTGGGGTCCTGTAGGATGAGAGGCCCATAGGCCCTGAGCTGAGCCCAGCCCATGCCATGGCCTGGTCCAACTTTCCTTCACTGAGCCCCTACTGTGAACCTTCACATCCCCAGCACTGGTCCATGAAACAGGAAGTTCAGTTTCCCCTCTGGAGAGAGAGCAGGGAGCAGAGAGGAGCTGGGGACAGGCTGAAGGCAGAGAAGCTATTTGAAAGAATGTTTAGAAGGAAAGGCTGTCCATCTAGGGAGGGCACAGTGACGGCTTCAGCTGTGGAGCTGTACCCAGGGTGCTTGGCGGTCAGGGAAAGGCTGGGCTGGAAGAGAGGCAGGCTGGAGTGGAAGCTGGCCGGTGCCTACAGAAGGCAAGTGCCTAGGTGTTGTGCCGAGCTGGGCTGCAAGTCGAGTAGAAAAGTGGGCATCGCTTCTGCTTCTCACTCAGCCCCTCCTGACAGCCGCCCCATGTCTGCCCCTGACAAGCAGCTCCTCTCCCTCCCTCAACCCCCTCTCTCTTGTGGGTCCAGGTACCATGGAACCCAGAGGAGTCGGCCCTGAGCAAGAGTGAGGTCGAGGTGTGTCCAAACCCCTAAAATCTTGTCCTGAGGTGAGCAGGAGTACTCCTCCTTCCCTGCCCTGGGCCTGCATGTGCTGGTGTGTGTAGTCCTGTGTCCCCCAAACTTTGCCCACACCAGAGGAGGTCTCATCGTCACAGCAAGGCTAATCTTTCCCTCTTCTTCTAAGGTCACGCCCAGCAAGCACCTGGAACCCTCTTCATGCACAGTGGGAAAGATACACACACTCTCTCTCTCTCTCTCTCTCTCTCTCTCTCTCTCTCTCTCTCCAAGTTCAGTCTAAATCTGCAGCTTGACTGCCTGCAAACTCAGTTCTCCTGGATTCCCCTAGGATTCTCCTCGTTCCCTGGCTCTCTGGCTGGGGATGCCTTTGGATGTCTCCATAGGGGCATTTGGGAGAGATCTCTGGGCCTCAGAAGAAACATCAGTTGGAGATGGCTGAAGAATGAGGAGGGGCTGGGAAACAAGTAGACTGAGAGGGAGGAGACAGCTTTGCGCATGGAGTTTAAGGAGGCTGAGGGCGAGGTGAGGGGTCATGGTATCCAGGTTCAGAGATGAGAGGCCTAAAAGTATGCAGATCTTGTAAGGAAACCTTAGGAGACCTCAGTTGGGGTAGAGAGAATCTGCTGTGGACAGCAAGGGAAGGAGAGGTGGGAGAATGTACAAGAGTCTTTCACTGGTTTTAAGATGTGGGAGAGTGAGTACAGAGAAAGGCAGGGAAACGTAGATGCTGACAGATAGGAAGAAAGTCCCCAGTTTCTCAGAATTAGGGTGGGGCACAGGTGGCTTAGGGTATGACGAGGCTGTGATGGAGGCTGAGGCCCAAAGCCCAGGGTGGGGCTGGTTAGGAGTTAGTGTTGCCTCATGAGGAGTGAAAACTCCTGATGGGAGAAGAAAGGGTCAGGAGGCAAGTGCAATGGAGTGGGGTTCCGGAAGCGAGCAGGCCACACTTTCTCCAAAATTATACTTTAATACATTCATGTGAGTTATACAAAGGGCTGGCCCCAAGCCCTGGTGGTGGCCAGTCCTGGGAGGTGACAGCAGCATGATATAGTGTTTCAGAGCTCAGGCACAGGGGCCATGACTCGGCCTCCAGGCCGAGAGAGAGTGCTGTGTGCAGTAGCACCGAGTCCCCAAGAGCTGCCCCCGAGAGGGCTGCAGCCCTGGATTTGCCATTGATTCTCTGAGCCTTTAACCATCTCTGGGCCTCAGTTTCATTGCCTGTGAAACGGGGCAGAGTGAGTGGTATTTTCATCTTCTACACTACCAAGTGCCCAGGCAGATGGGCTGAGCACAGGAGAGCTGGCAAGCAGGCTCTGTGACTAAGCTCAGTGCTCTCTTTCCTCCCAGCAGCCCACGGATCTGGAGAATGAGTGGGGAGTCTGAGAGTCTTTCCTTCTTATTTCCATTCTTGGTGAGGATAGGCACCGTAGCTGGCCTTGCCTCGTGCTGTGACCTCTGGGAGTAAGAAAACACACAGGGGAAGAAGCTGGGCATCCAGCTCGGAGCCTTGAGCACACAAGGCAAACACCCTACCACTGTGCAACAGGCCAGCTGTTTTCCCCCCACAGCTTCTGCCATTGGCTTCTATGATTCTGAACAAGGCCCTAAACCTCCGTTTTCCTATCTGCTCAACGGGGAGATTTCACTCAATGGTCTCAAACTCCAGGAATGAGACTGTGGAAGCAAGAAGAGAAAGGGAGAATTCCTACGAGTCTGTAAATAAATGAAGGGCAGCAGCAGAGCAGAGGTTCTGTGGGTGCCTGTCTGAGAGGAGGGAGATGGGAGGACATGGGTCTGATTCATTTTTGGTTTTGGCATCTCTCTCCACCATGGGGCTCTCAGAGGGGAAGTAAGGAACCCAGATAACATAGAAACCTCTGAGAGTTGGCTTGGATTCGCTTCTGCAGCTGCTGAGCTGAGTGCAAACCAGAACCAGATAGCAGAGGTTCTCCCTCTTGGCTCAAAAGTCAGGGTGGGGCTGGGATGGAAGGAGGCCTGAGCAGGGGGCTGGGAATCCAGGCAGCACTGGGGTCAGTGTGCAGAAGGAAGGGCACCGAGGGACCGTCCGTGGCGGGACACGGAGCGGCCTGCGCCCGGTGGGGGGGGGAGCCTAAGTGTACACACTTCAAGCGGGAGCAGCTGCAGCCCTGGGATCTGGCCCAGGAGCCCAGATTCAAAACCTCTGCGGAAGGTTCTGGCTCTCTCTTCAGGTCACATGCTCTTCATTTCCAGAGAGGCCGGAAGTCATTATCAGCAGATGCAACAGAGCTCTGGGTGGAAATGGCTCAGACAAATCCTCTCATGAGCGTGGCTCTCCCTTGCTTAAACACAGCCAGCCAGGATGGGTTCTCCCTGACCAGCTGGGGATGTAGGGTCTTGGGGGGGGTCCCCTGCCTCCCCACTGTGTGGTTCTGTGACAGCTAGAGAATAGGACAGGCACGTGTTTCATTTACTAAGACCTGGAGGAGGATGACACAGATGCTCAGAGATCTGTTGGCGGCCTCTGTTCCGAACTGCCCCACTTTGGGCTCCACAGCTGGACCACATCTGCAGCCCAGAAAGCAGCTTCCTGTCTGTGGGGTAGGATGCAGGAGGCCCTGGTCACTGTGTAACCTGAGTTGGGACCCCAACTTCTCTGCCCCCGCCTGGCTTCTACACGGAGTGGGAAGAGGCTCCCCACCCTGTCAGGCTTTGTATTGCTGGCCGAACTTCTGCCTGCGAAGGAAGCAGCAGGTGGCTAGTGTGGTGAGGATGATGGCAGAGGCCAGCGTGAAGGTGAGGATGATGATGAGGTTGACATTCTCCAGCCCTCCCTTCTCACAGTCCTCTGGCCGCACGAGGCTCAGGGACAGCTCCTCCTGGGAGCCGAGGCGGCAGCTTAGGTCCCGGGTACCGTCCACGTCCACTCGGCCCTGGTGCAGCTGGGTCGCTAGCCAGCCATTGCCGCAGCAGCTGAGTGGGTTTCCCTGCAGGTACAGGTGCCGGAGGCTGGTCTCCAAACCACCCATGGCATCGCCTGGCAGGAGGCGGAAGCTGTTGTTCCGAAGATCCAGCACCTCCAGGGACACGGCGTGTGTCCAAGCAGGCAGGTGGCTCAGGCGGTTCTCGGCGAGGTTAAGGCGCTTGAGATGGCGGAAGCAGGGCAAATCTACCTTCAGGACAACCAGCCCGTTGCCTTGAAGCTCCAGTACCTCCAAGGATGCCTCCAGGCCCACCAGGGCCCCCATGGCCACATCCAGACCAGGGTTGGCAGAGAGGTCCAGCTCAGTTAGCGGGGTGTGGAGGAAGCTGCCTGCCCGGAGCGTCTCCATGGTGTTCCCTGCCATGTTGAGAACGTGAAGGGTGGGAATCCCAGAGAAGTCCACACAGCCCCGGGGCCCTGGCTCTGCGGGTCCCCCACAGGGGCTGAGCTGGTTTCCCCGTAGGTTGAGCCTCTGCAGGCTGGCCAGGCTGGCGAAGGTGTAGGGTGGCAGTTCCTGGAGGGCATTGTCCTGCAGAAGCAATGTCTGTAGGGACCCCAGGGCTTTGGTGCCCAGTTTCAACGCTTCCAACACATTGTAGCTCAAGTCCAAAAGCACCAGGCCGGGCAGGGAGCCCACACGCCGGGCCTCAAAGGACCGCAGGCAGTTTCGGCTGAGGTTGAGGAAGCGCAGGGAGGTCAGATGCTCAAGAAAGCTGGCAGGGACCAGCTCAATCTCATTGTAACTCAAATCCAAGTTCAGAAGCTGGGAGAGGGGGTGGGTGCTGGCGTTCCGGCTGGGGTTGGACAGTGAGGAGGCTGACCAGCTCTCCGAGGGCGCGTGGCGGTCCTCAGTGTCCTGGGGCAGCCCCGAAGGGAGCTGGATGAGGTTGTTGGATACATTCAGGTAGGCGAGTCTTGGGAATGCGGCCAGGTCAGGGAACTGGAGCAGCTTGTTCTCCCGTAGGTCAAGCCACGCCAGCTGGAACTGGGCCTGGGGTTCCGGGGCCGTCTGGAAGGCCTCGATGCTGTTGCAGCTCAGGTCAAGTACCCGCAGCTGCTGGAGGCTGAAGTCCGAGATGCAGGTGAGGGAGTTCCTGGAGAGATTGAGGTGGGTCAGGCGGGGCAGGGCCTCGAAGGCGCCATCCTCGATGTCCATCAGGACGTTGCTGTGGAGGTCCAGCTGCTCCAGCGCTGGCATGCCCCAGAAAGTGTGGCGTGCCAGGCGAGTGAGGCTGTTCTCCGCCAGCGAGAGGGTGCGCAGGCTGGGGGCTTCGCCCAGCAGCCGCTCTACCAGGCTGCCATACAGGCTGTTCCCAGACAGGTCCAGGGAGGCCACAAGGGGCAGGCGACCCAGACCACCGCTGTTCAGTGCCGTGCCCATGGCAAGCCGGTTGTAGGCCAGGTTGAGGTGCTCCAGGCGAGGCAGGGCCTGGAAGACCCCGGGCTGGAGGAAGCTAATCTCGTTGTCACTTAAATCCAGGTGACGAAGAGCCGTATAGAAGCCCAAGGGGGAGGCCAGGACACTCTGTAGCTGGTTCCCAGACAAGTAGAGAGCTTGGATGTCCAATGAGAGCACGGAGGGGACCTGATGCAGGCCAAGGCCCTGGCACAAGGCCTTCTTGTTCACCTAGGGATAGCAAGGGTGGCAGAGAAGCTGGCATTAAGAGGGACAGGACAGGACAGGGTTCTCTAGGAAAGAGCCCTCCCTGCCCAAGCTTAGGGGGTTTTCCCACAGTCTCCCAGGATGCTAGCCTAGCTTCCACCCAGCTGATGACCCCATGCTGCTGGCCCTGCCTTCACAGTCTGGGGTTGCAGGGCAGAGGGGGTATACAGTGAAACAGCAGACAGATCTAAGAATAATCGGTGCTGACTATTGTCTTGTTAAATGGGAAGCTAAGCCATGCTTCGCTCAGAGTGATCAGGAACCAAGAAGCAACATGACCAAGATGGGCCCATAACTTCTAGTTCCACATCTGGCTCCTTGCCACATAGGCTGGAAGCCTCATCAGGAAAGGCTGATGGCAATGGGGAAACCCCACAGGCTCTCCTGCCGGCCCCTTTGATTTGGTGCTCCTGGCAGTGTCTGATCCCATCCTGTGACTTGGGGTGGGCTCTGGACATAATCCTTTCTGCAGCTGCTATCTGCCCTGTATCAGTGGCCCCACTTGTGGGGGCCTGGTCCAGCACAGGTCCCTTCAGGTAGGAGGAGTGCAGAGACAGAGCAGGGGGAAGGGATGCCAGGACCCAGCAGTTCAACTGAGTGACCGCTAGCAGGACACACTGACATCGACTCTCCAGTGCCTTACCCCAAAATTAACTGCTTTACACACCAGCACTTTCAGACTGGTGACCTCGTCAGAGCCTCACAACAGCCCACCCAGTATATAGGGGCGATCTGAGGAATATACATATTCTTACCAAAGTACAGGTTGGGGAGGGTAGGGGAGATTTCAGGGTCACCCAGTTGGTATGGAAGGAGCTGGGATTTGAACACAGGGCTTTTAGCAACTCTTGTCCTTCCACAGAATGTGCCTTTAAGGACCACGATTCTATGCAAATGTGCATCTCTGGCTGGTTGTTCCCAGATTCTCACCCCAGGGACCCCAGCCCTCCCTAGCAAACACTGTGACTTCTACACCAGCCATTAATTTTGCCCCTGCCCCCAGCCTATCTCCAGTGACTCCCACTGAGCTACCCACCCACTCACACCCCACCTTGCCTAGGGTGCCCTTGGCCTTCACACACAGCAGAGTCCATCAAGACCATCTGTGTCGCCAACCTGCCCACTCACCCCAATCCCGCTGACATGCAGTGATCACGCCTCACCACTGCTTCTGCTTTCTTCCATGCCCATCTCTGGACCCGTGTGGAGCACATCCATATGTGAATTCCCCACAGAGAACCCCAACATCTCTTCCACCACGGCCCTCCCTAACTGTGATTTCTCCCTATGACTTTGTGCCCCTGAACAAATCTGAGTGGAGGCCTGCAGACAGTGGGCTAGGACCAGAGAGGGACTCCTTTGATTGACATGGATGCCTTGGACCTGGCTCACAGAAAATGCTCCGGAAATGTCTTTTATGAATGAGTTGCAGACATCTGTGCTTAAGTAAAGGGCTGAGGCCTTGATCCAATCAATGCTGGGAAGAAAAGAGCTAATCCAGATATTCAGATTAAAGCCAGAAAGGGACACTGGATCAGAATGAGCTAGCTGTCCAGATGCTGAGGAGGCCTGCCTCAGCAGAGACTTGCCTGGGCCACAGGGATCCAGTGGCTAAGATAGCAGGGAGGAGATACGGGACCTCCGAGGCTCCTCCTGAGGACCTCAAGCTGAACAGGGGTGGGCCAGGGCACTGTCTGGCCATGGGCACCTGTGTGAATGCCTACTGCATAAAATACTTTAAAAAGGCTGCCAACCGGGGCTCTAGGAGGCCCAACAACACCCCTCTCCCCTCTCTGCCACCCACAGGGACTAGACGCCTACTTGCTGCTTAGCTCCCGGACCACCCTGCTGTAAGCAGTAGCAAAATGAACCCAAGGCTAGTATGAATTTCCTTTTGTGTAAGCCGAGCCTGCAGCCTCCGAGGTACCCAGGTTGGCTGGACCAATACCACCTGACACTTTTTACCATTCATTTGCCGTGCACATGCCACACCCATGATCCCTCCCGTCCGGATGAGCAAAGGCTCCCCAGGACAGCAGCTCCAGAGGAACCATGGCAGGAGTTGGTGTAGCCTGAGACTTTCTGTCACTTACTGCAGAGGTCCAGGGGAGAACCTGGTACCCTCCTCTCTGATCCAGCCCAGACTTCAGAAGGAGATTCCCTGAACTCCATCTCAGTACCCTCTCCCTTAACTGCGAGCTCTGCCTGACTGCCAGGAGTCTGATGGGCCTTGGCATCCCTCTTCACTCTGCTGTGTCGGCCACGGCTCTGCTTTCTGCATGAGCAGGGGGGGGGGGATGCCACCCAGCTCCACTTCCCATCCACACACAGGCGGAACCTGTGTGAGGAGACACGGTAGCACGGATAGCGCAGGGGAGCTGGGTTTGAATCCTGGCTCTGTCACATCTACCGTCAGGGCCCACGTGGTGGCGTGTCTCCTCTGCTGCTGTGGATAGAACTTTCTTGGATGACTCAGAAAGTCTTTCCTGTCTATCATCTCATGCTTCTCAGAGGGTCCCTGCCTCATGGCTACAGGAGTCAAAGCCTTTCACCATATAGGGCCTCAGGTGGGCATATGGTGATGTCTGAGGCCTTCCCTCCCATGATTCTCGAGGGGCCTCCAGGGAAGAACTGTAGCACGCAGACACCAGGAAAGGGCTGCTGGTATTTCTGGCCTCTTTAAGCACTTATCTATTTTGTGCCCAAGTACAGCCGGTGGCAGGCTTGTCCTGCTTCCCGAGTGTACTAGATCAGTGGCCCTCAACCTTCCTAATGCCGTGACCCTCTGACACACTCCTCATGTTGTGGTGACACCATCGCCCCCCTCCCCATCACCACCATAAAGTTATTTTCATTGCTACTTCACAACTGTACTCTCTTTACTGTTATGAATTATACTGCAAATAGCTGACATGCAACCCCTGCGGGGGTCATGACCCACAGGTTGAGAACCACTGACATAGAGGGTCTTCTGCCTGTACCTCACAGGGTCGCAATGTCTTTAGGATCTGCCTGGCTTGGAACAGGAAAAGAACCAAAGTAAATTAAGCTTGGTCTCTGTCCCCTAAGAGCTCTTGGTTGGCCAGGTAAGAGCTCTTGGGCCTTGCTTGGAGCACCCCAAATCCTCCATCTGCTCAGCATGGAGATGGGCTACAGGGTCCTCACCAGTCTAGTGTGTATGCTCAACAAATATCAAGGCAAAGCTCTATCCTTTTCTGGGTCCTTTAACCTTTGCTCCCAGGGCCCACCACCAAAGGGCAGGATCAGCACAATTACTCTGCCCGCACTGTGTCTTACCGTCCTACACGGCACTTGGTCTCGACGCTGAGAGATAGCCAGACCCAGGGTCAGCATGGCCAGGAGGAACAGGATCTGGTGGCTCATGGCTCTGCCAAGGGTGGAGAGGAAAGAGGAATGGTAAGACCACTGCCCCGCCCACGGCCAGCAGCACCAGCTTGAGGCCCTCCCTCCAGGATCCTAGGCCAGGATTGCAGGCAGGGGGCACGTGGGGCCTCAGGGGAGCTGAGAGCAGAGGTGCCCCGGAATGTGAAAGGCTGAGGTAGGGGCCAAGGATTGCAAGTTTGAGGCCAAGCTGGGTCAGGGGAAACAAGAGTTTGAAAGCAATGTGTTATGGTCTGCTTTGGGTTTACCTAGAGCCCATCAGAGGCCATTGAAATGGCTCAGGGGTAGAGGCTCTTGACATCAGATGATGGAAGAAGGAAGCTGACCCCTGGACCACCCACATGCACCCCTCCCTTCAAATAAATAAAATGTAATTTAAACTTAAAGAAGGTCAGCCTGGTAGAACACCCTCCTGGGTGCTCAGGAGGTAGAGGGACCCTAGGCCAGGGCTGCATGGAGGGAGGTGGGCCTCTGGCTCCTTTCCCTCCAGACCCCAAGCAGGCACCCAGCCCAGATCCTTAGGCCCCAAATGGAATGTTTCACTCTCTGCAAAACCTTCATTTTGACCTTTTTCTTTCGGCTGAAATTCTCAGACCTTGCCATTGTTCAGGGCTGCCCTGGGGCACGGACAGGAAGCCCCACCCCAGCAGGCTGCCAGCTCTCTACTTTCACTGAGGGCTATGGCTGCCCGGGGCTATGGGCCCATTGCAGTGTAAGCAGCCAGGGTAGAGGCCCACGGAGATCCCAGGGCCTCTTAGCAGGGGTGAATCCCTGTGGACTTGAGCCACGTGCTGAGGAGACACAGATCAGGCTGTTAATTTAATTAATTAAGGGATGAATTTGAATCCACTCACTCCCACACTGAACGCCATCTCACATCTAGCTCTGAGCTGGGAAACAGCGATGAGACGGTGGGCCAAAGAGATCACAGGCTGGACAGAGCATGCTTACACGAGAGACCACAGCACTCAGAGCTGATACATCTGACAGATCCCCCTCATCTCCTGCTGTGTGGCCTTACACGGGTCCCTCATCTCTCCGACCTTGTTTCCAGAGGTAAATGGCAACCATGCAGAGTTTTGTCGAGGAGAAATGAGACATTCTATGAAAGTGCCCCAGCGTTTTACGCCTCCAGATCAAACCTGACAGTTACTATCAACTCAGCTCCATCTTCTTACACTTGTCATATAGAAGGAAAAACAAACAAACAAATAAACAACAACAAACCAAACCAAAACCAAAGCTCAGAGAGGTTCCGCAATTCACCTAGGACAACACGGCTGAGTGGTAGGCTTAGGCTCTGCGCCCTTCACCTCCATACCTGAAGGCCTCCCCCAGCGGGTAAAAGGATGCAAGCTGCCATTCTGAAGGCGGCCCTGGGAGAGGGCTGCAGGCCTTTGCTGGCTCTTTTGACTGTCGGACCCCACTGGTGATGAATCTCAGCACAGTGGCTGCTCGTCTTGCTGAGACACGCAGGGACCAGCATGGCCTTTCAACTCTCCCTCCTGGCTCCCCCGGGGCCCAGCCCTGCCTCCCGGCACTCTGTCTTCACTGCAGGCTGAGTTCACGGGAAATTTTGATCTTTTGTTTCAAACACAGTTCCCACCTGCTTAGCATTGGCATATTCAAAGCTCCATGAAAACCTCTGGCCTTCATCCCCAGGACTCTGGGGAGCCCACCCTCCCTAGGCCAGCTCTTGGCTCTCACTTGCTTCTCATTATCCCCGCTCTCCCTGGGTTCTGAACACCTGCATTTCCTTTGGACCTCTGGGTACCTTTCACTGTCCGAGCCCACCCTTCCTTTGCCCACCCTATGGCTGAATACCTCCCATCCAGGGAAGCTTAGATGCCATGACCTCCTGAAGCCTCTTCAGGTTCCCTATGGCTGGCCTTGTTCTCACAGTTGCTAAGCTTTGCACAGTCCAGCCTGGTGCATACAGCACACCCCACTGTGCCTCCTCATCCCTTGGAAAGAAAGTACCTCTGGGGTCCCACCTCATGACACAGCCGGATGGCATACCAGCATGGAAGTCTCCAGTGTGGGGCAGGTGAGGGGGACACCTGGCACCCTCTGTCTCCCTGCCCCTCTCCTTCCCTATCCCACTGGGTTCAAAGTCACCCACCTGAACTGCAACAGCCGTCTCCACTTTCTGTGTTCTTGCTCCCCTCCAGTACTGGACAAGCTGTCCCATACATGGCAGCCAATGAGCCTCAGAACCACACGTCAGATCCTATGAATCACTTTGAAATCTCCAGGCTTCATTCTCTCTCCCGTCAGCTCCATCTACCACCTTCTTCCCCTCAGAAAGCTCCTCTGTGGCGCCCAGGACCTTTCTGCCTGCCTGGGGCTCTGTGCTGCTGCTCCCTCCTCGGCAGAGAACATTCTTGCTCAGGCTCCTGTGTGTTGCATTTTCCCCCCTCACCCATTTATCATTTGTCTCAATCTTAAGTAGATGCTACTAAAGTTCTCTCAGGGAACACGTGGTGAGTGATGGCAGACATTTAGCTGCAGTAAGGACAGGCCAGGACCTGAGGTTAAGACAGAGACACCCAAAGGGACACTAGCTCTCCTTTGTCAAATCCTGTTCTACTCCAGTGTGGGGCTGCTGTACAGCCAGAAGGGACAGTCCCCACTGACCCACAGAATTACGATGGAAGAAGCCCTGTGCTGTGCCCGATCCACAGCATCTGAAGACTTCAGTCTCACGGGGAGGGTCAGGGTATTTGAACCCGGGCTCCTGTCAAGCCCCACCACCTCGGTAGTCTGCTTCCCCACGGAAAGTCCTTTCGCCTCTCCTGCCTAGGTGATTCATCTGGAGCACACACCAGTTCCCACTCCACTGGCCACCCTTAGCCATGGGGCTGATGGGGTGGGGCGTGGCCAGGAGAGCGCTGGGACACTACAGTTCACAGTTCTTCCCTACTGGTTCCGGTACCAGCGGGGCTGAGCATCCCAGGTGAGGGATGTGTGCTGGGGACAGAGGCCCTGGGTCTGCGGGCAAGTGGCTGGATTCTGACTTGGAGAAAGTGTCAAAGAGCATCTGTGTATGTGCTTGTGTGTGTTTGTGTGTGACAGAGAGGGGGGACAGACGGACAGAGATAAGGGGCAATCCTAGAATCCTGGTAAGACTGCCCCTGCCGTGCAAGGAGGCTACACCTTTTCCTAAGCACTTGGCTGATGGCAGGTCTCTTAATTCTCACACCCACCGACGGAGGTGATTACTGTAACCCCCATTTACAGACCGGAAGACTGAGGCTCGGGAAGGTGAAGTGTAATGGCCACAAACCATTACACTCTGCAGCCCCTAGGTGAGCTGGCACAGGGACTCACCCGGACCTACAGACCCTGTGATCTCCAGCAGCGTGGACCCCACTGGACCCCTGTAGCACCCCCTCCCAGAACCCGAGGTTCAGAGAAATGACTTACCCAAAGTCACTTGTACAGGAAACAGAAGAGCCAAGACCAGAATCCAGCCCCTCTGTCTCCAAAGCAACTGCCAAGACGCCCCTCCTAAGTTGCCCGGGAGCACAGGGGCCCAGGCCCAGGAGTAGAGCGGGCAGTGGAGCTCCCAGTCTGCTCTGACGCACTGGCAAGGGGGGAGAACAGCTTCAAGGCTCACAGGGCAGTGAATCACTAGGTGCAGCCCATTCTGGAGACATCCCACATTTCGGGGGAAATCAGACCTTAACCCGAAGGAATGTGGCAATGATGCGAAATGTCAGGGTGGAGGTGGGGCGGGGTCCCCCCCACCTATCACCCATAAAGAAGGTCGGCTTCAAGGCTCCCCAAAGCGCGCTGGGTATGCCCTCCAGAGACAACGGCGGTGGTGTGGAAAGCCCACGTCTGCCTGGGGTAGACCTGAATTCAAATCCTGATCTGCTTGCTTGGCTGTGTGCTCCCAAGCACGTCCCGGGGGCTTCCGGCCTTGACTTTCCCAGCTGTCAAATGGGAACGGCCATCCGAGCCCTTCCCGGGGTAGAGCCACTGAGGCCTGGGTGCCGAGGGGGGACACAAACCCAGCTCCCCGCGCTTCGCCGCTCCCACCACCCCTACCTGGCTCAGCGCCGCCGCCGCCCGGCTCGTCCGCGCATCGTTCGGCAGCCCGCGGGGTCCGGCCGCCGGGCCCGGCCGCTGCAGCGCCGCTCGGCCGCGAGGGGGCGGTGCCCGCCCTTTAAATAGCACCCTCCGTCCGGCCACACCCCCCGGGGGCTCGGAGCCTCCGGGTCCTAACGCCGCCCCGCCGTCGCCCGCCACCTGGGAACAGAGCATCACCTCTGCTCTGGAATAGCCTGGCCTGGGCTAGCGCAGCGCTGGAGCCTGCAAAACGCTGGGGGAAGGAATTCCCCAAGGAAGCTAGGACGGAGCCGCCGCACGTGCAGCCGTGGGCCCGCGAGGCCTGGGATGCGGGGAGCCGCAGGTCCGCGGAGGAAATCCTGGGGCCACCGCACCAGGGCTGGGGGGGGGAGGTACCCAGAGGTGACTGAGAACCACGGGCACGGAAGGAAGTGACCCTTCTTTGGCCTTGGGACGGCCCTGAGGGGGTTCCCCTGTATCGGCTTAAGACATCTCTAAGTCTGTCAAAGTCCCCAGCTAACTAATGGAGAAACTGAGGCTAGGAGTTGGGGGAGAGGTGAATACATGTGAAAAAACGAGTTGGCTGAGACTTGTCAGGGCCCCATGGACAGCTGGGGAACCTGAGGCTCGGGTGAGTTAATTGGCAAATCGAGAATCTCATGACTTACCCAAAGGTGCTCCCTTTTCAGGATACTTGGCCCTTCTCAGTCACTGGCACCATGCCCTGCTGGGTGCGGACTGAAAGATGGGCGTTCCTGGGGGAAGAGTGTTGGTCCCTGGTTCCTCATTCATGATGGTCATCAGCGCTGAGAGTAGCGCCATCCAACCCCATCTTGACGGCCTGAAAGTGAGCCAGGGTGGGCTGGGCTGAAAGGTGGGCCTCTCCTCCCGTGTAGTCCGCTGTGGTCAGGCCCTGACGAGTGACTAGGGCCAGTCTGCAGGGCGCTGACCTAGTCTAAGGTCAGGGAAAGCTTCATGAAGGAGCAGCTCCTGTTGCTAGGGGGAGTCCAGTTTAGGTGAGGGAGCAGCCAGAGGAGCCAGGCTTCCTGCTTTGCCCCAGCCACCTCAGGAGCTGGGGGCGGGGGGGAGGGTCCTGGCTGATTCACCTCAGCTCTTTTCTGTACTATCTAGCCAGGCTGAACTTCAATTTCCCTCTCCGAAAAGCGGGAATGACAAGAGCTGTTTTGGGATGTGGTGCCAGGACGGGATGAAACAGATGCTGGCTGGGGCCTGCACCCAGCAGGGGATAAAGAATGTTTCTCATCAGCAACATTACAGGGACACCTTTTTCAGGTGTACTGAGGAAGGGCTTCACTGCTGCTCTGCAGCGTGAGTAGAGCACGAACAGAGAGATTCGGGCAGGCTGGGGCTCTCCCTGCCTGCTTCTGGTTAGGGCCTGATCGCTGTCTCATCTACTGGGGCTTGTCCTAGAGCTCGGCTTAAGGTGGGGGCAGGGCAGGGCTGGTGCCATAGCTACAGGATGAGCAGCCTGCTTCCCTTGTGCCCCTAGAGGCTGTGGTTATGGTCAGGAAGCATATGGGGTTCTGTCTTATTCAGTGCCCGGATGGAGCTCCCCAAGAGATAAGAGATACAGGGGCAACCAAGCATGTCCTTCTCCCCCACAGAGGTCTCTGAGGATCAAGCCAGAACTCTTCAGGCCACGTCTCTTGCTTCTCTGTCCTTGGGCTGGCTGGGGAGACCTCAGAAAACAACCTGGGGTTTAGCACCCAGCGGGAAGTCTGACCCCTGTCCCCGGTGGGTCCTGGGAGGCTGGGAAATAAAATTATCCAGCATCTTCTCTTGTGGGCAGATGTGAAGCTGAGAAGGGAGAGTGAGGAGGGTGACGGATCCAGAAGTGTAAAGGGCCCCGTCGGGGAGGCAGAGCTTGAGATGCCAGAGTCTAAGCAGGCTCTCATTTACAAGGCAGCCATGGATGGTGCTTATTCTAAGGCCCGTGGAGGGCAGCTTTCCATCAGCTTCCTCCCAGGACTGCTTGCATCTGCTAGAAACGGGGTGTGTGTGTGTGTGTGTGTGTGTGTGTAGGGGCGGTGGGGGTTCAACATAGCCCTCAGGTGGCGGATCAGACATCAGCATTGGTGTTTTTATGGAAACGCTTCCATCTTGACAGGAGAGGTAGCTTTTCGTGAGCTCTCATTGCTCCCACTCTGAGAGAGTGACTCTCAGGTCTTTCTCAGGGCTCCTTCAGAGGGCTTTGCTCAGACAGGTTAACCTTTGAGGTCATGTGTAGGAGCTAGTGACCCAGAAAGCCAATGTTGTACGCAGCCCGTGTGACCTAGAGCACGTCGCCAAACCTCTGTGAGCTTCCTGTCCTGGCTGAACTGTGGAACGCAGTGAGAAGGCCCATGGCAGCACGGACCCCTAATTGAGTTTCCACTGCTCTCTGCTGAGCACCCGTTCTGGGCCAGTCCTCTTAATTTGGTACAGCAGAATAAAGATGGCCACACACCGCTTTCCAGTTAGGGAGGTCTGCATTCTCATTTACTGGAAATTGGCCTCAGAGAGGTTAAGTGACTGTCTCAGACTGTACAGCTTGGGAGTCAGGAGCCAAGCACAGGCTTCCCCCCTACTCCAGAGTCTAGTGTTTGGTTGTGACTGTCTTCATTCTGGGCCCCTGCCTGGTACCCATGTGGGCTCCCGGGAGCCAGGGAATTCCCCATCAGCTGCCATTAGGGCCCTGATTGCTGGGGCAGAACCCCGGCTTCCCCAGTTCCTCCCTGTCTACCTTCCTTCACACAGAGCGGGTGCTGACCATGCCTGCTGAGAATCATGTGTGCCCACATCTCTTGAAAGGACACGTAGCTAGGTGGTAGCCATATCGTAGAAGGGACTTTGAAGCCAGAAGCCAATGCTAGGACCAGGGAGACAAGCGCACACGGGAACTGGGGGTGTGATTTGCACTGGGGAATGGATCGCTTTAGTGGAGGGAACTGGGCTGTGGAATGGGTCAGGGCAGGTGCTTTTCTGGAAACCTCCCCTTGGCTGGTCCCCATGGCCCCCTTTAGGGACAGGCTCAGAGATTCTGGCCTTATCCATACAAGGGGAAAGGCAGGTCACTTTGAAGCCTGCAGGCCTCCTGAGCTGGGCTGACCCCCAGAGGGCTGGTTTTCTGTTCTTAGTAGTGCTTGGCAGTCAGAGTCATCCATGCAGGTGTAACAGGTGTTGGTGAGGCCGGTTCCCCTCCGCTGTCACACAGGGGCCCCTAGACTCCAAGTCCCGGCAGTGAACACCTCCTGGCAGTGAGCACTGTGACTGAGCCCCCTGAAGCCCCCCCCCAGGCCCCCAGGGAGTGGCGAGGTGCCAAGTGAGAGCTTTTAAGACAAACATGAAGCTCCAAGCATCTTCACAGCATGTCTGTGCTGAGCCACGGACCGTGAAACCACAATACTGCGGCCGGGGACTGCTGGGAACTGGGGGACCCCAGCTCACAGGCTTCCTGGTTAACCATTTGAAGGTCAGATCCCATGGGGCTGTACTCCATCATGAGGGTGGTATAGCATGGCCTTAGCCATGGTCCACGAGGCAGCACTGGGGCTGGCAGAGATGGGAACTGGGCTCCATGTGGAGGAGGAGTTACTGCCAGGGAAGAAGATGTTCTCGGCTCAGCTTCCTCACTGTAGAGTCAAGATCACCTTCCATAGAATGGAACCCAACTGGGGAAAGAAATGGCATAGGGTGGGTGGGGTCAGCCTGGCTGGTGGCGACATCTTCTCCACGGGAAAACCTGAGTTCTCTGGGTGACAGGAAGGAGGACGTCCCAGCATGGAGGAAGGACCTGGGGGCCTGGTTTCGGGGGAGCTGTAATAAGGAGGCCTTGGCCCTCAGGTTCCTTGTGTCCAGCTGCTGGGGGATGGGCTGTGGCCTGGCAAGGCTCTCACAGTGGGCACCTTGTCCTGGAAGTTCCCTGAGGCCCTTTCCCAAGATGGAGACTAGATTCCAGGCTCCTGCCTGGGCTGAGTCTGAAGTCGTCTCCAGGTGCCATCTTCCTCAGAGGGCTAGAAGCCCCACACTTGGCAGAGCCTCTGGGACCCAGCTCCCGCAAGCCAGGCAGCTCTCCACAGACAGGGGCCACCTCCCCCACTTCAGAGAATGCCATCTGCCTCCTCTCCTTCTAGGCCAGTAAGGTGAGAACACAGCCTGTGGTCATGTGGGGCGAGTGCAGCTCTCTCAGCCCAGCCTCCTTTCTTCGACACGTTTCACGTAGAATGTGGAGCTCCCAGGTTCACACACAGCGACGTTTTCAGAGAAGGTGGAGTCCTGCTCCCACACTTTATAAACACGAGAGTTCTCGAGCCTGGGTAGAGTAGACTGCAGCCTCCCCAGGGAGTCTGGGTCAGCAGGTGGGAAGTGGGCCCTAGAGTCTGTGCCGTCAGTGAACCCGGTGGAACTGCTGGTCCACGGACCTCCCTCTGAGAGGCACCTGGACTGGGGTGGCCCTCGGCATGAAACCGTGTGATGGGGAACACTTGACTGAGATACCTTGCCTCAAAAATAAATAGATAGATAGGTAGATAGATAGATAGATAGATAGATAGATAGATAGATAGATAGGGTCGGGGAGTGGTTGAGGAAGTCACCCAACTTTGACATCTGACCTTCACATGCACATTTCAAGCATGTGTGTGTGCCTGCACAACATTTACACCCCCCTCACACACACGCAACACACACACACATGCACACGTGCATACACACAGAAGTAACATAGTCACCACACAGATATCTACACACTGCAAAAAACCAACACAAGCACACGCAGCTTGCTCAGGACACACCCAGGCACACACTCAGCACACAGTGCAGGCTCGAACACCACACGTAGAATGCAAACTGTGGCTCGCATCTTATGTATACACGGCTACATGCCCCCAACCTCCCCAGAGATGGGGAGAAAAGCCTCCTGTCTGTGTGTACAGAAGCACACATGCTCTGACACAAAACGGGCACCCTCGCGCACACACTCCACACTCTTAAGACCTGGGCTGCCATCTTCAGGGCCCATGAGCAAATTTTCTCAGGGTTAGAACACACACGAGCCAAGTACCTTTTACTAGGGCCGATTCCTGGGGCACAAAGGGAAAGGAGGGGAAAGGACATGGCGTCAGACTACAGCCAGCTTGGGGATTGTGTGATAAATCCAGACAGGTCCAAGGAGGCTGAGTCCGGGCATTCTTGACCTTCCCCCCAAAGCTGTCCTTTCCAGATCCGGAAGCTTGAAACCGGTTACCGGGCCTTCAGGACGCCTGCTCTCTGGCCTCTTCCCAGCTGGGTGACTCCGCCTGCTGGCTATCCCACTCTGTGCGTCTAGCAGGCGGGACAGCGAGGCATGAGGTCTGAGCTCCATTTCTCAGAACAGACTTGGTCCCATCCACATGGGTCTCACAGGTCTGCCCAGCCTTGGTGTTCTGGCTGGGCTACTTGCTGGCAGACATGGACCCTGAGAGAAGAACACGCTTGACAGTTGTTCTCCCTGTGTATTTTTCCACCAGCAGGCACAGAGCCTGAATTCCCAGCCAGACCTACGCAGGAGCTGACTGCTCTCCTGTCTCCCTGCTCCCCACTGCTGCCGCCAGCTCCTCAGCCTACCAAGCTCATCCAAAGCCTTCAGGCCAGTGACACCATGGAAGGACTCTGTCCCCAGTTCCCTCAGCCACTGCTCTGTGTCCTTCCCTATATCTGCCCTTTCTTAACCCACTCTTCCCCCCCCCACTCCCGAACCTGGAACCTCTCCTGTGTTCCCACCCTTTCTCCAGGACAGCTTCCTAGCCTAAGGGCCCCTTTCATGTTCCTGTGTCCCTGTGGCAGCCATGGGCCAGGCCGCTCCCTAGCTTGAAGACCTATGATGGCACTTGCCTTTTTTTCTGTCTCTTAGACTGCTCACACCATCTTGCAAATCACACAACCACACATGTCCTCCTCTGTCCCCCTCTTCTTCCTGCTCTCTCTAGCCTACCTTGTTATCTTTACCAAAAGCCTTTTCCAGCCCCACCTCTCCAGCTCCTCCTCTCTGCTTCCCTCCTCCCCACCTCCTCTCTCTCATGGAAAATTCCAGAGGCAAGGGCTGGAGGAACTTCCTAGTGGGGCTCCATGCTGGCTGTGCAAAAGTGGCCCAAAGGGGTGCCTTGTGTTGGAATTCCTTGGGCTCAGGACCCAGGAGAGGACCACTGTGGGAGGCATGGGAGAGATGCTGTGGGGAGGGGAATGTCCCTACCACTCATTACTCTAAGGTTGCCAGGATGGTGCTGGAGGCGGCTTTGGAGTTGAGGCTCAGTTCTACCATAGGCTGGTGGGGCAACCTTGACCCCAGCCTAGACCTCCAACCAGCTACCCTACTTATCCCACGGGACCATGAAGAGGATGGAGTCCCAGTTACCCCATCCGTGTTAGTTCCTTGTGTATGTGACATGAAAGATGCCCCTTCGGCTATCCATGAGAACCCTCACAGTGTGCCCAGACTCCAGGAGAATGCCAAGGCTTTAAGAAACCCAGGCCTTCGGGCTGGGGGAATGGCCAAGTAAGGAGAGTGCTTGCTATGCCAACACAAAGACCTGAGTTCTGACTCCCAGCGTCTCCCCCAAAGGGTGGACGTGGTGGCACGAGCCCCTGATCCTAGCAATGGGAGCCTGAGACTGGAGCTCACTGGCCAGCTCAGTACACTCTGGGTACAGCGAGCCACTCTGTCTCAAACACGAAGGTGGAGAGTCATCAGGATGACATTCAGCATCAACCTCTGGCTCCACTTGTATGCACGCCCACCTGTACCCACATGTACACACACTCGTACACACACACACACACACACACACACACACACACACACACACAGCTGGCTAGACTTTGCATAGTTGGAAGTCCTGGCACTCCTCAAGGTGAGGTCTATATCTATAGATCTGGGGCCCAGAAGGAAGGTCCAAGCTATGAGTGTGTGTATGTCCTGGGAGGGAGGGGACTGCCCCTGTATGCCTCTCTGGCTGTGAATGGGACAATCTGACCTGCCTCCCAGGAGCGGGTACAATAAGTCATGTGATCTGGGGACCGTGCTCAACAAGCACTACCTACTTGTCCCTCGGTACAAAGCGCGGCTAGGGAAAGGCAGTGGGCCCTTTGACACCTGCCTTCTGGGTGGTAGCGGCACATTGAGACCTGCAATCTCTCACTGCCCTTCAGTGGTCAGGTGGGGTTCACGGGTGAGTTGCTGCAGCTGAGTGAGCACAGGGTTGCCTTCCCCCCTCCAGCGGGACAGCCAAGCCGGTAGCCTAGAAAGCTACCTGGTTCTGGAATGCCTTGCCTGCCCCCTGGTGGATGTCTTAAGAGCCATCTCTCTGACACTGGAGTCTTGAACAGGATGTGTGCCCAGTTCCAAAGGCTCTGTAGAGGAGAGCCACGGTCCTTGAGGCAGCTCCCTGAGAGCATACTGGGGACCAGAGCTCCTTTAGCATTGTCATTGCCTCAGGAGGCAGGGGTCAGGGAAGGGAGAGGGCATGCTACCCATCCCCAACTCTCTCCATCTCCTGGTCCATAGATAGGCAAACAGCTTCTCCAAGGGTGGTGGCCATGGTAGAGCTAAAGACAGCCATGCCCTGCAGCAGGCAGCATGGGGGAGGCACAACCCGTTCTCTAATTCTTGATGACGGAAGGGCAGGGCAGGGGAACCCCCTCAGAGGGACCAACTCAGATAACTACCTTTGCTCAGTGGGCCACCTTTGGAGCCTGAGTCACCCAAGGCCCAAGTTTCCTCAAAGGGGTCTGGACAGAAGCCTGAGAATAGTGGCCTGGGCCAGGAGTGGGGACATCTCCTTGGTGACCAGCTGGGTGGCTGCTCTCCTATACAGCTCAAGTACAAAGCCCACAGGGAAGCCAGTTATACCAGCCATGACACAGGCATGTCCAGACGTGTTACAGGACATACAAATATGAGCTGCACGGTGCCCTCAGAAGGGCCCACACAGACACTCAGATACAGTGACACACATACTGAAGCCAGGTTCACAGATTGCCAGGCTCACATGTACACTGACCCATGCACACAGAAACACACGACAACACATGTGCCCAGACACAGAGACTCGCAACAGTGCTTGCACAACACAGGGACAGCTGGCACGTGTTCGAAGACACAGGCTCACTGCTAGGGGCCCTTTGAGCTCCGCTGTCTGCATAAGCCTCCACTGACACATGGGTTCGCTCACATACATGTGCACACCCTAAGCCCCATCTGCCCCACACCCCCCATTTGTGCATCTTCACCTCCTACCCCCTCTGATCACACACGAGCCCACAAGGTAGTAAAGCAGCTCTCTGGTCTCTATAGTGCGGTGGGGACTGAGGGTCAGCGATCTGAGGCCACACAGCTCTCAGAGGAAATGCTGAAGCCTGGGTGAAGGCTGGTTTCCTTAGGTTTGTCCACTCGAATCTCTGTGTCCCTCTGTGTGCCCCAGGATACTCACAGGTGTGTACCCAAGCATCCAGAGGACCTCACTGACTGACCAATCACTCACGTCTCAGATGGAGACGGGGATGAAGGCTTCAGCTAAGAGCCGCAGGCCTGACGCAAGCCAGGCTGACCACAGAGAAAAGAGGTTTCTCCCGGCTATATTTCACAAGTCATGGTTATGTGCCAACAACACACAGCAGGACTTTCCCTCTCAACAGCTGTAGCATGACTGGGTGGCATAATGTTTCCACGGGCTTAAAAAGATTACAAGATTTGCATAACCCGTAAAGTTACGCAGATAGGAAAGGCCAGGTGGAAGGACTCTGGACATCATGACCCACGACAGATTTTCCCAGAACCCCCAGGTTGAAGGCTTACCACCAGCTTCCCCTCCCGGAGGGTCCCAGCCATCAGGGGGGAAATGAATTACATGTGTGCCTGATCTTGCTGGCTTTCAAATCACCTGCAGGGATTTGGGGAGCAGTCTTTGATGTGCCGCAATTGAACGAGTGGGGCTTCTTTCCCCTTTTTTCTTCTGAATGATAGAACTCTCATTCTGCTGACAGCCAAGGAATTCTCCACCCCTCCTTGCCCCATCCTGAGACTCTGAGAGCTCACACGGACTCCCAGCACAGTGCTCCCAGATGCTGAAGTTGTGGACTGGTTCTGGGGAGGCAGGGGAGTAAGCAGGGATGGTGCTTCTTGTGGGCCCAAGGGTGTACTCTAGGCACTGAGAGTCCTCTCAATGCTCTTAGGGAGGATAACACAGAGGTTCCGGGAGGCGCTGTGATGGGAGATCGGGACAGGGAACACACACACATACAGACACGCACACACACAGACACAGACACAGACACAGACACAGACACAGACACAGACACAGACACAGACACAGACACAGACACAGACACAGACACAGACATGCATACACACATGCACATAAATACCGGGTGGGGACACTGGCTCTGCCTAAGGAGCCCTCTGTCCAGCTTTTGCTTTTGCCCAGAAGAGCTCTGCCCCTTGGAGCTAACACCCTCCTCACCCTGGCCTTGGGCCCTCAGCCATGTGCTGGGCCCATGGTTTTCTCTAAGGAAGCAGGGGCTTGGAAACAGTGGGCTCTCTGCATCAAAGTGGCTGGGGAGAGGGGAATTTCTATTTTTATTGCTTTCCTGGCAGGAGGCAAAGACACCAGCTCCTCACGTCACTCATGGTAGCAAACCACCAGGGAGCTGATCAAGCATTCCTAGCAGGGCAGGGGTGGTGGGGGCATCTTGGCTGCCTTGGACCCTGCCCACCGACTTCCTATCAGGGACCTGGCGCAGCCTCCTGTGGCCTCCTGGGCTCAGTCAGACCCTGGCGCGCTTTGGCAAAGCCGGCCCGGATTTCTTGGTTTATGTGGTCCTGCCATGGGTCTCTGGAGAGAAAGGAAAGATGAGGGTCGTAAATAACTGCCGAATGACAGTGGTAGGTGGCTGGGGCTATTTAAAGGTGTCAGCATGACTTCTCCATGGCCACACAATGACTGGTCATCTGCCTGTGTGGCCATCCCTCTGTGCCCTACTTGAGATATGACTCGGGGAGGCACTAGGGCAAGGGGTCCCCTGGACATCCCCCAAACACGTTCACTTTTTCATGCTCTGCCCACGATGCCTGGAGCTGGCCACAACGGGCATTGCTTTGAGCCAGAGAGTGAAGCAGGTATCTGAGGGACAGCCAAGACTTCCTAGACTTCCACAGGAGACGTTTGTTGACACTGGGGTAAACCCCACTGCTTCGCACACCTTAGGTAACCATTCTGTCACTAAGCCACACTCCCAGTCTCAGGGACGCTTTTCAGGCTGGTCAGCCAGGGCAGAGGGAAGAGAAAGAGAGCTTTGTAGAGATGCAATGGGCGGGCTCTCTGAGTGCTGCTGCCTGGTTTGGTGTGATCGGGGTAGGGCTTCTGTCTCTGACCTCTGCCTCACTATTGACAGAAACAGTCTGTGTAAATAGATGAGCGCATGCACGTGTGTGTGTGTGTGTGTGTGTGTGTGTGTGTGTGTGTGTGTGTGCGTGTGTGCCCTTGCTTGTGTGCCTGTGTGTGTCTGAGTGCAAACCCCTGTCAGGTCACACGCAGGCCCTGAACACAGACCCTCCTCTGCCTGCCTGAGGCTCTGAGTCAGGTGATGCTTTTTGCAGCTAATCGCCAGTTTCCTCCCTCCCTGAGCAGATGAATGTTTCTGGCACTTTCTAAAGTTTCTGCCTAAGAATGAAAAAGTCATCAGCTGAGGGAGCTTGAGCTGATAAATAGCAGCCAAACCTGCAGGTACCCAACCCCAAGAAAAGTAGACAGGGGCCGAAAGGACTTCCCTGAAGGGTGGACAGGGACAGAGCCTGGCTGGGGACAGGGCAGGAGGGGGCTGGGGCTTCATCAGGGCATGACCAGATCAGATGGAAAGAGGGAGCATGTGAGCTGACACCTGAATTTCAAGAAGGGGCAGGGGCACCCAAAATTACAATTGGGAGAGTGGAGCTCAGTAAAGGAACACAGTCCTAGTCCAGTCCCAGATGAAAACACTTAATGACATAAAAAATCAAAAGGGCAGGGCCTCTTGAGTCATAGCAACAGGAAGAGTAAAGGCCCTGGGGTAGCCAGACTTGAGTTTTGCTGTAGGGGACAGCCCAGATGCCCAAGAGCAGGAGTCCAGCTGCAGGAAGCAGCAGAGCGAGTCCTGGCCGGGCCAGGAGCTCAGAGCAACCAGTTAGAACAGTGGATCTCAGGCTCCCTAACACCGCGACCCTTTAATGCAGCTCCTCATGTTGTGGTGACCCCAACCACAAAATTATTCCATTGCTACCTCATAACTGTAATTTTTGCTAGGTTATGAATCGTGATGTATGCAGGATAGCTGATATGAGACTCCTAAAGGGGTGAAGACCCACAGTTGAGAACCGCTGTATAAGAGGCTCTGGTGAAGGGACAGTTTTGGCCTGATGCTGGGTCATCTGGGAGGGGCCTGCTGCATTCCCAGCCCAACTTCCCCTTGGTAGACTAAGCCCCTTGGCCATCATGGTTCCAAGGACCTTCTGTCCTTTGGAAACACCTGTGCCTGCTGCCTTTGCCTGTGCAGGCTGCTCCTGGGGACAGGGGAGCGGAGGACAGCCTGATGGAGGAACCCACATGGCCCTCAGTGAAGGATATGGTACCCCCAAGGATGGAGGGCAGAAAGCATGCTGTTAGAGGCTCAAGCTCTAAAGGTCTTTCTCATGCTGCCTTTTGGTGTCTTTTCAATGTAAAAGTCCCGTGTGGAAGAGGCCAGCAAGGTTGGCTCAGACTAGAAAGACCCTCAGCACTGGGTGTGCTTGGCATGCCCTGGTGTTGTGTCCCTGCAGGCCATCCATTTCTACAGCCTTTGTGTGGACACAGAACATTCATGCAGGCTAGCTGAGCATCCTGGGGCCTCCCAAGGGCACCCCAAATGGCCTGGCTCAGCCAGGGTGTAGAGCAGACACAGCTGCCACTCAGCTATGCACAGACAGTACTTAGCATCAGGCAGCTATGTATTTCCCAGGCCTTGCCAGTAGCCAGGCCTTTAACAATCTAATATAATGCATCATCCCTAATGGGGAAGTGCCCTGGCTTTGGGGAATCCCTTCTCACTCACCCAGGCTTGATAGACAGGGGTGTAGGGAGGGGTCTGCAGAATCCCACCTTCCCTGTCAGCCAGTAGGTCTCCTCCAAGCCCTTCCCCTGAAACAAAACAGGAAGCGGTGAGAGGCCCAGGGCCCGAGGCAAAGAGAAGCCTGGCTCTGCATCTTGACAGCTGTGTGACTTTGGCCAACTTACTTCACCTCTCTGTGCTTCCTGCTATCTCCTAAAGCTGCTGTGAGGATTAGATAATGCAATACACACCAGCTAAAGAGATGAAGGCAGGCCTGGAATGCTAAAACCTGAGGCACGCACCATGTAGAATTCCTCTGGGAGACTCCAGAGCCTCCCAGAATTAGGTGGGGAGGAGCTGTAGGACACTGAGGTCCTAGGCTAGCCCACCCCTCAGAATTGACCCCTCTGTCGACCCAGTCCTCTGTTTCTCAGGACACACCTATGCTCAGATTCTCCTGCCCTGGCTGATCCCATCCACCCTCTGCCCCAGCCTGCTCCAGCCCTGTCCTGCTCAGAGTGCCACAGGCAGACACTGGCCCCGAGAGCTGGAGGACTCTGCCCTCAAGCGAGTGCCTCCTGCACTATCCTCCTGCCGTGGCGTCATCCCACAGTGTCCTGAGGTGAATCAGAAAGCATGCTGATTCTGAGGTCCAGTCACAGCCCTGGGGGCCTTCAAGCTGGACCTGTGCCTAGCAGAGGAACTGGGGGAGGAGGATGGGACAAGGTGAGGGAGAAGTCACTGCCTTCATCAAGCATTGCATAAAAAAGAAGAGGAGAAGGAGGGGGAGGAATAGGGGGAAAAGGAGAGGAGGAGGAGGAGGAGGAGGAGGAGGAGGAGGAGGAGGAGGAGGAAGCCATTGTTCAAGGCTCAAAGGAGCTCGTGGGAAGTTCAGCCCAGGATTACACTGTGGCTGTGGAAAGCCGCTCATGGGTGCATGGTGAAGCTATGTAACTACTATTTGGAGAAAGTGGGGATGTTCTTGGGTAGGGGTAGGCTTTGTGAGAGCTGATGTCTGAACTGGGTTCTGAGGGATGCGCAGGAGCCCCAGAGTGTCATAGAGAAGGCACAATCTTGGAGCCATTATCGGATAAAGTCAGGAGCTAGCCCTGGCCTTTCTAATTGAATTTCCTCACCTATGTAACACGAGGAGAATTTGTTCTTTTCACAACTCTGAGGGTTGTTCGTGTTGTGTGCGCTGAGTCCCAGGGGGCTGCTCAGGCAGACTGTTAGTGACCACACTTCTCTGCCCTGCCCTGACTCTAAAAGAGACCCAAATGGCTCCCAGGAAGTTTTTCTTGGTTCTAAAATGAGGGACATAGAGGATCACGTTTGTGCCCTGCTCACACACACTGGCCAGCTGAGACCTTCTGCTGCTGCCCAGAATCCAGCCCCAGGGCAGTCTCTCACCTTCAGTTCAGTCTGGCCTCTGACATCAATTTTGTAGCCTTCATCAAGGCTGAGCAGGGCCTGGACGGCGCTTCGGCTAACGTGGATTCTGTACGCTGAGAAGAAAGGCGGCCGTCACGCCGCTACCTGGTGGCAGGCAGCCTACTTCACTAAGAGCGGCAGTCAGTTACAGAACACAATCACGAATATGATTCCCTCTCCTAACCCTCTCATTCCCCTAGAAGGCTGGTCCCTAAGAGAGCCCCCAAGAAAAAGCAGATCCCATAGAAGGGGTAGGAAGTGTTAGGAGGGGAGGCCTCTGGACCAAAGGTTTGCCTGTGGGGCTGCCACATCCAATTACACAGCGTGTTCACGGAGCTGCATTAGGGTGCACCGCCTACACACAAGGGCAGGGGACTTAAGATGGGGCAGAGATGGCTGCTTTCTTCAAGGCATCGGAGTGGTTCGTCTGCAAGTAAGGGCTTAGAATGTTGGAGATGTCTGCGTGGTGGTGTTGGAGCTGATGCAGTGTAACTGGGGTGAGCATGCAGCCAAGTGAAATCCCAAACCGGAAGGGGTTGCCTCACTGTAAAGGGAGGACACCAAGGCCTTCTGGGCAGAGCGTGCCTGAGGACACTGGGCAAGTCAGTTCCAGAGTTGGTGTGGGGTAGGGGTTGGGGGGGCTGAGACCCAGGTTTTCTGCCTCTTGAGATATTGTCTTCTCTGCTACTTCTCCCATGAGATCATTGCAACAAACAAACAAACAAACAAGCAAACAAACAAACAAACACCCAGGTGGGGGACACAGCGACTAAGTACTGTTTCCCACAGCCAGTCTGGGTTTGTGGAGAAAGACTTTCCCCAGGGTCAGGACAGAAAGCTGAGGCACTCACGCAGCCCGGTGGACTCCATCCTGGAGGCAGTGTTGACAGTGTCCCCGAAGAGACAGTACCGAGGCATGGTGAGGCCCACGACACCCGCCACGCAGGGCCCTGAAATCAAAGGGCATGGGGAGCTCCAGGAGGCCTGACGGAAGCCAGGGTCCTCCTCCCCAAGCCGCCGCACCGCCCTCTGTGTGTCTAGAGCTGAGCACTGTGCTGTCTGGAGTCAATGGCAGCACTGAGGGAGACAGCCAAGCGCCAGGCTCTGGGCTGGGTCCCCAGACATGTGCGAGACAGGGAAACAGTAGCCAGTACAGGGATGAGGAAAACGATCTGGAGACACGACAGATGACCTATGTCTTGAAGGGAAGCTGAGTGGGCAGGTTCAAAGGCCTGGGAAACTACAGCTGAGGGTGGGTGAGGGGAGCCTGGGGGGGGGCAGGCGAGGCTGCAGGGGCCGGTGAGGCCTTTGGGACTACAGAGGGCCTCCGTGCTGCACTTGATCCACCAGAGCCACAGAGCTGGGGAGGGCTATAGAGACTTGCCCTGAGGTCTCTTCCACACCCAGGCGATCTCTGCCTCTTCCATCAGACTACCGACTTCTCCATGTGGAATCGGCTGCCCTTGCTCAGACGCGAAAGGCAGAAAACTTCAAACCACGGAAAGTTTGTCAGCCTGAGTGCTCAGACCCTTTGGTTACCAAGGGTAACCAGAAACAAAGCTTTTCTGACAGAGTAGGGATGCCCTGGCTGACCCACCACCAGTGCCCCTGGGAATTCTGGGAGGCTGATCTGGCCTTGCTGAAGCCCCCAGCCCTCTGCCTACCTGAGTGCAGACCGGCCCTGACACGGATGGGCACCTCAGGCGCATGCCTCATGCGGAAGTCACCTGCACGGCTAAGTATGTCCAGGGCCATGTTGGCGATCTCAGCCGCATGCCGACTCCCATTGCGCCGAGGGAGCCCAGAGGCCACCATGTAGGCGTCCCCGATGGTCTCTACCTGTAAACAGGAACCTCATGTTGGGACAGCCTCTCCCACACCCCAATCCACACACCACCAGTCAGGAGCCCACATCCCACCACGCCGGATCTCACACACTCTTCAGCCTCTGCCAGGCTTCCAGTCCCAGGCACTCAGCTGGTCAGAGCTGGGAGCTTCAGGTGGCCTCTGTCTGATAGGCAGGCGACAGCTCCGGGTCTGTCTCTGGTAGCAGACCCAGGGAGCAGTGTGCACGAGGCCACGGGGCCAGCCAGGACCTCACCTGAAGATCCCTACCAGGGACAGTCCGGTGTCCTGACTCTACTGGCTTCCAAGGGTACTGGAAAGAAAGTGGGTTCTAGGGCAGCCTGTAGAAGACTGTCATTCTTGCACTCATGAGGCTGAGGCAGGAGGATTGCTGCAAGTTTGAGGTCAGGAATCCTTGGGCTATATAAGACCTTGTCTCAAAAGGAGATTGGCTAGGGGAGGGGTGGTGGTGGTGAAATGGGTTCATGTATGCCACTGAGGGTGATGACTGAAGCCTGGTCCCCAGAAGCCTCATGGTGAAAGGGGAGAATGGACTCCATAAGTTGTTCTCTGTTATACACATACACACACACACACACACACACACACACTTGAAAAGGGGAAGGAAGGTCGTGGACCCACCAGGTCCCACCACAGCTCTGCTGTCTGCACAGGCATAGGGGGTCCCTTGTAGCCACGCCTTCCTCTCTGGGGGCTGTATGTGCAATGAGCTGACAGAGCTGTCACCTTGGCCCCTGCCAGCCTCAGGACCCGAGGTCAGCATGATGCCCCCTCCGCTGCTCCCCTCCCCTCGGGATGCCACCACACCACACTTACCCCTCACCAGCCCCGTATCCTGGCTTTCTCCAGCTGGCCCTCCCCACAGCCCAGCACTCAGAGCTCAGGGTTAGCCTCACGCCGGCCCTCACAAAAGTGTCCGGTGATGCCAGGCTACCCGCACTGAGGCTGTGGCTGCTTGTAATGTGGGTGCTTCCTTCAGAGAGTGGCTACCACAGAGGAGAAGCAAGCTGGAGGGCTGCCTTCTACCGAGCATGCCTGTGGAGGCTAACTGTGCCACTGACTTGCTGTGCAACCTCCGTGAGGGAATCTTGCCCTCTCTAAGTGTCACGTGTATCATCCTGCCAAGCGACTGTCCCCAGGGCTAAAGGAAGCCTGCTGTGAAGGCCAGGTCGAGGTTACCTTCTGGGTTTTCGTGGCGGCCTGGGAGTGGGGCCGAGCTGGAGTCAGCCGCTGCTAGCATTATGCTGTTGACTTGGTGAAGGGCAGGGGTTTCCCTTCTAAACCACAGAGCCACGGGCATTTCAGCCCTGTGCTTCGCAGATGGGGGCTTCAGGCCCCAGGGGCAAGCTTTGGGGCTGTTTGATGGATTAGATAGCCTAGATAGTCAGGGTGGCCTCACACCTCACACTGCAGGCCACGCTGGGGAGCCACACTTGTCCCAGTCTCTGTTCGTTTTCCTGTCCCATGCCTTGTTCTAAGCCCTGAGCCCCAGCACACAATTCCATGCTATGTACAGGAAAGTGCTTATTCAGCGAAGCTGATGCTGGGGTGGTCCCTCCACCCCCCACCTCTACCCCCACTCCCCACCTCTATCCCACACTCCCTCCCTCACATCCACCCCTACCCCCGCTCATGTAGGAAGTGGTTGTATGGCTGCTTTTTAGCCCAGAAAAGATTCAAAGCAGTAACCAGATCCTGCTGTTGGGGGGTGGGGGGAGGGAGACCGAGTCAGATGTTGGGAGTGATGAGAGATGCGTCACACATCACAAGGACTGGGCCTCCTGTTCCCCACATCTGGAGGGGTGTGCAGACCTTGTTTGATTTCCTTTCCCTCTGCCGGGAAGATGCAGGCCTCTTGGCCAGAGTTCAGAGCAGAGGCGAGGCGTGACTCAGAGCTGGGAGGGCCACATGTGTGAGGGTAGATTAGTAGAGGCAGGAGAGGCAGGCCAGGGGTGACTCAGGGCAGATCAAAGCACAGGGGGCCCAGGGAGACACCCCTGGGACCCACAGAGGCCAGGGTGTAGGCCGTTGGCCTGCCAGACATTGCTTGGAGTCACGGAGTCCCCAAGGGGAGCAGAGGAGAGACTGAGGCGTCTGTGGGACACCGCTGTACTGTCTGCAGGGCAGGGTGCCTGTGGTAGCCTGCGGACACTCGGGGTTCCTCGGGGCTCTGCTGCTGTCTGCGCAGCCCCAGGCAGGTTTCCTTCCTCTCTGGGCCTCTGGACTGAATCACCAAGTTCTGTCAAGGGGAGTTCTGAGAGCGCCAGCAAGAGAGCCTGACCATGTCTGGGAGGGAAGGGAGTGAATGGGAGACTGAAAAGATGGCAGACAGGGGAGCAGGGAGAGGAGAAGGAGGTGGGTTAGCCGGGAGGAGGAAGGAGCGAGTGAGACAGTCAGGTGGTGTGAGACTGGAACCCTGGCAGTAATATGGCAGTCCACAGAGAGGGGTCCACAGCAAATGCGCTCAGAGAAGAGGCCGGTCAACTCCAGGGGCCTTGTGGGCCACTGTGCCCTGCCACTTTATCCCAAGAGAATCTATGTCAAGAAGAGGGTGAACCTTCTACAAGGGGCAGCAGATTCAGCAAGCAAGTTCAAATCTCAGGCTTACAGAAGCCACTCACATGTGCCATCTCGTCTATAAGTTAGGGGTGCAAGCACGCTCCTCATAAATCCTCATGCACACAAAGCCCTTAGCAGCATCCTGTATACAGTAGGTGTTCCATAGGGGCAGAGAATCTGCCAATAATGCAAGCAGCAGCCTGTTTGCCTGCCCCATCCTCTGATGTGTTCCTGAAGTTGCCCTGGTCCCCCAACCCCTCAGGGCTGCCCCCTGAACCACACAGGTGGGGTCAAAAGCCAACAGGGCCTGAGTAGGGTGGCATTTGGGCTCCCTTCCCCCACTTTCTGTGTCACGTTTGGAGCTGCTGTGGGGCTCCAGTTCCTAGACCAACATAAAGGGCAGGGGTGCGGGAGGCAGAAGTGCGGGAGGGTCTCTACAGCACAGCGAGCTGCAGAGGAAGCAGTGAGGCACTTGCTCTCCCAGTCATAGCTGACACACTTCTCTGCCCCCTGTGAACTGTCAGGACGAGGGTTGTTTGATCCACAGAAGGGAAACAGGCCCAGAGAGGGGTAACATTTGGCCAAAGCAACACATTCAGCCAGACTAGAACCAAACCCAGGACCAGAGGCATACCAGAAAGAGGTCACGGAAGGTCCGAATGCCTCTGCTGAGACCCCTGAGGCCTGTCTCCTCACTTCCACTCAGTCGTGTCCCGCCACAGTGACCCTACCCACAGCCCTCTCAGGCCTCAGGTGTTTGCCTATGGTCCCCCACGGCCTGCTGAAGTGGCCTCACCCAAGCTGGACAGTGCTGGGAAGAGGCCTTCTCTTCCAGGAGGCCCTCCCTGCTCTCCTCACACCAGCTCCTCACTCACACCAGCCTTCTCTCTCTGTCACTGTCACAGGGCTTTTGTCCTCTTCTCCCTATAGGTCTAAGAGCTCCTGCAGGGTGGGAACCAGAGCTGGCTTCTCTCTGGACCCATGTCCCAAGCATGGAAGGGCCTGCCCATGAAAATGATAAAGGATGGGCAGACGCATGGTGGACACAGGACCACTGTGGACAGATAAACTCAGAGGACACACTCTCCATCCCTCCTCCGACCCACATCCCCTGCAATGTGGCTATACCGGCTCCTGTCCACATCTTCAAGCTGGCCACATCGTCTTCCTCGGCCAACAGACTTTGTCAGGAAAAGCCGTGTGCCAATCCCAGGCTAGCACTCAAGAGGCCGGCATGCCTCTTGTCTTCTCAGAACCCAGCCACGAGTGTGGACCATCTCAGAGAGACTTTGGGCCAGAGGCCAGATCCCTCCAGTCAAGGTTCTAGAGATGAAGAAAACTAAGCTAATATCAGAAAGCTGCCCACCTCGCCCTCAGCTGGTGCTTGCTGTGTGTGCGACCAGGGGATGTCTCTTCCAGCTCATTCTGAGGCTTGTAACCAATGGTTTCTTTATATGGGACTGGACTTTGAGATTACATGTCACGAAGCAATAGTTAATTGATTGAAGTGCACAAGTAAGTGGATGGAAACAAATTTGTACTGCCAGCTATGGGGGGGGTACGGCTCCTGTTCTCACCTTATACACATCATGGCTGTCTAGGACAGCATCGAACAGAGTGTAGAGGTCATTGAGGAAGCCCACCACCTCAATGGGCTCACTCAGGGCTGCGATGGTGGTGAAACCCACGATGTCACTGAAATAGATGGTGACCTGGTCGAAGTACTCGGGCTCCACTGTCGTCCCCATCTTTAGAGCGTGGGCGACAGACCTGAAGGGGTGAGAGCGACCAAGTGAGGACCCTGTTCTTGCATCTTGAAGTCTGGGGGTGTAGAAGGGAGGAAGCTCCCGGTTGGCTGGTGTGTCAGCCATGCTGGACAGACCTGTCCTGGCTTTCTGGGAGCAGCTGGCTGTTCCTGGCTTCCGGGGTGTGGGGCAGTGGGAGCTCAATATATGGGAAAAGCTAGACATATGTTAGATAAACGAGAAGAAATGATGCTGAGGGGATGGCTCAGCCAGGAAGGGTGTGTGCAAGCATGAAGATCTGAGATTGCTTCTCAGAGCCCACATAAGCAGCTGAGGCTGGTGTGTGTGTGCTTGTAATCCCAGTGCCGAGGAGGTAGCCACTGGAGGATGCCTGGGTTGCCAGTCAGTTGCAGGCCATGAAGAGAGACTATCTCAAAAAACCAACATGGAAGTATTCTACGAAACGCCACCTGGGGTGACCTCTGTCCTCACACACATGCACACACGTGTGTGCTCAAACACCCACAATTGTGTAGGGGACACAGAGGTGTTTGTGCTCACAGACATGCACCAGGGGAAGCTGGAATGTTAAGCACACAGGGGTGTTCCTTCAAGGGAAGGGATGCAAAACCCGTCTTCACCGGAAAGGCTGGGCACACGGGCTTGCCAGCAGGCTGCACCGTGTGCAGTATGGGTGGCCAGAGCTGGCACCGCACCATCCCCCAGACCCTCCTCTTAACAGCGTTCTTCTCAGCCACTCTAAAGGGCCGTCCTCACGGAAGGGGTCACACGTGCTTTACAAAGAGTTTCAGCGCAGTCAAGTCTGCTCTGGATTTAGCTTGGTCCTCAAAGAGCTAAGTTTGCTTTGTTGTGCGTGTGGGACGGAACTGAAAGTCGCAGGAATGGTTTTTCACCGGATTGTGCTGTGCTTAAATGTGCCTAACGCAAACAACTTGGGATCAGGCTCCAAAGCTGGAACCAACGCTGGCCACTGAGTGGTGTGGCCCCAAACTGGCTGGAGGACCCCCAGTGTTTTCATAATAGCATTTATGCCCCTGAGACCATGTAACAATCGAAATTCACTCCTTGACTTTTTTTTTTTTTTAATGAATTACAAAAATAGAGGAATTCCAAGGAAGGTTCTACATGTCCTAGTTGTTATAGTTCCTGTGGAGAAGTTGGGCCTGTTTTAATTTTTCCCCATGAGAGTGCCACTGGTCAATCCATCCTGGGTCAATTTCTCCCTTGATTCTGGGGCTGCAGTTGCCCCCCCGGGAGTCAAATTTGGACCACTATTCCTTAGCCTGGTGTCTTCTCTTTTTGCATCATGGGTAAAGGGGAGGAGCCTGGGGCCGGGGCAGAGCTTGGAGCCTCGGCTGGACAAGCTGATACATGGGCCAGGGCAGCCTCAAGGCCAGCTCCTTACCAACACTGCCACAACCTCCTCCACAGCGGTGGGAGCCGCCCATCCGTCGGCAAGCCCCGCGCCCTGCCGAAATGTGTCTAGAGGATCTCCTCTTTAATGATGGGCCTCTGGAAGAGAGCCCATTACTGCAGTCCACATTGCAAAATAACTGACAGCGATTTTACCGCTTTTTTCATGGGCTCTTTTTACACTTACTCCTTTGTGCTTCTGATTGTTGACCTCAGTGGTTCCTTGTTCAGGAAACCAAGGATTGAATTTTGCAGTCATTTGTACAAAGTCGCAGAGCTATTGCTCTAAATATTGTGCTCCTTTGGATGTTTTTTGTGGTGGTGTTGTTGTAGTAGGGTTTTTGTTGTTGTTGTTGTTTGGTTTTGTATTGCTTTGCCTTGTTTTGGTTTTTCAAGACAGGGTTTCTCTGGGTAGCCTTGGCTGTCCTGGAACTTGCTCTGTAGACAAGACTGGCCTCAAATTCATAAGAGATCTGCCTACCTCTGCCTCTCACATGCTGGGATTAAAGATGTATAGCACCCGTGCCATCGCTCCCCTGGATTTTAACAGATAACTCAATAATTGCATAAAATTCATGGCCTCAGAGGAGTGAGAAGAACCCATGCTATTTCACTCTCTCACTCACAGTCACTATTTCTTGGGCGAGAGGACCAAACTCTCTCTCACACACATACTGGTTCTATTTAAAGAAAAAAAAAAATCTTTCCTTCTCTGAGGGTGAAGCCCTACACCTTGGGCATCAGTTGAGCGAGTTTCTGTGACCTTTTTGGGCAGCAGCAGCAGAGCCGCTGGGGGCAAGAAGGCAGTTTGGGGCCACACCACTCAGTGGCCAGCGTTGGTTCCAGCTTTGGAGCCTGATCCCAAGTTGTTTGCGTTAGGCACATTTAAGCACAGCACAATCCGGTGAAAAACCATTCCTGCGACTTTCAGTTCCGTCCCACATGCACAACAAAGCAAACTTAGCTCTTTGAGGACCAAGCTAAATCCAGAGCAGACTTGACTGCGCTGAAACTCTTTGTAAAGCACGTGTGACCCCTTCCGTGAGGACGGCCCTTTAGAGTGGCTGAGAAGAACGCTGTTAAGAGGAGGGTCTGGGGGATGGTGCGGTGCCAGCTCTGGCCACCCATACTGCACACGGTGCAGCCTGCTGGCAAGCCCGTGTGCCCAGCCTTTCCGGTGAAGACGGGTTTTGCATCCCTTCCCTTGAAGGAACACCCCTGTGTGCTTAACATTCCAGCTTCCCCTGGTGCATGTCTGTGAGCACAGACCTCTGCGCCCTTCCACACATATGTGCACACACAGTGGGTAGGAATGAATTACTGGTTCTCAGCGCGCCTCCTGGGTCTAGAGCCCCAGAGGAGAGTGAGCTAGAGGCACGCTGCTTCCCCAGGCCACTCACGTGGGGAGCATCTGTGACAGCAGCCTTTCTGTCTTCTGCCTCTCCAATTCCAGCTCCTCGGTCTGCTCCCGGACCAGACCCTCCAGGCTTTGGGAATACTTCTCCAGCAACCGCAGCATGGAGTCTGCCACACTTGTCCTCTTGCCTGGGTTGATGCTTTTGAACTGAAGAGAGGACAAGATGGCAGTTTCACTCGTGAGAATCGGCATCCTCTGCGCACAGCTTGGAGTGAGCCAAGCAGAGGCCTGGGGAGAGGGAATGAAGTGGAGGCAGATGTGGGAACCAGCGGGAGACGGGGCGCTGCGGTATGTGGGGAACCTCTGAATGGGGCGGGCATGTAGGAGTGGAAGCTTCGCAGAGGAGCGTGTGTCCAGGCAAGCATTATCATCAACAAACAGCTGGGTTACCCACGGCTCACACTAACCTTGAGGATGGATAGACAGGATCATTATGGGTGGATGAATGAACGAATGGAGGCATGATGAGTGGGTGGGTGGACGAGTGATGGATAAGTGATGACCGGATGGACAGACAGACAGATGGATGGACAAATAGGTAAATAGACTATATAAAACTCCATTTTGCTTCTACCTTTCTAAATATCGGAGGGCATCAGGACCAAAAGACTAAAGATGAAAAATAAAAAGGTTAAATACAGGAGTAAACTTTGCAGACAGAAACTGATCATCATTTAGATACAAACTTCTCAGAACAAAACCAAATGGATACACAGATGACAAAATCCACCAATGCCCCAGACAACAGAGGTTTAAACCCATTGTTGTAAAGAAATACAATTACTACCAGTGCCCAGCAGAGAGAAGCCCTTTGGGATCTTCACATTAGGACACTGGGCCTTAACGGACACCTCTTTCCAGCCTACATATAAGAAGCTAAGAGAAAGGGGGAGTTTAGCTACCTAAGGAAGTGAGCAGGAGTTGGCATAGTTAGTTCAGGCCTTTGGCCCTGCCCTCCCTGCTGTGTGATGCAGCCCCAGCTTTGTCATGCCAAGCACAATGTGTGCCCACCCAACCTTCTTTGCCATGAGCTTCGGGCAGGGGCTGTTCTTAGTCATCCTTTCTCATAGCCAGTGCCTCATGCCCTGGCTTCCTAGCTAGGATGACCTCTGACCTCTGCAGAAGGATGATGGCCTGGTGATTTAGGGACCTGTCACCCATTCTACCTCATCTGTCCTCCCCTGTCATTGTGACCCTGGGAACTTGTTAACTCTGCAATCCAAATTTCCATCTGTGAAGTGGGTGCTGCTCATGATGCTACAGTATGCGTGTGTGTGTGTGTGTGTGTGTGTGTGTGTGTGTGTGTGTATGGCAGGGTTCCAAAAAGCCCTGTAGGTTGTCTTTGTCATGCCCTGTCAGGCTGCCTTTGTCCCTACTCACTTGACCCTCTGACTTGTTGAACTTCACCTTGGTAACGAGCTGCTGTGGCTGGGGACTATGAGACCAGAACAGGAGGCAGAGATGTGCACCTGGGTTTGATGGGCTGGTCCTGGAGGAGAGCTGTCCTGCCCGGTCAGGCCCACACAGCCCTGAGGACTTGTGCAGGCTTGCCTCACCCCTCCCAGTGAAGGCCCAAGGCAGGCGAGAGGGACCCCAGAGTCCAGCTAATCTTCTCACTGACTTGGGAATCAGGGCTGTCTCCATAGTCACTAAGGGAGCCTCTGCTCAGGTGCTAGGCCTGGTCCTGGCTCCCCTAGAGCCCTTTAGACAGACAGACAGACAGACAGGTCAGCAGGTCAGGTCTCCTGGGTACTTGTCTCTGCCTGTTTATCTTCAACAGGCATTGTGCATCAGAGGGTTGCCTTGGGGATGGAGTGACTGAAAAGACGCTAGACATCCAAGATAGCACCAGAAAACACGGTTCTGAGACTGTCTGCCTCAGAGTGCTGCTGCTGGCTTGTGTCCCCTGACTTCCTGCCATTTCTAGGCCCTGGAAATTCATGAGGCCTGCGTGGGGCCAAGTGAGGCCTGTGGACGGGATTGCTCATAAGCACCGCTCCTCTGGGGAGCACTGACCTGCGTGTAGATCTGGTCCATGCTCGGCCTGTCATCTGGAGCTTCCTCCCAGCACTGCCGCATCAGCAGGATGCAGTCTCGGGGACCCTGGTCAGGGGACACCAGCGGCCGGCACAGAGGAGGGGGAGATGCCACCTTCTGGATGATCTCTGTAGCAAACCCATGGGTACCTTGGGTCAAGGTACCCTGAGGGATTATGGGAGGGGTCTTGAGGTATGTAAGGGAAGGGGAAATTGGACCCTAGAGATGTTCCCAAGCTCCATGTCTCCTGCATGGCCGGTCACACTGTTTTTCTATTCTCCTGGGTCTCCCTCAGGCCATGGCCAGAGGAAGGGTCTGAGACTTGGGCCAGGAGAGCTGGATTTCAATTCTGAATCTGCTACCACTCTCTTTGGGGTAGCAGAGAAGATAGTAACCCCTCGCCCCAGACCTCAGTATCTTCATCTGTGAAATGGGATCAGCAAGAGCCTCCTCTCGAAGGGTTCTGAGGGAGAAGTTGTGAGAGGTAGCGCCTAGCATCTGGCAGGCTCTGCCCAAGGCTGCTGTTCTATCCTTGTGCTTGAAACCTGGCTACACAGCTCTTCCTACCAGTCTGAACATCCAGAGACCACACCACTCCTCAAAGAGTGAGGCGGACACAGCCCTCATCATCCAGGTATCCCTGCTCTGCAGAGTGAGGACCATTTCATTATAGCAAGGCCAGAGAAACCAATGCTGTAGCTCTCCGGCTCTGCCACTCTATGCCTCAGTTCCACATCCCACCCCAGACACCTGCCTCTGGCAGAGCCAAGAGTTCTTCAAGACTGGGAAGACAGGGGCTGGGCTCCATGCTCTGAGCCTGCAGATCAAAGCAGGGCTTCGGCCATGTCTGTGCATTCTATACAGGTTGGGGAATAGCAGGGGAACCTCCAGGGAGGCCTGGGACTCTCCTCTCACAGCCATTACAGTCCCCTTCTTTCTACCCTAGGTTGGCCACCCTGGTGGGGATAGTGAGAGATCACTGTCTCTTTATGATTTTTTTTAAGTAGGTTTTTATTTGTTGTTTGTTTTGTTCAAGACAGGGTCTTCCGTAGACAGGCCTCAAACTTATTATGTAGACAAAGATGATCTCAGATTTCTGATCCTCGTACGCCCTAAGTCTTAATTCCAATTCTACAGGCGCATGCCACCATGCCTGGTTATTCCATGCGAAGGGTCACGCCAGGGCTTTGTTCATGCTAGGCTAGCACTCTACCAACGTAGCTTCAACCCTAGCCCTGATTGTTGTAGTTTTGAAACAGGGTAGCCCAGGGCTTGTCTGGAACTCACAATGTAGTTAAGGCTCTACTCAGATTTGCTGTTCCCCAGTCTCTGCTTCGTAATTGCTGAAGCTGCAGGTCTGTGCTATCACACACTGGCTGTTAATGTCCAACATTACAGACAGGGAAACTGAGTCTCCTAAGGGTGAAGCGGAGGCACCCACATAGGCCGGCATAAAGCAGACATGAAAGTAGGCTTGATTTGCATTCAGCCTGTCTAGAGGGTCCCAGACTCAGGCGTCAGACTCCAAGGGCCTTAAACCACAGGGGCCGCGGGGCTGTGGGCTTGCCCAGAAGTGTGTGCAGATGGAAGCGATAGAGACCACGCACACACTCACAGCTGTGTTTTAAAAGCATACCGGTCTCATTGTGATGAGTGAAATGTAAATCCATTTCAAAGCATCTTGGATTTCTGAGTATCATCTGTCATTGGTGCTGCTGCAGTCAGCAGATAATAAAAGCTGAAGACCGTGTGGGGGCTCTGGCATCTGGGACAGGGTGTGGGGAGGAGTGGGGGGTAGGGAGGTGCATGTACATGATGGATGGTATGCATATAGAGGCCAGAGGTCGATGCTGGGTGTCTCCTTTAATTAATCTCCATCTTGTTTTTTCAAACGGGATCTCTCACTAATCCCGGAGCTTGCCAACTTCCCTAAACTACGTGCTGGGCACTCCCCAGAGATGCCAGCTTTTTGTGCGGATGCTGGAGACCCACACTCAGGTCCTCATGGGTGTGCGTCAAAAGCTTTACCGGCTGAGCCATCCTCCCAGACCAGGATGTCACTATTTTTGAGGTTAAAAAATGCAAGCATGAGGAGAACAATGGCCCTGGGCTGGTCTCCAGGTTCCCTTGCTGGGCCAGGTCCACTGTTCACACCCAGCATGCCTCTGCTCTCAACAGTGTTGGCTTTGGGTCCCTAAGGATGCCGTGCCTGGATGGGGAGGCTGCCATCCAAATCCCAGTTTCCTCCTTGAGCAGTCCCTGCCTGGCTTTGAGGATTGCTTAACTCTTCTCTGAAAAGGCTCAACATCCACCTCCCGGGGCACCAAATGGGGCCCTACAGCTCTGAGACCCTTGGAGCTCACAAAGGGCCCTATGCACACAGGCCTGCTCACTGTTAAGCTTTAGGCATGTGTGTCCAGCTTTCCTGAAGGCCACAGGACTTCCTAGCTACCCAAGATGGCAGGCAGGGAGGCCAGGGAGGCGAGGGGAGCATGTACCTTCTGCTGAGAGCCCCGAGGAGCAGTAGGGTGGGCCTTGGGTCAGCACCTCCTGCAGGACAATGCCCAGGCTGAAAACATCGCCTTTGAAGGTGGCTTTCCCAGGGACCCCTGGCCCCCTCAGCAGCTCAGGAGCCGTCCAGAGAAGCTCTGCAATCACAGGGAAAGGTCATACTGCTGTCAACCCCTGCACCTGAGAGGACCTAAGTGCATTTGTTCTCTTAGATTCCCAGAACAGAGAAGCCACTAGTTCCAGGTCCCAAAACAGAAACTGTGGGGCCCTGGAGGCCTCCTCCTCCCTTTGCTTCATAGCACCAATGGATCACACACTACTGTTGGTCCCCTACCCCACACTGACCTTCTGGGGCTGGGTGAGGCCTAGGAGAACAATGGGATTCCAGGAGCTCGGCATAACCATAATCAGTGATCTTGAGCACGAAGCGACTGTCCACCACACAGTTCCTGGACTTGAGGCGGCCATGGGGGAAATGTCGATGGTGCAGATACCGCAGACCCTGGGCGGAGGACGTGTGCGGTTAGTGACGAGGACCATGGAATGTCCACAGGACCTAGAGGCCTTCTGGCCTCACCTGTTTTTTTTGCCTTGTTAGATAGATGCCAAAGCTGTGGGGAATCTGAGCACCACCCTCCCCCTTGACTCTTAGCTCCTGGGAAGGCTCTCACTCGGATCACATCCAGCAGTAGGGAGGCCTTGAAGGTCCAGTCAAGCCTCAGGGCCTCATTCTGCAGCAGTTCTTCCAGGCTGCCACGGGTACAGTGCTCCAGCACCATCGCACTAAGCCCAGAGCCCACAAAGAGGCCCAGGAAGGCAGTGACATTCTCATGCCGCATCTCCCGCATCTGCAGGGGCAAAAGGCACCTGAGAGTCTCCCTGGGGACTCATCAAGGCCCCGAGATAGACGAGTAATGAGGTGGCTGGATCCAGTGGACAGATGGGTGGCTGGATGGGCAGGTGGACAAGGTGATAAGTGGTTAGATAGACAGACAGACAGACAGACAGACAGATAGATAGATGGTCCATAGGTGGATGGATTATTTGCTGGATGGATTGATGGGTAGATGAACATAAATGGACAGGGATTAGAGGAGGGAATAGGTGGGTGGGTGATCAGATAGACATATTGATGGGTAAATGGACAGATGGGTAGAAGAGTGAATGAATGAACGAACAAATAAGTGAAAGCATCATGAATGGATGAGTGGAGGGGCTATAGGTACCTCCACAGGATCAGACCTAGGTCTGTTTCTCAACCTGGCTGACACTACTGACCTGGCAACTATTCATCCTCTCCCTAGAAGCTGGCAGGATTGCAGGAGGGAAAAGCAGAAGGGTTCCTGCCCACAGTGAAAGAAAGCAGCCTCCCTAGTGTCTGGGCCCAAGCAGGACAGAGAAAAGACTAGACCAGCAAGGCCTTCTTTACAAAGATGGCTCAGGACTCAGGACTCAGGACTCAGGACTCAGGGTAGGGCTGCCTGCATGTTCTCCCTCTTCTGAGATGCCTGAGAACAGCAGCATCCATGGAGAGACAAGAACAGGCCCGAAGCCTTTGACACTCCTGTCATGGAGAGGTGACCTCTGTCCCTCCCTGAGTGTTGGGGCTCAAGTCTTAGGAATTGGTAGCTCCTATTTCCCATCTCTTGCAGCGCCCCAAATAGAGTTCTTCCCTGAGTCCAGGGAGCCCAGCAGCTGCCTTGAGAGTATAAGAAAGAAGCCATATCCCACAGAGCTCAGTCCGCAGCTGCCCCCATTAAATGGAGCTCTTTAGTCCCTCTAGACCAAGAAACCATGAGGTTTTCTAAAATGGTCCCGAGAGTAAATATTTTAGGCTTTATACATCTCTGTTCACAAATACTCACGTCTTCCACTGTGGCAGGAAAGCAGCTACAGACACTACACAAAGGAGAGACTGTGGCTGCGTCCCAACTTTATTTGTAAAGACAAGCAGTGGGTCGGATTCGGTCTACAGCCCACAGCTTGCCAAGTTCTCATGGCTGAGCCCCGTGGACCAATTCTCACCAATTGCAAAATTGACCAGAAACCACCCAACCGAGTCCTGACCAAATTTCTTACAAAAGTATGTAAGATGCAAAGGCATCATTGTTTTTAGCCACTGCATTTTAGTGTACACTGCAATACACCAGAAGCTATCCAGAGCGCCCCTATGAAGGCTCTGAGAAGTTCTATGACTACCCCAAGAAACCTTCAAACTTTGATGTCATCCTTTCTTAGAGGAGCTGCTCACACTGGCTTTGAGGAAATGCCTAACTGCTCCCAGTCACTTACTCTCACTGAACTTCATTTCAGAGAGCTGATGCTGGGAATAATAATTAAAAAATGACAAAAGCCATAACTCGATGGAATTTCCCATTTCTCAAAGGCATGTCACTTGCCGGGGGCAGTTCTAGGTTGCTCTGTACATTTCCTGCCCTCCTCACAACTCCCTGAGCTGGGTAGTGTTGGCTCTCCCTTACAGGGAAGCCAGGACACCACCTGGAGGCAGGGCACCACCTGAGCTGTTCTGGGGCTCTGCCCTCCCTCCCACATGCCTCTCTCATGGTGATTGTCTTGGGGAAAGGTGCTTATGTGGTCAGTGATGGTGACTGAAGCACCCTCAGGAACCCCTTCTCCAAAGCCCAGAACTCTGCCTGGAATATGAGTAGACAACAAAGACAAAAACAGGGATGGGCACAGGGAGGTGGGCACAAGCTAAGGACCCATGGTGGTACCCAAGTCTCATTGCTTGGAGAGGAAGAGCTGTGTCCAGACAGTTAGGGTGAGGCTTATGTTGGGATGCTGATGTCCTTGACGGATGCTGGTGTGTGATGCTGACCATGCAGCTGACAAGATACTGGCTCTGGGCAGTTATCATGATGAAAGCAATGACTCTCAGGCTAGAAGCGCGCCCAGGGAGTGGGAACCAACCCAGACCAGTGAGGGTGTCCTGAGCACATGCCTCCCTGGCCCCCTGCACTCCTCCCTCTGCAGTCCTACCTTTCTCAGAAGGCTGAGGCTACTTGGCCGCAGCTCAGGAGCCATGCCTGCTTCAAACTTCTTCAGCCATACCCAGTCCCCCTGTTTAGGCGAGAACAAGAGTTTGCCTGCTTTAGTTCACTAGCTAGGTGACCTCAGGGCAACCTCACCACCTCGTGGCCTCAGTGTCTAACCCCATGAGTGCACCCTCATCTGTGTTCTGAGCTGGGCCTAGCCTGGCCAATGGAAACAGTAAACAGACTTCTACTGAGCCTCAGGGAGGACCAGGGCCAGGCTTTGGCTGGTGAACCTAAGGCCCACTCCTCACTTGACCTCTCTGGAGCCCTGTGACCTGGGTAGGTAACTTCTGGTGCAAGAACTGCTTCCAAGTCTGCAGAGTGAGGCAAGATGAGGCTAGGGAGGACAACCAGGCAGCAGGGTCCTAGCTGGAGTCCAGCTTTACCTTGAAGAGTTCAGGTACCTGTGATATGCGAGCTGTGACTCGGGGTTCTAGAAGAGACGTGAGAGAAGGGCAGAAGAGGATGAGGCCCAACTCTCACTGTGGTCCCAGCCCTCTGGTCCCTAGCGCATTGCCTCCAGACAGCCTCACCTGCCGCCTGCTGGCTATTGTGTTTTGTGCGTCATTAAAGCCTCCTTTTGGTAGGAAAAGGAAAAGGTGGGGTTGCCCAGGGGAAAAGGTGGAAAAATAAGCAACAGGAGCCTCACGCTGCTTCCTATGGAAACAATTAGCCAAGTTCAGCAACTGTGGCAACCATAGGCAAAGAACCGTGGATTAGTGAGTCGTTCAACTTGAGACTGATGGTGCCTGAAAAATGGCTGTTTGTGAGCATCCTTGCCTGTCTGACCATTCACTCTGTAGACTCTCTGTCAGCCAGGGGTCCAGCTTCTACCTGGAGGTGTCTGTGCCTTCAGAGCTTTAGAGACGGGGGATCTCTTGAGCAGGCGGGTGACCTGGGCCAAGGCCAAAGCCAAGTGGCTGAGACCGTCTGATTCCCAAGGTCAGCTCAGGAAGCATGTAGTAGGAGCAAGGTGCCTTGTTTCTCCTTTCTCCTTCTACTTCCCACATCTGAGGCTGCTGTCCATGAGCCAGGGCAAGCAGGGAAGGGGCCCCAGAGGCCTAACACTGTCTTCAGCTGGCTTCTTCCAAAGGGGACATAGCCTTCCAGGCCTGGTATGGAGCGACAGCAGCCCTCACCTCGTACAGTGCCACGTTGGTGCGCTCTGGGAAGGCCGGTGGGCTCCTTGCTGACCCCTGGGTCCCCGACCTTGGGCTCCCGCCGTCAACCACACTTCTTGACTCACTGCCGCTGTCCACATGCAGCCTCTGGGGCAGATACAGGAGTGGTCAAGAGGCTAGACCCAGCCTGCCCCTCTGCCTACCTGCCTGCCCAGCCCAGCTCTGCCCACCCACCCGCCGGCTGGGGGTCCGCTGGAGGAAGGTGAGCTCCCGAGCTGTCAGCAGGATCCGATGGGGGCCCCACAGCAGCTGCAGCTGCTGGAGGCCTAACCTGGAGGTGAGAGAAAGGAGGCCTCAGTCAGGCTGTTGGCCCTGCCTCTGATTCAGCACCCACGCCCTAGTCTTTCCGTATCTCCAACAGTGCCAGTCCCAGGTGCCGAATACTGTCAAACCTGCCACTGACACCATAGTGATCAGAGAGCACATTGGCCTTGGGCTCAGCCTGATGGACCTACGGGTGCGTAGACCACTTTCCCTGAGGCCTTGTTAGAGGTGAGAGTAAAAGGCTTCCAGATAGGGCTGAGGCTCAGGAGCACTTGAATTCGGGTACATGGAGGAGAGAGGTGTTTGCAGAGTGGAGAGATCCCACTCTGGGATGGACCTGCCTTGCTCTTCCCTCGCTGGACAAACAAGAGCCTGAAGCTCAGAGTCTCAGTCAGCTTCACAGGCTTCTCCCTCCAGAAAGACCTCTCAGGAGGCTACCATGGCTCCTGGCTCTCCTTGATAGTAGCTGAGAGAGGCAAAGGAGGCAGTGGCCCTGAGATCTGGAAGTGGAGGTGAGGAAAGCCCCTGTAGATTGCCAATGGAGACCCCGTAGGACAGGGACTCAGAGAGCCTGAGCCGGGCCAGTCAACCTCACCTGATGAGGTAAGCGAGGACTCCACCAACCAGGGCCAGGACACAGGCCAGTGTCAGAGTCGGGAGGCTGCCCAGGGGCTGCACACCTGTGCAGGGAAAGACAGGCGTCATTAAAGCAGTGACCATTTCCTCACAGCCCTCCTGCTGCCTCCTCAGGTCGCTGCCCTGTGTGGTCTCTAGCCATCCCTGTCTGTCACAGTCTGCAGCCCCCGGAGGACCTGGCCTGGCTTTGTCTTCAAGAGTGTCAGTGGGAGCAGTGTGTTTGCTTTGTTCTCTCCTGCTCCTGAGAGGGAGCAGTGTGTGGGGGGGGTATGGGCAGGGACCACTATTTGTAGAAGGAAAGAGGGGCAGATGAGCGGGTGAGGGCTCCAGCCCTCCCTCCCCAGGACACTTTGGGCACACTGGGATGAGAGATGCTCCGGGGAGGAGCTGGTGTGTAAAGACCAAGGAGGCAGGGGGAGTGGCTCAGTGCTGGAGTGCTTTCTTGTGAGAAGATGTGGTCAGGCAGGCTGAGGTGTCACCAGGGTCAGGAATACAAGCGTCTGGTCAAGGGAGGCCCGATGGTGTGTGGCATCTGTTTGGGAAGGTGTAAGAGTTGCTGTGTCTGTAGATTAGAGCTGGAAGTAAGGGACAAAAGGAGGCACAGAAAGTTTGAGACAGAACAGGGACATACAGTCTGGTCAAACCTGTCACGGCCACCACAGTGATCACGTGTGCATTAGGGAACATACTTGTATGTATGTGCTTATTTACATGTATGTATGTGAGCTTCCCACATATGTCATAAAGGATGACAGCCCGGATGGCTGAATGACAGAAATCAGAACTGTGTGGGCCTCTTGCCCCACACTCCCCTCAGTCATAGGAAAATAAACCCTGAACTTGGAGTCAGCAGACTTGAGGCCAGCATGAGCTCAGCTGCTGCTCTCCTGTGTGACTCTGGGCAAGTCCCCAAGGCTTTCTGGACTTCAGTTCTTCAATGGTGTCCATGGAGGGTAATGGCCTACCCACAAGGCCATGGGGCACTTAGAAGATCTGTAAGCTGGGAGCAGCTCTAGCCCTGATCATCCAAAGGAGGCCTTGCTGGTCTCTCCTGGGGCTTCTCAGCTAGTGGTCAGGCTTCCCCACAAAGGGCTTCCCCGTAGCTCTTGTTCCCTTTGTAGGACTGCCCGTGTGGAGAGTTTTGATAAAGAGTGGGTGAGTACACATGGAGAGATGAGATGGATGGGGTGATGGAATGGGCACATAGGTGGGTAGAGGGGTAGATAGGTGGGTTGGTGGTAGATGGGTAGAAGGATAGGCAGGTGAGAAGACAGATGGGTTGGTCTGTGGGTGGGTGGGTATATGGGTGGATGGATGGATGAATGGAAGGAAACATGGTGTGTGGGTGGAGATGAATGGCTATACAGACGAGAGATTGGTGGGTGATGAGACAGTGCGTTACCTCTTACGCACAGCGTGTTGGGGTCGAACCAGCAGCTGGTATCACGGGCTGGAGGGCGCCCTCCAGGAAAGTGGACAGCCTTTCCCAGGGGCTGCACCTGCCATGTGCTTGTATCCAGGATGTGAGTGGGAACCAGCTGGCTTCCTTCACCATCTGTGTCCAGGATGACATATTGGGCTAGCCTTCTTCCTTCCTCATCCACCCGAATTCTCTGGCCAAAACCAGGCACATCAAGAGCTCTTATGTGGTCCCCTAAGCGAGCCCCAGAGAGCCCTGCTCCACGGGTCTCGGAGCGGTTCAGGGCATGGGCCAGTAGGATGACAGCATCATAAATAGTTCCAAAGAGTGGGGACACCTGCGGAAGAGAGAGGCCTCCATGCCATCACCCTGGACATCTCGAGGGCCTGCAGGATTGTGCAGACCGCCATCCTCTCCCCGACACAGCCCATTCTTTGGCCAGCCCCACCGAGCGGCCTTACTGTCTTCATGCATGATTACCACTATGGCTGTGTACTACCTCTAACTCAGACATATCCCAAACCTTCCAAAACCAAAGTTCCTGGTTCCAGCAGGTTCTACCTCTTTGCTCTTTGCTCAGGGCCTTGTCTGGGTACTTCCTGATCCCTCAGAGTTCCACTCAAGTGTCACTTCCTCATGGGGGGCTTCCTGGTCCATCCCAGCCCCTCTCCATCCCTTGAGCCTCGTCGACTTTCTTGGCAGAAAGCGTCACTTTGAATTTGTTTATAGTGTTTCTGGCTTGGTGCTTGTGCTCCCCAACCGAACAAAGCTTGTCTTGTTTATCACTGGGCCCCTGACCCCTGACATGGCTGCGTATGTGAGACTCGATTCACATTGTTAAAGATGAATAACCTCCATCAGCACCTGCATCCCTGTCATCACCTCAAGCCACTACTATTTTAACTCATTGTGAAGCAGGCACTGGAGTTAAGCGGAGTCCTGTAAGCCACACCCTACCACTAATGCTTTTCAGATTCACAGTGGTGACCTCAAGAACGAAAAACAAACAAACAAAAAAACCCCACTCCCAACATTTTCTTCTTTTAATCTTTAGCACCTTCTAGAGAGATTTGAGTCAGGAGAAGTAGGAAGTCCCTGGAGAAAGAGGATCTGAAAATTGAGATTATGGGAACCAAGTACACTGTCACTGGAAGTTACAGCACAGCAGGAGAGAAAGAGAGAGAGAGAGAGAGAGAGAGAGAGAGAGAGAGAGAGAGAGAACCAGAAAAAGAAGGTGTGAGCTAGGAGAGAGAAACAGAGAGAGCAGGCACAAGCCCATGCCTATGAGCTAAGCAGGCAGACTCAGGTCATGTGGCCACAGCGGGGCCTGTAATGATTAAAGTGCACACACACACTGGCCCAGGGCCCCACCCTCTGACACACCCACCTGTTCAGGCTCCAGGTTGGCAGTAGTTCCTCCATTCATCTTACTAACGGTGAAGACGTGGTTCTCAGGACCAGACTCCAGGCTGATAGTGAGGACTGCATCGTAGGCCTCCTGAAGGGGCCCACGGTCATCCAGGGCCAGGTAGGAGCGGTTGCGGTAGGGCAGGGCAAACAGCAGCGTGTCGTAGGGCAGGAAGACCAGTCTCCCATCTGTCAGGCCCTCCTCCCAAGCACGGTGAAGCAGGGTGGTCTGCTCCAGGCCTCCAAGCAGTGCCGAGTGCATGCACAGCACCACGACTGGGGGTCAACATGGCAGGGGTCACCTTTGCACTTCAGCCCTTATCAGAAACCCAAATCCCGAGGCCCTCAGAGCTCCCCAATCTGTGGTCACACTTCTGGCCCCAGCCCAAAGGATTCTGGGTACAGGTGAGATTTGACCTCAATCTGACCCCATAATAATTATGGGTGAGGCCATCAAATCTAGGTGAAAAAAAAAATTCCTCTCAATCAAGGATATCCCTGTGTCAAGCTGATCCTCTGACCTTTCATCCCAGCATGCCACACAACAACTGCACCTGCTTCTCACCCACCTCGAGCCTCAGGCCCTGATGACTGCTGATGCGTATCAGGAGCTTTCTACACTGTCCTCAAGTTCCCTCACATGAGGTCCTTCCATACTGACTGTGGGGGTTTACACTTGTAATGCCAGCACTCAGGACACTGAGGCAGGAGGATCATGAGCTTAAGGCAGCCTGGGTTTACACGGCAACATCCTGTCTCGTGAAACACACACACACACACACACACAGGCACGCACGCAGCAGCAGCAGCATGAAGATGTCTGTCTATCATTATCAACCTTTCAGGAGAGGAAACTTCGGCACGGAGAGGTTTATTAATTTCCCCAGAGCATACAATCACCATAGTAGTAGAGCTGAGACCGGAACCCAGGGCTCACTGTCAGTTTATAATACTTAAAAAAAATTGCATATGTGTGTTTTGAAATAGAGTCTTGTCATATAGTCCACACTGGCCTCGAACTTACTACCCTTGAATCTGTGACTCCCCCCCCCCCCCGCCCCGCCTCACTCTACCAAGTACTGGGATTATAGGTTTATAATGCTTATCTAAATTTTTAAAAAATTAATATGATTTCCATGTTAGAAAACATATTCTTAAATGTGTAGGCTTTGGTAGTTTGAGTATATTTGCAAACTATGTAATCTGAGTGAATATTCATCACCCCCAGCTGTCACCCCTATTGTCTAGTCTATTGCTCATCTCATGGATTGTCTAGTCTGGATAGTTCATCTGAAGGGACTCATCTGACACACGATCCTAGATGTCTGATTCTTTAAAGTACACCAGGTCCATCTTGGTGACAAGTGTCAGTCCATCATTCTTTATATGGCTGTATCGTCCTCCGTTCAGACTTGCTTTAGTTCTTAGCATAACTGTAGCTCCTCTGTTAACACCTGCTGTCGCCGTTAGCGTATCAGAAGCCATTTTGCCTCCAATTCTCCATTTTGACTATAAGGTGAAATTAAGTTCAAGCGTTCAGGCCCTATTGTGCCTGAGGCCAGGATACAATTCGATAGTTCAATACTTGCTACTTAGAATTTAACAGTAGATGGCAAATGCATGTGCTGCTTGAGTTGAAGGCAAATGTATGTTCTATTGGAGTTAAGACCATAACATTCTGTTACATTCCTCTCTCCTGGAATGGTGGGGAACTGGAAAGTCCCCAACCCTAAGTCCCAGCCAATCAGCTTAAATTGTTTTGTCTGGATACAATATGTTTAGCTAGTCAAAATAAAGTAATGCTGCCCCCCACTACACCTGGTTACTTGGTTGTTACCTGGTTACTATTTTTCTTATCTATCTATCTATCTATCTATCTATCTATCTATCTATCTATCTATCTATCTATCGATCTATCTATCTATCTATCTATGTATCTAACTATCTATACGTAAAACCCGCCTTAGAAACAGACCGGCATCACAGTCTGGCTCCCAAGCCCAGAGTAAGCCCCTGACTGGTCAGTTTTTGTTCAGCGTTAATAAGCTTCCATCAGCCTGAGTCTGGTGTTGGAGTGGTGGGTGTGCAGCTGTTCTTGAACCCGTAACAGTCTAACATTCCACCGTCTAATCGACCACACTTTGTTTCGTTCATAGTCAGCCTGTAACCTTAACTGTGACCTTGGGTGGCACCCAAGGGGCCAGGCAGATATAGTCATCCACCTTTCCTTAAAGAAACATCCTGTTATGATTCGGCTCTTAAGTGTCTGTCCCCACAGAGGACTATGTGCTGCAGTTTTGGTCCCTGGTTGGTGGATCCAATCACTGAGAGATGATTGGATCAGACCAGCTCTGCCTTCATCAGTGGTGCAGCTCTGCCTTCATCAGTGGTGGCATTGCCAGGAGGTGGTGGGAAGTGGGACCTAGCTGAAGGGAGCGGTCCCTGGGCCCATGCCTCTCCCCTTCCTGACTCTGGGTGCTGGGGTGGGGGTAAGCCACATGCTCTCACCATCTCATGCCCAAAGCAATGGACCCGGCTGACCTTGAACTGAAGACCTAAATTAGCTTCTCTCCTTTCAAGCTGTCTTTCTCAGGTCCTGTTTTTTTGCAGTGAGGAAATATCTACCACAGTCCTCATCAACAAGGAGTTCAGTTGCTTCCCCAGGCACAAGACAGAGGGGGCCTCTCCCAGGGCGAAGCTACACAGAGTCCCTCTGCTCCTTTGCTCTCCTCTCACTGCAGGTCCCTGACAGGCTTGTGAGCACGGCAGAGAAGGCCACCATTGGCGGAGATGAACCCGGGTCCCTACTCCCATCCTTTTCCCTAGAAAACCAAGAAGATGGAACTACCACAGAAGAACAGAAGTCTCCCTGCTGGCCCACACAGAGGTCAGAGTCTGGACAGAGCCCTTTCCTTGGCTGTGTTGTCTATGCTGGTGGCCATGAGTTATCTGCAACCCAGACAGTGGGAAGAGCTCCTGAGGAAAGACCCGTAGGAACAGGCAGACAGAGAGCCACGACCGCATCCCATCTGCTTTGTCACTGTTCCATTCAGGGCTCTTGCTCAGAGACCCCTTTCTTTCTCTTAGGGGAGGTTGGAGGCACTATTTTGTATTTGGCCACAAGGGGGAGCCAAGAACCACATAACTAGAGAGAAAGCCTATTCAGGGCACCTCTCTTGACTGTCCGTGTCTATCTTCTCTTCACTACCCTACGAGTAAGAGTTTTAAGCTGCCTTGTGCCACTGAAAGACCCATCGAAAAGCACAGAACATTGAAAAGAAAGAACACCGAAAGCACAGCCAGGTTTTGGTGGCTTGCCAGAGGCCACACAGCTGGTAGGCCAGCATGGAACTCCTCCAGTGCCCTCACCATTCTGCCTCCTGAATCTCACTGTCAGCATCATGCTGGAACTCAGTCCCCTGCCGTAGGAGCAGAGACATGCTCTCACAGCCTCCTCAGCTGCTCCTACCCCGCTCCATCCGTGGACAGTCAGACCGTCCCTTATCTTCCTTGGCCTTGAGGCGTGTTGCCTGCACACCTTGTGCTAGATAGCACTTGTCTCCGGGGCCCCTCCCTCTCTTCTCTGTGCCCCTCGTTTCTATTCTGCAGTTGACTCTCATCATTGTCCAGTCCCTCCCCCACGTCACCTCCTCTGGGAAGCTCTCTTCACCTCCAGCTTCAGGCTCCTCACCGCTGAGACCCGGCCTGCTGCCGCCAGCCGCCATGATCCCAGAGCTCAGCTGTAGGCACACTTCACAAAACTGAGTATTCAGATGCTGAGTCAAGCACCCCCCGCGGGGGGTGGGGGAAACATTTGGTCCTGCTCATGGCCCCGCCAGCTTGGGGCTGGGCTCTTGGCCGGGAAACCAAAAGCCTGGGTTTGAGATTTCTGAGAGCGAAGATTATTATTTGTGATAACTTCTGCATCAGCTGCCGGAATCAGCTACACTGGAGTAGCACAGGGACCAGGCCAGGGCAGGGACCAGGTCAGGGCCCTGAGCACGCAGGCTGAAGTCCAATACTGGGATGCACAGAGAGAAACGGCACTTTAGTCTGGCTACAATCTAGGCTCATTTGAACATCACAGATGTTTCCACTAAAATAATAGGGGTAGTAAAAAAAAAAAAATCCAACCAACAACCTGATCCGAGATGCATATGTCCCAACACAAAAACACAAGAGACACGAAAAACCAAGGCAGTGTGACTTTTTGAAAATCTATAGTTCCACGGGAACGGCCCATGAAGAGAACAGAATAGATGAAATTCCAAATGGAGAGTTCAAAAGAATGACCCAGAATGTTTAACAGAAAGAGGCTACAGAGAAATTCCTGGATGAATTAAAAGAGAACACACAGAAACAGCCGATAAAATAAGTCAATACACGAACTGAGCAAACAGGTCTATCATAATAATAGCAGAGGTGGAAATGCTGTCCATAATCTCTTAGTTTTAGACTTTCTGTTGAGAAATCTGCATTATTATGATAGACCTGAACACACCATCAAGCTACCTTTTTATATTACCTTTCTATTTAAAAAAGTAAAGAGATGCACGACACTGAGCCAGCACCATACACAAATGGGAAGATAAACACATCAATGAGGACCTGAGAAAGAATAAAGTACACTAGAAAAATATGTAAGCCATTTAGCATTGGAAAAGTACCAAACACTATAAAAATAACAAAGTGACAGAGAAGAATGCACACATTTCAATGACAGCACTGAACGTTAACAGTTTCAATTCATCAGTTGAAAGACATGATTAACAGATTAGATTTAAAACAAAAACAGAACTTTCTATTTGTTGTCTGTAGGAAATACACCTCACTGACAAAGACAGCCTTTTGGTGAAAGGATAATAAAAGATATTCCAAGTTGACGGAACTAGAAAGCAGGCAGTTATTCTAACATCTGGGTAAATGGACTTCAAATTTTAAAAAAGTCAGAAGAGATGAAGAAAGTCAATATGTCTGATTAAAGGAATGATCTATTAGGATACGCAAACCTGACATACACTGGGCATTGATGCACCCAACTTCATAAAACAAATCACACGGACATGAAGGCACCGACTGCTCTGACAGTAACAGTGGACTTCTTGGCTGCATTTAAGGACACAAAGCAACTCTTAACAAGTAAAAAGAGAACCCTAAAATAATTTTATCTACTCTATCTGATGACAGTAGACTAACACTATAAATCAATAGCAAGAGGAACTACAGAAACTAGAAATTGGACCACAGAGTACTGAATGATGAATGGATCATCAGACAATTCAGAGGGGGAGTTTTTAAATTCCTAGAATCAAATGAAATGAGAATACAATATACCAGGACCTGTGGGATATAATGAAAGTAGCTCTAAGAACTACATGTATATATATATATATATATGTGTGTGTGTGTGTGTGTGTGTGTGTGTGCATGTGTGTGTATGTATATATATATGTGTGTGTGCATATGTGTATGTATATATATGTATATATACATATATGCCTGTATATATATATATGCCTATATATGGATATATATGTATATACAGATATACAGACAAGGTCATGTACACGCGCGCACACACACACACTGTTCTATTTTATTTCATTTTCAAACCTATTCTTTTCATTCTCCTCTATTTTTTATAATGATAGCTATGATTATATCTTTGTGATACTCCTGGAACTTTCACTTCAGAAGCAACTGCCAAGAAGTGGGTTTCATGGCCCACATTTGAACCAGAGCTTAGGACCCTGTTGATCTGCTGTGTGGCGAGTTCCTTGCTGTCTCTGGGCTGCCAAATGAAGGCATCAGCAAGATCGGCTTACAGGGTTGTTGCTGAGATACTTGGCAAGTGCTCAACCCAGTTGATACAGCAAAGGCCTCCTTGTGGCTGTGGGAAGCCCCAGGCTCCCTACAGCAGGGAGAGGCCCTGATATACTTACTTTTCAGACCATGCACACCATGGAGCTGCTTACAGACCTCTGTGGCCCCCTTCTCTCCAGGTCCCAAAGAGGTCACTAATCCGATGGGCAGCCCATGGGCCCTGAAAGCTGTGGCCAGCTGCTGGGCTGTGGTTACCCAGATGTCCTGGTGAGAGGACACGATGGCCAAACGAGCCCAGCCAAAGTGTCTCATGACAGACAGTAGCACGTGAGCGGCAGAAGGCAAAGTAGGCACTAAGTCACCTCTGCCCTCTGGAGCCCCGCAGGCCCAGGTGAAGAGGGACTTGCCCCAGCTTTGGGCCAGCAGGGCTGCCGCTGGGCAGTACCCAGGATTGACAGGGCCCACAAAAGCAGCCACTGTGTTCTTGTGGGCCATGAATGTGGCCAGAGCATGAGAGGCGTCACAGCCTGTGGGGATGACCTTGAAATCCAGCTGCGAGCTCTGCAGCAGCGAGGCATCCTTGTTGACTCCATCTACAGCCAGCTGGGCAGCCGCGCTGGGGAGGGCCTGGGAAAAGATGGGGTCACAGTCCCAGGGACCCAGCACCCCAATGGTAAAGGCTTCTCCTGCCCATGCCGGCAGGGAAAGGGAGTCAGCCCACAGAAGGACACCCCAAAGTACCACAGAGAGGACTGATGTGGAAGAGGGTGTCCTCAGATGATGAGTAACAGTGAGCACCCAAGAGCTCTGGCAGGGTAGGCAGGTCGTCCTGTATGGTGCTGCCCAATGCTGGCCTTCGGGGTGCAGGGCCTGCTGCGGACCTGGGGAAGGGTGTGGAGAAGTCTTGCTGTCTAGCAGAGACCCAGGATGGAACTCAGACAGGACGTTGCCTACAGGAATAACATCCAGACCCAACCCCTTGCCTCCATCCATAGATCCCAGGCTAGCCTCTGGGGATCTCTGAGCCTTGTCTTCCTCCTCTGAAAATACGGACAACAAACTGTCCAGAAGTCTTACTGTGGTGACAAATGACATCAGGTGCAGCATTCAGCATAATGCCAGCACTTATGGTCCTATCTCTTTTACCCTGTGAACGTTGTTCCTTCTTTAACTCATCTTTAAGGAGGAGCAAGCACTCCCTGCCCTGTTACTGTTCTCCACAAGTCCAGCTCCACTCAAAGGCCCTGGCTGCTGAGTCCAAGGCAAAGCACATGTGCCAAGTCCTGTAGCTCACCTGGTACAGCTGCTCACCAAGAAAGATGTAGCTACACATACACACACACACACACACACACTATCCATGTGTGTCCCACTCCTCACATCCTTCACAGACCTGTCTGGATCAAAAGGTCTCTCCACCCCACTGCAGAGGAAGAAGCTAGGGGAACTGGCATAGAGTTAGAGAGATGGGACCCAAGAGAATGGGCCCAAGTCTGTTCAGCTTCTGCCCCACCCCAAACACGACCTTTTCAACCAGGACACTTGGACTTCCCTCTGAGTATACTTGACTGCTTTCTACAAAACAGCAGTAAGATTCCTCCACCTGAGGTCCTGCTGGCCAGGCTCCCAGTGGCCTGCAGGGGCTCATAGAGAGCTGAGGACCAGCTTCAGGATAAGGCAAGGGCTGGCTTTCATTCCAGCTGTGTCTGGGGTGGGCACAGGGTCCACACCCCTTGTCACTCCCCACACTATTCTCGTGTTAGAGGCTGTTGGTACCGTCCTGAAGCCCTTCTTGGCCTCTGCCTGAAAACCCACTATAGCCTTCTCCATCCACGGGTCTGGCTAGCTTTCTGCCCACAGCATGTATGTAGTCACGTTGAGAAGCCCAGGAAGGAATGGAATGGGAACCATTCTGGCCCCCCAGGAAACTGCCAAATGAGTGGGAGGCAGATCTCAGCCAAGGACAGCATTAGCCATGAGTTTGGGCCATAGACAGGAGGATGAGTAATGAAGAGTAAGGACAGTGAGGGCTTCCTGGAGGGGAGGGAAAAAGGGAGGGAGGAAGGATGGGAGGGAGGGAGAGAGAGAGAACCATATAGAAGACTCACTAGCTCCTAATTTGGGGCTAGAAACTGAGGTTCTTTGAGCCTTTGCAACCTGCAAAGTGGAGGTGCAAACGGTTACCTGGTGGATTGTGGAAACTAGAATGTACCATGTCTGTAGTGGGGTGGATGCCCTGTGCTTACTAAAGGGAGCCACCCTGTCTCTTCCTCCTTGCCACCCAGCATCTTCAGGCCTCTGAGGGGAGGCAGAAGATTCAGAGAGATCAGGAAGAGCTGAGCAGGAAGGAGGTAGGGAGTTGGGTCTCAGCTTCACGCTACATCAGCCTCTCTGTGCTGTTTCCAACACTTTGCCCAGATGACTGAAGCCTTCAGTTCTCTGCTTCTCCCGACTCAGGGCTGGAGGACAAAAAGCTACTGTCCTGTTGTCTCTGAGCCCGCTGTTGTGATGATCAGAGAGTGGTCTCCTGTCCTCACAGAGTGTCCCTCAGGGCTATGGAATGAGCTCTGGCTGTACAGCCTCTTTGTCTGTCCCGTGAGCTTTTCCTGGTCAAAGGGGCAGCCATTTCCCTCAGTGTTTTCTGAAGGGGCCCTGACTTTGCCGGGCCCATCCAGAAGCTCCCAAGGAGACTCTCTAACTCTCATTCTTAAAGAAGGAAGCTGATTCTGGGTAGGATAGTGACTTTTCCAAGGTCTCACAAAAGCTAGGACCAAATCAGAGCCAGAACTTAGCCTGCAATCTCCCCGCCAAAGATAAATCAATCCCTACCCTCGCTCCTCTGTCTGCCTATCATCTCTCTCGCTCATCTCTCTCTCATTCATCTATCTATGTCATATGGAGCATCAGAGCCTTAAGGATGCAGACGTCTAAGTCAAGCCCTCTGTGTCCAGATGGGGACCCTGAAGCTCAGAGAGGAGGCTGCTCTTCCCTTGGTCCTGCAAAACACCAGTATGACCCCTGACCTAAGGACCCGCTGGTCAGACTCGGTGCCTCAAAAAATCCTGCAGGCAATGGCCCGCAGGGAAGCACAGAGGGCTCACGGCCCCAGCAGGCCAGTTGTGGGACACAGCAGGGGCCACCTTTCACTGCAGCCCTGGCCCTGATTTGTAGCACCATGGTCCAGGCCTCTTTCTGTGGCCCGGTTTCCCCAACTGTGCAAAAAGAGCCCAGTTTTCACCTTGAAGCCTCTAACACCTTTCCTCACTGATGTTCCATGCACTAATAGAACATGGAAACAGAGATCTCTCTCCCTGAGCTCAGCCATATTCACCTCTACCTCTTCCTCCGAAGGGCGTAAGCTCCTCTGGTCCCTCTGCACTGGGCACAATGGGCCAAAGGGCCACCCTGAAGTGGGGAGGGAATTCATATTTTTTGGATTTGGAGATGGCCTTAGGATTAGCCACAGGTTGCTTGGTTTATGAGGTTCCTCACATGGAATGAAAAGCTCCCATCAGATCCCCAGAGCTCAGAGTCAGAGAAGCTTTTGTCTGCATGAAGATACCAAACTAGAGAGTGACAGCAGCCCACAGGACAAGGGTGGAGAATTCCTGTCAGCCCAGGGTCACCCTCCTGACCCCAGCCTGGTTCTTTTTGCTCTCTTCAGGGCATGCTCCTCACAGACTCACCTGCCATGATGGGCTCTCAGAGTGTACACGGAGTCTCTGTCAGTCCTGAGGCTCTCATATCAGGGGCCTCAGAGGTCAATCTCTGATCGCCCTCTGACCTGGGCCTCCCATTCTCTGTGTGGTGTCTGAGCCACTCGTTGCTCCTGTTGTCTGCTGGCTTTGCGAGATTCCCGCCTAGGGAGAGCCACAGATACGGCTCGTTCCCTCCCTGTCCCCCTTAGGAGCCCAGAGAAACCACTTGGAAAATTGAATCTGTTCAGACACCAGGGCTCTGGGGAGCCCCATCAGAAAGGAAGGGAGAGTGGAGAATAGGAGAGAGGGGGAGAAGGGAAGAGGGTGTCTTCAGCACGGTGGACAGCTCCGGCCACTCGGGGGCACCCAGAAGGCAGGGAGTCCAGACAAGTCACCGAACCCCGCATTAATGAGCACCCATCAAGTGCCAAGAACAATCCACTGTACCCAGAGAGGCACAGTTATTCCTTTTACTTCAGAGACTAACAAAGTCTGTCCAGAGAGGCCAGGGAATTTGTCCGAGGGCACAGACCCAGTGAGCGACATGGCTGACTGATTGCGGGTCCACACAGCGTGTTGGCGAACCATCCAGGTCTTCTCTGTCCGGTGGATAAGACCTCAGCCCAGTGGCCTTGCCCACACCTCTCCTCCACCTGCTCCCTCTTACCTGGGGTGACCAGCTTTTCTTGAAGGCCCTGTGTCTGCTGAGGGCTGGCATCACGCCCCACCTCACCCCTTAGATGACTTGTCAGGTGGAAACAGGTCTTCTTTCTTTGTCACCTTGTGCAATCATCTGTAACTTACGAAGCACTCACATCCCCGTTCTACCATGGAGTGAGCCGAAGTCATGGTTTTTCCTTCCCTCAACTAGACCCCTAATTCTTGCCATTTCCCCCGAATTCCTCTACCTCCCAGGTATTGTCCTAGATAACCGAGTCCCATTGACACATAGAAAGAACAAAGGTTTTCTGTTTGGTTTGTTTTTGTTTTTGTTTTTTATTTTGTATTTTTAGTCTTTATGGATCTTTTCTTGCAGGAATAGGGAAGGACACAAGAATCAACAAATAATAAAGCTGGTGGATGTCATTTTGCTGTGGGAAAATGACAGATTTTATAAAATTAGGCAAAGAACATCAGCAGTTCCAGATACACAATTCAGTGCGTGAGTTTTATATTACTATGCAGTCTTTGGCATGATTTTAAAAGCCCGGAGAGAGTAGATAAGTTGGGTTTTTTGCTTTGTTTTATTTTTTGTTTTCTGTTCTTTGGTATTTTTCAAGACAGGGTTTTTCTGTGTAGCCTTGGCTGTCCTAGACTCACTCTGTAGACCAGGCTGGCCTTAAACTCATAGAGATCCACCTGCCTCTGCCTCCCCGAGTGCTGGGATTACAGGTGTGTGCAACCATGCCCAGCTTGGTTGTGTTTTTTATATAGCCCAATATAGCTCTTAGGGGGCTCCAGGACCCTGTTTATGTGCCAGACATAGGCCCGTTGGCTCTCAAATCCATTCTCTGATCCCTAAGCAGGCTGCCTAATCTCAGAGAAAGGAGCAAGGGAGGAAAGCTAGGACTGCATTCACTGCAGGGGCTAACCCAGAAACTGCCCTTCCCAGAACCCTATGCCATGGCTTCTGGCTGGTTTTAGCCAATAGGAGATACAGACATCAAAAGGACAGAGAAAGGGAGACAGTGGGAAATTCTCCTTCTCACTCTCCAGGTGTATTCTGGGTTTGTTACACTCTTCTTTCTGTTTCTGTGTGTACTTGAAATGTTTTCATAATTTAATAATATCAACAAACATTGCAGGGATATAAATTTCACCACATATTCCTCAGCACCAATAGGTTAGCTTTTTCTTGCACAGCACTTTAAAAAAATCTTGAATTATATTTTTAATGTTACATTACATATATCTACAAGGTCAGTGTTTTCCTACAGGTTCTATAGGTCCTAAAATCTAAACATAGGTTAGCTGGAGACGTCTGCTTCTTGTCTGATAGGCTGCAGTGAGGAGTCAGGCCTGTGTCTCATCTTGAGCCTCAATCGGGAAAAGATCTGTTCGCAAGCTCCCCTGGCCATGGGCTGTGGGATCCACTTGCCTCTTCAAAGCCAACCTTACCTGGTTTAATCTTAATTGAGCTAACCACCTCATCATATTCTTTGTTTGGAAGCCAGTGACAAGTAGCCCCTCACTCACGGGGAGTGGAGGCCGCATGAGACAGACATGAGGCATAGCACAGTCCGTTCACTGAAGGCATGGAACAGGGGAAGACACTGGCAGCTCAAGGTTCAAAGATAAGTCATTTTCTTTAGTGAGCAGGAGCAGGAATTGAACTGCAGGCCTCACTCGACTGCAGTTCTGCCAGGGGACGGCATAGCTGCCTCCCCACCACCCTCATTCCTTGTGTCTCTTTCCTGCTCTGGTTCATGCTCCGGGTGGGACCTGTCCTTTGTCTGAGTCCGCCTGTTAAGAAGGTCCCTGTGGAGTCCGTTTTTACTACAGGACTGACATTGGCCTGAGACAGTTCTGCCCTCACACGGCTGCTGGGAATGAAGACCACAAGATGATCTGTGGTAACAGGGCGACTTTTCCTCAGACACTAGATGCCACTGGCAATCATTGGGAGCAAGACAGGTTTGTTTTTTTTTTTTTTCTTTTTAGAAGGAACAATTATATTGTCATAGGGCTGTTGGAACTGCCAGGTAGGTGAAACAAAGCCTCCTTCCTGAAGGATCCGAGCATAGTCTTTACAGGGTTAGCCAGGACTGTAGGACAAGGCAATTCTTACCATACGCCTTCTCGCCATCATGGGGGCACTAGCAAAACTCCCTATAAAGACTGAGTTCTGTCCCTTGGGCTTATTTAGTAGTTCCTTCTTGGATTGACTCGGGGTCCTGAGGAGTTCACGTGGCCGGGATAGGTCCAACCCACTTCATCCGAAGAACTGCAGCACGTGCTAGACCAGTGGTTCTCAACCTGTGGGTCGTGGCCCCATTGGAGCTCACATGTCAGATCTTTATATTATGATTCCTAATAGTAACAAAATCACAGTTATGAGAAGTAGCAGAGAGATAATTTGATGATTGGGGGTCACTACAACCTGAGGAACTGTATTAAAGGGTCACAGCATTAGGAAGGTTGAGAAGCATTGCTCTAGAGAATTGGGGGGCTCCAAAATCCCGAGTCCAAGGTCACAGAAATAGCAACAAATGAGCTTCCTTCAGCGTGTTTGTGTGGCAAGAGTGGAAGAGGCCCTCTTGTCGTCACTCCTTGGTTCCTGGCCCATTGCTCTGACTCTGGAAGACACATCTGGCCATGAGACTGCACTCCATCATGAAGGATGTCGTCCCAACTGACCCTGTGCCCTTGCAGTAAATTGCCCCCTTCCAGTCCGGGGGCAATGGCGGATGCTGGTAAAAAATGGGGTGGTCTGTGTGACTGTACTCACAGCCTCGGCAAAAGCACTGGGGATGAGAAAAACGGATGTATGTGCAGTTCAGCTTCCAGCTCTTGACTCTTCTGTGAGGAGAGTTCTGACAGGGTCAGCCTGTCTCCAGGTAGCAGGGCGAATGAATACCCTCTCCTCTACAGGAACTGTTGCTCAGCAGCGACCCCTGCTGCCGGTCACTTGGGCACACAGCCGTGGCATAGTCCTAATGCAAGCCAAGTGCCTCTGTAGGCTACATTCTGGCTGTCAAGGCTACTTTCGCCTACGGATGGACCCCTAGGGTGTGGGAGAAGCAGCTGGTGGACAGCCATAGGTCATCTTGTATATATAAGTGCTCAGGACATGCACATGTGTACACACACACACACACACACACACACTTAATTTAGCGCATGCTGTCTGACTCCTCTGGTCTGTTTCATCTGAAACAGATGATGATGAAGCTGATCAAGAGCGTGGAAGCTTTGCAGGAAGCCCCGGATGCTGCAGGAGAGAAATCTGCTGTGGGCCTTGAAGAACAATCAGCCTCCTTTTATTGCTCTCTGAAAAGTGTCCCAGTGTGCGGTTCCTTGATGCAGGGACATTGCTGCAAAGCGAAGCTGAGTGCGTGCTGATCTTCCACGTCTCATAAAAGAGGCGAGAAGGTGGATGACGTTTTCTAGAGCAAACAAGGAAAAAAAGCTGAAAGCCGCTGTTAATGGATTTGCCTCATCGTGTCCTCAAAGAGCAAAAACAGCCACAAGCTGGTTAAAGCTTATGTTTTTTTGTTTTTGTTTTTTTTTTGTTTTGTTTTTGTTTTGTTTTGTGAAAAGTATGAAGTACAGGGGTTTATACCCAGCTTCCATTTGATTATAAATGACAATGAAATATTAATTCTACTTTAAAAAGTTAAATTTAAAAAGGCCCACGGCTCCTGAGAAACAATGCTCTAGGGAGACGTCTGGCCTCGCCCATCCCAGCCCCGCACAGGTGCACCCGCACCTCCGGCCCCAGCCCCACACCCTACCCCATGAACGTGCACACACAAAAAGGAAAGAAAATAGGATCAAAGGAAGGGAGGGGAGGAAGAAGAAAGGACGCCCCAACATGGCTTTAGACCATCTGGGCCCTGGGGGACAACCTCCCGAATTGTTGGCTCTCCCTGGCACTTACCACTGCAACACCCAGGATTCTCACCACCTCCTTAGCATCAAGTCCAATTAGCAAAAGGCATAAGTATAATCTACTGCCACGATGCTCTGAGGAATGCCCAGCTGATCCAAGGTTCCCCCGAGCCCTGTTATGACAGAGAACTGAAGCGCTGGATAGCTCTGGGGACAAAACAACAGGGACCTCTGTTGTTCTGCGCTCCACTTCTCATGTACTTCCTGATAGGAACAGGACGGAAGATATTTTTCTAGGACAAGAGCCACGGAGCGGATGTCAGAGACTGTGTTGACGCAGTGCATTAAAGAGAGGCATGATGAAGCCTTCCTGGGCATCACTCCCGACGGCACTGGCCACTGGTGGTTTGCATGGGAATGGCCCCTTGAGACTCACTTCCCAGAATGCTTGGCCCGTGCAGGTGCTTGCCACTATCAGTTGGTGTGGCCTGGTTGGAGGAAGTGTGTCACTATGGAGGTGGCCTTTGAGGTCTCATATATGCTCAAGTCTGGCCAGTGAGACACCGTCTCCTTCTGCTGCCTTTGCAGCAGAACCAAGATTCGGAACTCTCGGCTCCTCCAGCACCATGTCAGCCTGCATGTGGCCATGCTTCCCACAGTGACGATAATGGATGGAACCTCTGAAGCTGTGAGCCAGCCCCAATCAAATGCTCTCCTTTATAAGAGCTGCTTTGGTCGTGGTGTCTATTCACAGCAATAGAAACCCAAACTAAGACAGCAGCAATAACCTTTGTTCTCCAGGACCCACCTAGCTTTTTCCTCAGTCAAAATGCAAGTCTGAGTGCTGGAGAGATGGCTCAGTGGTTAAAAACTCTTGCTGCTCTCCAGAGGACTCAGGTTCTGTTCCCAGAATCCATGCTGGGCTGCCCACAACAGCCCTCAACTCCAGATTCAGGGTATCTGACTCTCTCTTCTTACCTCCACGAGCACCTCGAAAACGCACAGCATACATAAAAACAAACTTCTAACAGTGATGCAAATTGATAGGGGTGTGATAGGAATGACCATCCCCATGGCTCTCGGGCCTTTGTCGGAGGCATTCGCTTCACACCTTCTGAGATCTAGCAAGCTTTGGCTCTGCTCTCTGGGAAGGGGATGGATGGATGGGATGTTTTAATGCTTCTGTTTCATATTTTCTGCCGGAGAAAACTTATTACCCAGGTCAGGGAGGCCAGGGAGTGAGCTGGCTACTGTAAAAAGAACTTTGCTCTGCCTGTTTCAGTTATCTCTGTGGATTACTGCCTCTGTCTGCTAACCTGGGCCTAGTCCTGGCAGCTGCTAGCCTTCATACAACCTAATCTAGGCCTAGAATGTTTTCAGCCTCTGAGACTTACAGGTGAATGAGTTCACCCTTTCTTGTTCTTACTGAACTCTGGGCTGGTTGGTTCCATTCAGCTGGTCTGGCTCAGATTCCTCTCCCAGCTGATTTACTCAACCCGGCTTCTCTCTCAGTCCCTGAATTACTCTGCTTGTCCTCACACTAACTCCAGCAATCTTTTCTAATCTTCTGGCTCTTTAATCTCTGGCTCATTCTGTCTTCACTTGTTTTTTTAGCCTGTTCTCTGATTCAACATCTCTCTGTAAAACTCCTCCAGTAAAACTGCCTCCTAAGTAGTTTCTGCTTCTTCTCTCTTCTCGTGAGAGTTGGGCATATCCTAGTTTGTCAAATCTTTCTCTGATTCATCACTTTTTCTCACTCAATTATACATCACTTTCAAACACAGGTGCTTCCTTCTACAAACTAACTTTACCTTCATTGTTGGTGATTAAAGGCATGTACCACCATGCCTGGACCTAAGCTTTTCTTTACCTGTAACTTGCTCCATACCTTCAACTGGCCTTGAACTCAGAGCTGCTTCCCTGTTGTCCCCTGGATTAAAGGCATGTCTGTATCCCAGCCAGATCACATAGACCCAGAAGGTCTTTGGATGTGATCTCTTGCCAGAGCAGTCGTGTTCTGAATTAAAACCCCTCCACTGGCCACTTGCTGTACATGCCCACTGTCATCCGTTCATTCTGGATCTGGGGGAATAACCACCATCCTCCATTAGCAAGACTGTCCTGCTAGCTTGTTCCTAGCAGCTAGTGCTCAGTGGCAATCCAGAGCCTATGTCTAGTCACTTCCCAGCTTCTCCATGGAGGAAGGTCCATAGCATCCACTTGCTTCGAAGGAACCCAGCATCCACCCTTGTCCCATCCCCATGAGGCTCTGAGGCTGGGGACTGCAGTCTGGGAGCTGTGTGAGAAGCAAGGTGCCCACAGGGTGATGACCCCAGATAGCTTTTGACTGTCAGGCAGAACTGGAGAAAGCTGCTATCTCTTCCTGCTCAGGGATGAAACAGAAATCACCACAAGGGAACAAAAGGGGGGCGTTCTCTGAGCTCTTATCTGCTACCCACTCAAAGCACAACTTCTGCTCCATTGTTCTCCCCACCAACAGCAGTGCTAGGTCAGGCCACAAGGCCAGAACGTTTGTAGGAGCCCCTGCGATGGGACCAGCTGAGCAGGTGGGTTCAGGATGGCCACACAAATGACCTCGAATAGGTCGTCAATCCCTCAAGATCAGGGAGTAAATGAAGACAAAACGGAAACCACTATCAAGGGGAAAATTTGTCTTATAAAATGCTTTTGGTAAACTCCAAGAACGGATTCAAATGACCAGTCAGAGCCCAGTGATAGCTCTTGCTTTCGGTTAATATGAAACTCACAAATGTTGAGGTCCTGCAACTGGGCAGTAGATTCTTATTTAGTTTCCACCAGCTTTGCTGTGGGAAACAACCAGTTTCACTGAAAAATGCCAACTCTCCCTGCCTATGTCTGAGGATGACTAACCAGGTGAAAGGCTTGGCATCTCTGTCTTCATAGTGGGTTTGTCCCTTTGCTACCTTGCTGCAGGAGCCAGACTCTGCTTGGCTATGCATGTAAAACACATTTCTCATTTAAGATGTGTGTCCATGAACAATCATGTAGATTTAACTTGGCCTACCGCCTCCTGGGGCAGGAACATGCTCTACCCCGCCTTGCTGCTTCTTCAGTAGCCCAAACACTGAATGCGTTCCTTCCTGTCATAGGGCAAGACTAAACTATGAGTCCAGGGCATCCTTGAGAGGTGGTGCTGTCAACGGCAGAAGTAACTCAGCAGCCCCTGGGTTAACATAAGCACCGGGCTGGCTAGCTTGCAAACCTCAAGGCCACATGTTTGTACGTAAGAAGAAAAACATATACCCAGTTTAGCTCACTGCAACAAGCCAGTAGACTGCTCGCCCTTTCCTTTCTGCAGCGGGCAGTCTGGTTACCTCTTTGGCCAGTGCTAGCTCACGTCTACTCACAAGCTTTAGTCCCATGAAAGTCTTGCCTAGTATTTTTTTTTTGTAGTGTTTGGGATTGAACCCAGAACCTTGCATATGCTAGCAAGTATTCTACCACCCAGCTGTCTGCCCAAGCCACTTTGTCCGACCTATAACCTTTGTGTTCATTTTATTACTATTCGTTCCATGCCAAAACATCCTACCTATAGTGTCAGGAATATTGAAAACAGTTAAAAATCTTCAAGGATCCCAGAAACACTTCTACAGTGGCTCTGTACTGTGGCTCATTCTGGTAAGTGTGCCCGCCCATTTGTTTCTGATGGTCAAGGGCTCTTCCCTACCTTCCCAGGCTCCCTTCACCCACACTGATATCCAAGAAGGTCCATTACATCATCCCCCAGAGGCTCCCAGAGGTCCTCAGCATGAGCAGGACCTCACCCCACGCATGTATTCCCTCTTTGCTCTGGTGGAGGCAGCATCCTCCTGCTTCCCCTAGGAGACTAGCAAGTGCCACCTGCCCCAGTGTGTCTGCTTCTCACAGCCTCTGATGCTCCTCTCTCCCTGTTCCGAAAAGGTTCAGATATTTCCTCTTTATGAGTGGGGCTATTGCTGAATCCAAACTCCAACTCACCCACCCAACAGACAAAAACAAAAACAAACAAACAAACAAACAAAAAACCTACTGAGTGGTCAAGGCAAAATATTAGATCCTGAAGCCAGCTCCCACATCAGTGAATTAGGCCCAGTCTAATCTTAACATTTTCCCTCTTGATCTAAACTTTTGGGGATTGGCATGGACTTAAAGCCACCCACTGCAGGTGAGGCTGGGCCCTGAGAGCAGTCCACTCATCTTATACTGCCCCCCAGGTTGGCCTCCCAGGAAGATCATACTCCTGGACAAGGTGGTCTTCTATCCTCCAGTCAGCTAAGTTCATGGTAATAAAGTTTTCCCCCTCCCTTGCCTCAGGATAGATTGGCTTCTGCCATCAGGGGTCAGTCCCAGCTTTTTGTTGGTGGTTTGAAACCTGGGGTTCTCCAGGCTCTGCTGGGATGGAACCCTGGCTGTGGTCTGAAAGCAATGAAATGATGAGGACATACTCTGGGAGGTTTTTACAGAGCACGGAGGTGCTCAGATAGGCCTGGAGGGGCTGCCTTTGCTGGCAAAGGAGTTCAGGGCAACTTGAAGTTTTAGAATTCTTAGACCCAATCCTGGTCTCCTAAATGTCTCCCCCATGTGACTTGGGGTCCCATCCTTGCTCATCAGTGCCCCTCTAGTGTGGAAGGATTTTAACCCAGAAACATGGCTACTCAGTCTGGAATACAGACACACCCACCGTAGCACATACTTTAAATCCCAAACAAGGAAGGAAAAGGTAGTTGGTAGAAGGAAGCAGCCATGTTTGAAAGTGATGTCTAATTGAAAGACAAAGTGATGAATCAGAGAAAGATTTGACCTAATAGGATAGGCCCAGCTCTCACAAGAACAGAGGAAAGAGAAGTGACTGAAAAGGGAGCAGCACAAAGGGAGGGGGAGGTAGTTTTACTGGGACAGTTATGCAAAGACAGGTTTCAAAGAGAGAACAAGCTAGACACAGGTGAAGACAGGACAAGCCAGAGAATGAGAAGGAGCCAGGAGATTAGAACATATTGCCAAAGTTAGCACAAGGCCGAGCAGAGCAATGCAGCCAGAAGCAGAGAGAAACCAGTTTGAATCAGTCATCTTGAGAGAAGTTTGAGCCAGACCAGCGGAGTTGAACCAGCCAGCAAGAGTTCAGAAAGAACTAGAAAAGGCGATCTTATTCGGCAGTAAGTCTCAGAGGCTGAAAATATTCTAGGCCTAGATCAGATTGTGCAGAGGTTAGAAGATTCCAGGAGTAGGTCTGGGTTAGCAGATGGAGGCAGTGAGACAACAATTACCAAGACAACAATTACCTTAGGGGAATAAGGGACAGCCCAGGACACTTATCCAGTATGGCAAAATTAGTGACATCTCGCTGTCTGAAAGGACTATTCCTAATGTACTGTCATTGGGTGGTACTGTGTTTTAGTTAGGGTTAGGGTTAGGGTTAGGGCTAGGGCTAGGGTTACGGTTACGGTTAGGGTTAGGTTTAGGGTTAGGGTTAGGGTTAGGGTTAGGGTTAGGGTTAGGGCTAGGGCTAGGGCTAGGGCTAGGGCTAGGGCTTGGGTTAGGGTTAGGGCTAAATGGGGATCCTAACTAAGGCTTCTGATGGCTATCAGTAGATGAGAAAGTGCCCTGCAAATAGGAAAGAAGCACACAGATGGGGCCCCCATTTCTCCTTCACTGTGGCATTGAGGTCTGTGTGCAGGCACTGGTCCAGAGGAAGCCCTGGGGATACTGCAATGAAAAGCCCAGTGGAAGAGGCTGGTGTCTTTCAGACACAGTGATACTGAAAGGGAGGGAGGAAGGAGGGAAAAGGGGATTGTGAAGGAGGGAAAAGGGTAGGTGAATGGATAGATCCAGGGACTTGTAGGCAGGTGGATGGATGGATGGATGGATGGATGGATGGATGGATGGATGGATGAGTATGTGGACAAGTGGATTAATGAGTGGATGGCTGGCTGGTACCTGCATAGGCAGGTGAATGGGTAAACAGAAGAATGATGACAGGTAGATGGAAGAATAAATGCACTTTGTAAGTGTAGTCGAGGTCAGTATTTCTTCCAGCAGAGGGCAGCAAGGCTGCACTCATTGGCCTCCATACGCCCTTGGCAGTGAACTGCCAGCGGGTACACTTGTAGTGAGAGCTGGGCTTCATGGCAACTGTTGGCAGCTCTGGAAGGTTCAGAGAGCCAGGCCAGAGTCTGCGAGCACAGGACAGAGACAGAGAGCACAGGCTAGAGGCTCAGTGGCACCCGACAGCTGCCACAGAGTCTCAGGGGAAATAATGACATAATTGCCTTGAGCATGTATCTAAGAACTGCAGCGTGAAGCACTTGGAGCTCAGAGAGTTACCCAGACCACCCAGCAAGTGTGAGTGTCTGGTGTCTGAGGAGCCTGGAGAGCTTTCTCTGAAAGGGGAGTGAATGTGATTAAAGTGGAGGGGGTTCCTCAGGGGATGGAGACAGTGGTGGGGGTTGCTCTGAGGCTGGGGGAGGTCCTCACAGGCATGAGAAGGGGCTGGGCCGAATGGATTCATGCTGCCACCTGGAGGATGCCAAGTGCACTCTTCACACCTCACCATGAGTACCAGCTGTAAGTCAGAAGTGTGAAAAAGCAGGGGCTTGGCTGGCTCCTCCAGATGTGAATGCAAAGATGTCATCCTAACGGGTGTGAAGACACTTGCAGCCACTTCTGATCCATGCCAGGTATTTATGCCAGGACAAGGAAGTAACCCATGTACTCCATGTCCACTGATGACACTGCAGAAAGCAAAGCCAGGTTCTACACAGCTTCAAAGAGCAAAGTTTTAAAAATTTTGAGCACAGTGGCACGCGCCTGTAATCCCAGCATTTGAGGGTGAGGGGCAGGAAGATCATGATTTTGGGGTCAACTCAGCTACATAGTGAGACTCAGTCTCAAAAAAACTGAGGGCTAGGGTAGTAAGGTACTTGCTTAGCATATACAAGGTCCTGGGTTTCATCCCCAGCACACAGACACAGAGACACACACACACACACAGAAAGAGAGAGAGAGAGAATGCTAGTCAAACAACTGTTGTGAGCTGAATGAGTGTCCTGCCCAGGACACAGAACAGTGACAGGATGTCATGCAGAGCTGGTCCTTTGAGAGCAGGTCGGAAGATGGAGAGAAGCCCTCACGGGGAGGGCAGTGTCCAGAACCACATGCATCCTGGCGTACGATCTCTCCTGCTGGCCATAGGTCATGAGACCACTTCTGCATCTCTACAGCCTCAGCCTGTGTGTTTGTGCGTGTGTGTTCATGTGTTTGTGAGCGAGTGTGTGTGCGCGTGTATGTGTGTGTGTACATGATATATGATTGTATCACCCACCAGGGCTGGAGTTGCTGGTGGAGCTGATGTCTGCTCTTAGGGTTTGGGCTATGGCCGGCTTTCTGCCATCTGAGCGTCCCTTTTGGCTTAGGAAGCCTCCTTTGAGACAGAGGCAGCCAGCTGGATGGGCACGCTTGCCAGAGCCAGCCGCACAGTGGCTCTTTCGGGGGTGGGTAGGGCGTGGGTGGGACGTGGGTGGGGCGTGGGTGGGGCATGGGTGGCCTGGCTCAGTAGGAGCCATAGAAGCCATGTAGCATCAACTCTCAGTCTACAGCCAGCGTGCCATGGAAAGATGTCTCTGAACAGAGACAGTGAAATGGGGTGGGAACCAAGATCAGACAGCGAGAAGAGAACTGGACAGTAGTGGTGAGGAGGAAAGGAGGAAGCAGGAGGCAGGAACCAAGTAGCAGTGCGGTCACAGAAGGAATCACAGCCAAGCTGCTATGGATAGAAAAGAGAGATGGGTGGAGGGAGGCCAAAGAGTCACAGGAAGAAACAGAAAGGCAGGGAGGAGGGGCTCTAGATTTTGAGGAACTTAAGACAGGAAGTAAGTGCAGGAAGGCAGAGGTAAGGGGAATCATAAAAAGAAGGACGGGGAGGGATACCAGAAAAGGATGAGGGGTAGAAGAAAGAAAATGCAAATAAAGGGACGTGGCTCAGGACCGGTGCTAGGAAAAGGCAGAGAATTTACAGTGGTCAACCCTCTCCCGTGTCTCAGATGAGAAGACAGAGGTCCCCAGTGGTGGCAGCATCGGGCTGCAAATCAAAAAGAGTGGAGTGTGAAGTAAACTTAGAGGAAAGAGATGCTCAGGAAGCTCCAAATGGGAGAGAAGAAGGTGTGACTGGGGTGTGTGTATGGGGGAAGGTAGGAATTCTTCCCTTTCAGTGCATAGTTAAAAAGCAAGCTCATAAAACAAGGCTTGAATTTCTGAAGTGTGGATTTTCATGTCAGACTGAGTGGGTGAGCCCAACCAACATTCACCTCCCTCTGCTTCCCCTCGGGCACGAGGAGGGCAGGGCCTAGCACCGGCTGCCCACCTAATAGGCAGAGAGAGGAGGGTGTCCACACACTGGCCAGGTTGTCAGGAGAGCTATTGTCTATGACTGAATGAAAAGACAGTGAGAGAATGAACCTTGCAGTCTTGGCATTGAATTGGCAGTGGAGGCATGAGCTCATGGAAGGATACATTCTCTTGCCTTCTCTGCTGACAGGGTCTGGGGCACTCCTCCCCAAGAAGCAATGGAATCAAAGCCCCTTGCAGACATGACTGGGGGGGAATATACACAGTAAACCTGGTACAGATTGAGAAGTCAGGAAGCACATGCTCAAAGAATGGTGAGACATGTCAGAAAGAACCAGAAGGTACACTGAAAGGTTCCCATAAGGCAAAGCTGGATTACTCTGTGCATTAGAACAAATAATGGTCATAACAGACTATGAATCCTTGAATAAAATAGTGAGACCAGGAGCCCAAACTATTGGAGACAGAGGAAGGAGGAAGTGGACTTTTTTTGAGGGTGGGGGGAGAGTAAGGGTGATTCAAGACAGAGTTTCTCTGTGTAGTCTTGGCTGTCCTGGAACTTGCTTTGTAGACCAGGTTAGCCTTGAACTCACAAAGATCGGCCTATCTCTGCCACTGAAGTGGTGGATTACAGGCATGTGTCACCACCTCCCAGTGGGAGCGGATGTTTAATGAGGCATGGGATATTTACACACCCTCAAAACACCTTCCCACAAAATGCTTGCTCATTGTGCATGGAATTGGAAAGGATCCTTTTTTCTCCAAGATTTTACAGTGGGGAAACTTGGCAAGCAGTCTTCAAGAGACCAAAGAGCACACCATCGGTGTCAGGACAGTGAAGTCACAGGCACTTGACAGGAGGCCTGGGGCTGAGCAATGCCCAGAACACTCCTGCCGAGAAGACATATCTGAATCTAGTCATGAGATGCAGGCAAAGCATCTCTGAAGCTCACCCTACAGGAACCAGGCTTCTAAAGCACCAAGCCATGAGAGACGGGGCAGCTCTGCCTCAGTCTGAAGTCTAAGAGGTGCACAGCAGGAGACTTTGAACTGGATCACTGGCTCTAACGGACTTTACGGGGACATTTACAGAAACCAACAGGGAGCCAAGGAGTAGATGGAGAAAACGCATCCATACCTGTGCTGTTTGTGCATTTGTTTCTGAATTGTCCCATTGTGGTTATATAGGGAAACCGCCTTGTTTATGCAGGAAAACAACATGCATTCTGCTTGCACGTTTGGATACTTTTTGTGTGTATGCAATAAAGCGGTCAAAAGAGCTTTCCAATAAGCAATACCAAACCTTCCAGAAAAGAATAGCCCTTAGTTTTGATAACTCAGTTATATCAAAAGCAAAATTTATATGTGAAATACAATCATGTTTATGGCTGCATGAATGCAAAGATAGCCAATAAAACAAGTGAGGTCTCAGGCACCAACTTCCAAGAGCCCTTTTTAGCCCTTTTACCTCAGCCCCACCCTCCTCCTTGCCCTGGGACAAAGGGCTGTGCCAGCCAGGGTGCCATCTTGGATCACCCTGCCAGTGCCAGCTCACTAGAAGGAGCACACAGAGAGAGGAGCCTGTGTCCTGGAGCATTTCCTGGTGCACTCCCACAAAATTACTCCTGTGCTGCTTGCTCTAAATTCATCTATAGGAAAGATAGTATCTCCATAGGAAAGCCAATATCTTTGGGTTTTCAGTCACTTACAGCCAAATTTAGTACCAGCACCCAGCAACAGGGAATTAAAGGGGAAAAAAATTAGACTTCATCTCACGAATTAAAAAAAAAATGGATTCAATAAAGTTTGATGTCCGCTCATGATTCTAAAAATAACTCTTAGCAACTTGAAAGAGTGCAACACTTCTTTGATTTCAAAAGCAAGCACCTACAAAGGCCCATGAGCAAACATCTCATTCACTAGGGGAGATTTGCTGTTTAAATCCTCTTTAGAACTCTCAAGGAGATAAAGATTCCAGCCGTCATAATTTCTATTGAGTTGTCTTCTGGAGACTGCACAGCACAATAAAATAATGCCAAGAAATGAGAAACATTACGACATGGAAAGAAAAAAACCCTAAAGCCTTGTTTGCAGAGATATTAGTGTCTACACAGAAACCATAAATACCCACAAATAATTAAAACAAGAGTTTAGTGAGATGCATGAATGTTAGATAAATATATCAAAGCAGGTGCACTGTATATCGTGACAACACAAAGTTCAGAAAAGTAATTTTAAAAAAACATATTTGTAACAGTAACAGAAGTTAAAATGTACTTTGAAATAAATTTAATTATAGACAAGGCTTTTATGAGAAAAAGTTTAAACATTGTTGAGAACCATGAACAGAAATCTATAAAGAAACAAGATGGTTTAGATCTATATATTAAAATATACCAATTATCTGTGTCAACAGTAGATTTATGGGCTGGATGGCTTTCCAATCCAAATTCTAGTGACTATCCTGGAGAATTGTATAAGCTGGTTGTATATGGGATTTTATTTATGCTTTTTAAATACTTTATTTATTTTACGTGCTTTGGGGTTTTGGCTGCATGTGTGTCTATGTGAGGGTGTCAGGTTCCCTCAAACTCGAGTTGCAGACAGTTGTGAGCTGCCATGGAGGGGCTGGGAATTGAACCCGAGTTCTCTGGAGGAGCTGCCAGTGCTCTTAACCACTGAGCCATCACTCCAGCCCTTTTTTAAGGTGCTTGTTTAGATTTACTTTATTGTTCGTAATTAGGTGTGTATGAGGGTGTGTGTGGTGTCCTTGGGCTCCAGAAGAAGGCGTAGGATTCCTTGAAGCTGGAGTTACAGATGAGCCATCTGAATGGGTACTGGGAATTGAATTTGAGTCCTTCATTAGAGCAGTGCCTGATCTTAACCACCAAACCATCCATAGCCCACAATAGCAGCTTTTTTTTTTTTAATGGATGTGCAAAAGGCTGAGATGCTCCCCCAAAAGAAAAAGAAAAGCGAGGTTAGTGGGCCTGTCCAACAAGCTATAGAGATGGATCACAGGCCACATGGAAATTAAGAAAACATGGCTGCTGAGGAAACACAGCAAGGAAATGAGAGAGAGCCCAGAGACCAGCTGGGGAAGTAAAGAAACCTGATAAATGACAGCTGCACTGAGAGGAAGGAGAAGGAAGAAAACAAAACAAAAAACCTTCCACAAAAGGGGCCAACATTTCTGGTTGTCCTTATGGAAAAGCTGTAACATGAGCCACTTTTAACAACAAACACAAAAACTAGTTTTAGGTGAATTAAGGTCTTTAACATTTCAGGTGGATTAAGGTCTTTAGCATAGGGCAGCCAATTGTTTTTGTCAACTTTAGAAGTAAAGATAAGGACCTTCTTTTATGAAGCTGGGGTAGGGAAGAACTCCAACAAGGCATTTTAAAATGCAAGCAGAAAGGGTGCCTGTAATAAACTCAGTTACTACAGAGGCTGGAAGCTCTGTTCATGGAAAGGTGTCCTACAGAAAGCAAAAACGCAGGTGTGACCTGGGCTTGGCAGCCTATATTTTCTAAAGATAGCTGGGACAACACCTTTCTTAAATGCTTTCTGTGGGCCCAACACTCCCAGTCAAGAGGGAAGGTTGACATCCTGAGCCCCGGGACTGCACAGATGCTGGGGACTGCCTGGAGTGACAGAATGCCGCCAGTGCGGTGTCATGTAACTACTGAAATTAGGTCATAAAAAGCCACGTACCCAGTCTCCATCCTCTTTGTCAACCAACCCCACAGCCTCTTGTTCCCAACCAGTGGCAATATTTTGGGAGGCTGTGAGGCCTTTAAGGTTGGGCCTAGCTGGCAGCAGCAGCTGAAGGCAGGTCTTTGAGGGTCCCAGCCCACAGCTTTCCACTTTCTCTCCAGCTGCGCTGTGAGAAGACTGCCACATGCTCCCTGATATATATATATATATGTATATCAGGAAGCCTGACTATATAAGCAGAGCAGAAGGGAAGCCCACGATGTCCCTACTCAGCAAACTCCTACTTACAGTCATTCATCGATACTCACCTCATTATCACCTTGTCTAGGAAGCTTCCTTTTCCTTTAGCTCGGCAGGCTACCATGTAGCCTTGTACCTCCTTCCATCCTGGCAAGGAAATTTATCTATCTATCTACCTATCTATCTATCTATCTATCTATCTATCTATCTATCTATCTATCTATCACCTGTAACATAACAATACCACATAGATCCTAAACTGGATTTGATCACTATGCAAACTACATATATGAATACTCTCTTCTTCAAAAAGATGAAAAATAAATAAGCAAGATGTGAAAGTAGGCAAATTTCCATTAAATGAATAAAAGTTTTTAAAGATCTGTTTTATTTTTAAAGTGTGTGTGTGTGTGTGTGTGTGTGTCTGTGTGTCTGTGTGTCTGTGTGTCTGTGTATATGTGCACCTGCGTGCAGATGCCTGAGGAAGCCAGAAGAGGGCATCTGATCCCCTGGACCTGGAGTAACAGGGTAGTTTTGAGTGCTAGGAACCAAGCTGAGTTTGTCTAGAAGCTTGATAAGGGCTCTTAACCCACTAAGCCATTTCAACAGCCCCAAATGAATCCCATTTCCATACCATTTGAAGATTTGAATGGATACCAATCTGGATTCTAAGGTGTCAATTTCCTCTTGCAATTTTTCTTTGCTGCTTCTAACATTTCCCAAGTTTCTTCTTAAGGGTGCCTAATGATCTGATAGAGTATCATTAATCAGTCACCATGTGTGAGCATGATACCATTCCAAGCAGCTTGTGAACTCTGGAGTTGTTTCTCTTATTTCTTCCCTGAGCTCTAGGATGCTCCCTGCATTCTGTGAAAATGCTTTATTGCCTGTCGTTCCTCAAAAGTAATAAATACTGCCATCTTCCACAGCCATCTTCTTTGTGGTAGCCCCATGATTTCAGTATTGAAGTAGGCCTCCTCTCTTGATCAACTCTGACCCCATGTCCCCATCAGATGGGAACCATCTGTGCCCTCCAGACCCCAGGTCTTGGCGAGGGCAAAGCTCGCACCAGGAAGAGGCTGCTGGGCTCAGTGTTTAATCAGCATATAACAAAACCTATTCCTTCCAAAAGGACCCAAGGGGGCCTGCTCTGCTGAAGGCCACAAGGCTTGTTAATGGCTATCCTCTGGTGCCAGTCCCCATGCTTCTTTGGAAGTTCTGTGTAAGAGCCGAGTCACAGAGCTGCTGGGGAAAGTTCCTGTCATCCAGACAGCTGATCCCTCAGCAGCTCTCCTAATAGACACGAGAGCCCCTTTATTCGTCAGTGCTGGCTCATTCCAGGAGGAGCAGTCTTCCCTGTTAAGATCAGCGGGGAGTTTATAAAGACAAGAATTGGCATCCTTGCTGTATGAACTACATCCTTAACCCTTTCACGGCTTTGCCAGGGGTTCAGAGAAGACTCAGGGCTGTGTGTGAGGATCAGCCATGGCCAATGTGCAATCTTAAATGGTTCCTTGTCCTCATCTCCTGAAACCTGAAGCTAAGAACACCTGCTTTCCAGTTTAGTCTGAACCACCCAATGCCTCGATGTTCATTCCTTTGTATCTGTAGCTCGACCCAGGTCCATCCTGTTCAGTTTTAGCGTGTGCTTGTGTAAGAGGCAGCCCGACCTGCAGTTTTGTTGTGTCTGTCCCACTGCTCCCTGCCTGTTCCTCTCTGAACCAAAAGTTCTCAGCCTGTAGGTTGCAACTCCTTTGGGATCGAATGACCCTTTCACAGAGGTCACATATCAGATATCTTGCATATCAGATATTTATATTACAATTCGCTGCTGTGGCAAATTATAGTTATGAAGTAGCAACAAAATAATTTTCAGTTGGAGGGGGTCACCACAACATGAGGAACTATATTAAAGGGTTGCAGCATTAGGAAGGTTGAGAACCACTGCTCTAGACTTACCCAGCACAGCTTTGCAACCACGGTCTCTGGAAGCCCTCTTCTGCCTATAGGGGAGAGACAGGCAAGGAAGGCAGAGAGACAGACAGAGAGAGGAGAGAGAGAGACAGAGGGAGACAGAGAGACAGAGGGAGACAGAGAGAAATGGAGAGAGAAAGAAAGACAGAGAGACAGAGACTGAGGCAGGAGGCTAGGCCAGTGGATGCTGTGATACTAACTCTGGAGCCCAGAAGTTATCTTAACATAATATTATTATCTTAACATAATAAGATGATTATTATGTTTGGAAGCCTAGTTTGGAAGCCTAGCTTCCAAAAACAGTTCCTTACTGCTGACTGATTGCCACTTCCTGCCTCTGTAGCCAGGATGAGAAGGGCTTTCACAGGAGCCTGCTTCACCTACAGGTACCTCAGGGTCCCCAGTGACCAGAGTTCATTCCCTACCTACCTTATTGTCTTTTCTCCCTACTTTCTCCAATGTTCATTTATTTCTATGATCACGTACCCCACAAATAAATCACACGAGCTAAATCATCTCAGGATCTGCTTTGAGGGCAACACAAAGAAAGATAGCCAGGGTTATCTGAGATGGAGGAGAGATGACAAACAATGACTCAGGAAAGAAGCCATGAGAGCAGGCAGAATTGGTTGGTTCTGAGAGTAGAAGGAGTAGGCCCTGGCAGTGATAGATATGGGGACAGGGAAAGAAAGAGGGTTTCCTGCAATAAGAGATAATGGATTTTGATGAGTTCCAATTTCAATGAATTTCAAATCCAGTTTTAAAAATTCAACTTGGATTCAATTTTTAAAATTTCAATTCTAAATTTTACATATACAGAATTATAGTTAATCCTCATGGCAACCTCATAGCAACTCAATAAGTATGTTGATTTCCCATTTGTCTAAAAAGAAAAGTAGGATTTAATGTGGCTTATAAGAGCTCTCTCTCCCTCTCATGCACACACACACACACATACACACACATACACACACACACACAGCTTTTGAAATAAAGTATCATTCTATAGCTCAGCATGGCCAGAAACTCACTCTGTGCCCAGATTGGCTTTAACTTCTTCAAAACTCGTGCCACAGCCTCCTGAGAACTGGGATTACAGGTGTCATGACCCAGCCAAGATTTCATTAAAATACAAGATAGTATGATGTGTATAGGACCATATACTCAATTATCAGTGAACTGTCAAAAGCAGTCAAAATCAAGGATATTTAACAACATGGAAACTGTTTAAAGCACTTTATTATGTTAAGATAATTGGCCTACAGGATAATATTTATGTGTAAGAACTCATTTGGGGATTAAGAATTATTATATGCCTACTTATATCTGTATGCATGTAAAGAATATGTTACAATTTTAGGCCACAAGGACACAAAACTGCTAATTTCATTTTTCTAACTAAGCTTAATTTCTACAAGGTACCATTCCACAAGGTAGAAATTTATCTGTAATCATTTCTGGATCCCTGCCTTCATCTTCTTTTCTCTATTCTGGTGGGTAGGTCTGCAGCTATCACCTGTCTGCCGTGGCATGCCCTAAGGCAGACATCTCATGAGCTCTGGCCACTACCCAGCCCATTCTTGGCCTATTAATTCCAAGCAGTATTCTCGGCTACTCCAATGTCTCCTCTCCCCCAGATACACCTACTTCCAAACCCATGGAACCAAGAAACATGTCCTTAATGTGGCAAAAGATCTGGTTAAGATGAGGCTCATGGAGGGGCCTATTGTGGGTTAGCTCAAAGGGTACAGTTAAGAGAGAGAAAGAGAGAGAGAGAGAGAGAGAGAGAGAGAGAGGGTGTGACAGACACACAGAGAAGACCCTGCGCAGAAAGGCACAGGGGAATATGCAGCCGCTCACAGAGGACTGACAGCCACCAGGAGCCTGCAGAGGAGAACGTCTGCCCCAGAGACTCCAGGGGTATGCAGCCTGCCAACACAGCTTCGGCCTCTGACAACACTGCAAGCTCAGGGGCCTCCAGAATTATGGAAGGACACACTGCCTCAGGAGTGGGACTCAGCTGCTTGGCATGCAGGCTGCAGGTCGTTTCACTTGTGTCGTGGGAACTTTGCCGAGGTTGGCTGTCATTTCCCACACTCCGCGGACCCAGGGCTGGGGACACTCTTGGTCTGTCTTCCTCGGCTCCCCTCAGCTGCCTCTGATCTTCAGGCCAGGACGTGTTCATCTATTCTCAGCCTGCTTGTGTAGCCACTCAGCAGACTCTGCCTGTGGTGGCTGGCCCCCACAGTTCTCTTTCTGGGACAAAGCTGGCTGAGGTGCATGGTGCCAGATCCCTTGCCTGTCTCTTCTCTTGCACAGAACGCTGTCTGTTGTGGGGTATGAGGGCTTGACCCTTCATCAGGCCTTCTGCATGAGTGGCTGACCCTCCAAAGCACAAAGGCCAAGCCAACCCAGGAAGGGGCCTACCCTAGCATGAAGACATCATACCCCACGTCAGGTAAGGCCAAAGGCAGGAGGTTAAGGGAACCGTGGAAAGGGTGAAAAATATTTAATAGCTTCATTTGCTTCTGGCTGCACACACACACATACACACACTCACGGTGACAAGAAATACTACAGAAAGATTAAAGTATTTTCTTTGAGTTACACGTATTTTCATTCATGGTCCTCTTCCTGTATATTTCCCAAAATATCTCCCAGTAGCAGGCCTTAGTTCTGTAATTGAGGGAGAATGTTATTTGAAGGGCAATATTTAAAGGAGATAACTCTTCAAATGTATTTTTAAAGTAGGTGTGAAAGAAGCAATGCTGGGAGGCACGTCAAACTGCTTGAAGATGGCCACGCTTGCTGGGGGCTGAACGCCGTGCTCTGGACTCCGGAGCAGCCGGGAAGCGTGAGCCACGCTGTGCTCATGAGTGAAGCCGACCAGCTGCTCAGAAGGACTGCTATTCTTAGGTCTAAAAGCAGACAGGAATTTCTGCCAAGGATCTGGGTGGTACATAGTATTAATCTACTTTTTTCAGAGGAGAGTGAGGCAGGGTAGAGAAATAACTCACTCACTGATACAGCTACCAAGGGGGAACTGGGCCTGGGACCCATGGACCAAAAAATAAAAAAAGCAAGTGGGGTCATCCTTTTAAAACAATGGCAAACAGGATCACCTCTCTGTTCAAAGCTTCCAATGGTTCCAAAACCACTTGGAAAAATCAAACTTCTTCCAACAGCCTGTAAGGCCTCTACTGAACTGTGACCTCATTCATCATGCCTGGACTCTGTTGACCCCAGCTCCACCTTAGTAAGCTAGGTAGGCTCCACCTCAGGGCCTTTGTCCTGCTGCCCTCAACCAACCTTTGCCCTGAGAAACTCTGTCTGGAAAACATCCTCCTCTACTTCCAGCCCCCCTAAAGATGCCTGCACTGGCCCAGTATAAACCTTGTGGCCTCCACCCCCCATCATTCCAGCTTCGACCTATTTCTATCCAAAGTGCTTGTCACCTTCTACTGTCCACTGCTATTGGTTATCTGTTCCATCTGCCAGAAGGCACGAGGCCTGTAACTTGTTCACAGCTATCACCCACGCCCTGTACACAGAGCTGGAGCCTAGTACGTGCTCACTAAGCATTTGTTACGCGGCTAAGTGATCAGAGAATGTGCCTCACAGACAATGTGGCCCTGTTTGTCTGCGGAAGGTCAGGGCCAGGACCACCACCCTCCACACATACTCTGATGGATGGAGTCCCAGGGATCGAAGTGACCCAGGTCTCAAGGACTTCTCATACTGAGGAGGGACATACATCAACCAACATAAGGCAGAAGGTGAGACCCACTTTTCACTGAAGAAAGTGTCAGGATGAGTTTATGCACCAATGCCACAATTTCATGTAAATTCTCTCAGTGTTCATAAAACCCACAGATAGGGACGAGCAGCCCCGTTTGCAAACAAGTAAACTGAGGACCATTGAATCAGGAGGTAACCTTCCCAGAGTCAGTCAGTAATGAGTCATTCTGGCCAATGGAGATCTTGAGGGCTGCAGGGGAGTGGAGAGTAGGCAGGATATTAGCAGGAAGAGAAGGCAGAACTACATGACCTTGGTGGTAGGGACAGCAGGAGCCGAGGGGGACATGCAGTATGTCCAAAGGCAGCATCAGGAAACAGCTTGTCTGCCTAGTATGTGGTCTTGGCCCATGCGGGGTGGGACAGGAGTCTGGGGCTCAGATCCACAAGAAAGAAAAAAGCTGTAGTCATGGAAACAGCTGAGTCCCTGGGCCTACATTCTCACCGGCAGACCTGTCCTTCTGACCTTAGCCTTCTTGTGCCTGGTCCAGTCACAGTTCCCCTGGATCTGGATATCTGGCTCCTCAGCAGCTCACTAGGCACTTGGTCAAAGTCCTGCAGAAATAATCTCCAGGCACCTTCTCTCAATTTGTTGTGGGCCGAAGGGCCACTGTACACAGGCCAGGTCCCTTCACCATGACCCTTAGCGGCATAGGCTTAAATGAGGCAACCATGCACCATTTTTATTAAGTGTCTTTTTTATATGATGAATCTTAAATTGAGCACAGACCATGCACGTTGAGTTTTCTTATTTAATTTTATTCTTCTGCAAACTGCAATATGCGTGTTCCATCTCTGCGTTACTGAGGACCTGTGATGTATGCAAGGCCACAACTCATCAGTGACTGAGATTCAGCCATTTATTCGGCAGCCACCTGAGGCCAGTACCTTCAGAGCCTAACTCCTACTCTAGACTCTATCCCTTTAGAGAAAAAAAAGGAGAAAGCTGCTATCCCTTTAAAGAATGTTAGCACATCTTCAGAGTTTTAGCTGAAAGTCTTTGGAGAAATTTAATAAGAACCAGCCAAGGTCACAGAGTCATTCTGGCTTATTCTTTTAATCAATCTAGAGGAAACTTGGCTCATCACAATTCTGAACTGAGCATGCCCGGAAGTGTTCATGTCAGCCATCTTTCCTCAGACCTTGAACCGATGGTGCTTGGAAATGTGCTTGCCTTTATATGTTTGTTTGTTTGTTTGTTTTGTACCATTATGCACAAGCTTCCCAATAAATCCCCATGCTTTCTCTGCTCCCAGAAAGCACTGCTTCACAAATAACCCCAGTGCCCTCCTGTTTGCTACAATGCATTTTTCTCCATTCATAATGTCCTGGTTTTGGTTTTTGGCGTGGTCCTCACTAAGATGTGAACCCACTGCCTTTGGTTTCAATTCATCCTCTCATCTTTTCATTTACTCTTTTTCTCTGGATACCCTCCGGAGGCACTCACAAAATGATGGGGTTTAAAGCCAGCTCCCCAACTGCTAGCTTATTCCTTCATTGAGCATTTAAATTCCACAAGTAAAACTTACCATGAGCCTTCTGTTGGGAGTTTTACCTATGACTTAACCTTTAATTCTTACAACAGTGCATGGCAGGAATCTGTATTCTACCTTCGGGAAAGGAAAGCAGGGCCTGAGAACAGAGAAGCAGTTTGTTAAGACCCCACTCCACAGGGCTGAATCTCGCTGGTTCCACTCCTACCTACAGCCTCACAGTCCGATCTTACTTCCTCTGCCTTGTTGCCTCAAGCTTGGGTTCTCTTACATCTCACATGTCCTGGGGTCTAATTCCAACCATCTGTCTCATAGCCCAGCAGGCTGATAAAGGGGATTGAGAAGCAGCCACCTGGGGAAAACCATGAATGAAGCCTAGTAACGGGGAGGTTCTCCCTGGCCAGGACTCCAGGGCAGTTAAGAGACAGGGCATGCTGCCTATACTGGGTGGAGATGTGATATCTCTAGGCTGGGAAAGGCCCATATGACCTTGCCCATGAGTCATGGCTACCCCACTCCTGCCTCAGCAAAGAAATGGTAGGAAACTCTGAGTCCAGCACATGCCCACTGACCTTAGCGGAGCCTGACCAGCAGGAGTGGTGTGAAGGGGAGAGGCACATGGGATTTAGGCTTGTCTGGCCCAGTAAAGGACTTGGGGAACTGAGAGCTACCCTTTGTCAGGCTAGAGGGGAAGGCCTGGGTAGGGGATAGGTATTGCTGGTTCTCTCTCTCTTTCTGTTTGTCTCTCTTGCTCATACACACACACACACACACAAAGAGAGAGAGAAAGAGATTAAAGAAAAGGAATAACAAAGCCAGAACACAGAGAGTAAGACAAAGACACACAAAGGCCAGAGCCAGAGCCTGAAGGCATCAAGACTAGCAAGGAGACAAGTAGGAGGGAGAGGCTCTTTCTTCCTGGATGAGGCAGCTCCTCAGCTGGTTGGGCTGCCTGCCTGCTGGACTCTGGGAAGGAACAATGGCCATGCTCATATGGTCCTTCAAGACTGAGGGCTGGGGAGAGAGCTAGACAGATGCCTCACACAGAAGAGGGCACAGCAGAGCCCAGAGTATGAATGCAGGAACCTAGCAATTTTGGACAAACTGTGGCACCCCCACCCATCTCTGACAGGATCTCATATAGTCCGGGCTGGCTTCAAACTTCCTTTGTAACAGAGGTGACCTTGAATGTCTGACCTCTCACTTCTACTTTCTAAGTGCTAGGATGACAATATGCTCCCTGGGGATCCAATCCAGGGTTTGGTCATTGATAAGCAAGTGTTCTACAACTGGGTTATATCTCCAGCCCCCAACCCTCCTCTTTACAGATCAAAAACCAGGATCTAGAGTGGGAAAATGAGTGAGCTGAAGCCACACTGTTTTCAGGCCCTATAAGCAAAGCCCTACTTGTCTGTAATTCTGTTTGACGCACGTTTGTCCATTCAGCCACCCTTATCAACCCTGCTGTGAACCATGCTGATTGCTGAGGAGACAGAGGGGGCTTTAGTCGGCTCAGCTCACAGTCAGGGGCCAGGGGCAGGCGTCACAACACAATGCGCTGAGTGACACTGTAAAGGGAAGCCTGGAGGGTGCAAGTCTGTCTGAGCACGGGGTAGCTTCCCCAGGGAGATACCAAAGGCAGAACTGAAGGTGGAGTAGGGAGCATCCAAAAGGAAGAGGTGGGAAGCCATGCCAGGCAGAGGAAACAGAGGAAGCCGAGTGCCCGGTAGAAGGGTTACAAGATTGAGCTCTTGATTCAGAGGGAGAGGCCCTTCTCTGTGTTCTGAGGGAAGGGAAGCTGTTATTATTTTTGTTACTAATCTGACTTTCCTCCAGACGGCTCCCTGTCCCCTCCCTTGGTTGGCAGGGAAGACTTACATCATGTTACCAAATTTGTTTCGAAAAGTTCAGTCTGAGCTGATCATTTGAAGTACGCAAGCACCACCCTGCCTCCTTATATAAATTTATCTCACCGGGAGGCACAGCTGGGTATGCAGCCCAGTTGGTAGTGCGTGTGCCTCGCATTCATGAGGCCCAGGATTCAGGCCCCAGGGCTGCAGAAAACCAGGCACAGTGGCCCCAGCCCTGGGAAGTAGAGGCAGGAGAATCAGAATTTCAAGGATGATCATCCTTACCTATATAGGGATTTTGAGGTCAGCCTTGGCTACATAAGACTCTGCCCAAATGTAAAAACAAAAATAAGTGACTGAGGCAATGGAATCTGTCTTTGAGGAGGCTTTGGCTCTACTTGGATGGTGGGGTTGGGAAGTGTCTGGGGCGATTAGGGTGGGCTGAGGACTCCGTGGGAGTAGGCAGGTAGAGGATCACTCTAAAAAGGCATGCACATTGACGCCATCTGCCTCCACAGGTCATGCTTCCATCTTTCCAGTCACAGGACTCCTCCAAAAGGTTCCGAGCTAATGAACTGGAGTCTTTTTTAGCCAGCCCATGCTTCAGGGACGCCTCTTCCTGAGCTGGCTTCACCAGAGCTCTGAGATGCTGCAAAGCCTCATTGGCCCCTGCCCAAGCGACACCCCCCACCCCCAGCCTTTACTGCCCCACTGATGGTCTTTCTGGCCCTCAGGTCAGCTTCCAGGACCTTTGGAATATAGGACAGTCCAGGCAGGCAAATGCTCAAGCCTCCAGCCTTGGACAACACAGTAAGTCCAAGCTCGCAGGGCTGCCTTGCTCTGCTGTCCTGTGGAATCTCGACACGCGAATATACCAGTTTCCTTTTTTTTTTTTTTTTTTTTTTTTTTTTGGTATTTCTAGACAAGCTTTCTCTGTGTAGCCCTGAGTGTCCTGAAACTCACTCTGTAGATCAGGCTGGCCTCAGTTTCTCCCAGTTATTAGTGTTGTGAACAGTGCTTCTGGAAGCATCTCTGTGCATGTGTCCAGGTGTCTCTTCAGCGGGTAGCTCCCTGGGGTGAATGCTGGGCCAAACGCACTGTGTATTTTAATTTCTAGTAGAATGTGTCAGATGGTCTCCAACTTACGTGGCCAGCAACTCTTTATTTTTTTTTAAGACATATTTTATTTTTAACTCTGTGCACATGAGTGTGGGTGCCCACAGAGGCCAGAGGTATGGGCTCCCTGGAGACTATATTACAGGAGGTTAGGAGCACCCTACATGGGTTCTGGAAACTGAACTTGGGTCCATGGAAGAGCAAAGGACTCTCAGGGGCTGAGGGCCTTTCAGCCCCTACACTGAACAGCAACTCGTAGCGCCGGATAGTGCTTTGGGTTGGTTGTGGCTTGGCCCTCGGTGGTTGCCACGGTGGTGTTGTTGAGAAGTGGCCTGGCCCTCTAAGAGGTAGGTCCCTAAAGGGACGTCTTAGGTCACTGAGGGCTGTGTCTGGGAAGACTTTAGGCAGGCCTCCTGACTTAAGCCCTCGCTGGCTTCCTGTCTGTCAGGGTGATTACTTCCTTCCATCCATCTTGCAACCGCTGTGACATCACCTACCAAAAATCTCTTACCAGAGCCAAGTTCATACTGGCTGGTATATCTGTGAGCCCCGAGAACTACGAGGTAAACAGACTTCTGTGAGACACCGAGGACTATAAAAAGCCTCCGGTGTGCTGCTCTGGTAAAGAGCACAGGTGTCATCAATGGTTTGTCTGTCTTACAGATGAAAACTGAGCTCAGACAATGCTGTTTCAGACTTTCAGCCCCTGACAAGCAGCAAGGGCGACATGGTTGCATGTGTGATCCTTCTCATTCTCCCTGTGACTCTCCTATTGGAACACTTTGCCCAGCTCTCTCATGTGGCTTATGGTTTTGTAGGTTATTTATTTAATTATTTATTCATAAGAGTCCTTTGCAGTTTTCAGAAAAGTCTCTTCTTTTTATATATAATTTAAATTTATTTTTTTATAATTTATTCACTTTATATTCTGATTGTAGCACCCTCCCTCATCTGCTCCTGGTCCCACCTTCCATCCCTCTTCCCTCCCCCCTCCTCTAGTCCACAGAAAGGGGGAACCTTACCATCTGACCCTAGCCTATCATGTCTCATCAGGACTGCCTGCATCCTCTTCTTCTGTGGCCTGGCAAGACCGCCCTGCCAGGGGGAAGTGACCAAAGAGCAGGTAACAGAGTCCATGTCAGACAGCCCCTGCTCCCCTTACTAGGGAACCCACATGGAGACTGAGCTGTTTATAGGCTACATCTGAGTAAGGGGTCTAGGTCCTCTCCATGCATGGTTCTTAGTTGGTTCAGTCTCTGAAGGCTTCCCGGGGCCCAGATTTGTTGGCTTTCTTGGTCTTCTTTTGGAACTCCTGGCCCACTCCCCACCCAAGTCCTTCTATCCCATCACTCTTCCATAAGACTCCCTGCGCTTTGACCAAAGTTTGGCTGTGAGTCTCAGCATCAACTTCAATCCCCTAAGGGTGGAATCTTTTAGAAGTCATCTATATTGGGCTCCCATCCTGTTTCCTCTCTTCAACCACTTCTGGTGTCTATTCTATTTGCCCTTCTGAATGAGAATTAAGCATCCTCCCTTGGGTTCTCCTTGTTATTTAGCTTCTTTAGGTCTGTGGATTGTAGTATGGTTATCCTATATTATATGGCTAATGTCCACTTTTAAGTGAGTATATACCATGTGTGTCTTTCTGATTCTGGGTTACCTCACTCAAGATGATCTTTCCTAGTTCCATCCATTTGCTTGCAAATTTCATGATTTCCTTGTTTTTAATAGCTGAGTAGTATTCCATTGTGTAAATGCATCACAATTTCTGTATCCATTCTTCAGTTGAGGGACATCTGGGTTGTTTCCAGATTCTGGTTACTATGAATAAAGCTGCTATGAACTGAACATAGTTGAGCAAATGTCCTTGTATGCTGGAGCATCTTTCAGGTATATTTCCAGGAGTGGTATAGCTGGGTCTTGAGGTAGCACTGTTCTTAATTGTCTGAGAAAGGGCCAGACTGATTTCCAAAGTAGTTGTATAAGTTTTCACTCCCACCAGCAATGGAGGAGGAGTCCCCTTTCCCCACATCTCCACCAGCATGTGCTGTTACTTGAGTTTTTGATCTTAGCCATTCTGATGGGTGTAAGGGGAAATCTCAGGGTTGTTTTGATTTGCACTTCTCTGATGACTAAGGATGTTAAGCATTTTTAAAAATGTTTCTCCGCCATTCAATATTCCTCTGTTGAAAATCCTCTGTTTAGTTCTGTACCCCAATTTTAATTGGATTATTTGGTTTGTTGGAGTTTAATTTCTTGAGTTCTTTATATATTTTGGCTATTAGCCCTCTATTGGATGTAGGGTTGGTGAAGATCTTTGAAAAGTCTCTTCTTATATGGGGTGAGCATTTCCCTTTCTTGTTTTTTAAAACATTATTCTGTTTTTTATTTAAATGTTTTCATACAATGTATTTTGAACCTTTCCCCCTCCACTCCTCCCAAATCCTCCCCACCTCCTTCTCACCCACCTCCCCTTTCTCTCCAGTAAGAGCCCCAGCAGCTCTGGCCACTGCCATATCTCCCTGACCACGGGATAATGTCACACAGAAACGTGTCCCCCACATCCAGCTGAAGCAGGCCTTCTGTCAGGCTGCCTTGAGCCTTAGGACTAAACCATCACCTTAAGTCTTGATACGGGGCTTAGAGCAGGCTGCACACCCGAGCACCCTGCCTGGCAGGTCTGCCTGCTTGGCCTGAGGTCACAGCTGTTCTGGGGTGTGGAGGTTAGCGCCACAGTCTTCTCACAGTTAGGGCTCCTGTTTCCTTTTCTCCTTTGGGTCATCTCAGGGGTCTGGAGGTTGTTTATTTTGAGCCCACAAAACATTCTAATTATACTCAAATTACACCCTCTTTTCTGACCACACTGGTGTCCCACCCCGTCATGGCTTTCTGTCATCCCTCCCTCCAACACTTTATGAGGGTGGCTGTGTCTACCACCATCTGGAAATATACATCCTGTGAGTAGGTCTGGCTCCCTCTCAGCGATCAGGGACCAACTTTCTCAGGATGTCAGGTAGTTCTCAGTGTACAACTGCTCAAAAGCCCTGACCCACCACCCGCTTCCGCAGGGACCTTCATTCTCCTGGGCGGGGGCAGGGCCCGTGCAGCAACATTGCAAAGGAAAAACTGCACCAAGAATTCTAAAGCCAGGTCCAGTCTATGACTCTCATTAAGGAAAACTCTTTTTTTAAAGTGTGTGTGTAGGGTGTGGGGAGAGCTAGTGATGACGTGGCTGAGTTGGTAAAGTGCCTGCCTAGCATTGCATGAAGCTCCAATTCAGTCTCCAGTGTGGTGGCTCATGCCTGTAATTTCAGCCCTTGTGAGATAGCTATAGTGCTATATAGTAAATTCAGGGTTAGCCTGGACTGTGTGTGTGTGTGTGTGTGTGTGTGTGAGAGAGAGAGAGAGAGAGAGAGAGAGAGAGAGAGAGAGGAAAGACCATAAAGTGATTTTTAGATGCTCCTCTCGAATCGTGTCCCTATCTGAATTCTTGAATGATCAGTAAATATACCCAGACATCCTAAGTGGCTACCAGCGTAAGAAGGAACGTGTTCTCCATGAGCACTAGGCCTGAGATGCCGCCATTTGCATATAGCAATTCTCTCTCTCCTTCAGTTCTGTACCCTTGAATCAAAAATATTTGAAAGAAGCTGGTACAGTGGAGCAATCTGTGATCACACCAATCCAGAGTCCGAGGCAGGATGGCGAAGAACTCAAGGCTCTCTTCCTCTCTTAAAAACCAAAAACAATTATTTTTTTTTCCTGGGCTAAAAGATAGCTCAGTAGTTAGGAGCACTTGCTCTTTTTGAGGATCTGAGTTCAGTTGGCAGCACCCATGTCAGGCAGCTCAGGAAGCACCTGTAACACCAACCTCAGGGGCACCAATACCCTGTTGGGGCTCCTGTGAGTAGCTGTGCACAGAATACATTGAAACAAACACACACATATGCAGAAATAAATAGTAAAACTTTCCAGCCTGGTGAGATGGCTCGGGGGATAAAAGTAGTTGCTGCTAAGACTGATGACCTGAGTTCAATCCCTGAGAACTACATGGAGGAAAGAGAGAACCAGCTCTGGCAAGCTGTGTTCTGGTTTCCATATTTGTGCCATGGCATGTGCTCTCTCTCTCTCTCTCTCTCTCTCTCTCTCTCTCTCTCTGTGTGTGTGTGTGTGTGTGTGTGTGTGTGTGTGTCTTGTTGGGGTTGAATGGGTTGAAAGGCTTCATCTATGGCACGCTAGCCAGCAGGTGAGAAAATGCCCTTTCATCAATTACAGACAAAATACTGTCCAAACTGGATGCAGGAAAGTCAACTTCCTAGCTCTGCCAAGACAGGGTAAGCAAGTCCTTCATATTTCTTGCTTAATAATTATGTCTGTCAGATACACTGGGCCAGAAGGTTGAAGATGATGCTACAACATTAAAGAGAGATGTTGGGTGACTGACCAGGCAGTAAACTGTCTCTGTCATCTCTATAGTTCTTGCCTGCACTTCCTGCTTACCAGCTAATAATTTTATTCCTTCTCAAGTCTCTGATGGGGTTGAAGACTAGAGAGTTATAGTTTCACAATTGGGCTTAAGTTGTGTAAGATTTAAGAAAATGTTTTAGGGTCTAGAAAGATCTTTTTAAGTTGATAAATACAAGATATGATAAAGAATGATTTAGACACAGAACATTAGACTCACCAAGACAGGATAGAATTTTCTCATCAAGATTGACAAATACAGATGAACTGAGCATTATGAATGTAACTTTTACATATTGTTTTCCTGATTTTCATAATTTTTATTGTATGTAGTTTATTATTTATATACATATATGTGAACACATATATATCCTTTTTAATTAGAAAAGGGGAATTGTTGGGGCTGATTTGGAGCCACCATGTATTCAAATGTTAATTGCTTACCTCTCAAGATCCTTACAAGCAAATTCTCACATATCCAAAATGACGTGGTGGAAACTTGCCTCACAAATTATCCCTAATTGGCAAATAAAGTTGCCTACACCTGGGCTGGGCAAAAGAGAAGTAGGCAGAGCCAAGGTTCAAGGGCTTTTGTTGGTCAGGGAGAGGCCACAAGGAGGGGAGAGGAAGGAGGAAAAAAGGAACAGGTCACTGTGGGGTAGCGTGAACTAGAAGCATGTGGCTGAGAGCAGCTCACTCTGAGGACTCCCTTGATGGAGAGAGGAAGTCCAAATGGAAAACATGTGCAAGTGTTGATGGGGATTTTGGCTGGAAAGTAGACAAGATAGTTTATCATAAATTTAACAGGTTTTGGTGTCTTTAATTATATAATAGCTTGTTAAGGAATAACTGTGCCTTATTAAATATTAAAAATCATTCAACACACTATCTCTCTCACACACACATCCATGCACACAGTTTCTAAATGTAATAAAAATGGTCTTTAAATGTTTTTTTTTAAAAACCCACTTGTCTCTGTTCTGAACATGTATATATTTTTTTCTTGTCATTATTTTCTAAACAGTACAGTATACTAACTGATTTCATGGCTTTTATATTGTCTTATATTATCTTCTACGTCACCTGGAGATGGTTTAAAGTAGGTGTGAGGTCTCTATAGGCTGTGTGCATGCCATCATATGTGAGAGACTGGGATGCGCATGGATTTGGGTATTCATGGAGGGTCCTGAATCAACTCCTCTGTACATGTAGAGAGACGGCTATACTCCACTCCACTCTGCAAATGTGGTCTTTTCGTGGCTTTTCCCAAAAAATGTAGACACAGTGCATAGACTCGTGTTCGAATGCTTGGCCCATAGTGAGTGGCACTATTAGGAGGTGTGGCCTTGTTGGAGTAGGTGTGGCTTTATTGGGGGAAATGTGTCACTCACTGTGGGGGTGGTCTTTGAGGTCTCCTATGCTCAATACACCCAGTGGGACCCACAGTCCCCTTCTGCTGCCTGTGGATCAAGATGTAGAACTCTCAGCTCCTCCTCCATCACTGTGTCTGCCTGCATGCTGCCATGCTTCCCGTCATGATGATAATGCACTAAACTTTTACAATTTGTAAGCCAGCCCCAATTAAATGTTTTCCTTTATAAAAGCTACCTTGGTCATGGTGTCTCTTCACAACAATAAAACCCCAATTAAGACAGAAGTTGGTACCAGGAGTGGGGTATTGCTGTGATAGGCCTGACCGTGCTTTTGTTTGGAGTAATGTGGGATTAGGAAAGCAGTAAAGTGCTTTAACTGGAGCTTAATGGGACATCTTAGTAGGAATATGAAGCATAGTGGTGCTGAGGGAGATTTGAACTGTGGGGCCTGGCTCAAGAGCTTTCAGAGGAGAAGAATTTTAGTATTAATTGCATTGGAGATTTCAAAACAGCCTAGTGTGAACTGTGTCAGGTAGTTATTAATGACAATGCTTATAAGGATCTAAAATTAAAGAGAAAGCTGAGCAAGGGAAGTTACAAACTGTACAATTTGAGCATAAACAGGGCACCAAGAAGAGTGGAGCTACATCCTGTGTTCAGGGAATTAAACCGATTGAAGAAAGCCGGATGCTAAATGGAATAAAGGGAGTGGTGACCTCAGTGCAAGACCCCATCCAGCTAAGCTTCCAATGTGTGGAAAGGAATTAAGGAACAGTTTAGGTCCAGGTGTGATGACAGTACAAGCTGCCAACCCCCCACTCCAGGCGGAGGTGATCAAAGAGCCGGCCACTGCGGCAACTCTTATAAAGAAAAAAATTAATTGAGACTGGCTTACAGTTTCAGAGGTTTAGTCCATTAACATCATGGCAAGAAACATGGTGGCATGCAGGCAGACATCCTCCTCTCAGAGAAGGACCTGAGAGTGCTACATCTTGTTCCACAGGCAGCAGAAGAGACTGTGTGTCGCACTGGGCATGGCTTAAGCATATAAGACCTCAAAGCCTGCTCCCACAGTGTACACTTCCTCCAACAAGAACACGCCTCCTAATAGTACCAGTCCCTGGGACCAAATATCCAAATTCATGTGTCTGTGGGGGCCAAACCTATCCAAACCATTTCTTTCTCAAGTCACTGCAGGCTCGCCAGTCCTCTGTTAAGACTATTCATTAGACGACCCAGCTGACCGCCAAGTCCATCACCGGCTTCCCCTTGTTGCAGTCCAGTGATACTGTCTGGGTCAAGAAGGTAACCAAAGCACACTAAAACTAACTTGGAAAGGACTCTATACAGTGATTCTGTCCACTCCTATGGCTATGAAGGCAGCTGACGTTACTCCATGGATCTGCCACTCTCCAGTCATAAAAGCGGAAGCCATGCATGCTTACAAATGGATTGTCTCTGGACTATGGAACCATTGAAATTAAGATTTCATTGTGTCCCAGGCCTTTCCACATCATGCTCCTCTATTCCTTCCTGAGATGGGTTTGGTATGAATACAGGTTATGACCCAACCCCTACCGTTCTCAAGCCTGGACTGAAAAGTAAGAAAGACAGACACAAGGAAGGTATTAGCTAGTATGACTACAAACCACCAACCTCTATTCCATCTTGACATCTACTCACTGATGCCTATTTAATTTTATTTCTAATATAATTTTTTACTTATTACAATTTATTCACTTTGTATTCCAGTTGTAGCCCCACCCTCGTCCCCTCCAAATCCTGCCCAGAGGAAGACTATGAAAGACAGTCCTGATGAGACCTGATAGGCTAGGGCCAGATGGAAGGGGAGGACCTCCCCTATCAGTGGACTGAGGGGCCATGTTTTAACCCTAGCAAGCAGCAGAATTTGGCGGCTTTGGCCATCTGGGTTCTGGCTTTAGAGTCAAGAATAGAAAAAAAAAAAAAAAAAAAGGTTATGGAATCTCCCTCGGTGACTAAGGAAAGTTGCTGAGACCAGTTGTGTAGCAGGGGTCCCTGCATGGAGGCCCAGAAAGGCCGTTGTGTGAAGCTGTGGGAAGCTTGCATTGCCTTGAAGACCCCCGGATGTTGGAGACATCAAAGTTGTAGGATACTCGCCAAGGAGAGCCGCTAATAGGGAGTGGAACCAGCTCAAGAGAGACAAGTGTGGTGCAGTCAGCAAAGCTGAAAGGAATCAGAGATCTAAAGAGCATTTTGTCTTCAGACACGGAGATGCAGAGTTTGAACTTTGCCCAGCTGGTTTTCTGTCTTTTTTTAGTCCAGTATTTCCTCACTGTGCTCCCTTCCCTATGTTTTGGATGGCAATGTATATCCTTGCCATTATGTTAGAAGTATGTGTTCTGCTTTTTTATTTTGATTTTACAGTTAAGAGCTTGTATGAATCTCAGAAGAGACTTTGAGACTATTGTAGACTATGGAGACTTTTGAAGTTGGACTGAATGCAGTTCTGCATTATGGCATGGCTACAAGCCTGTGGGGATCATGGAGTGGAATGTGGTGGTTTGAGTAGGAATGGCCCCCATAGACTCACGTGTTGGCCCGTGGGGAGTGGTAATGTTAGGAGGTGTGGCCTTGATGGAGTAGGTTTGGCCTTATTGAAGGAACTGGGTCACTGAGGAGGTGGGCTGTCATTTCTCCTGTGCTCAAGCTATGCTCAGTGCGATACACAGTCCCTGTCTGCAGTCTATGGATCAAGATGCAGAACTCTCCGCTCCTTCTCCAGCACTGTGTCTGCCTGCATGCTGCCATGCTTCCCGCCATGATGATAATGGACTAAACCTCTGAAACTGTGAGCCAGCCCCAATTAAATGTTTTCTTTTATAAAAGTTGCCGTGGTCATGGTGTCTCTTCACAGAAACAGAAAATCTAGCTAAGAAACACAGTATCTGGAGAGAGGAAAGACTATTGAGAGAGGAAAACAGGAAGTAGGAAGCAGTTGCAGAAAACAGGGGCTGAGTAAAAACAAAGTGTGACAACACATACATATGAAAATGCCATAATGAGCCCCGCCACTTTATATGCTAACTTTAAAAATTAATCTTAAAAAATACAGATAACCAGCTCTTTTACTTTAGTATGGATTAGCTCGTTGTTGGGCGCCTTTAGGACATGAAAGACTGTGGCAACCAGACTGCTTTGGTTTGGTTTTTCAGGGACTTCCTGATGCTGAATGTCAAAATATTGCATTAACCTCTATGCACACGGTTGTCTCTGATCCCTCTATGTCACCCGGCTCCTTGCCGTGAAACGATGTCAGGCACAGGAGTCTACATGGTTCAATTGTCATGACGTGTTGACATTTATCCTGCCCCAGGCCCTGGGGATACAAGAAAAGGCCATCAAAGATGCTCCCTTTAGGATGGAGCTTAGAGCCATGAAGAGGGCACCACAGTGTTGCTCAGATGCCAGAGTGGAGGTTGCAAATAGGCACCCGGCTGAGGTGGGTCACCAGTTCTCCAAGGATTGGGAGCATCCAGAAGAATCCTGGGGAGATGGCCAACGGGCTAGGTTGTCGGGGGATTCCGGAGCAGTGGAACTGTTACGCAATAGTTCCAGACCTGGAGAAGGCCCTGGCTCCCAGGCATTAATGGAATCTTGATACTGGAAGGGCCAGAGAAGAGAGTAGGTAAGAGTGGGAAGGAGTAACAAGGCCTGAGGTGGATCAGGAAGAGCCTCATGGGCACCAGTCTAGAATGGTGTCTATGGTTTTCTCTTGAGTACAATAACGAACACCATGGGCATTCTTAGTCATTTAACTTTGTATTGAAATATGAGCTATATATATGTATATACCTATATATGCGGGTGTGTGTGTGTGTGTGTGTATATGTGTGTATATGTATATGTGTGTGTGTGTGTGTGTGTGTGTGTGTGTGTGTGTGTGTGTATGTGTGTGTGTAGCAAGCATGTCAGGGCTCCGCTATGTGTCTCCCAAAGGGTTGGTGCATCCCATGTGGACAGCCATTTGGGTCATACTGGGCCGCAATGCACATGCTATGGGCATGCGTGTCTGCCTCTCTGGGCACTGTATGTGCTGGATCAGAGAATTGTGCACTACTGAGCTAGAAGGAGTCACACCAACTCGCTTTTCTGTGTGTGGATGGAGGTCTGAGGCAGGGAGGAGGCAGCAGCAGGCCTGGGTTTTGGTGACCTCCTCTTTCCCAGTTGAGTTTACGGAGGGTGAGGACTTCTGGGGCTGCTGGCAGTGTGTCTGAAGCTAGACAGGTGGTGCAGCTGGATGCGAGAGGGTGAAGGGCTGATGGGGTGAAGGAAGGCAAGCACGCAGCCATAGTGAGCGAGGAGGACCTAGGAGAGCACAGACTCTGTGAGGTGAGGCCTGAGGTGCTGAGGACCGTCGGAAGGAGGAGGACACGGGGCCTCGATGACGGCAGCCAACCAAGGGTCCTTGGAAGTATCTTTTGAATCTGACAGGTGAATTGCTCACATTTCTCCCTGCTGGGACCAGACACCCAAGAAGAAGGGACTTAAGTTTATTTGGTCTCCCAGATTGGCTGAAAGTGCTGTCAGTCACAGCAGGGACATCATGGCGAGTGGGAGGGGGCTGGTCACCCTGCGTTGGCTGCAGCCAGGGAGTCGAGGCTGATGAGTGCTGGTGCACACCTCTCCTCTTTTTATTCTGCTTAAGACTCCAGCTCGGGGGATGGTGCACCTCATATCCAGGGTGAGCCTTCCGACATCAGTTACCCCAACCCAGAAACTCACCAGAGACACATCAGAGCTTTCTCCCTTGGGGGATTCTCCATCCTGCCTAGTTGACCGAAGACTAACCATCACGCTGAGGAAGTCTTGGCGACACCAGGAAAGCCGCAGTGAGTAGACTGGTGTGCACACTGCCCTGCAGCAGAGGGAGGAGAGGGCAGAGCATCTAGGAGCCCACCACGTGGCTCCACAGACCCCCACCCCCACCCCCACCCCCGAGGAGGCTGTCGTTCTGCAAGACGCAGGTGCCGCCCACTTCCCTGTTCTTCTGCACCCTCAGGCTCAGGGAGCACCAGCCAACCCATCTAATTAACTGACAAGATCTGCAGCCTGGTGAGGGGTGGATTCGGAGTGCAGAGTGGAGACTTAAGTCTGAAGCTCTCCCGCTGGTCCACTGAACTCTAGGGAGCATGGAAGTGGGAGTAGTTTGCTGGGATAACGAAGAGAAAGAAAAGAAAGCTCAGAGCAACCTGGGCAGGTCACACCCCCTGTTCTCTGAGCCTGTTTTCTTTTCCATAAAATGGGAATGATAAGCTAACCTCCCAAGGTGTTGGAGGGGATTCATTTAGTCGAGTGTTAAGGACAGAACACGGTTGTCTCAGTAAGTGGCTCTTCCATCAGCTGTGTTCCCCCCTCTCAGCCTCAGGCCTGGACCCTCCCTCTGCTACAGAGATTGGCTCTCCATAGGTATCCAGCTAGTGAAGGGTTTTATTGTTATTGTTGTTAACGTTTCTGTTTGTTTGTCTATGTGCCTAGGTGCTTTGCCTGCATGTGTCTGCCTCATGTGCCTGCAGGAGCCAGAGAAGGGTGTCAGATCCCCTGGGGCTGGAGTTATAGGTGCCTGTGAGCCACCATGTGGGTGCCGGGGCTCAAACCTGGATCCCGCAGAAGAGCAGCCAGTGGTCTTAACTGCCAAGCCAACTCTCTAGCCCAATTAGTGATGGTTTTGCTCTAAGAACCAAGGGATCATGTTTGCTCTGGATGACTCAGAAGATCTCCCCAGCTCCCCCTCCCCTGAAAGCCTCCTCATCAGCCAAAGGGGCCCTTCATCTCAAGATACCCACAGACCCTGGAAAGAATACAGGGTTGGGAGTCGGCTGGCTCAGAACCACTAAGGGGTGCCTCGTGGGGACCGCACACCTTGACTCGGAGCCTGACGGGGCCAGCAGTGTCTCCTGTGCTTCCCTGGATTTTATCTGATTTGGTACAGTGTGGTTCCTGCCTGAGCACACCCTTATACTCACTCACCAGCAAAAGCCTGCTCTCTCTTATTCTCAGTGCCAGGTCACAGTCTCACACACTGACAGACAAGAACGTGACCCAAGCAGTGGCCTGCTATGAGCTGAGTTAGGGATGCAGTGCCTGAGTGGGTAGAGCAGAATCCAGAGCTCTGCTATGGAGGGAATATCCTGGTCCTGAACAAATGGAGTTCTGTCTTCTGACCTGCTCCCATCACAGCAGAATGGCAGCTTCTGGCTTCAGAGATTGTGACCTTCGTGACCTGGGTTGGGGCTGGACAGAGGGCTGGCTGCATCAGGGCTAGGCACAGAAGTGCATCCTTAGTGTCTGACTTCCGGTGCGGGCTGGCAGGGCTCTGCATTGTGCACAGAACTAAGGCTTTTGCTTTTAAGCCCCTCTGCCCAGGGGCCTTTACGGTCTGGAGGGGGCAGAGATAGAATGCCAGGGTATTGTCAAGGTTAGTATCTCCATAATGGCATTCCCACAGGCAAGCTGAGCTGCCCGATTTTCCCCCTGGCATTTGCTGAGCCCACATTTTCACTGGCAGACCCTCTCAAAGTCAGGCACAAAGGCCCCAGGCTTTGTACTTCAGGGTCTCATACAGATCATGAAAGCTGACATATAAATAGATAGATGGAAATAGATGAAACTGATAGATGCAAGAAATGATTCTGATGGCCTAAAAAAGGAGGGGGACTAAGGAGAAAGTTGAGGAAACAAGAGAATGTAAGGGAAAAGACTGATAAAATATCACATTTTTTCTCTTACATGCAGAATCTGGGTGTGGATATACATAACGTGAAAGCAAAGGGGGTTCAGTTTGGTAGGAAGAAGACCAGCAAGAACAGGTAGAGGAAGAATGGGAGAGGGGGCAGTATAGGATATGTTCAATGTTATCAGCCAAGCACAGTGTTATATATGTGTAAAAATGGCATAATAGAACCCATTGTTTGGTGCGATAACTAAGAATACTAATGAAATTAAAATTGAAAAATAAAAGCTACTAACATGAACAAACAAACACACTTGAGGTAGTGGGGAGAGTCTAATCTCCCCATCCCCACCTAGCCAGCTCCTAGCTGCGTGAGCTTCAAGCATTGACGGTGTTAGATGCGCCAAGGGTAGGAGGGCAGAACCCTCCCCCTCCCAGATCCCCGCGTGGGCTCCCAGAGGCCCCACTATGCTTGGAACCCGTAGCTGAATGCTACCAATATGGTTAGCCTCCCAGCAAGTCTGCTCAGCGAGAGGTAATGAGCAGTAATTAAGTCAGGGTGGAAGGGAGCAGGATAATTAAGGACAAGGGAGCAGGGAAAGAACTTAAGGTCCTGGAGGAAATCAGAAGTTGGGGAGGCATTCAAGCAGGGGCTGGCTCCTGCTCTGGGGAGGGAGGTGTGTGGGGTGGGGCGGGGTGGCACCATGCTGTGGTTTCCTCTAAGACACAGGAGCCTCAGAACCCCTCGGCCTAGCGTCTCTGTGCAGCAGGGGTTTGAGGCCCAGAGGGAGGTCCAGCTCCTTCGAGGGTACCCTGCTGAGCTGGGACTGAAGCCTGTGTGTGATTGGGTCCTCTGCAGCTGGGGCTTTGTTTCTTCGTGAGGTCACTGAGTCCCACGTGGGCTCCGTGCAGAGCCCTTCATCAGCAAGACTCCCGTTTCTGTCTCCAAAGCTGCGTGTAATCTCAAGATTTGTTGGCCAATGGGTAACTTCAGCAGATGGAATTTTTTCTTTTGCTGGTTGGATGGCGTCTATCTCCTCTGACATCTGCTCTGCCAGATGCACACAGAAAGCAGCCCTGATTATCTCCCAGGACACCCGAGTGGCTCCTGTGCAGGTCAAGGGCAGTGCTAGGCTGACTTCTCATCCCAAACACCCAGAGCACAGCTTCCCGAAGAGGGGTCTCCAGAGGCCTGACGAATGAACAAAAGCAGCCATATCTGCTTTGTCTGTAATAATCTCCTCCTCCCATCGAGAGCAGGGACTGGCACAGCAATGCCAGGAGAGATACGCAAGGTAGCTAGACAATGTGTGTGTGGTGGGGCAGATGATGTGTGCTTGGTGGGTGGATGGCTTTTCCAAACCAGCTCACTTTCTCTCTTACTCCCAGGTTCTTTCTAGGTAGTACCTTGGCCTGGCCATAGCCCTTGACAAAGGGAATATTTCCTACTGGGCATCCTTCTCCACATAACTGGCTCTTCCACCACTTCTTTGGGCTCTGGGCAGCATCAATCTGGCCGTGCCTGACAAGGTGGTGACACAAGCCTGGGTAGTCTCCCTCCGCACCATCCTCTCCTCATCTTTTCTCCTAGTCCATAGTCCTTCCCAGTGTTTTAAAGACAGAGTCTCATTCTGTGGGACCCAGGTTAACCTCCTGGTTCATGGACTTTGGGTTGCTGAAGCTGAGGAAGAATGTCTGGACCCGTATCTTACCTAATGTGGTGAGTCAGCTATAGAAAAAAAATAGCCCAGGCTAGCCTCAAGCGGCAATCCTCCCGCCTCTGCCTTCAAAGTGCTAGGATCACAAATGTAAGTAATGATGTCTGAGTTCAATAGCCCTGGGGTTGATGAAGCCTGAAATATTCCAGCTTAAACAAGTTTCCCGCAGAGGCCCTGCCTGCTGCACATGGTAACTGTCTGGCTTGGGGAGGGTAGAAGGCACCAGCGGGATGTGGATAGAAGCCTAAGTTCTTTGGTTTGGGTTTTTTTTTTAAACTTTTTATTGACTTTTTGTGAGTTTCACATCATGCACCCCTGTCCCACTCATTTCCCCATCCCTTCGTATCCACTCTCTGCCCTCGTAACCTCCCTCCACAAAAGAAAAGAAAATACGATAGAATTTAAAAAAAAAAAAAAATCTTGTCATGGAAGCTGTAGAGTGTCACACAGTAGACCGTTTGTCTACACATATTTACTTGCAAATGAGCCATTGCTCTGTTCCGAGGGTCCTGGCTTCTGCTGCTCTGTCAATACTGGACCCTCACGGGGACCCTTCTCGGGTCTCCTGTGTAGTCCTGTGTCATGGAGATCCGACAACTTTCGATCTGCAGGACAAGTTCCTTCACGCACTCCAGCAGCTCACAGGCGGTGTAGATGCTGGGGTGGGCCAACTGAAGCATCCGGACCTGGGCCTAAGAGGTAGTAGATGGTCAGCCCGCCAGCTCTCGGTGCCTGCACCACCAGGGTGAGCTCTCCAGCACTGCCTTGCCTAGCTCACCCAATGCTACAGCCAGCAAGGGGTAGGGTCAGCTCTCCTCAGGCCAGCTCACCTACAGCTTTGCCACCAGGGCCAGCTCTGCTGTGCTGCCCGGTGAGGTGCGGAACCTGCTCTCCCGAGAGTGACAGCAAGGGGCGAGGCAGGGAGGGCATCCCTCCCTTGCCTGTGCCACCCTGGCAGATGATGGGCAGGCCAGCTCTTTTGTGCTCCCTCCCTCAGGGCCACACCTCAGTCACCAGGGCCAGCTCTACTGTGCTGCCCAGGCAAGGTGCTGGGCCCGCTCTCCTGAGTACTGCGGCTGGTGAGGGGCAGGAGGACAAGCTTTGTTGTCTGGATTCGATTCCTAGCTTTACCACCTATTTCAGGTACACACTTGGAAAAGCCTGCTGGTGTCTCTAAGGCCTCCTTCCTTGGGTGTAAAAATGAGAATTAAAATAGGACTCACTTGCTCACAGTGCTTCAGCGAGCAGCAAGAGCTGAGAGCATCCTGCTTGGCACCCCATCATGGTGAGTGTCACCCCATGCAGCCCTCAGCTACCTACAGTTCATGAACAAGGAGGCCAACCCAGGCCCTGCATTGGTCCCAGTCTTCATCTGTCCTTGAGCCTGTATGTAGTATTCTGCACTATTCAAGGTTATTTTGTGAGTCCTGGCAGTCTAAGAATGCACCCCTGAGGGTAAGACAGAACTGTTGTATTGAGAGTACTTCTCATTCCACCTGGGTCCGGTCTTCCCTGGGTCCAAGCTGGCGCAGGACTTTGGTGCAAAATGGGCAGTGGCAGTGCAGTGAGATAGAGGGACAACAGATGGGACCTGTCATGCTCATTTCTGAGCTGCCTCCGAGCAAGCACATCCATGGGGAAACACAGAGGTGCTGTCTTAGTTACTTTTCAATTATCGTGACAAAACCCCATGACTAAGGCAACTTACAGAAGAGTCATTGGGGGCTTGCTTACAATTTTAGAGGGTCAGAGTTCATGACTATCATGGTGTGGAGCATGGCAGCGGGCAGGTATGGCACTAGAATAGTAGCTAAGAGCTCCCACCTTGAGACAACAACCATAAGGCAGAGAGAGAGAGAGAGAGAGAGAGAGAGAGAGAGAGAGAGAACTAACTGCAAAGGGCATGGACTTTGGAACATGAAAGCCTACCGCAGTGACACACTTCCTCCAACCAGGCAACACCTCCTAATCCTTCCCAAACAGTTCAACCAAGTGGAGATGAAGGAGTTAAGCACATGAGCCTATGGGAGCATTCTCGTGCAAACCATCCCAAATGCCGTCAGGCTGTGTGGCTGGTGGATAAAAGAGGGAAGGCCTAAGCCTGGTGCATACCTTTAATCCCAGCTCTAGAGAGGCGGAAGCAGGCAGATCTCTGTGAGTTTAAGTCCAGCCTGGGCTACAGAGCTAGTTCCAGGACAGCCAAAGCTACATAGAGAAACCTGTCTTAGAAAAACCAAAACCAACCAACCAAACAAAAACCAAAGAAGGAAGGCCCTTGACTAGAATGAGAGTGAATGTTGCACGGGGCATCAGGCCTGGGGCTATGTCCCCGTTCCTGAACACCATCAGCCTCTTGACGTTCATGAAATAGAATGGAGATAAATGAAGACTGAACTCTGAGGCACCAGAATCTTCCCAGATCTAGACTATCCTGTTCCCACGACTCCAGATGGAATCTAGCTACCAAAAGAGCATTTCTGGCATTTGCTCAGCTGTAGCCAAGACCACACAGGAATAGTCTTCATAGTGAGTTCTGCTCAGGATCTGGGACGGTGTTGGCTGGAAAGATTAGAGGAGGGAGGCCCACCTGCAGGTTCCGGCTCCTACAAAAGTCTTGGGTGTGACCAGGGAGGTTCGAGCTATGCCAGGTTTTAAAACACATGCTGCTTGTTTCAAAGTTCCATGAGAAGATCATCTTAAAAGCTAGCTCCACCTTATTTTCCTATCTCTCAATCACAATTTTGCCTCTTCTTGTCTACTGGGCTGTGGTCTTCAGATAAGGGGCAGCTCCCCTGCAGCCACCTGTGAAAGCAGAAGTGATTGTATGCAGAGTTGGAGACACCAAGCGTTAGTGAGCAGTCACAGTATGCCCATGGGTGCTGCTCCTGTAGCTGCCATGGCTCTGGGTGAGACCTGTGAAAGCTGTGTCTCCGAGTGCACACAGCTGGTGGTGCCCGTGTTGATATTAATGGAAACACCCGTGAACTGAAACAACTCAGGCCCTCTGTGTACCCCCTGCAATGCTGTTCTCTCTATGTCCTCACAAGAACTTGGTAAGGAAGGAGTCATTATTTTGATTTCAAAACCAAGGAAATTGAAGTTGTGCGGCTGGTGAGTTGCCAAAGGCTCCTAGCAAGTCCAGGGTGGAGCCAGACCTTGAACTCAAGTCAGTTTCCAGATTCGCTCAATCCCCTGGCCTGATGCCACTGCTCACATTGATTTGAGACATGGAAAGGCACTGGTTGGGACATTCAGGCTGGAACATACTGTACGCCAGAGCACTGGGTGGCCTTGGGCAGGTCCCTGTCCTCTCTGAGCCTCACTATGTCCATATCTCTGAAGTGAGGGCTTGAATTCAGCCATTTTCCTGCTGTGACTGACTCTGGACCTGTGTATGAGCAAGCGAGGCTGGGACCACTCCAGGATGAGGAGAGCAAACCGTGGACAGCCTGACAGGGGACGGCCAAGGCTTACTGTCATGCTCTGTGGTGCTTGTCTGACTCTTCCACAGGGGGTCTAATAGCTACAGTGTCTGCTTGAGGATGTACACGCATGATGTATAATGTGCAAAAGGATGCCTCACTTTCTGGGTGAGACCCAGAAAGACAGCACCAGGATGCCATCATCAAGCTACTTAAAGCTGCACATAATCTGAACTTTATAAATTATTTCTGGAATTTTTCCTTTTAAAATTATTGCGTGTGTGTGTGTGTGTGTGTGTGTGTGTGTGTGTGTGTGTGTGTTTTGTTTTGTTTTGAGACAAGGTCTCACCATGCAGTTCAGACTGGCCTTGAACTGGCCATTGCCTTCCCAGTGCTGAGATTATGGAAGTGTGCCGCCATACCTTGCTTCCATTTAATATATTTGGATCATGGTGGAGAGCAGGTCATTGAAGCCATGGAACATAAAACCATGGAGAAGGGAGACTACAGTCATCCACAGTTCAACAAAACGGCCAGGCTGTACAGAAAAGCTTTTGGAAAAAGGTGCTTGAAGAGAGCCAGTTTCCCCACAGGGTGCAGGATGGAGGTGGCAGGCCCGAGCTGAGGCAGGTTTGGGAGCCCCGCTCCTGACAATGCAGAGGTGCCATCCACGGGGAGACTACTGCTGCCACAGCCACAGAGGCCTCCCCATATATGTCAGGGCTCCGCCCCACAGCTGGGGGATTCCCAGGCCTGGAAATTCCGCTAAGATAATCCCACTCCACCCCAAGCCCCCATAAACTGGTCATTCTCAGCTCTGTTTCTTGGAAGGAGAAGTTGGCCCAAGATCAAAAGTTCTGCAGTTCACCATAGGAAGTGGCCATTTGTACAAGGGGAAAGGATTCCGATTAAAGAGCCAAAAATTCTAGGGCCCGATTTCCCCTCCAACAATTACAGGCATGTGTCAGACGAGCTTGGATCAACTTCAGCTCTGCTCTTGGCTCCTGCCTGGTTCCCACAAGGCAGGAGCCTCACTGAGCCGTGGCTTCTTCTTTAAGACGAGGGATTTGAGGAGTCTGTCTAGCAGGTCCTTGGGAGGGTTTCAGAGGGAGCAGCAGAGCTTGCAGTAAGTTGGCAGGCAAGGATGCTAGCTGACTGCTTTGTAAGCAGCGGCTCCACAGGCTGCACATGCCCCTTCCCCCAACCCAGCAAGGTTCGGCAACCAAAGGGTTAACATCCAGCCTCCCCTCCTCTCCAGGACCCTGACTTCCTGATTGCTAATAAACTCAGTGGGTGAATGGCTGCTCCATAAACCACCAGCTGTTTCTATCCCAGCTCTACACCTCCAGGTCACAGCACCTCCTAAACACCCCCAGGGCCCTTGCTCCCAGATGCCTGGCAGCCACCTTGCTCCCTGAGCTGTCTCTCTTATTAAATCTTTCCTGGCTCCATCTCTGCCCTGATGTTCCAAAGCCCCCAGGTCCTTTCCATCCTCAGACTCTCCCCTGTTCTTTAAGCAACCACCCCTGCCCAGATCTACCCCTCCTTCTTGCCTGCACCACCTCATGCCCACATCATTTCTCTGCTAAATTGCAACAATCACGTCTACTCTGTCTGCCGATTCCAATGTGTCCTTTCAGTTCATTCCCTTACTCTGGACAGAGATGCCTTCAAAAAGCAGGGTCCCTCACCAGCCCTCAATGATATGTCACCCAGCATGAACACCCTTGCATGATGGTTATTGCAGGTAGGGATCCTGGGGAAGGAAGCCAAGAGGAAGAGTTGCTGGCAGAATTTCTTTGAGGGAAGTTCTCTCAAGGTCTGCATCTGTGGGGAGGGACTGGAGCAGGACTGGGCAAAGGGACAAACTGGATTTTCAGGTTAACCCCTCAAAGGCCTGTTCCTGCTCCTCCCAGGGATGTGGAGCTGGAATGGCTGTGTGTGTGTGTGTGTGTGTGTGTGTGTGTGTAGACATATGTGTTCCTGTGGGTGTGTTCATGAGAGTGTGTAGGTACAAATGCATGTGCCTTTGTGGAGATCAGAGGTCAACATGGATGTCTTCTTCAATTGTTCCCCACTTAAATTTTTTATTTAGTTGTGTGTGTGTGTTTGCTTGTGAGCTCTCACCCTGTCTTTCATGTAGATGTCAGAGGACCGTTTGTGGGTTTCGTTTCTCTCTTTTCACCACACCGGTCCTAAGGATTGATTTCAGGTTGTTAGGCTTGGTGGCAAGCGCCAGCTCACTAATAAACCATCTCACCAGCCCTCCACTTTATTTTGGGAGACCTGGTGTTTCACCAGACATGGAGCTCATTAGTTTGGATGGGCTGACTAGCCAGTAAGTTCCAGCCTCTTGCCTTCACCTCTACTGTGCTGGGATTTCACAGGATGTGCATCTGTGCCAGGATTTGACACAGGATTTTTGCTGGGGATCCAAAACCAGGTTTTTTTTCAGGTTTGCACAGCAAGGACTTTAAATACTGAGCCGTTTCCTCAGCGTCTGGAATGACTTCTCACAGTTGGTCAAACTGAGGGAAGAGTCCCAGACACTGACCCCGCCCCCCCAGCCCCGTGTGGACCAGTTACCTGATGCAGGAAGGGACAAAACACTAGATTCGGAGGCAATGGCAGGGAGGAATGTCAAGCTCAAACTCTGCCCCAGGAAATCTCAGCAACTGAGGAAGGAGCGATCCAGCCTGACAGTACAGGGACATCCGGGCTGCACCCACAGTGTCCACCACAAAAGCACTTAGGACTGCGTAGACGTTTGGAATGTCTATGGCATAACGTACAATTAGGTTGTAAATGAGTTAGTACCCCAGGTTCTGAGAGATCTGCCCCGGACACCCCTCCCTCATCTGCCTGCTGCCATTTACTCCCAACTAGCCAGACTGTGCCTCTCACAGCTTCCCAATCTCCATAGGCTGCTTCACACCTCTCTGCTTTTGCTCCTGTCATTTCGTCTGCCAGGAATGCCTTTAGAGGGAAAAGAGAAATCCCGTTTTACTCTCTCAGCTAATTCTTACTCCTCCATCAATACTGTTGCTAAGCGCTGCCTCCCCTGGGAAGACTTCCGGTGATTCTTTCAAAGCTTCTGCTGCCACCTGCCCAGAACACAGCCACTGTAGGCTCACTGTCCTTGAGGGCCAGCATTTCACCTCTTCCTAATTCAGAGGCCAGGCCCTGGCTACTTGGTTTCTCTGGACATGTTTGTACTAGGATGGGATGTCTTGGATAATGGCACAGGGGTGACACCATCATGGTGACATCATTCCTCTCCCTCTCCTCGCCATTACTGCCACCATCATGACACTGTCAACGCTGACTACTCTGGGCTCAGTGCCATGTGTGTTACAAACATGCTTCCTGTTAGCCCCTATTTTACTCTCCTCATTAACAACCCTCTAAAAGTAGGTACTATTGTTATCACTGCCTTGCAGGATAGAAGCTGGGGCTGCCTAGGGGTGGGCCTGATCCAACGGTATCCTCCATCACCACATTATTGGGCAGCCAGCCACAGTGACCTCATCCCTTCCGAGACCCTCCCGCTTGCATCACTGTCTGCTTTCCTAAATGATCTGAGGTGCAGGGTGGACTCAGCATGAGCAGCCGCAGATCTAGGAGGGGCCTTGTGAAGGCTGAGGGACACCATTCAGAACCACACTCACCTTCCAGATCCAACCAAGACAGGGTTTGACTCATCTGCAGTTACTTCATACTATGTGTTGCTCAGAGGGTTTGCCCCAGCCTCACTCATGTCTGTAAATCTGGAATCTGGTGTCTCACAGAGAAGACTCACTGAGGATGCAGGTCAACTGACAGAGCGTTTGCCTGGCACAAGCAAAGCCCTCAGTTTACCTACCCCCCACCTCCACATAAAATCAGGTGTGGCAGTGTACCCTGTACTCAGCATTCCAGAAATGGAGTCAGGAAGATCACAAGTTCGAGGCCATCCTTGGCTATCTATACAGAAAGCTTAAGGTTAGCCTGGGATCATGAGACCCAGTCTCAAACACAAACAAGCAACACTGCCCATCCAGTAATAGCCAGGGGCTGCAACCTAGAGCCTGAGTTCCCAGGCCAGAACTCTGCTTACTGCCAACTTAACTGTGGAAAATGAGTGCTATGAGGGTGACGGGCAGAGGTTTCCTCACTCACAAAAGCGTACTTCCCAAAATTGGTGGGGAGGCTAGGATTCCTCCAGAAAGCATGGATCCTGAGAACCCCAGGAATGAGGATCAGCCCCACAGTCAGATGGCTAATGAAAATTCCCACTTTCTCTCTCCTGACTTAGAAACCACACCATTACCCAGGGATGGACCTGGGATGCAGCAGACCCAAACCTGGCCACAGTAGCACCATGCACAGATGAGGGACAGCAGAGCCAGTGAATGGCTTTTACTCAGATTGATTTAAATCAGGATCCATTGTGCCAGCAATATCTGATTGATCAAGCCCCAATCTTCCCTACACAATGGGAGTGAGAGATTTTATCTGGTAGAGTTGTCTCACATGCTCACTAAGAAAGACAATGAAGGTATTCAACAGGGTGACAAGGTCCGGGAAGAGAAGAAGCTGTGGGTGGCAGCTGCACTTTTATTTCATTTGGAGTGGACAGAGATGGTGGAACCATCTGTCTCCAGTCCCCACTGAGTCTTCTATGTCCCTGGAGTTCAGCACAAAGAGAGAAATTTTCCATCTCTGAAGATTGAGGATGGGCCAATTATAACTGTCTTACAGATGAGAACAGAGAGGGGGAGACAGAAGAATTGCTGAGGCCACCAGGACAGTTGGTGACAGACCTTGAAAAAGGACCAGCAGCTAGAACCTAAGCCAAGCAAAGCAGAAAGAATCCTTCCCACAATCTCCTGGGGTGAGGAGATCGTGTCTATCAACTACTCTCCTACCTCTGCTGTGGCTGCCCAAACACCAGCTCTGGAGAGCAAGGCCGGCAAAGCCCTGATGCCCCCCAGTTGCCAGTCTAGGGAGGAAACTGGGCTCAAGGTAGATGCAGCTACTCCAAGATGCCAAAGCCGTGCTGGATGAGCTGAGCCTATACCCCAGACCCTCAGAGAATAAGAGACAGAGACACCAGCTCAGGAGAGTAAGCTCTCGTGGGAAATTCTGGATGGGCAGACACCTGGCAACAGCTGGCTGCCTCTGGACAGCCTTCACTCTCAATCAGCAGGAGGCCTCTGAGGGCCCAGAGGAGCCACAGGCTGGATTCGTACATCTCAAAGATAGGTCCAGCACCTTCCTGGACCCTACCCCATACACATCATCTTCCTGTCCCCTCACACAAGCTCTTCCCCACCTACGCCTTTGCAAGGGCTGTTATCTGCTTAGAAGCTGCCTTTTCCTTGTTCCTCTACTTCTTGCTCACCTTTGACTTCTCAACAGCGCTCTTTGCTTCTCACCCTGTGTTCCAAAGCCTTAAGCCATCAGCTGCTGCTGGCTCTCATGTTCCCAGCCTAGCGTCTCTTACCCTCTGTCAGGGAACAATAGGCTGCGGCAACAGTCACCGTCTGCGTCTCTTTCCTGAATCAGATGGAAGTCTCTAGAAAGTACAGCTGGCCTCTGACTTAGAGAACAATCCCAAATGCAATAAGGGCTGACTACAAAGGATCCACAAGCTCCTCCCTCTCTCTCTCCCTTCCTCCCCCAGTGACTGACTGGACACCTACTGTGTGCCAGGCCGCAGGGAGCAAGTAGAGTCTTGTGTGAATGTGCCTTGTTCGACACATGAAGGGCCACATCAAGGACCAACGCCTCAGTCCCACGGGAGAGGCAAAGCCTTTCTCTGATGTGAGCATGGCTATTGATAGTGTGCACAGAAAATGCCCACTGGAGTTTTCTGCCCCCACCAAGATGTTTACAGCCTGAAGGCTGCACTCCTACAGAGACTGCACCTACCAAAATTGCTAAACCTGCCTCCAGGTTCAGCTCTACGCGTAAACAGCACCTCCTTGTTTCTCTGTATGCAGTAACCTTGGCTCCCTGTTCAAGGGTATGTACTAAAGAGGCTGGTCTGCCGGAGTGTGGTGGCTTCTGCATCTAAGGCCCAGGCCACTCCTGTCTAGGTATCCACATATCTATCCTTCCTTTTCCTTCTCACCTCTAGACGGTCAGACAGCAGTCCAGGACCACGTCAAACAAGGACTCGGCACCAGGCGACTTGAATGGTGATCAACACCAAGTTCTTGCTACACAATCTTCTTCTAAGGGGAAGGGAACGGTAGGCCACAGAAAATGTGAAAATCCTGACTAGTTTGAGTGGTAACAGACACTAGGAAGTAAGAGCACGGAGGGAACCCAGAGCGGCAGGGCGGGAGCAGAGGTCCTGTTACCTAGCCTCACGGGCTGCCAAGATCTGCAGGAGGGATGCTGTGGGAAGGATGTGCCAGACAGCTCTCCTACCCACAGCCACACTTCCTGACTCTCCAGGAATTTGACTCCGCAACGGTTCTGAGCAATTATTCGGGAACGGATCACAATAGATGCCATTATGGAGGGCCTTGGGAGCTCCATGGGTGGAAATGACCTTCCAGTCACAGAAGCCTCCGCGTGTCTGGGCCTGACTAGTCTCCGCTTGAAGGAGAGTCCAGCATCACACAGCCCACACAGTCCATCCATGGCGCAGCTGGGATTTGACTCCTGGCTCTCCCCACCCCATGCCCCATAGCTCCCCAAGACTTGGGGTGACTTGTAAGCTGTCTGTTGGTGGAAGTCAGACTAAGTCTGAAAAGTGAGGTGCTGATCCCATTCCAGACTTCTGAGTGGGCATCCTCCCTGCCAACTGTGCCCTATGCCAAGGCCCGCCAACCATGGCAGGTTTGCTCTGAACTTGGGCAAAGGTGAAGGCAGCTATGTACCCAGCTCCCAATCAACCTGGCTGGAAGCCAGTCCCAAGGCCAGGGCTGGGCCGAGGGCAGGGTTGGTTGCCAGTCTGGGTATTAGATAAGGGTGGAGTCAAGGGTAGGGTGCCCTGGGTTCATGTTGACACAGGATGACTCTGCAATTTTCCCTTCTTCCCAGGAGGCCAGCGCTGTGCTGTTCTTAGAAGATAGGCAAGGGACATTTGTGGAGGTCCCACTGTGCACCAGGCCTCTTCTTGGGCATCTTCTGGTCTCCTCTACCATGCAAAATGCAAGAATTTTTCATGTGGGTATGCTGGCTTGTTAAGGCCAACCCAGGAGATCCCCTCCTTCCCATGTACCAGAAGGCTTACACCACAGAGATGTGTTACTTACTGTTCTGGGGCTTCGGAGAGCAAGGTTTGGTTTCTTGAGTCCTCGCTCCACGGAGAGTAGATGGCCATCTTGATAGTGACATGGCTTTCAAAACAGGGGTCCATGTGAAAATCTCCTCTTCCTATGAGGACAGAGTCATGTGGGATCAGGGCCTCACCTGTTGACTTCAATGTCACTTGTACCTCTCCCCAGACATTCATATTCTAAGATATTCTTGAATCTTCTGAGAGAACAGGGATGGGGTGGAAGGCCCAAGTCTACCTATGAAAATGAATGGCAGAGTCAGACTTTGAACGTGGGTCTTTTAGATCCCTCTCCTGCCCACTCCCTTTCCCTAGAACCCAAGCACTGCTCACATGTGTATGTCAACCCCACATAGACTCGGGGCCCCTGACTTCATTCACACGGCACAGCAACGAGAGCACTGGGAGGACACAGCAGCTCAGGGAAGAGAAGGTCCGTGTGCATCCGAGAAGTCTGAAGCTACGGCAGGGTGTGAACTCGGCCTTCCCCTCTCCAACTCTGCATCCCTCGCACAGTGGTAAACTCACTTAGCAGCATAGTGGTGCGGTGGGGATGCCCAGACAGGACCCGGGCCCAGGGCAAGGGAGAGAAAGCTCTGCTCCCTGGCTAGCGGATGTTGTGCAGCTTGGATGCCCATGTCTGAACGGCAGGTCCTCTTCTCTCCTACAATCCCCAGACACTCCTTGGGTGGTGAGTTCCGTTACAGAAAGCCAGACTTAAGGGAGAAGTCAAAGGCTACTGGGAATTTCTGTCCTCTAGGGAGTATGGCCACTGGGGTTTCCTCCCTCTGAGAAGGGAGCCCCACCTAGGGGGTCAGCACTCAGAGTGAGGATGCAGGGCTGAAAGGACCTGAGAACCAGACTATCCAAGTCCCTCCCTGGCATTCATAGAGACCCAGGCCCATGGGCAAAGCTGTTTCCTTAGAGCGTGTAGGGAACTAGCCCTGAACCAGAAAAGGACCAGCCCCTCCCCACTCCACCTCCTGCAGACTCCAGGTCCCTTGGCTGCGTCAGCCCAGGTGCTCTGGCTGAGGCAGGGTGCTCACGGCCTGCTGTGGCCTGAAACATTCCTCTTGTGAAACTGATCCCCGGATGCCAATTCTGACGAAATTCTTTCACTATCTGGCAGGATTCTGATTCCGGCCTACAATGGCCCTGAGCAGCACACACATACAAGCCATGGTGTCCCTGACCTGCCCTTTTACTCTCTCTTCTTTACATCAGTTGATTGCCTCAAGCAAGCAGTGAGCATTACTGTTTCCACAGGCTCACCGTTGGCTTGTATCCCTAGAGATAAAACACATCAGTCAGCACAGGTCACTTACCATGTCAAGAGGGTTCCAACCCGGAGTGCCCTGACCTAGAGTGTTGGCTGTCCCTCGGTCCGCCTGCCTTCAAAGCTAGGCCAGCCTCCTGCGCTGTTGACTGAAGGGCCTGAATGTACCCCGTCCATCCCTGAGGGGCACGTGGAGCGTAGCGGGGTCTCCCTTCAGAGCCTCCTTTCTGAGAGAAGCAGTTAAAGGCAGGCACTCCGATGTGCAAGGCTGGATTCAAACCAGCTTCCCACTTACTGCTCTGGGAGCTGAGAAAGCTGTCTAATGCTCTGTCTGTCTGTCTCTCTGAAGAGGGGAGTGATAACAGCAGGGCTCTCCTTGTGGACCCGTGAGGGCTAAGACTGGTGGGGACTAAGACGTCTTGTCTGCTGGGAGATCTAGCTAAGTTGTCTCTTATGTACGCTTTATGTACCAGAGCCACCATCATAAGTGCTAATAGCATAAAAGTAACTTCCTGTATCTCTTCTGCCTTTTACCTAACAGTCTCCTCTATTCCTGAGCTTCCATATATAGGACCAGGTGGGAGTGCCACCTCCCAGGCAGCCAAATGGCCTCACCATGCACTCTGGAAAACACTCATCCTTACATCAACCACCAACAATGACAGTGACCTCCGGTGCAGACAAGTATCCTCGCTCCTTTCCTGAGTGGCAGTTCCTCTCCTGCAGCTCCCAAGTAGGATTTAGGGCTGCCAGAGTTGGGAGCATCCCACCTTGGCCACAGGCAGCTCGCTAACCAACTCCAGCAGCTCCCTGCCTGCCATAGGCTGAAGTATCCTTCTTGTCATATTGATCCTGGGATGCCAATTCAAAGGAAACTCTTTCTCTACTTAGCAGGTTTCTGATTCTGAACCACAGGGTTCTTGGGCACACACGCACATGCCGTAGTGCCCTTGCCCTGCCGCTTGACCCTCTCATCTCTCTTCTCCACTACCTGTCAATCTCTCCAAGCTAACTCTTTTCTTCATGCCCCCAGTTTTAAGACCAGAACTTGTTTGGGCTTCCAGCTCCTGGGTCTTTAACTGGAGACACTAGATTTTAATCCCCAGGGCTCAAGGGAGAGAGCATTCTGCACCAGAAACACAGAGCAAGGCAGAGAGAGCAGAAGGCCCCACAGTGCCCGAATCCTACCCAGCAGGAGAGGGCACTGTCTGCGACTGGGAGTAGGCCATTTTGTAGAGGGAAGAACAGTAGACAGGCAGGTGGGACCTTTCCTGGCAATCCTCCGTAATATAGAGGGGTAGAGACTGGAGGAGGTGCTGGGAAGATTCTGAAAGGTGTTCACCTGGGACAGGACCCACCCAGAGGCCCAACATGACCCAACACAGAGATGACCAACCCAGTGGACCTATCAGCAAAGATGACATACGTGTGCAGACATGGAGGCCGCCCAGGGGCTCTCAGGTCCAAGGGCCCAAGGTGGAAATCTGTGTTTTGCTCTCACAAAGATGTGAAACCTTATGTCCCGCTTTGCCTCAGTTTCCCACCTACGAAGTCAGACAGCTCATTGTACCTGCCTTGCTGTGAGTACTCAGAGTCAACAGCAGCAGCTGTGACACTTTATGCCTGAGCCTGGCTCAGATCAGATGCTCAAGAATTATTAGTCTCTTGTCTCCTGCTCACTACCTTCTGTTCTCAGCTCCGGAGGCAACTGGCTAGCAGGTCACCTCTGTTACCTCTAAGACTTCACCAGAGAGCTGCTGTGTTCAGAACTGTGTCAGTTTCTGTAATGACTGCAAGGAGTTCCCTCTGTTACCTTGCAAGGTAACAACTGTTCTCATTTTACAGAAAAGGAAACTATTTTCAAACAGCTCCCTAGAAAGTGAGCCAAGGCTGCCACAAGCCTGCTGAAGAGCTGGGCTCACTCCCTTCCACTCCCCACCACAATTTGGTAGACCATCTTTACCCCATCTGTTTTCTGCTCTTCCCACACTCCAAGACAGGAGGCAGAGGAGAGACACGCGAGGGTAGTACAGAGCAACAGAAAGAAGAGACGCCGCAGAGTCAGAGGGTAGGGTTCAAGTCCCGGCTCCTCTGCTTGTGAGCTGAGTGATCTACGGGATTTAGAAAGGAGCTAAGGAGGGCAGAGATTCTCCCTGGACTTCAGCATGCTGGATGACCTCCGACTCCTGCCCTCTCTGAGCCTCAGTTTTCCCATCTGTAAAATCCAAGGTTTCTTATGTAATTGTCCTGCTTTGAATGAGAATCCCTCCTGAAGTGTCCTTGGCCTCGGCCCTGGCCTCACCATACATACCAGGCCAAAGCAGGGGCTCTGTCTTCTAGGCCCCAGAAAAATGGGTCCCCACATCAACTCGGGTCAGCTGTTTGGTTACAAAGGGAAGCAGGTGGGTATCACCCATTCCAGAACAGAGGGAGCCTAGTATGTGTACTCAATTGGACTCAGTGGTCCCAATCGCTCCCAAATGGCCACCAGATCAACAAAGTGGTCCTTCTTATCAAGCAACTCATAAAATAAAACTGAAAGTCAGAGCAATCTCATCCGGGAAGCATTGAAACCTACATATTCTCTGGTCCCGTGTGCCCAACTTTTGTGAATTCAATCACTGTGCTTTCATGATTGCAGTGTCCCAAGTTCTGATTGGAGCAATCCATGTTCCAGCCATGTCATTATTGTCCCCTCTGGATCCCAGAGTAGTTGCTGTTCTGCTTTGGTTTATTAAGTCTTGTTATGTAATCCAAGTAAGCCTCTAACCCAACATCCTCAGGTTTTAGCCTCTAGATTGTCTTATTCCAGGTTCATGTCACCATGCCCGGCTCACACAGTGGTTCTGCGCATGATTTTAACATTCCTAGGTCTAAAGTCTATTCTTCCACAAACATTCACTGTGTCCACACTGTGTGCAAGGGCCTGATCTCTGTGCTGGGGACATGGCAACAAGCGGCAGACCACAGACTCGCAGAGCTGGCAGGGCTGGGGAAAAAAATCTGAGCCACTGCAACAAAGCAGAGAAAGACCAAATGGGAAACACACTCGGCAGGGCAGAAAGGACCACCCAAGTGCTGCCAGCCAGACCCTGCAGGGGTGAAGTGAATCTGGGCAGCAGTCTTGTTGCAGCAGATGCAAAGGCTGGGCGAGGAGCGAGTACCGTGAGCAAGAGCCTGAGCGGTTTTGTGTGTCCTGGAGATGTAGGGAGTGCCTGGGCAGAACAGGAAGGAGGGACTGCTTCCCTCTACTCGCAGTAAGGGCCAGTATGCCATCTCAGTGGCCTGGGAGGAGCAGTGTCACTTTGTGCATTTCTAGAGGGGGAGAACAGAAGGTGAGAACGCTGGAAAGATGGCTGCAGAATGTCATTCTCTTGTTTACCTGAGCAGGGAGGCTGGCAAGGAGTTCTTTCCACTTATGTCTTGTTTTGTTTTAACCTGAGAAAGACTAAAACAGCACTTTCTACCTTTCCCATCATAACCGTAGATAGGATGTGAAATCAGTTGACATGGTTGTGGCCACCACTGCTCTTCCTTCTCACCCCCTGTATTTTATCTTTTATGTGCGTTGGTGTTTCGTGAGAATGTCAGGTCCTCTGGAACTTAAGTTACAGACAGTTTCAAGCTGTCATGTGGGGGCTGAAAATTGAACCCAGGTCCTCTGGAAGAGAAGCCAGTGCTATTGACTGATAAGCCATCTCTCCAGCCTCTATACCACTGATACGCCTAACTAAATGGGGCAGAAAAAAAGCTCTCAGAGTGTGTTACAGGTAGGAAAAATGAACACTGGTGACTGTAAAACTTCTCTTTCAAATATAGTGTGAGTGTGTGTGTTTGTGTGTCCCTGTCCAGTTGTGGTTCTGTGTTTCTTACTGTGAATGATCATTTAAAAATCTGAAAATCTCTTGACATAACCCATTTTCTCTTAGCTGCCACTGACTTTAGTATACATAGAGATCAACTTTCTAAGATGGTGACATTTCAGAGCTCTGTTTGTACCAGGACAGAAAGTAATAAGCTGAGTACACAGCCCTTTGAAGGCAATAGGCTGATAACACGTTTATTGCCCTGAGTAAGAGAACAGAGCCACGAGGGTTCACTGGCAATCTGGGATACTTAATCTGCTCAGATTTCTGGCCGGTGGTGTAAATGGACATCTTTCCATACACAGGTGATCTAGAGGGTGCCAATGAAACAATGGCTCAGAAGGATTTGGGTGGCTAGAAATTACTCACAAGCCTTAATGTCAGTCAGCGGTGGCAAAGCCAGGAATCCCCGGTCCATGTTGAGACTGTGTGCCTTCATCGTGTAGTGGAAGGACATGATCAGGTTCTCGGCAGGGAGACGGGACAAAGGGAGAATGGGAAGGGGTGGGTTAGTAGAAAGAGCTGCTAGGCTCAAAGGAGAGAATGAGATGGCAGAGTTCAGATGAGGAGAATGAGTGAGCACGTGAAGGGAGGCAGGTAAGGCAAGAGGACTGCCAGGCCTCTGGGAGGAGACCAGCAGACTAATTGGAGGTAGCTGAGACTCCCCAGGGCGTCCCTCCCCTCCTCCTTTCTCAGGACCAACCTCACTGGAGCCCCTCATTCCCTGCACCTCAACGGTGTTGAAACCGTTTGCTCCACCCTTTCCCCTGCAGCCTGAAGTCATCTTGTTCCTTGGCTAAGCTCCCCTGCCCTCTTCTCTGGGTCCAACAGGATTCCCTCACACCTACTCCATGAAAACGTCTCTGACTGCTCAGGACACAGTGTGACAGTCTCCATTGACGGCAGACATTCAAACTCTTCGGGAGCTATGCCATGCCGGCGTCGGTGAGCCCACCTGGACCGTGAACTCCCAGAGCACAGCCACGATCAGATATGTGCCAGAGGCTCATCTGGGAAACGTAGTGAGTGGATGGAAAGATGGACAGAAATTAAAGACAGCAGGACAGGTTTAATGAGGCAGGGGGATGCTGTATACAAAAGTAATGCGGAAAGGTAGAAATGGCCCCTGACAGGGAAACTGGAACCTGTCCTGCTCCTTAGCTCTGTGACTTTAAACAAGCCATTTATCTTTCTGGGCCTCAGTCTCCTGAATGGGCAACCAATGGGGTTAAAGCTGATTCCTCAGGGCTTCCAGCTCCCATGTCCGATCCATGGTAGTAGGAGCATTGCATGTTGTCGGAAGTGCAGGTGAGCTCAGCTCCTGGATGCAGAGACCAGAAGGAGAAAGGAAAGGAAAGGAAAGGAAAGGAAAGGAAAGGAAAGGAAAGGAAAGGAAAGGAAAGGAAAGGAAAGGAAAGGAAAGGAAAGGAAAGGAAAGGAAAGGAAAGGAAAAGGACAGAGCCTCATATGTATACCCAGAGCCCTGTAAGAGCCAGTTGTAAGAGCTACTTGTAAAACAGCCTCTGACTTCCAACCACTATCAGATTGGGGAGCACATAGGTTGGAATCTTAGTAGATAAACTTGCTGCTTCACAACAGCCCTGTCACCTGTCCAGAGAGCAGCCAAGGCACCCTGCATGGCATTACTTCCAAAGGCCTCAAACTACACTCCATTTCTTTGGGGCCTTCCAAACCCTCTACACCCACAATGCTTTTCTGGGCTCTATAATCAGGTTCCTCCCTCACTTTCCCTATTGATTGGTTATTTAGTTTCTGTGTGGCAAAATGCGCGTAACATCCAGGTTTCTTTTTTGCTTAGAGTTTTTTGTTTGTTTGTTTGTTGAGACAGGGTCTCACCTCAAGCTTACAGAAGTCTGCCTGCCTCTGCCTCCTGAGTGCTGGGACTAAAGGTCTGTACCACCAAGCCCAGCTTTAACCCTTTCTAAGTGCTTGGTCCAGTGATCTGATGAAGCTGTGCAGCCCTCACTCTCTTCCATCTGTACCTTCTCATCTTGTCAAACTGCAACAACAGCCTTGGAGTCAAGTTTCTTCATCCAAGAGCTCAGACCACCTAAACGCAGCTTTCCGTGTGTCCGTCTGTCTGTCGTTCCTTCCTTTCCCTCACTGCTTCAGTCTGGCCTATCCCTGGAGTTGTGGAGGGCTGGGGAGAAATCTGTTTATAGTGCAAGCCCGTTTGCATACTCCTGGTGCAGCCACCCCAGTGTTTGCTGACTACTTGCCTGAAAGATCTTTTTGCCATTCTTCCACTGTAGACCTATGTGTGTCTTTGAATCTAAAGTAAATCTCTCTTGGGAAGCACATATCAGTGGTCCCTAATGGTTTCTTGTGTGCCTCTTGTATCTGACGCTTAATCATTGGTTTGACTTAACCATTTTTGACTTGACATTAGCACAATGTAATGTAAAGTCAATATGCAATCAGTAGAAACTGAGCTGTTCCCCAGCTAATGATGATGCGGTTTGATGTTTTTCTGCAATGCTGGGCGGCTCCGTCAGCCAGTCACAAGCAGAAACAACCAGCCCCTTCCGGTATGTTATGATACTGAGCTAGGGTGCCCCTAGATTAGGAATGTTCAGCACAGTTATAACAAGCCATTTCCAGCTTAAAGTGGGTTTACTGTTTCGTAACTCAATCATAAATCAAGAGGCAGCTATAGTTGTATGTTTCTCCATTTGCCATGGTGGTTCATACCTGACTTTCTAGCACTGGAGAGATCAAGGCGGGAGAACTGCAAGTTCCAAGCCAGTCTGAATTGAGATCCTACCTAAGTAAATAAATGAAGTTGGGCAGAGGTGGCACACACCTTTAATCCTAGCACTCTGGAGGCAGGGGCAGGTGGATCTCTGAGTTCCAGGCCAGCCTGGTCTACAGAGGGAGTTCCAGGACAGCCAGGACTACACAGAGAAACCCTGTCTTGAGAAATAAAAATAAATGAAGGAAGAAAGAAGTTACAGTACTCTCCATTTTCCAGAGTTTTCTTTCTCACAATTTCAATTTTCTAAAGTCAATTAAGGTACGGAAAATTCCAGAAATAACTCAAAAGATTTAAACTGTTCTAAGTAGCAAGATGAAATTTCACTCTATTCTCTATTCCACTCTACCCTGTCCAGGACACAAATATCCCCTTTGTCCAGAGTCCTCATTCTGTAATTTAGTCCTTATTCCTTATGTAACCCATTATATAACATAATCCTTCTATAACCCCTGCCTGTGTTAGAGAGAGAGAAAAAGAGAGAGAGAATGCTTACCCATCATCATAGCACATTATTATTATTATGGCTCCATTTCATTACTTGTATCTGATAATCTCTTTTGTTTTGTTTTTCAAGATAGGGTTTCTCTGTGCAGCCCTTGGATGTCCTGGAACTCACTATGTAGACCAGGCTGGCCTCCAACTCACGGAGATCCACCTGCCTCTGCCTCCCAAGTGCTGGGATTAAAATGTGCACCACCACTGCCTGGCTATTCTGTTAATCTCTCATTGTGCCTTATTTATAAATTAAGCTTTTCCAGCAGGTTTGTATGACTAGGAAAACCATAGCATGCATAGGGCTCGGTATCACTTGCAGTTTGGGGGTTCTTGGAGCATATCTCCCACAGAGAACAGTGACTTCTGGTGTGAAAGGCTTTACTCCAGCCTTTGGTTATTTGTTTTATATGTGCTTTGTAGTTTTGTCTCCTATTTCCTGCATTATTCTTCTAAGTCTGATTTTTTTTTTGGTATCAAAATATTTAAATCCCTCCCTCATTTACTTTCATTTCTGTTCTATAGCTATCTTCTTTATGAGCTATGAAATTATGTTTAACACCTTAGAAGCATAATGCTCTAATTTGAATTTATATCAGCTTAGCTTCAAACACACACACCACACACACACATACACACACACACAGAGTCCCTTAAAAGGTCTTCCTCATCCCTTTCAGTTATTGAAATCACAAAATTCCACATCTATTACTCACTGTGTGCCTTAAAAACTAAACAAATGAATTAATTCTTTTCAAACCACACAGAAACAGGAAGTGAGGTGACAAGCCGCTCCTACGGCAATACTTGCCCCATGGCTGCCTGTGCCTTTACCCTGAATCTTCCATCTACAGCTGGAGTTGCTGCCTACACTCTTCCTTTTACCATAGGGAAGCCCCTTCAGTGTTTCCTGCAGCACAGCATAGAAATATTTTGATTCACCCTCATTTTTGAAATTTTGGGTGAAACGGGGTTTCTGGTTGACACATTTTCCTCTTCACGTTCTGACTGGCTCTGTCCACTGCTTCTGGCCTCCGGAGCTTCAGAGGTCCTGTGGCAGCTCCTACTGCGAACCCCTGGGGATGCTTCTGTAGGGTACTGTTGTCACAATTTCCAAGATTTTAAGTCTGGCTTTTGATAATTTCACTACAATGTCACCGTAGGCCCCCTTGAGATCCTCCTTCTGAGTTTGCTGGAATTATAGAGGTTTATCTTGGTGTTGTTCATCAAATTTTCGATGTATCCAAACATTGTTTTTCCAACTATTCCCTCTACCCGTGTCTATTCTCAGACTTCATGGTGCATCCCTTAGTTAGCTGATGGCTCTGTGCACATTTCTCTGGTTGTCGGATGTCATTCCTTACATGGAAGTATTTCTGCTGTCCTGACTTCAGTGCTGTTTATCTTTCTTTCTCCTCCTGCATCCCCGGAGTGAAGTTTCAATCTCAGTTCTTGTACTTTTCAGCTCGAAGCTCCCTTGGAGGTTTTTACATCTTTTCTTGGTTATTTACAATTAGCTCATGCATCATTTTCTTGACATTCCCTTGCTTATTTTAAAGTCTTCTAGAATAGATCTGCGGCCAGGTCTTTCTCAGTTTCCATTTGATATTTATTTTTCTTTCACTTTCTTTTCATTTTCATTATTCATCCATTCATTAATTCATTATTTATTTATTTATTTATTGAGGCAGGGTCTCTCTACATATCCCTGACTGTCCTGGAACTCACTCTGTAGACCAGGTTGGCCTTCAACTCACAGACATCCATCTGCCTCTGCCTCCTAGTTGCTGGGATTAGATGCATGTGCCACCATGCCTAGCCTCTGTTTACTTATTATTGCTATTATTGGTATAGTCCTATTGTGCATGTGAATGACCTATGGGGCGTGTGAACATTCCATGACACGTGTGTGGCAGTCGAAAGGCTAGCTACTCTGTGTCATCAGTCTCTCCTTCCACCGTTATATGGGTCACAGGGATTGCAGGTTTCCAGGCTCATACTTTACCTATAGAAACACCTACCCAGCCCCCAACCCCCCTTTTTCTTCAAATAGGGTACACTTCGATGTTTGGTAAATTTGTAGTATTTTGTTGAAAAGTTGACATTTTAAACTAGTAATTCAGTAGGTCTCGAAATGAAAGTTCTTTCCTCCAGGGTTGGTGACGAGTAGTTGGTTGGTTCCCTTCACTGACAGCTGTCCTGGTGGACATTGTGGTACATGCCTGTACTACCAGCTCTGAAAAGGCAGAGGCCATGAAATGCAAGTGCCAGGCCATTCTGTGTTACATAGTTCCAGGGCAGCCTGAACCTGAACCTTGTCTCAAAAAAAGAAAATTAAAACAAAAGTTTTTGCAAGTATCAGCCTGGGCCGTAAACCTGTCTTCTTGGGTCTTTTTTGAGCTTATGCCTTCAATGGCTGTCTGTGGTTACTTTGTAGTGTCCTCTCTCTCTATATATATATATGTGTGTGTGTGTGTGTGTGTGTGTGTGTGTGTGTATTTCCTTTAGAATAAACAATCTTTAACATGTGGCTACCAAGGGGGCAGAAGGAAACAAACAAGGAGAGAGAAGGACGCCGGCTCTTTGAGTCCCCTGGCAGCTGCTTCACTTGAGGCAGAGTCCTGCACACCAACAAAGGGTCCCAGTGTCTTTGTGCCCTCACCTCAGAGTGACAATGAAAATCTGTGTTCAGGGCTGAGCCTGTACTGAGAACTATGTCCTTTCTGAACTATGCATAGGTCACTCCAGAAACACTTGCACAGCTGCCTACCACAAGACTGGGGTGTGGGTCGCTGCTGCTTGGGTGACCAGCTACTGAAATCAAGCAGCTTGAGAAGGAAGCCTTCCTCTGAAAGCGCCCAGCACTCAACAGACCCCAGATTTCCACAACAAGCACAGCAGACAGAACCCACGAATGGGATTGTTGTGACACTTGGGAGCTAAATTCCCGATGCTTCCTTCCTCTTCTGCCATCTTTCCAAGAATCCTCTTTCTTGCCCACTTTTACCAGCATTTTCCCAGGGCTATCAAATGAGTGAATAAATCTCAGAGAAATAACCAGTGTTCAGCAAGTGCTTGCCACGGACTAGGCTGGATCCACACATTCAACATGAATTGATAGGTTAATTGGTACCACAACTTCTCAAGTAGAGCTTTTTGTGTTTCAAAAAGAAACACAAGGCAAGGAGGGACTTGTGGGAATTTGTCCCCTCTGAGGCAGAAATTCAAACCTGAGAAATTTGACTCCAAGTCCAAACCTTATCATTGTATTCATATAGAACTATCCTTGGCATCCCCTGAGAGCAGACGAAGGGGTCTCCGTGGTGGAAGAGTAGAGGTTCAGGGAGGTTTCCTGAAATAGGTTTGCCTGAGAATGAAGACACGAGCTGGGCAAGAGGGGTCTTTGTAGAAGGAAGGAGCACATACCCGGACCTGCCAGACTTCCAGAAGCTGTAACAGCTAGAGCACAGAGCAGGCAGCAGGCAGCAGGCAGCAGGCAGCAGGCAGGACTGAAAAGTGGGCTCTACTAAACACGCATTTCCAGCCTAAGAGGAGAGAAACCGTGGGAAATGGAAATGTCTTTGCGAAGGAGGTGGTAGCTTTGGAAGGTAGCGAGGACTGCAGCTGGCAGATCCGGCTGAGAAAGCCTTCCACATAGGGGTAAAGCATGGAGGTGGGAGAGTGGGAGAGAAATATTTAGGGACACATTTGGTTTGGCAGGGGAGGGCGAGTGTTCATTACACAGACTGTTGAGACACCAGCAGGATCTACACTGGATTCTCCAGTGCGATGACTGGAATTCTCCCTGAGCCAGTATGAGGCTTCCGAGGTGTGACCACGGGTGAGCAAAGACAGTCTCTGTTTCCACATTTGTAGAGTGGAGGGATTGACTGATCGCCCAACAAGCTTCCCTCTACGGTTTACAGATGTGGGTTATGTGGAAGGATTTTGTCAACACTGTAACATCTTTTCAAGTCCCTTAATACCCACACTGACATTAGAATTACTAGAGGGTCTTTAAAACAAAGCAAAACAATAACAACCAACCAACCAACCAACCAAACAAACAAAAAACCCAAACACGGGAAAACAAACCAAGATGGGGCCAGAGGATGATTGGCAGATAAAGGAGCTTGCTGCGAAGCCTGACAACCTGAATGTGATACGCAGGGCCCACGTGGGAGAAGACCAGACTCCCATACATATAAACTTGTCCTCTGATCGCCACATGCGCACCGTGTCACAAACATGGGATGTGCCTGTGTGTACAAGAGATGAAGACCAGTGTGAGGTAGAAAGTGAGACCCTGCCACCAAAACAAACAAACAAACAAACAAACAAATCAATCTAGCACGGTTCTTGGGGTATCACATAGGCAGGATGACCAGGAATACTGTGGAGAAAATAGTGACAGTGACTGTGTCTAACTACAAAACCCTACAGCCACTAAAAAGGGGCTCCCACCTTGCCAGGGGGCCTTCTGGGAAAAGGAGATGCTGGACAGAGTAGAAGAGTCCCACAGCACCTTGTGCCTTCATCTCCCTCCCCATTGTTCGCCAGTGACTTAAGCGTGAGGTGTAGAAGAGGGATGGTCAAAGAAAGGGGAGAGTGGGCCTGTCATGTGGGCTGAGGGTGTCATGTCAGGGAGAGTTTAGCTTTTTCCATTGAGAGGTTTTAAGCAGGTGAGATTTGTGGTCATTTTCCTGCTTTGTAGTTTAGAAAGATCCTATTTGCTGTAGCAGGGACAACATCCAGGAGGAGGGACCAGAGCAGACAGGCTGTCAGCAGCAGACACAGGGATGGAGTGGGGAGCCAGATAGAGCAGCTGGAGATGGGTAGATGTCAGGTCCCAAGGGTCCCCTCCCTTAGTGGGGAAGATCAAGGGAAGTAATGAAAGGAAAAGCTCAGAAACTGACTTGGGCTCCCAGGAAGGTGTAAAGAGCTTTGTTTTCCTTTGTGAAGCCAAGTCTTTCAGAGTCCCAAGGCCTCCAGCCCAGTAAGTCAAAGCTTGCACAGGGAAGGCAGGAAGTGGAAGCTGGGCATTGCTTACCCCACAACACCTCAGCTGGAGGAAGGGAGATGGAAATGCTTAGGCCAGAGCTGAGGGTGGGGGTGGGGATTTGGGGGTCAGGGGAGCTTTAAAACAAACTCCCTAGAGAGCAGAGAGGATTGTTGGATGCAGGCTAGACAAGCTGGAGTCAGGTGGTCGTTCCACGGACCCTCTCCAGGCCCACAGGGTTTTCAGTCCCTGGGACTGTAATAAGAACACCCATACACTGGAGCAGACCCGTGTTTGACGCGCTACCTTGCTTACTCCATGTCCCTTCGACAGCAGCAGAAACGGAGTCTCTGAGGTCGAAGAGGGCCTACCTAAGCTTCTGTCCCCTCCCATCACAGTCCAGGCCTGTAGCCTGTGGAAGTGTGGCCCTTCCCTGCCAGGTAGGGAACTTCACCAGCAGGAAGGAAACAGAGAGACACGTGACTGCCCTGACTGCTGGCTTCAACCCCAAGGGGGTCTTTTAAAAAGGAGATCCACCCCGCTCTTTTTAAATTAAAGTTGCATCTTCAATTCTTGATAGATACCATGATGGTTTGAATGAGCCTGAGCCCTGTAGGCTCACATATTTGCATGTTTGCTCCTTGGTTGGGGGGTTGTTTGGGATAGTCTTTTCGGTTCCAAAAGCCTGTGCCAGTCTTAGTCAGCTCTTTGTCTGTCTGTTTGTCTGTCTCTCTGTCTGTCTGCCTGTCTCTGCTTCCTGTTTATACATGAAGTGGTAAGCGCTCACTGCTGTGCCAGTGCCATACCTGCCTGTCGGATGTCATGCTCCCCGCTATGATGTGGCGATGGACTCTGACCTTCTGAACTGTGATCCCCAGGTTAAAGGAGTTCTTTTATAAGTTCCCCTGGTCACGGTGTTTCGCCACAGTAAGAGAAAAGCAGCTAAGGCAGATACCTCACCAGGAGATGCTTTCAAAAGAGCTACCTGCCCCCTTATTTGAAAACTGTACCGTGAGTTCCCTTGCAATTTTCTTGGACCTTTTCCTCACAAAGGCATGGCTCGTTAGGAATTAGGGTCATCCACCCTTGCCTCAACTTGGAACAGGACCCTTCTATGCCATCACATTCACCAATGGGATGTATTCTACAGAACGGAGGTAAATCTGATCCCAGAGAGAAACAGCCTGTGTTCCTTTGTAACATGGCTTGGCTGCAGTACAAACTCTGCGATCTGCAAATGTGACCCTTATGTGACCCTTCACCACAACACCCTTTTTGCTCAGCCAGTTCTGTCGCAATGTTTTAAGTGGTCAGAGGTATCCTATATATATATCCAAGCTTTCATGTTCCTTTCTCAAGATCTAAATCTACAAAAAAAAAAAAAAAAAAAAAAAAAAATCCTGCCTCATTTTTAGCAAGGTTGCCAGGGCCCTCAGAAGGCCAGAACACCCTGGGCAGCCTTCCTTCATCTCACCTCATCCTAACAACCATCCCAGGTCCATTTTCCCAAAGGGGTTCAGCCGCTCTCCCATAACCAAAGGGGCTCTGATACCCTCTCCTCTTCACACACCCTTTCAGGAAAGAACTTGAAAGAAATAATGTTTTCTGGTGTTGCTTCAGAAAGCCTACATCCCCTCTGTGAGACAGCCTGCACTGTCAAGGTCTATGGCTGCTCCTCGTACCTGACCTTGGCCAGACAGAAACTGAAGCAGGCTCTTTTAGCCAAGACCTCTCTACTTGTGTTAAAGTGTTTCATATCCTCTCTATCTCCTTTGACCTAACTAGAAGAATATATGCATTCTTTTTGCTACCTGCTGTTCACCTGAGGAAAAGGCCTGTGCTTGGTCACTGGCTGAGTGATGGGCCAATGAGGCCCACATCTGAATCCTGTGGGAAGCCGCTCCTGTAGAAGACCCTTCCCCCAGATAGACCCTGGCAGGAGCCTGAGGAGAAGGATCCTGGTAATGAGAGCCATGATTGCATGTCAATATTGATTAACCAGTAGTGATAACTCCTGTCAATTATCCCGAACTGAGAGAGATAAACCAAGGCCCCATTGAGAACCCAGCCCTGTCTAACTCCAGACAGGTTGAGGCTATGGGTAAGTAGTAACCTGGACCCAGAGGGTCCTGAAGGCCATGCCACATTTCAACCCATTTCATCAGTCAGTCCTCCTCAGTAATCAGACAAAAAAGCTGGACAAGGGGCATGGAATTTCTTTCACTACTTTGCTTCAGGGTATTTAATGATGGGGGTGGGGGGGTGGGGGAAGGCTTGGGAATCAAGAAGGAAAGGGAAGAAAGGGAATGCAATAAGCCCTAGCCTATGCCGGGGCAGCTCCAGGTGCCTCCATCATGATACAAACAGCCTAAAGCTTCATCTCCGTTTCTTCTGTCCTGCTTGGGGAGACCAAATTCAAGCAATATCCTTTTCTGTAGTTACTTTCATTGAGTTAGCCGGAACACTTTGGTCAAAACTGTCAAAACTGGCCCATACCCACTTTGCAAACAGAGGGGACATTGGATCCAGCACTGCCTCTTTCTCTGAAAAGGGAGGGTTAGCTCAATACCCAAAGTCCTGGAGACACTATGGCCAGGAGATGGAAGGTATCGCTGATTCTATTCTTGGACTCTGGGGGGGGGATTGTCTGTATATAGATTCTCATATATTTTTTTATCTCTATGGAAGAGTCTCAGGTGACCCTGGATGTAGCAGAAACTAGAAGTAATGCCTTAATCAACATGGAAGCCACTTCTGAGCCACTTCCTTGGACCCTCTTTCGGTCTTTGATCCTCCTCTCTGGAGTTGGGATTGGTGGGTGACTCTTGCAGGGCTAAGCCACCCCACACCCCTTCTATAGTGCTCCTTAGAAGAATTTAACTTTTACACACTCGTTCTTAGTATTCCTGAAATGCTGTCTACACTCTTAGGGAGAGACATCTTGTCAAAATTTAGTACAGGGTAGCATTCCCATTAGCTCTCCTTGACCCCTCTTTCCCAGGCACACCATTAGACCTCTTTCCCCCCCGCCCCCAAATTCCCTCTAGGGGCTATTTTTTTTTTCTCTCTGAATGGTCACTGTGCACAATCTCTACAAAACTTTTTCTCGGAAATTTCAACTCCTTTCCCGGGCACCCCTCCCCAAGCTGGAAGTCCAGGGATGTCCATACCCTTATTTATAAGCATTTAGCCATCAGTCTACTCTGTCCTTGTGACTTCCCTTGCGGCATGCCCATACCGGTAGTCAGAAGGCCTGATGACACTAGTTTGTAGAAGACCTTAGAGTCGTCAACAAGGCTGTGGTCTCTGTATGCTGCTCCACCAGATCCCTACGCCCTCTTAGAATAAATTCCCATGGGGAGTTCCTGTTGATCACCTTTCTAGCTAACCCCCCCTTTTATAACGTTTTTATGAGTGTTTTACTTAGTTCTACTGCTGTAAAGCGAAACCATGACTAGGGCAACTCTTATAAAAAAAAAAAACCAAATCATTTCATTGGGGCTGGCTTACAGTTTCAGAGGTTTAGTCCATTATCATCATGGTTGGAAGCATGCAGACATGATGCTGGAGAAGGAGCTGTGGGTTCTACACCTTGATACTAAGGCAGCAGAAGGAGACTGTGTAGCATACTGGGCATAACTTGAGCACAGGAGACCTCAAGGCCCGCCTCCACAGGGACACACTTCATCCAACAAGGGCACACCTACCAATAGTGCCACTTCCCATGGGCCAATCATCCAAACACATGAGTCTGTGGGGGCCATTCCTATTCAAACCACCACAACAAGCCAGTGAGTTTAATGAAGGTTACTTAAGGGAGCAAAGGTAAGAGGTTATTTACAGGAGCATGGGCAGTTATTGTCACTGGCTGTGTAAAAAGCCTTTTCCACCGAGACTAAAAAGACTACAGAAGGCACAACAGCATTTGAACATGTAATCTCTCACTTCCATCTCCCTTTCTCTCTATGGAACGACAATAGCTCAGCTTTTATTGAGGCCCTTCAAATAAAGTGTTATTTGTATACTGTATATACACAATCAGCAGGAAAGGCAGCTCGGGATGGGACATTAAAGGGGCTCCTTAGTGATTTAATACAAGGAACTCAACAGTCCTGGCTCACTCTCCTTTCCTATCACTCCTGAAGAGAGGCACATCTCAAGCCCATTTAAGGTACCATGTGGACAAGGACATTCCTTCAGACATCTTTCCTTAGGCCCCGAAACTTGCCCAGTATGTTATAGCTCAGAAAACAACCAAGACCATTAATGATCATCAAGGTAATTACAGCCCTAGACAAGACTCTTTCCCACCACTGAACGTGGCCAGTCAAAATTAACCTCAATGGAAGACCACAGAGCTGCTCTCTCTAAAATTAGCCTCCTCCTGGAACTGAACACTGACAAACCAGAAAGAACCATTATCATTCACATGGTGGGAACCGTATGTGGGAATTGCACGATGGGAACTGCATGATGGGTCATCCTGGTCAGAGAGGATAGTGGGCTCAGTGAGCATTTTCCTTCAAACTTGATACCCTGAGTTCTATCCCTGGACCCCATATGGTAGAAGGAAGACCGATGCCTCACAAGCTGCCCTCTGACCTCCACACATACAGGTTCATCCCCACCCTTAGAATAACCCCTACAACAATGTGTTCAATAAACCTGCTTTTATTTTTTTCGACTTCGGTCTCCTGGTGAGTTCTTTCACCAATGCCACACCATTCCCCTTGTGTCCCTACTCAACAGAAAGAGGAGTTCAGACTCTTCCAGGAGGCTCCAGGGGCGCAGCACTAAATTCCAGCAGCCCAACTATAAGGGTGACCCTACCCACTTGGGCACAATTGCAGGTGAGGCCACAGCTAAAAGATTCCTCCAAAGACCTCCTATTCCCAAGTCAATGGGGTTCTTTTCCTTTCCTTTTGAGACATTCTCACTCTACAGTTAGACTGTCTTCAAATGACAGTTACCCTGCCTCCACCTCCCTGTATTAGGGTAACAGGCAGGCTTATAGACGCAGATCACTGTCACCTGTCCTGGCAGGGTTCAGCCCAGGTGAGTCCCCAGGCCACACAATGACTGTGAGTAAGGAGAAGGTCTGAACAAACACTTTCTTCTGAGTGTGAGTTTGGCTTTGCCCACTGGGAACTCCCTTTTCCTCAGGCAGACACACACAAGCCCAAGCAAAGATTTTTGTTTTTAAATAATAAGGAAGAAAGAAATGAAAAGACTGGATACAACAAGCCTGGGCCATGGCAGGGGAACATTGCTGGACTTCCCCACCCAGGGGCCCTTTCCAAAGCCACAAGTTCCTCGGAGGTACAGAGCCCAAACCAAACCTGGATCTAACCCTTTAATGGGAAGTAACCCAGCCTCTGGGTGGGCATTGTCAGGGTATGTGAGCAGGAGTACCTGCAGCAGGCAATGTCTCTCTTCCATCCTTTATTTATTTATTTTTTTTTTCAAACACCATCCCCACATGCACGCACCGCCACCCCCACCCCCACCCCCAACCCACATAGCTGCATATGAATTTCGGCTGGAGAAGTTGGGCTGCAGAGGGAGGGAAGACTTAAGCCACTTCTCCAGAGCAGTTTCCCTTCTTGGAAATCCAGCCAGAAGTTGACTTTCCCTCCAGGAAAGAAATAATAAGTCTGTTATGTCTGTTGCTTTCTCCCTCACTTGCTGTCTGCCAGCTTTTCTGCTTATGCTCTCTCTTTTCTCTGTCTCTGCCTCTCTCTTTCTCAAACACACCCTTTACTGTCTCTAGACCTTTTTGAAAAACTTTTACACAACACACACACACATACACACACACACACACACACACACACACACACACACACACACACATTCCGGCGACCTCCAGATGTTCCCTACTCAGAGGCCATCTGCTGAGATTGCTGGGACGCGCCACTGAGGGAAAGCAGAGGGGGCAGGGATCCTGGATGCAGGAAGCTGGGAGTGAGGCCTGGTGGAGTGAAGAGGAACCGCTCACTTTTGAGACGCTCCCTAGGGTGGAACCCGGGCTCTGCCGGCGGGCGGGGCCAGGGCTGCTGGAGCTCCGCGCTAGGCTCGCACTTTGGCGACGCTCCCTGAGCCTCCGGGCTGCGCGCGGGTGCAGCCACCGAGTGCCCGGCTAGGGGAGCCGGGCGGCGGGCGGGGACGTGGGGCGGGACGCGCGGCGCCGAGAAAAGCGCCTGCCTGCGGGCCGCCGCCGGGCCGCCTGGGTGAGCGTGCAGAGGCGACAGCCGTGGGCCTGCCAGGTGGGTGCTGCCCCGAGGCGCGGCGCGCGCGGAGGTCTGCAGCCCCGGACCCCAGCCTCGCCGCCCCATCCCGCGGGCAGGCCGGCCGAGGGGCGGGTCCGGCTCCTGCCGAGGCCCCTCAACTTTTCCGGGACGCCGGGCTGCAGCGGGGCAGGGTCGGGGGAGCCGGGAGGAGGGTTTTCGGGAGACAAAGGCTCCGCCTGGGGGCCGTGGGCGTGGGCCGGCGCCTCCGGGGTCTTTGTAAGAACACGTGCATTTCACGGTAGTGGGTCTTCTGTGGATTTGGGCTCCGGAGCCAGCATCTGCTGCCGCCTTTGTGTGTGCACGGCTTTGCCTGGCTGTCTCGCGCCGAGTCCCCCGTTCTGCAGCCTCGCCTTTGGTTGTGGGGACCGGTGGGCGCTCCGCGTGTGTCCGCTTACGTGGTCTGTGCCTGTCGACGTGTCTGGGCTGGGTGTCGGTGGGGTATGTGTGCGCACTGAGAGCCTGAAGCTGCCCAGACTCTCCGCTCCCCTGCGGTCCACTGTTTCCCCCTACTTGGCTTCAAACTTTTCTCCGGGTTCCTCCGGCAACGCCTGTTGGCAGCCCTCCTCTCTCTCACCTCCGAGCAGCGAAGGGGTGGGCTAGGATTGGTGGGCTGGGGGTGATCGGCAGTGCCTGGCGACTGGCCCCGGCCAGGACTGGGCGGAGCGTGCTGGACACCCTCTCAGGACCCCAGAGGGAGGAGGCAGGGGACGAGGCTGGTCTGGGCTCCGGCCTGAGGCTGGAGACCCGGGAGTCGCGCGCTGCTGGCAGTTGGCTGCTCTGCGTCTCTGGGACAGAGTGAGTGTGGACTAAGAGACCTGTCTGCTTGGCGGAGAGATTTGCTTGGCTTTGAGCTCCGCTTTGGATTTAACCGGACCCCAGAGGTAGGGGACCAACCTTCCAATCCAAAAGGTGAGAAAGGCCACTGCATCCGGTCTGCTCATGCCTCTTCCCCCTGGTTGGGCTGTGGGGAGAGGGGCCCTTGCACACACTAGTTTCTAAGAGGACAGTCAGTGGCTCACGGTAGGGGCTTGGGCGTGTTGCTCAGCCCGGTCGAGATTCGGTCCCTGTTACGGATGGGACGAGACTCCTCGCCGCCGCCGCCTGAGCGGAGCGCGCAGTGGTGGTAACCAGCGTGGCGACCTTAGCTGAGCGCACCCGCCCACACTTGGCTGGGCCGAGAGGTGACTCAAACTTCGATCCTTTCTTGATCCAGGCTATCCTTTCGGATAAGTCTAGACTTGCAGAGCCCCCAGAGTGGGAGGGTCTCCATTCTGTCCGAGCTTTTGATTCTGGGTGGCAATGATAAGCCAAACATTTCTTTTCCAGCCCTCCAAACAAATCTTTAACCAAGAACTTTGCCCGGTACTACCCTAGGGGGCGCGCGGTAGGGAGGAGAGGAAGGATGGCCACAAACTTGGGAAAGAGGCATCTATGGACACTTTCCTTTTCGTTTCTAGTCCCTCCTTATGAAAGAGGGAGTGTAGACCCTCCTTATGAAAGAGGGAGTGTAGACAGTCTCTGTACGCCCTTGTGGTTCGCCTGATTTCCAGAGATCCCGGATCCTGGAAACTATTGTGTTCCTAGGCATTAATTTGTTCCTAGGAAGGCTGGGATGCAACAGCCTGGAGAACTTGAATCCGGGGCTTCCACCCACCCTGTTCCAATGAGTCATGTAAAGGCCAAAGCTGATGTTGCTTATCTTAAATGACAGACTGGGCAAGCGACAGAATCCAAATCAGTTTTCTTCTTAATATCTTCTGGCACAAAGCAGAGGCAATGCATCTGATTAGGTTCACCATCCTTTCTCAGGGCTCTGAGCCTAGGAATTGGGGATACTTCCCGAAGGGGGCTGGGCTCACCCTGGAAGTCCCCTGCCAAAGCAAGCTCTAAGACAGGTTCCATAGGAGCAGACCACGGGAGGGACCTGGCAGAGCAGGTGACTCTACTTGGGGCTTTGAAGTTTTCCAGTACATGGCAGAGGCTGGAAAGGGCCGCCCACAGTACATGCCGATCTCTGTGTGTTCTGGAAACAGCACACAGGTAGTTGCCTTTGGGAGTACAAGGTTTGGGTGCTGAGGAATAGGAGTTACCCAGAAGCTGGGAGGGAAGTCAAAGGTGAATCACCGATCCGTCAGCTCGTTCTGGAGTTTGAGCCTTTGTGCCGACAGTACCATCTCCGGGTGAGGCGGGGGGGGTGGTGGTGGCGGGGGGCTGTTGATCATTTTAAAGCTTTCCCCTGGCTTTTGGATGGTGCTGGAATCTGGGAGGCCAGTCAGAAGACAGGGTGCCGATTGTCCCCCAGTCAGGAAGTCTGGGAGTTGTGCTCTTGATCCATAGTTTCCCGCCTCTGTCACCTGGGATGCGTCACTTCACCTGTCTGATTCTCAGTCTCCTCCCTGCCCACTGATGTGTTGTGAATGTTAAATAGCACAACAAATGATTCCATGTGCTAATAAATTGAAATATGCTTTCAGGGGGTCTCATCACATTGTGTGAATACAAGTAGAGGCAGAAATAGCGTGAACCCCAATCTTAAACCTGGTTTTACCACTCAGCCAAACCCTGAGTTCCAGGAAGCACCCAAGCAGAGGAGGCCTCTCTAACCTCCTGACGTTTTACTCCCCTAGTTTCTTCCCTTACCATACTAGTATCCATGCTGGGAGTTGGACTCATTCTTAGACAGCCAGAGCCGGGTGCCCCTTCGGGGGATGAGAGCCAGGTTAGGCTGGAAAGGCCTCACAGAAATGGTAGCTTTTGAATCAAACAAGTGAGAGTTTGTGGAAGACAAGAAAGGGGGTGGGGTGGGTCTTTGCTATCTTTGTCAAAAGAAGTAGCCTACACAAAGAGGTCCCTGGGGAGTGACAGGCATCCAGCCTGAGAAGATGTCTTTTTGGAATGGGTCTTAGGGGCACAGTGGTGGGGGCTTGGTCTTCAGTTGGAAGCTATAATCTGGTGCCTGGCATGGCTATTGTTTAGAGCTGTGGCAGTGTTTAGAGGTGGAGGCCAGAGGCCAGAGACCAGGCAGCTACAGAGGTCTCCTGAGTTTGACCGGGGCAGGGTGAGGTGGTTACCCAACTTGAGGAAGAGGAGAGACAGTGACCTGCCTGCCTGGGGGGTGACTGCTGATTTAATGCCAGTTCCCATTCAACTGTAGGTGGCACCCACTGCTTCAGCCTCCCGAAGCTTCTGTCACCTTCCCAGATCGCAGGGTGACTTGGTCAGGGCCCTGGATGGGACACTGAGAATCCAAGGCCATCCGATCTAACTTTTAGGTTCTCCTGCATCCTGTGTGTCTTGCCATCTCTTCTCGGACCCTGCAATCACCCACCGAGGCAGGCCTGAACACGCACTGAGACCCACTGGGGCCAGCCCAGGCTGAGTCCTCGCTTTCTCTTAAGTAATCAGTACAGGGCCCAGCTGGGAGCAGCACCAGCTCAGGCCTGGCTCCTCACAGTCACATGAAATCCTCAAAGTCACGTGAAAGCCAGTCTTCAAATCCTTTTTTTTTTTCTTTTTTTTCTGACCCATGCAGCTTCTCCTCGTGTTCTCACACGCTGCTTCAGATTAGTGGGAACTTGACAGTTTCCTCAAAGATCAACTGGAAGGAGAAAATAGCATTTGGGGTCTTGTCTGTCTCCCTGTAGATGATATTCCTTGGTGGGAGGGTGCTGAAGTTCCAGGCCTCACTCATACGTACCAAAGATGTCATGAAGGACGTGAGGTGCTAGAGTCAGAATACTTTGGATCCAGCCTTTGTCGCCTCACTGGCTGTGGGACTCTGGACAAGCCGGTGAGCCTCTTAGGCTGAACAGCTGAAAGACAAGTACAATGCCATCACATTCCCTGGTTTTGCTGGGTGATCAGACATAATAGCTGAGGATGTGTGGGACAGGCTGAGGTTTCCGTTGGTGACACCCGATACATCTTTTAGGCATTTTTGTTTGGTTGGTTTTTTGTTTTGAAACAGGGCCTTACTACATAGCCCTGGCTGCCCTAGAACTCACTGTGTGAATCCGACTCACAGATTGCCCTGCCACTGTCTCTTGAGTGCTGAGATTGCAGGCATGCATGTGACAGGCGGCCAGTACCTGGCGCATCTTACTATAGTACCTGATCCGGGGGGGAGGGGAAAGAAGCAAAGTCCTAACTCCCCCTCCCTGCCCACGAGGACACACAGGAAAACACATCATTAAAGCCCAGCATTGCCAGCCCTAAGCAGCTGTCCACACTGCCTGTTGGTAAGTTGGGGCCAAGTGTGGGTCTGAAGCTAACAGGTCTGGGGCTGGTTCCTTGTTCCCTTATGACCTGGCTGAACAGCATGCCAGTGAATACCTCAATAGTTTGCCTGTGCAACAGGGGTGACAGTCACCACCGTTAAGGACTGTGGAGGGGCAGCAGTGACGTACCTGGGGAGCTGATGTGCTTGCAATACCCATTCTGTGGAGAAAGCCAGGCCTGGAGGCTCTGAGTCTTCCCCAAATTCTAATTTTGATTTCCAGAGCTAAGTGGTCAGAGGGTGGACACTCATGAAATTTCTCCCGGATGAGTTCATTGTCATCAGTACGCTCAGGACAGAGGGGAGTGGGGTGCGAGGCCACCTGGGGTCGAGGCACAGCTGGTTGACATGAAGGTAGATGCTGGGCACTGAGCCAACCTGTAACTAGCCCCCGGGCCCTCTTGGCTTCTGTGCCCCAGGGTTCCCTGTTGAAGTTGTTAGCAAAAGCTAGGAAGTTCTGCGGGCTGGGGATGCTATGGCGCTGTAACCAGGGCCTGGCATCCAGACCTACAGGGAGCCTGGACTTCAACCTCTCACCCCAGAGAGGTGTCCACAGAAAAGGAGTCTGTTTGGAGCCTCACCAGCAGACACCAACAGCATGCCTGAGAGGTCAGTGCAAACTACCATGGACCTGCTGGGTGCCTGGAACGTGGGTGGGGAGGGTGAAATGAAGGATATAAGTTACCACCTCCAGGAAATTTAGAAAATCGTGGGCATCGTTGGCCATAAGGGACTAAGTACTTTCTCAGGAGAATGCCCCATCACTACATTTTCCTCAACCTTCATTCCTTGCCCCTGCAGAGAACACTGAGATTCCAGTAGGTAGCGCTGGATTCCCAGCCGGTCCCAGCTCCAGCAGCCAACCCACGTGGCTTTCTTGCTGGGCCTCTGTTGCTACCTCCCTGCCGCCGGGTCTGACTTTGATCCCAGTTAGGGAGGGGTACATAGATAGGTTAAGAAGGAGGCACTCTGTGCCAAGCTGTGCGCCCCTTATGTTTGAAATTTAAATGTTCTCAGTACCCTCTGAAGAAGGCCTCTTGGTAGCCTGAGGTGTGAGAGCCTGGGAGGGAGGGGTGGCGGGAGCCTGTGGGGACAGAGACTGCTTTGTTCCACTGGGCAGGGGCAGGCTGGTGGATGTGTGTGATTCGAGGAACAGTGTGAGGTAGTGGGTCTCCAGCTCCTGAGCCTTGCTCTGCTGTTTTGGTTGCCTTACTGCCCCTGGGGACCTTAGTCACCTGACATCTCCAAGGGAGCTGCAGTTCAGGAGTCTGGAATTCTGTGTGTTTGTGGACAGCGTGAACAACAGCTGACTGTTTAGGGAAGCCAGAGGAAGACAAAGAGGGTCCAATCCCTAAGGGAATTCAAGCAGGGAAGGGAGAAGGCCATCTCCAACCTCCAGAGGCCATGAGTCTGGGAGCAGTTGATCTCTGTAGTTTCACGAACAATCCCTGAGGGTGGTGATACAGTCAAATCTGCCTCATGGCAAATTTGGGATGTGATGTGGAGGGAACCCCTCGGAGGTGCCAGGCCCATAGCATTCACACCACTCACGCTTGGCCTCACAGGCCGACGGCATACATTTTCTTAGAGTCTCTGTGGACTTGACGTCCTGGGCCCTAAATAGCTCATGGCTGTCCTCCCAGGACCTGCTGTCTTCCAAACCAGAGCTGTGTGAAGTGTCTGGCCTTGTGTTCTGTTGATCCTCCGATGGCTTTCATCTGCAGGTCGGCATTTGTAGAAAAGATCTCTTGACCTGGAGATCTCTGTCCTCCGCAGGCACCCTCTGTGGATGCCTGTCTGCCTCCCCTGCCTCTCTGTGCTGCCTGCGTATCGCCTTGCCTTTCCTCCCAGGGTAGAGGTCCTGGAGTGGAGGCTGGGCAACACTGATACTGTTACACAGATGAGGAACTCAAACTTCTGGAAATAACATGTGAAAAACCATGAAGACTGAAGCCTCCTGGGTCCGAGATGTTAGTGCTGTTGCCGTGGGAGTGCAAACCTTCTACGGACTCACACCCCAGCAAGGCTTAATCCCATGCCTTGTGCTTAGCAAAAGCTTTGCTCAGCTTTGAAATCCTGTAACTCTGGTTGGTACTAAACTCGTTAAGATGGGAAACAGAGGCTCACAGAGAGGGTGGGGCTTGATTGGTGATCCTAACCGTCCAGGGCAGAGCAGTGACCAAGACCTATGGCTCCTGACTCCCTGGGGACTTGTCCCAGGATGGAGTTGCCCTCGGATTTCTTATCAGCGCTCTGGAGTGTGGTGAGGCATGATGAGGCACCCTGTCTGACATCGAGCCTAGAGAGCTAGTACAGCTCATCCTGTCGGTGTCCCGGCTGCACTGGGCATGACCTCCATAGGGGGACATTCTCCAGGCCATACAGCAGCTCTGCAAAGCACTGTCCTCCCCAGTTCATCTCCCCTGCAGTGTCTGCACATCACACAGGTTAGCGAGTGACTAACGAGGGTCCTTTAACGAGGGACGGGACAGTTGGCCTCACTGGGCAAACTCAAGGACTACAGAGGGGCTTGTGCCACTTCCTTTTTCACACTAGAGTTCCCCAGGGCCTAAGTATGACAGCAGGGGCCCTGGGAGATGTTTGTGGCACAGAAGAGCGAGGCTCTGGCTTAGCGCATTTATCAGCCAAGTTGCCCAGCTGGGACCCCACCCGCACTCTTGTCCCCTGTATCTCAGTGTGAGGACCACTGCCTCATTCCAGGTTCTCCAGGCCTGTGCTCAGCTTTTTACAGTTGCAGTGGCAGGGGTTTGTTGGTTTGTGTGAGGATGGCAGAATGGACATTGCCTGTGTAGAGTACAGAGTACAGAGGACCTAGAGGAGAGCAACATCTGGGCTGTGTTTGCCCTGCTGGTTGGTTACATAAGCTGGAGCTCAGGGAAGCCACTTGGCATTTCTCGGACACATTGTATAATCACCCCTGGGAGCCGAAGGGTGATATTGGGGCCCTTTGTGGTGTTTGTTTAAACCCCAGGCAGGGTGGGTAGGAGCAGATCAGCTTAGCGGGAGGGCGGGGTAGGGGTTGGGGTAATGAACTCTTGAAGAGCTCCGTCGGGGAACAAAGGGGGCCTGGAGCAACTTAATATTTTCCTCTTGGTGCAAACATTGGAACGCTCTGTCTTGCCTTGGCTGGGACCAGGCCCAGGATGCACCTGGACCGGCTTTAATCCTCGAATTGGTCTCTACAAAAGAAAGGGGTGGGTAAGAAGGGCCCCAGGGTTGGGTAGGGGAGAAGAGCCCAGCCCCACTTCTCCCTGGCCCAGGACAGAGCCAGAGTGCACACAGATCAAGTGGCGGCCCCTTTAAAGTTTTATGCGGGGCCTGTAATGCTACCCAGCTGCTCCTGCACCCCCAGCCTAGAAGGTGGGCAGGTCCTCACCCCTCCTACCTCACCCCTATTTCTTTCCCTGGAGGCCCACGGAAGGGAGACAGGCAGGAGGGCAGGCCGCGCAGATGAAGAGCCTTCTGTCTCCCCAGTGGCCACCTAGCGTGGGAGAGGGTCATTTGGGAGGTTGTCACCCCATAATCCTTTGGTTCTCATGCTAAAACCACCCAGCACCTGCACGCAAACCTTCAGTATGCCTAGTGTGGACCCATGCAACCCTCAGCTGCGGCAGCATGCACAGTGCCGGTCATCTGTAGTGGCTTCTGTTGTGATTTCACCTCTGAGATCGAGGGGTGGGTGGCTGGAGTTGTAGCATCTGTGAGGAAAGCCCCTCCTGCACTCTACCTTACTCCCTACCAGGCCTGCTGGAGGCAGAAGAATTGAGCAGGCCCGGGTCGAATTCCCCCCTGTTTTGTGCTGGTTGGGTGGCGAGGCACTTGTTCTTGCCGGACCTCCGCTTCTTCTTCTCTACAGTGGGATAACGAGCCAGCTGTCTTTTACAATTAAAAGTGAGGGAGCAGAGAGGCAAGCCAGCTGTGTTAGCTGGAAGTAAGGCACAGGCAAGGAAGCCGGGCCTTAGGGTAGCGGGTGTCCCTCAGGCTCATCTGGGTTCCCAAGGAAGATGCTACTGCAGAAGAGCCAGCGGAGGCAGAAGGGGTGAAGGGCGGTCACTGCAGGAAGGGTTGGTTCAGTCCCTGCTAGTCGGCAGCAAAGGATCCTGGTCCTTGTGTCTATTTCACCTACCACCACCATGCTTAGCCTCATCCATGCCTGTCTCCAACTCTTCACTGCTCACTTCGTCTTGCTCAGATGGAGACAGGACTCTGTCTTGTAGGTAGTTATGAGGGTTAGAGAAGACTGTGCTCTGAGGCAGCCAGCTTAGCTCCCACACTATGGCACCTTTTCAGCAAAGCCCCCAACTTCACGCTGCCCTGTGAACTCCTGTCGGGCATACCTGGTCTCCAGCAGCCTCCAAGCCCCTGATCAGCAGATACAGTGAAACCAGCTAGGAGACCGTCTGGTCTACCAGTTTTCACAGTAAGATGTCCAGGTGCCCTTACTTCAGCCAGAGCAGGCCACTTGCGTCTGGTGCTCCCAGTTGGAAATCCACCCACCTGGCCTAACCTTTATCCATCCAGATGTGGGGACTGAGGCTGGATTAAAATCAGGACTAGGGGTTAGGAGTGTTGGAGGAGGCTGGGAGCCGTGGCAAGTCCCAGCTGTGTCCGCGCACATAGGCAGTGCCTTATAGGGCAGGATAAGGGTGCCTGGCACAGCCACCCCTCACCCGTGGCTCTCTTTCCAGGTGCCACCATGTTGTGCTCCCTGCTGCTGCTGCTCCTGGCCACGGGCAGAGTGCAGACAACTCGGCCGTGCTTCCCGGGATGCCAGTGTGAAGAAGAGACCTTCGGCCTCTTTGACAGTTTCAGCCTGACTCGGGTGGACTGCAGCAACCTGGGCCCCCACATCGTGCCTGTGCCCATCCCTCTGGACACAGCCCACCTGGACCTGTCTTCCAACCGGCTAGAAACCGTGAATGAGTCCGTGCTGGCAGGGCCAGGCTATACCACGTTGGCTGGCCTGGATCTCAGTCACAACCTGCTCACCAGCATCACGCCCACTGCCTTCTCCCGCCTACGCTATCTGGAGTCCCTTGACCTCAGCCACAATGGCCTGGCATCCCTGCCAGCAGAGGTTTTTACCAGCTCCCCCCTGAGTGATATAAACCTGAGCCACAACCGACTACGAGAGGTCTCAGTTTCTGCCTTCACCACGCACAGCCAGGGCCGGGCGCTGCACGTGGACCTATCCCACAACCTTATCCACCGCCTGCTGCCCCATCCAGCCCGGGCCAGCCTGCCAGCACCTACCATTCAGAGCCTGAACCTGTCCTGGAATCGGCTCCAGGCTGTGCCCGACCTCCGAGACCTGCCCCTTCGTTACCTGAGCCTGGATGGGAACCCTCTGGCTGCCATCAACCCAGGTGCCTTCATGGGATTGGCAGGCCTCACCCACTTGTCACTGGCCAGCCTACAGGGTATCCTCCAGCTGGCCCCTCACGGCTTCCGTGAGCTCCCAGGCCTGCAGGTCCTGGACTTGTCAGGCAACCCCAAGCTCAAGTGGGCAGGAACTGAGGTGTTTTCAGGCCTGGGCTTGCTGCAGGAGCTAGACCTGTCGGGCACCAGCCTGGTGCCCCTACCTGAGATGCTGCTCCACCACCTCCCTGCTTTGCAGAGCGTCAGCGTAAGCCAAGATGTGCGGTGCCGGCGCCTGGTGCGCGAGGGCGCCTACCACCGGCAGCCGGGCTCCGGCCCTAAGGTGCTCCTACGGTGTGGAGACACCCAGGAATCTACTGTAAGGCGCCCAGACATCTTGTGACGAATGGTGTGGCCAGGGGCCACTTGACAGACCGCTGTCCTGGGCTTGCTCAGGTCCCAGCTAACATATTTTAATGTGCCAATGCCTGTGGAGAGTTTACAGGCCTAAGCGGCGGCATCTCGGTAAAGTTGTGGGGCCAGGGATAGTTTTCGTACCTGGGGGCCTGTACCCAGTAACAGAATCTACCCATGTGTCTTGGTGGCTCACCTCCCAGGACTGTGAGCAGAGGGGCTTCGATGCCAAACCAGACCTTGGTCCCTTCCTGAGCACTGCCTCAGTTGTCCCTAAGTGCCTTTCCTTTTGCCTGGGCTGACCTGACTCATGATGTCAGGAGGGTGGGCACCACTACTGCAAATACCGAAGCAGGTCTCCCAGGCCGAAGGTCCCTCAGCCCAGTATCTACTCACATCTTTGCTCTGGGCCCATGAGGCCTGCTCCTTCCTTTTCTCATGGAATCCTGGGTAGAATCTTCACTACAGGAGGACCTAGAGGGAAAATCAAATCTGCCCTCCCTGAGGGCAGATATGAGTAACCAAGAGCAGCCAACCTGCTGACCTGGAGCTTTGGCGAGGTGTGAAGAGTCCAGCCTCCTGCTGAGGTTGGGGCCTGTGTCCTTTCCTCTCCGATGTCCAGCCCCTCCCCTGCTGGGCGGCCTGTGGCTGCTGTCTGAGCTCCTTCCCGCTGTGCCAGGAGCAGGCAACAGCAAGGTTGCAGAGGTGGGACCCTAGGTCCAGCAGCCGGCTTATGGTATGAGGGAGTCAGCCCACCTCGCGGAGCCTCAGGAAGCGTGGGACATACTAGTCCCAAGCCTGTTAGTTTCTTGCTCTGGGGTGGTGGTCCCGCAGCATCAAGACTGGAAACGTGCACATTTTCCCTGGGGACACCGTCTCAAGATGCTTTCCTCAGAAGTCAATGCAATGGTGGCCGTCTGGCCGTGAGCTCCCGTGGACTTGGTGTCCATGGGCCACCATCCGAAGGCCCGTTTCACCCTCCCGGAGTACAGCAGGAAGGCTCTCCCTCCATGTTCATTATGCTCACCCCCAGGGCCACGTCTCAGCTCTCCAGCCTTGGGTTCTTTCCTTTGTCTTCATTTTATAAGAGTCATTGCCTTTTTTTTTTTTTTTTTTTTTTTTTTTTTTTTTTAATGAACTGTCACTTTCAACCCTCTCCTCTGCTGGCCGGGGATGGAAAAGAAGATAAATGTATTTGTTCACTTTTGTAAGACCATGTGCCGGGTGTGTGCTGGGGTTTGTGGGGAGAAGCCGGTTATCAGTGACCGTGTGGGCATTGGGGCTGGTCCCACAGGATGCTAACGGGTCAGTGAGAGCTCTGTGTTCCCACACCAGCCCTAGCCGAGCCCCCGACCGGTCTTTGGTTTAATAAACACATGTAAGAGTTCTTTCCATCGTTGAGCCAGTATTTGTCGACAATTGCTGGCCTGGGGTTGGTGCTCCAAATATACATTAGACTCCACTTTGCACAGCTTGTTCTCCCAGAAAAGGCCAAGAACCTTCCCGAATTGGGGGTGTATTACAAGATATGGTGTCAGCTCTTTGGGTGGATTAACATTCTTCCTATACCCCATGCCACCCCACCTCCACCCACCATCTGTCCAGCGTTAGCCGTGAGCTTGCCGGGCCCTTGCACACACCTGCCTCGGCTCTGGCTGTAGCTGTGGAACTCTGCCCTTGCCTGTCAACTCTTTCTCACCTAGGACTCCTAGTTCCTAATGTGCCTTAGTTTTCCCAAAGTCTCCCTTTTGGCCGCTTTGCCCATCATTGGCATTAAGCTGCTGTGGTGCTATACCTCCTGTCTGCATACTTCCGTGACGGCTCCCTTCCAGATTCTTGTGGGCTTTGGGTTGCCAACAGGTTGGTTCTGACTGGCCAGTCTAGGGAAGTATCAGCACCATCATCCACACCAACAGCAATCTGTTGCTGGTACCTACTCGAAGCCAGGCCCTGTGCTGACCTGCAAAAGATTACACCTGGGGTCTCTGCCCTGGGGACACACCAAGATCCCTAGGAAGGAAAAGCTCTGAGCCGGTGAGCCTCACAGAGGACCTGCATCGCTCGTGACAAGTAGATTAGAACGAGGAGGCAGCACTTAGGAAAGTTCATGGGTGAGGGGTTAATGGCACAGGGTCCAGAACAACCCAACAGTGGGAACTGGGTATTCCTGCCAGTAAGGTCACCATGGGAGATTTATCGACCACAAACCCTGAACCCTGGCTGGTACCTGATAAGCACAGACAGAGCTGGGGTGGGAGAGTCCCATGCCCTATATTTGCTCAGGTGGGGCACAGGGCAGCCCTCTGCCAGGCAGGAGAGGCTTCAAATGTTGGACTGGGGAGGTATGGTACTGTTACCCGATAGGCCTGAACCCTCCCAAAGTCCTGCTTTGCGGAAGGCATTGTTTTTGTTTTGAGACAAGATCTCTCTGTGAAGTCCTGCTCACACACAGGAATCTTAAAGACAAGAACAAATCCAGAAGAAAGAAAAATAGCACTCAGCACTCAGGCTGCACCAGGAGCAGGGGCTGGTGGTGCACACCAGTGATGCCAGGACTCCTGAGGACTATGGCTTACATGAGGGTCTGGGCTGCAAGGTTGGAGGTGAGCCTACGTCACATTAGACCCTCTCTCAAAAGTGATAGAAAGAAGATGGTGCAGGGCCGGGGCTCCTGAAGTGAGGGTGGGCGCACAGACATCAGCCTGCAGGTCCACCCTGTGACAGGAGACATCAGAACACCAACAGCCTCTTGCTTGCCTAAAGCCTCCCGGGCAGTGCTTCTGGGTCGGCATCTGGCCTGCAGCGCCAGCTGGTGGCCACACCCCGGGTCGGCGTCCACAGGCGGAGGAAGGCTATGAAATATCCTTATCCACAAGAAGAGAGAGAATTTGTCACATTTGTGCAGAACCGAAAACTATGGCAGTCACTAAATGAGGTGCTCCCAAAGTACCCCCCCCTTACAACTGCACTGAGTATTTCTGTCACCATATAAATGAAGAAAGCAGCCGAGGGCTAGCTTCATCTGTCGGTTGCCCTCATTCTCCCCTTGTCTGTCGCTGCTCATGAGTGGGGCCACAGCACGGCTGAGGACCCGAGAGCAGAAGGGTGCTCGGGAACATCAAAAAGCCGTTAGGTTGGAGCCACTTCTCTGTTGCAGATAGGGGAGATTATACAGCTCTAAGTAGATCCCATCAGACCTTCCGTCTAGACCCTCCAGCAGAGCAAGCCAAGGTCAGAGTTACACACTTTTCTCCTGCCCCTTTTCACAGATGTGAGGCTAAAGCCTGTAAAGGAGCAGACCCAGGTCCTACAGCAGGTGACTGCATTCTGTGCTTCAGAATTGGCTCTACGAATCTGGGACACAATGCTGTTCACTGTTTTTTTGTTTTTGTTTTTGTTTTTTTTTTTTTAATTTTCAGAACAGCAAGAGGAGAGCCAGAAAGCAAGGTCCCTTCTAAGCTGCCACTATCCACAAAGCCACCTTCCCAGACTGGTCATCTCGTTAGTAGAGAGAGACAGAGGCATGCCTAGTGTGGTGAGAACGACGGGACAGTCTGGTGCAAGAGCCTATTGGAATCTTTGGAGCAGGAATTCCTCTGGAACAGGAGTTCCCCTCTGGGTGCTGCCACACACACCCCTCCTCCCCACTTCCTCCATATTGCCAGGGCCAAAGGGCTCTCAGAAAAAAAAGTAGCAGAGGGGCAGAAACTCCTGTCCAAGTGCCATCAGACCAGCTCGCAAGACCACCAGGGATGTAACGCAGAGGTTTCATCACTTCCTGTGAAGTCCACGTGTACCTAGTTCCTTTCCAAGGGTGATGTCCATGACAGTAGAGGTCAACAGAGGCTAATGTGGCCTAGCCCGTTGAGGATCAACATTCCTTCTTAGCTAACATTCACCAGGGAGCAAATGTTTATCCTATCAATAATGACTCCACTCATGGCCAGTGTCCACAAAGGGAAGGTGTCCAATGCTGGCCACATCTGTCTGGTGCTGCCCCCCAGTGGCCCAGCTAGCAATCAGTGTGCCCTGTGCCCACACTAAGTGGGCACACACACACCTTCCAGCTAAGTCACGTGACCCCCGTTGATTTTTCTCTTTTTATTTTACCTTTTATTTATTTAAGTACTACTGATACTGTGGGAGGGAGGGGGAGTTATTGTGTTTGCCAAGCTTGGAGGGGGAATTCCTCCTGTGTTTATTCTCTAATTCCCAACACTATTTGTCGTTTTATGTCACATACTCATTAGCCAAAATGTTCAAACTGGGAAGACAAGGATATGTTATGTTTCTTGGTGTATGTATGTGTGTGTGTGTGTATACCACATACATGATAATTATATACATTGATATGGGAAGACACTGAAGAGATATTGGTCAGAGACTTGAAGGATCAAGCTAAGAACAATTTTCTAATTTAATGATTCTTAGAAGCAGTCACTAAGCTGAGTGATGAATGAGGGCTCCATTCTCCGGCTAAGATGAAGAGTGGAAAGCCCAGCTGAGAGAGAGGGGGGGGGAGAGAGAGAGAGAGAGAACAGGGTTCCCTAATGAAGACAGTGACTGGGCACACCTTGGTAACAGCCCTTGGGCTCCAGAAGAAGGTCATCTGGCCTCAAAGCCTGGCATTGCTGTGTCCCGAGGAAGCCACCCACCCCTTTCTTTTAGCCAGACTCTTTTGTCTGTTAAAAAAAAAAAAAAAAAGAAAAGAAAAAAAGCTATGGTGGCTCTTCCCAAGGAAGTCAGCATTGGCAAAATTCAGCATGGTGCTCACAGTAGTTGAGTGCTGCCTCCAGGAAATGTTATCCATCCAGTTTTCTTTTGAACCACACTCTGCCTTGGCCAAATATATAAGCCTCCCTTTTTCTTTCTCCTCCTCCTCCTTCTCTTTTGTTTTTCCCGTGGGCCTGCCAGCTCCCAGGGGGAGGGAACATGGAAGCAGCACCGTACTGAGGGACTTCCCTGCCTGGGCTCGGCGGTTGGAGCCGACACACCAGACTTTAGAGACGTGGGAGCCCTCTCCTTTCCTTTTCGGACAGCTTGGACTTCTGCCTGAAAACCACCATTGATTGCTCTTTGGCTTAAGAGATGGCAGCTGTCTGAGGCTCCTCCATGATGGGCAGGGGCCCAGGATACCAAGTGTCACTAGCAGGGGATAGTGACGAGATGTCTGGGTGAGTCTACAAGTGGGGCACACGATGCTTCATGGAGCCAGTGAAGCACCCATCAGTGTGCTATCCCGAGAGACACTCTCTAAGGTGAAGACTGACATGCCAGAGGCAAGATGCAAGGCCCATGAGGGAGGTGGTGGGAGAGAGGTTACTGCCTCTCTGCTGTCAATGAGACATCTTCATCAAGCTAGTGGCCCCAGGAAGCCCCACAGCCTGTCCTTCACAGCCTAGCCTTCTTCACAGCCTGGCCTTCACAGCCTGGTCTTCTTCACAGCCTGGCCCTCTTCACAGCCTGGCCTTCTTCACAGCCTGGACTTCACAGCCTGGCCTTCACGCTCATCTTGAATCTGGGCCGAACCTATCACTTTGATTAGTACAATATTCTTACTTTGTGTCTTTTTTTTCTCTCTAAAATCACATATATTGTTTCTCTGTGTTTGTGTGGTTGCACACGCATCAGAGGACAGTTTGAAAGTTTGTTCTCTCCACGTGGTTCCTGGGACGGAGCTCAGGTTGTCAAGCTTGGCAGCAAGCACCTTTACCTCTGAGCCATTTTGCAGCCCATGTTTCAGTTTTTGAAGCAGGGGTCTCACCCTATAAGTTGGCCATGCTGGCCTGGAATTCACCATCCTGCTTCAGCTTCCTAAGTGCTGACAGGATAACCATATGATAGGAAGATGTACCTTAAGTGCAAGATAATGTGGAAGCATTGTGTAAACCTGACTTTTTTATTTACTTATTTATTTTAAACTTTTAATTTTTGTGGTACATGGGAATTAAGCACAGAGCCTTGATAGGCAAACTCTTCACAACTGATATATATTATATAAGATAGAATAAATATATAACACATAATGTATAAAATTTTATTATATATAATAAAACATATTTGATATATAATATATATGATATATTTCATAATATATTTTTCCTCCCTCAGCATAACTAAATCTTAAGAGAATCTGGGTTGTTTTTTCCCCCCTTGGGAGCTCTGGACTGCCATGTACAAAGTCTACTTGGGAACATGTAGAAAGGCCCCAAGACTACATTAAGAGAAAGAAACTTCAGTCTCTCTCCCAGCAAGTTGAAGACCCCAGCTGAATTCATACCAATGACAGCTGAAGCGGCGGAACCAATCAGCTGAGCCCTGCCTCACTGCAGAATGAAAAGCAGATAACATGGTTGCCGCTCTAGGCTGATGCAACTCAGCTGAATGAGCGTAACTCATAGCAAATTCAACCCATGTCACACCCACCACAGGTCCCCAGCCTGCTGCCACATTCCTGCCCTCCTGTTAATGTAGCCGTGGGAAATGGGGTGGTTGAAGATACAAAGAAAATTGTAGATGAAAAAGACATACTCCTGGAATACTGCCATTTTCAAGAACCAAAGTTGGCTGACCAAGTGTCTTAGGGGCTGAAGGCTCACCTCTATATACATGTATCACAACCACCCTACCGGCTCAGCCCTATCCCCTCCCCTTGGTCTCCTTTCTCTTTCAGGCTGACCCACTGTTCTGTTTGGGTGTCTTCACCCTCCCCTGTGCCTTTCTCATACCCATGGACTTCCTGAGCAACTAGAGGGAGCTGGACAAGGAGCAAGCAAGAGCAACAGTAGGCAGAGCTTATGGGAACCCAGCAGCCTTCCCAGGCAGAGTGGAGGCTCCTCTTCCACAGACTGTGAGGAAAGTCATACTTAGCTCAGTCTGTAAATATTCTCTGGTCACACAGACACCATAATTTCCTCAGCTTGTCCCACACTCCAAAACCCATGAGAGTGACCTTCGAGGCTGGAGGAAGGGGGTATGGACAGATGAGGACCTGACAGGGATTTGGGTTCTGAGTATGTTCAGAGATGGCTCTTTCCAGACCTACCTTTGCTGACGTGCAAAGGAAAATAGACTGTGGGCCTGGAGTGCAGGGGTAGTGAGTGGCTTACTGTCTTCATGCCTCCAGCCTGACTAGTTTCTGTCTTTCCTGCTTCAGCTTCCACGCCACCTTCTCCCAGTGGGGTGATATTCACAACACTTTTTGTTCGTTTGTTTGTTTGTTCATTTGTTGAGACAGGGTTTCTCTGTGTAGCCCTGGCTGTCCAGGAACTCACTCTGTAGAACAGGCTAGCCTCAAACTCACAGAGATCTACCTGCCTCTGCCTCCCTGAGTGCTGGGATTAAAGGCATGAGCCACCATTGGGCACTGTTATCACTTATTATATGCTGATAAAAGCGACTGGTACTCCCTGAAGCAATGGTTCTCAAGCTTTGGGTCCGGGATCAAATGACCCTTTTACAGGGGTCATTTAAGACCATCGCAAAACACAGATATTCTCATTACCATTCCTAACAGAAGCAAAATCACAATTACATAGTAGCAACAAAATAATTTTATGTTTGGGGGTCACCACACCATGAGGACCTGTATTAAAGGGTCACAGCGTTAGGAAGCTTGAGAACTACTGTTCTACATAGACCAGACTGATCTTGAAACCTCTGCTGTTCTCCCAACTCAGGCTCCAACAGGAGGTGCCTCGCAGGCTTCTTAGAGCAGCGGTTCTCAACCTTCCTAACGCCGGGACCTTTTAATAGTTCCTCACGGTGTAGTGACCCCCTGGATCATTACATTATTCTGTTGCTAATTCATTCCTAACGTTGCTATCTACTGTTATGAATACTATTTATTGTAAATATCTGTGTTTCCCTAAAGGGTCCTTAATGCCCGGCTGGGGCCTGATTCAGAGGCAGGTGGTGGTTAATAAATTATCTGCTGAGTTAATAAATTAGTCTGGTGGCTAGGTCGCGGTCTAGAGACCCCCCAAGCTGTACTGCAAACTCGGGGCAGAAAGCAGTGTTTGCAGGGCTGGAGAAATGGCACAATAGTCAAGAGTGCTTCCTACTCTTGCACAAGACCTGAGTTCGGTTCCCACCACCCATGTTAGGTGCCTCACCACCACCGAAAACTCCAGCTCCGGGGGATCCTCCGTCTTCTTCTGGCCCCCATGGGTATCTGCATGCTTTGTGCACATACACACATGCCCATAAAGAAAAAGAAATTTAAAAAAATGAAAGAGGGGCCAGAGAGATGGCTCATTGGCTAAGAGCTCTCACTGCTTTTGCAGAGGACCAGGGATTCCCGGCACTTACATGGGTGGCCCACAACCACCCATAACTCCAGTTTTGGATGATCCTATCTCCTCTTCTGACCTCCGTGGTCATTAAGCATGCATGTGGTGCACATACATACATGTTGGCAAAGCACACATAAAATAAAATGAATAAATCTGATTTTTTAAAAGATCATTTTAACACTTAAAAATTAAATAAATGAAAGAATCCAGTTTCTGAGCTTTCCGGTGTCTGTTTTGGCTCCCCTCCAGTGGGACCCCCTTCCCTGCCTGCTTTTCTCCATTCCCTCCTTCTCCGGGGTAGATACCGCGAGCCTCAGGCAGCAAGTGCGGCCCACAGTCTGAAGTTGGGATAGGGCAGTTGACCCCCGTGAACTTCCCGTCTGCTTTTTAGCCCCTTGACCTACACCTGCTTCTGCCCTCCTTTCTTACTGGTGATGAGTATGAGCTCTGCACCCCAATCCATGGCCCCCAGGCTCTGAGGGGTCCTTCCCTCCGCTGCAAGAAACCTCTTTCTGGGAGACAAATCCCTCCTATGCCTGTCATCAGAGGCCCTGCCTTTTGCTTTTCCCGGAATGGGACTCATGGGGGAAATTCCAGTGTCTTGGGGTCCATCATTCCACTTATCTGCTAACCAAGGGAGGAGCACAAGGCCAGGCTCTCTTGAGTCTGGCTAGGATGATTACTCCCCAGCTCGGGGCTGTCTGCAGCGACATGCTGTCGTCACCAGGCACCAGAAAGACCCAGAAACCCCCTTATTTTCCCAAGTGCCTCACAGTTTAGCTTCAGGATTACATAATCTTTAAACTTTCGCGTGGGGCGGGGTGAGGTGGGGGTTCAGGTCCTAAGTGGATCCAGAGGATTCTACTGCATAGCTGAGGCAAGAGTTTACACAGCTCTCACACAACCTTTAGCGAGGGAAGCGGGGCAGGGATGTCCCCAGCCCCCATCCAAAGTGCCCTCTTCCCACTCTCCTTGGAGTGATTTGAGTTGACAAAAGGGGAAAAAAAAAAAGATGAAAGATTAGACAAGAGATAAAAGGGAGCTAAGATGATGTCGTAGCTGGCAAGCTGGCCAAAAGGCTTTTTTGGGAGGCTAACTTGAGGGACAAACCCTTTCTCCAGTGGACCAGCGAGAGGTGGGGTGGGGTGGGGAGGTGGGGTCGGGGTGTGGGGGTAGAAATGGGGGTGGGAGTCGGTTCAGCTCTCCGTGGACCTGGATGCCTCTGCTACTGTCCTTTAAAGCCTTGCATTTGACAGAGACCCCTCAGCCAGTCTTGGGGCACCCAGGGATAGGCCAAATTCAGCCCCGGCTCATGGTCCCCCATCTCAGGAAGGAGTCAGAGGACAGCAATACCAGGTAGAAAAGTGACTGCGCAGTCAGGCGGCGGCGGACTTCAGTTGGGCTGGTCCGAGAGGGTGGGACTAAGAGCAGCCGGCTAAGCGTGTCATGGAGCGAATGCCCGCCAGGTGGCGCTGTGATTCCTACTCTGGTGGCAGCTCCTGGGCTCCTTTTTTCCGCGATTCCTACTGTGGTGGCAAGAGGCGAGTTGGAGGATCCCGCAGGTCGAGAGCAGAGGACAAACTCAAAAGCACGTATCTGATGAGCAGCGGCTTTCCACAGTTACCAGGGACTCCATTGCCTTCACATCAGCCCCTCTGGTGCAAGAACTTTTACTCTCTCTGTTTCACAGAATTGAAAAATACTAATCCAGCTTCCCTAACAAATAGGTTTGTTTGGTTTTTGTTTGTTTGTTTTTTTGTTTTGTTTTGTTTTGGAGTTTACTGTGTCCAGACCCCGGGATGGGCGCTGAGGCGAGAGCAGTGACTAAAAGTACCTGATGTCCTAGTTTGGCATCTGGTAGGGAAGGAACAGAGCATGGCCCACTGGCTGGACATGTGAGCAAGACCACAGTAAACGCTGTCAGAGGGGTACAGAAGCGATGAGTCCAGGCCCGTAGGACCGAATCAGGTCTCAGCACTCCTAGCTGACCTGTACAGCCTGAATGGAGGCCAACCCAGCCCTGCAGGTACGCTTTCCAGAGAAGGGAACGCAAATGGAATGACCTCACACGTGAACGAGGGACAGTGGGCAGGTGAGTGCCTCAAAGCCAACAAGGCACTCTGCGAGGAGAACAGAGGCCTTCGCTGTCCCGCGCCCCAAGGCTGCATTGTGGGGGTGTGCCTTCTCCCCCACTCAGAGGAGGCTGCCTGGGTAACAGAGATCGCTGGCCGTGGCTGCAGAACCGAGCAGAGGTGCCCTAGAGACGTCACTGCAATCAACCATGACAATGGCAACTTAGTGGAGGAAATGGAGATGGAAAGTCATGTACAGCTCTTGGACTGTTTTGGAGTTAAAAAAAATGTGAAGAAATAAACAAAATCCTTATCAACAAAATGAGTCTGGTGAATGAATGCCAGACCCTGTGATGTCTTCATTCTTGCTTTATCAGAGAGCTATCTATAGATAAGGAACAGGGGCAGAGAGAGCAAACAGTTTGCCCCAGGCCCCATAACTGATAAGTGACAGAACCTGGGCTTAAAGAGCAAGGCTTTCTGGCACTTGGGGGATAGGGGAGTTGTTTAAGGACTCTATTCAAAGAAGAGGATGGAAAGCAGACAGGAAGCTGCCCAGGCACCAGGCAACCTGCAGCTGGGACGCCAAGCCCAGAGTCCCTCAGCTAAGCATTTCCAAGGCAACCAGGTACAACCCTCAAGCATGGGGTCACCTGTTCCTTCAACACTGGGAGCATCTCCGTAGGAGGTTCCGATTCCTTTCATTGGTGAGACCCTCGTACTTAAGTTCTTTTGACTGTCTGTCTCCTGGGTCCCCTAAACACAGAGCCATTTCCCATCCAGACTCATTAGGATTGGTCGTTGACAGTCAGTAGGGACACTAATGAAGCAAATACCATGTATCCAAAATGCCAACAACAACAACAAAACCAAAACCAAAACCAAAACCAAAAACAAAAACAAAAACTGAGCAAGGAAAATGAATTAAAAGTGACTGGTTAGCAGCGTGTTTGCTTCTTTTGCTCTTTCTCTTCCTTCCTCCCCTGCCCCACCTTTTTGCTCTTGAAACAGGGTCTCTTCGAAGCCCTGGTTGATCCAGAACTCACTTATGTAGACCACCCTAGCCTTGAACTCACAGATATCCAATGTCTGCCTTCCAAAAATTGGGATTAAAAGTGTAGAGTGCGGTGTCTGACCCACCTTGTTTGTTTGTTTGTTTGTTTGTTTTTGATTAATATTTTAGATGAGCATAAAAAGCAGTGTGCTTCATCACAGCATCTTCAAGCATATGTGTCATTACACTTTGTTCTCACCTCCCCTCCCCCACTGCCCACCATGCTCTCCCCCTCCCTCACTGCCCACCATGCTCTCCCCCTCCCTAACTGCCCACCCTGCTCTCCCCCTCCCTCACTGCCCACCCTGCTCTCCCCCTCCCTCACTGCCCACCATGCTCTTCTTCCCCTCCCTCACTGCCCATCATGCTCTTCCTCCCCTCCCTCACTGCCCACCATGCTCTCCCCCTCCCACACTGCCCACCATGCTCTCCCCCTCCCTCACTGCCCACCATGCTCTTCTTCCCCTCCCTCACTGCCCACCATGCTCTTCTTCCCCTCCCTCACTGCCCACCATGCTCTTCTTCCCCTCCCTCACTGCCCACCATGCTCTCCCCCTCCCACACTGCCCACCATGCTCTCCCCCTCCCTCACTGCCCACCATGCTCTTCTTCCCCTCCCTCACTGCCCACCATGCTCTTCTTCCCCTCCCTCACTGCCCACCATGCTCTTCTTCCCCTCCCTCACTGCCCACCATGCTCTTCTTCCCCTCCCTCACTGCCCACCATGCTCTCCCCCTCCCACACTGCCCACCATGCTCTCCCCCTCCCTCACTGCCCACCATGCTCTTCTTCCCCTCCCTCACTGCCCACCATGCTCTTCCTCCCCTCCCTCACTGCCCACCATGCTCTTCCTCCCCTCCCTCACTGCCCATCATGCTCTTCCTCCCCTCCCTCACTGCCCATCATGCTCTTCCTCCCCTCCCTCACTGCCCACCATGCTCTCCCCCCTCCCTCACTGCCCATCATGCTCTTCCTCCCCTCCCTCACTGCCCATCATGCTCTTCCTCCCCTCCCTCACTGCCCACCATGCTCTCCCCCCTCCCTCACTGCCCATCATGCTCTTCCTCCCCTCCCTCACTGCCCATCATGCTCTTCCTCCCCTCCCTCACTGCCCACCATGCTCTTCCCCCGCCCCCCAGCTGGCTCCCTTCTTTCCTCAAGCTAATCTGCTTTCTTCTGAGACCTCTTCCACTGCCCTGCTGACTTCCCGTCAGAACTCCCTTCAGGGTTCTTCCTCTTCTCTCAGGATCCTTTTTCAGTCTCGTGACCCATGCATGCACATATATAGACACATGAACATAAACACACACAGGGGCCATTTTAAATCTTGTTTCCACATATAAGAGAAAGCATGCGGTATTGGCATGTCTGCTGCAGCATCATGGTAGGTTTTGATTTTCCGGAAAGCCTGGTGTGGAAGTTGCAGTATTAGCATTGTTAGCTCCCTGCAGATGAAGCCACCGTGGTCTGAGGGAGAATTTAGATGATCTAACCCTCCTAATGCCGTGACCCTTTAATTATGTTAATTAATGTTGTGGTGAGCCCCCCAACCATAAAATTATTTTCATTGCTACTTCATAGCTGTAATTGTGCTACCTTTATGATGTAAGTGTCTGTGTTTTCCGATGGTCTTAGATAAAAGGGTCGTATGATCTCCCAAAAGGGACATGACCCCACTCCAAGAGAGACAGGAGAGCGAGGAGCAGCAGTCTGATGCCTGAACTTAGCCTACTGGAATGGCAGATGGGAAGAAGAAGGAGATGGCGTCTCAGAGAGGTGCTGGGAACAGTATGCCCCTGCAGCTGCCTCCTACACTTGTCCCCAGAAAAGAAACACAAGTTCTCACAGGGTAGAAGTCCTATCTGTAGTGACTTTCCTGAGTTTTTAGGAGATACTTCCTAAACGCAGGTGACAGTAGGCTGTTTCAGACCCAACTAGTGAATGGTCCAACTTTGCTGAAGACCAGTTCCTTAAATAGAACCTAAAGTCTCTAAATGACACTGGTATTTCTACTTCTGAACTGCTTCCCTTGGGCATCAAGATGGCTCAGTGGGCGGAGGCAAGCCTGATGAGCCGGGGAAAACCAGCTCCTGAGAGCTGTCCTCTGACCTCCACACATACGCATGCTACACATGCGCTTTCTCTGTGCCTTCCCCCCTTTCAGTAAATAGGTAAATAAATAAATACAAATTTGTCTTGAGCTAGGTGAATGGATTTACTCAGTTACTGGGAAGGACAAGCTGGGAAATGTTGGAAGTCCAAGTGTCGGAAGCAGCCTAGGCAACTTAGTAAAATCCAGCTTTCTAAAAACAAAAACAAAAAATAAAACAACCCCCCCCCTTTTATGAAACCATCACAGATAAATAAAAAGATCTAATAACAAGTGTATTTATTTCCATTATTTACAAAAACATTAAAAATGACCAAAAGAGGGTGCTGGAGAGATGGCTCAGTGGTTAAGAGCATTGTCTGCTTTTCCAAAAGACTAGGGTTCAATTTCCAGCACTCACATAACGGCTTACAACTGTCTGTAACTCCAGTTCCAAGGAATTTGGTATGTATACCAATGTACATAAAAGAAAATAAAACAAATTATTTTTAAATGACCTAAAGATTCATCAGTAGCATAATTATTTAAGTAACCTGCAGAACAATAAAGATCAGATATTGCCCAACCATAACAATTAAGCCTCCCGTAGCCAAAACCGAACAAAACAAATTTCACACCTTATACAAAAATACAACTTTTAGAAAAGAATATGGAATAAAGCTTTAAGATCAAGGTTTAGGCAAAAATAGCCTTTTAGACTTCAGATCGAAAGGACAACTTGTTCTGGTTTTATTTCTGTTGCTGTGAGGAAAACACCCTAACAAAAAGCAACTTAGGGAGGAACGGGTTTATTGCATCTTACAATTCCATGTTACAGACCGTCACTTCGAGGAAGTTAAGGCAGGACCTTCAAACATCTAGTCACATCATGTCCTATCACGTGGGAGGAGAGTTTTAATGAAGGATTGTCTATGTTGTATTGGTCTGTGAGCCTGTCTGTGGGGATTGTCTTCATTAAGTTAACTGACGTGGGAAGGCTCAGCCCAGTGTAGGTGGCACCATTCCCTAGGTCAGGAGATCTGAACTGCACAGAGAACTAAACAGAGAAATCAAGCTGAGCATGAGCAAACAGCGTGTGTATGTGCGCTCATTCCTCTGTGCTCCTGACTGTGGATGCCTTACCCATGGTCACCAAGCAGGCTCAGGATCCATTTCGGTAGATGGCTGGTATGTCTAACACTATGCTACTTGTGGGACATGAAGTCCCCCTTTTATGAACACGGAGCATAGAGAAGACTATGCTCTGGCCCTGGTGTGGAGTCCTTTGGGAGCCACAATCACTCTCACTCAGGGGAGACTGCACACAGCCACCCATACACTCATCATGCTCATACTCCTTGGGGAGCCCAAATCTGCTCTCCTGGCCATTGTGGAGATATGCCAGTGCGGAGGGGCTGAGGAAGAGAGGGGTAGAAGGAAGGAGACAGGTCCTGGTGGGAGTACAGAGGGAACCCTGTGTGAGTCACCTCTCCTCGGACCTCAGCTTCCCCATTTAAAGGTGCTGAGTGTCTACCCCAAATCACTTCAGAGCTGATGCAGGGATTGGGGCTGGGAGAGGACTCAGACAAAACGGGACCCACCCATGACAGAAAGCAGAGAACGAGACAGAGGCTCTCGTCATATAAAATGGTCACCCTTCCTTCCGTCAATTCCCACCCCCTTCCTTTCTTCTTTCTTGGTTAAGGGTCAGGGAGATAGGTCAGTCTGAGTCTAGCTCTCAGGAGTGCTTGTGATGGTGGTGATGAAGCTGGGAGTAGGGAGAAATGGAGTCACCTCAGCCTGCAGGACACAAGGAATGCCTTACGGCAGAAGTGGTCTCGGTAGAGGATTTGAAGAAAGATTAAGAGCGTGCCCGAGTGGACATAGCAGACATATAAAGGCTCAGAATCTTAACTTTCAGCAAGGACCGAAAGTCTGAATAAATGTCTAAGAGCATACCTGCGCTCTGGGTACACAGTCACACAGGGGAGCTAGCCCTGAGGGACGAGACAGAATCTGCTTCTCTGGATTCCAGTTGCACAATTCCTCTTGGTTATTGTGCCCTGGCCCAGATGGAACAGAAGCCAGAAGCAAACTGATCAGGACATTTGGCTTAGGAGGGCTAAGGGAATTTACCTCAGGCAGGATGAAGATGAACTGAAAAGGCCAAAAGCTCAGAAGAGGAAAGATAAAATTCAGGTAGTGTTGAACTGGCACAGGAACACGCAGTAGCTATGTTATGAAAACCTACTGAGGCCAGGAATGCATGCCTGTGACTCTGGGAACACCAGGACCTCAAGACCTGCCTGGCCCACGTGAGACCATGTCTCAAAACACACCAGCATCACCAACAGGCAGAAAAGCCCACTGATTGGCTGGGTTCGCTAATGAGGATGGAAACCAATTTTGAAAATCTTTTGAATATATTGGTACTTTAATTTCAGACAGTGAGAGAATTAACACAGGATTGTAAAGAAATCACTAAGTCCCATACCTAGTCATGATACCGCCTGCCCCAGATCTGTGGTGCTCAGTTCTCGCAGGGTCCATTGGGCAAGATGCACACCAGCAAGTTTAGAGTCAGGAGAGTTCTGCAGCTGAGAGCCCGTCGTCCTAACCCAGCCTGTGGACCTGGAGCACACTCACACCTTCCGAGGGACGGTCTACACACTTATTCTGACCTTGGACACTTAACCAAAATTGGCAAAAAGTTCCATCCCTCTTCCCAGCCGAATCATTATTGATTCGGCTCTTCCTTTCCCGGAAGCCACTAACTCAGTGGCATCTGGTCTGAGCTGGCATAGCAGCCTCTCTAGCCAATGGCCTTGGGGACCGTGAGTCACTCAGTGGCTGTTTCTAGACCAGTTCTTATCTAGTCATTCTGACATTTGAGCAGACGTGTCACTGTGTCTCCTAGCAATCACCCTTTCTCCTGCTTCCTTCTGCTCCACATCCCTGTGGCTTCAGTTCAGGCTGAGAGCTAAGAATTAAAACCAAATCAGTGGGGCTGGAGAGATGGCTCAGTCAGTAAAGGGCTTAGTTAAGTATGAGGACCTGGACTGTGTGGGAAAGGCCAGGCTTAGCCCTGTAAGCCTGTAATTTCAGTGATGGAGAAGCAGTCACAGAAGGGTCCCTGGGGCTTGCTGGCCAGCTAGTCTAGCTGGATCAGTGACTTCCAGCCAGGTTCAGTGAGAGAGCCTGTGGGAAAAACAACAACAACAACAACAACAAAACAATGGAGAGTGATTAAGGAAGACAATTGACATGGACCTTTGACCTACACACACACACACACACACCCACACCAAAACAAAACTCACAACTTACTCATGAGTTCATGAGTCCCCGTCAGAGTCTGAGGCTCTGGGGAAAAGTGTTGAGTATAGGCTCAACAAGTCCATTCCCACCTGAGAGTCTTTGTGCCAGGCCCTGCTGCCCCCCAGGCTCCGAGGCACACATGTGCCCCCCTCCGCCTCCCAAGTGGGACCTGAAGAGGTGCCACTTCCCTCCTAGAGGCTCACCAGGAAACACTAACATACGGGAACTCTTCTTCAGGGGCCACAAACATTCAAACCACAGAGCACAGGAACCACACGGCTGAAAGTGCCAGCCCCAGTCAGCTGTCATTTATCAATGACCATTTCCCCAGGAACAGCCTAGAAGAAACGGTCACAGAAATCCAGGGCCCTAGTTCAGGTCTTGACATGGCCTCCCGCGCTAAAAGGGAAAGGACAGATTTCCTCTCTGATACTCATTTATCTCCTAAAGAACTTTCTGCATAAACACAGTAAGTCAACAGAGACACAGAGGAAGAAACAGTTCTCATTTCAGCTGCAATGAAATCTCACAACCCCGACCCTCAGCGGGGTGTACTCATGGTCTGCTCACTGGGTTTCCCAGCACACACACACACACACACACACACACACACACCATGCGCTCCCCAACCTCAGATACCATGAAGAAACTGAGTGAAATCTTTGCTAAGATGGCCAGCACGGGAGACATTTTTTTATACCACAGACTAAAATGAAAAGTCAAAATATTTTTCTTCGGTCTAAACTATGTGTGCTTTAACCAGGAGTACCTGTGACTCACTCAATTAACAGAAGTTTTTAAAAGAGGAGTCTACTATATTCTATTGCCTTAAATTGCGTTTGCTTATTTATCTGAGACAGGGTCTTACGTAGCCCAGGTCAGCATGGAACTAGACATGTAGTAAAGGCTAGCCTTGAACTCCTGACCTTTCTGCTTCTGCCTGCCAAGTGCTGGGGTTATAACTGTGTGTCACCATGCCCAGCTGTTGTCTGTCTTGAATTCTGCAGTCCCTCCAAGTACTGTGACCTCCCAGTGCCCTGGCCTGAGCTGTCAGTGAAGGGGTCACAGCTGATTCCAGAATCAGGCACACAGAGCAGGTGCCAGGAGAGATGCAGAGCCAGCCTGTTCTGCCATCCAGGCTTTTTCCAGGTGGTCTCTGCAGGGTCCTGGGCATTTGGTTCCCAGGGATGCAGACCCTAGTGAAACCAGACTCTGGCTTAGGTCAGGGAAGCAGGTGCAGGGCCCAGAACGACAGCAGGGCAGCCTCCTCCCAAAAGCAGCACCACACTCACCTCCAAGGAGCAGTCTCTATCCTGCAGTAAGTGGTGTTTGATTTGGGGTTTCCTTTGTTCAGTGCTAGTTTGGCAAGAGAGTTAACACCAGTGAGTCACAGAAAAGGAATGCAAGGCTACAAGCAGCCCTGGGTATTAGTCGGGATCTGGGTCACAGTGACTTGGGTCTGTGACCCAAGTGCCCCACCTAACAGGGCATGCATTTCCTTGAAGCTCTGTGCACACAATGTCCTCCTCCCAGCTGAACACCCTTTTAGCCCGAGAAAGTTCCCAGGACAAAGCTGATGCCAATGTTAGGCTGTCCCGGGGGTCTGCCCCCTTCTTCTAACTATAGTGGAGGACTAGGCATAGTACTGGGCAGCCTCTCTGCAGCCAGGTGTTCCTTTAGAGCCCCAGACACCTCCCACATCTCATCCCAGGGTAGGCGAAGGCCAAAATTTCAAGGGATATTGTTTTGGGGAGGGGTTGGGTTTTTGTTTGTTTGTTTGTTTTGTTTTTTGAGACAGGGTTTCTCTGTGTATCCTGGGCTGTCCTGGACTCGCTTTGTAGACCAGGCTGGCCTCAAGCTCACAGAGATCCGCCTGCCTCTGCCTCCCTGAGTGCTGGGATTATGGGCTTGAGCCACTGTGCTTCAAGGGATATTGTTGAACCTTAGAATCATAATAGTTTAAAAATGTCAGTTCATCATATGGCTAATTAACTGTTTCAATAATCGTGCTTTGGCCTCAGAAGGAAGTTCCTAAGTGGTCTCTGAGCAGAGTAACAACTGGCTGTATCCTGCTGTTTGCTGTGCCTATGCCCCTTACCCTTGTGCAGGAGAGAAGGGGGATGAAAAGAGCCAAGGGGCAAACAAAGCTTACTTTCTATATTTTCCCCTTGGGACTGTACCCTCGCGCATGTGTGTGTGTCTGTGTGTGTATTTATGCGCGTGTGAGTGTGTTTGTGTGTGCAGGGGCCTTTATCCACTAAACCATCTTGCCAGCCTAATGCCACTGCTGTAAACATACCTTGCCATGGGGATCTGCGTGTTGGAATCCACAAAGCCACGTGACAAACGAAGAGGAACGTGTGCAAGAGTTTAAGTCGTGAAAGGTGAGTCGGGGCTCACGGGAGCTTCTGTGAAGACTCCCGAAAGCAGCATCTGCTCCAGCACGGGGCACGGTACCTGTGCCTGTCATCCCGACACTTGGAGGGTTGAAGAAGGATTCCCAAGTTCTATCCCAGCCTGGGCTACATAGTGAGACTCTGAACCAAACAACAACAATGAAACATGAAGAGGATGGGACGGGAGGCCTGGGGAGGTTAGTCACTAAACAAAGCATTTATGCAAGCATGAGTTTCTGAGTTCAAGTGCCCAGACACATAGCATGAGACTCTGTGGTGCACTCCTACAGGTAGATGTGAAGTAGAGACAGGAGGATCACCCCAGAAGCCAGTGGGTCAGCTAGCCTGGCATATACCGTGGGAAAACAATAGAGAGAGCCTTTTGCTAAGTGGAAGGTGAGGGCAGACAGCTAAGGTTGTCCTCTGACCTGCATGCTTACACTGTGTTACATGTACACCACATCTCCACACAGGTGTGTACACACACACAAACACACACACACTGCTGGGGTACAGCTCCCTTGATAGAGTGAGTAAGAAGAGTAAGAAGCTCTGGGTTTGAATGTTAGCACTGCATAAACCAGGTTTGCTGGTCTAAGCCTGAGATCTCAGCACTTAGGAAGTGGAAGAAGGAGGATCAGAATTTCAGGGTCATCCTTGGCTACATGGTGAGTTCAAGGCCAGCCTGGAATACATGAGACCCTGTCTCAAAAAAAAAAAAAAAATCTGTAAAAAATCTGCCACTTTTCACTGGTGACAGGAGGTGCTGGTTTGGTGGCTTTAGCAGCCGCTATCTTTTCCACTGGGCTCAGTTCTAGGGAAGCTGAGGGCACAGACAGAGAAGCCCTGGCAATACTTCCTCTTGTATTGAAGTAGATTTTGAAGAAGTCTAAACCTTAGGTAAGATTTCTCTCTTGGATACATGTGTTTATGATGAGTGAGTGACATCGAGGTCTCGCACTGGGGAGGAGGTACAAAGCCGCTGTTTGTAGGGTGTGGTGTGGCTCAGTGGCAGAGCTTGTGTGAGGCTCTGATTTGGCCCTCAGCGCTGGAAAGGACATGTGCTGCAGATTAAAGGTGCTAGGTGATGTGACCAGCACTGGCAACAGGTGACCAGACTGAGAAAGACCTAAAGAGGCTGGCTTGATTGTTTATAGTGCTGTGAATTGAACCCAGGGTCTCAGAACTGCTAGGTAAGCACTCTGCTACTGAATTGTGTCACGAGCCCTTCTGATTGTATGAGCTAGGCAGAAGCTCCTTAAACTGTCCGGTTGGCCTCGAACTTGCCATCCTCTTATCTTAGACTCCCAAATTGCTACAACCTGTATTTATCTGTTTAGTATGTGTATGTGAGTGTTTCCGTGTGTGTGTGTGTGTGCGTAGGTCAGAGGTCAGAGGACAATTCCAGGTGTTGTTCTTCAGATGTGTCATCCTTTTTTGAGATTAGATCTCTCACTGGCCTGGAACCCAGCACACCCCAGGGGGATCTACCTCTCTGCCTCAGGGATCCAGGACCTATCACAAGGCCTGCCAGGCCCTAAGTGGGGTCAAAAGGCTTATGAATCAAACAGAAAAAGTGTCAGGTCTGGAGGCTGGGATGAAACCGGGTGACTCTGCCTGTATTTCCGAGTGGTGAATTTATTTCAGAGAGAGTTTATCATAACAAGGCTGCGTGTGAAGACATTTTATGAGGCCCATGAAGGGCTTCCTCTTTGTTGCTAGCTCCCTCGAAGCCTGAAACTCCTCCTGAGTTTAGGGAGCTGGGCTGCTGTCTCTGACCTCTGGGTCAAGCTCCAGAATGCTGTGTGTGAGCGATGAATAGACAGAAGCAGCAGAGTCTTGAGGGGACAAAAGCTCCAGGCTCCCTACAGCTCACGTGGTGCTCTGCCACCACCTGCTGTGTGACCAGATGCCTTTGCCTTTCGTGTTGCACAAATTATTGTTGAATGGGGGCTATTAATGGGATGTCTCGGTTGAAATCCTGAGCCAAGAAGTGACAGTGGCTTCTAGGTCGTAAGGATGGCGACCTCATGAATGGGATAGGTGCCCAGTAAAAGCACCACAGAGAAACCTCTCAGCCGTCTTTCTTCCACGAGGATACAATGATTCTACAACAGCTTGCCAACAGGGAAGAAGGCCTCACCAGAACACAACCATGATGGATTCCAGTCTCCAGAACAGCGCTGGTCAGCCTACTTGGTTTGGCACTTTCAGCGGCTGGGTCTGGGATTTTGGTATAGCAGCCAGAATCAAGACAAGGGCATCGGAGTCCATTTTACCCTGTGTTAAAACAAACAAACAAGAAACCACACTGAACATCGGCTCTGTGCAAGTTGCACAGAGTAAATGATGAAGACAGTGTATCCTCAGGAGAGCGCAGCCTGGAGGTAGAAACAGCCTCATGATACAGAGCCCCTCCAGAAGACTGGGAATCTCCTGAGGGCCAGCTGTGCCCGGGCATTTATACACAATAAATTCAATGTCCCCCTCATAGAGGTATCCCACTACTCTCAAGGTCTAGCTGTGAATCAAGAGCTCCGGAGGCTAGGTGACTTGGCAGGGAAAGCAAAGAGCAGAGCTGCTGCTAGAACCCATGTTGCTTGGCTCAGAAGTCAGCACTCTGTAACTCCAGGATTAAAAACAAAGATTAGTATGCTATGTATGAAAATATCCTAAAGAAATACCATTTTATGTGCTTACTAAAACATTAATAAAAAAAGAAAATGTAGATCAAAAACAGTAAGTAAAGGGGCTAGAAAGCGGCTCAGTTGGCAGAGTGACTGCCTTGCATTCATGAAGCCCCAGGTTCAATCCCCAGCAGCACAGCATAAGCTGGAGGCGGTGGTGCATGGAGGCACAGGATCGGAGGCAAGCCTGGGTTACATGGGATCCAGCCTCAAAATACAATAAAAATGAATAACAAAGTAAAAAATAAGAATTTGGGAGAATCTATGACCATTTTCTTCCTTAGAACTGGGTTTTAATAATTTTATTGTGTGTGTGTGTGTGTGTGTGTGTGTGTGCGCACACACATCCAGATACCACAGAGTGTGTGAGGAGGTCAGAGGACAACCTGTAGGAGTCAGATTCCTTCTGCCATGCAGAGCCTGGTATGGAACTCAAGTCGTCAGGTATGGTGTCCTTCTTAGGTCTCTAGATGGGTTTCTTTATTACTGCTATTATTATTGTTATTACTTACAATTTATTCACTTTGTATCCCAGTTGTAGCCCCTCCCTCACTCCTCCCAGTCCCACCTCCTCCCGCTTCCTCCCCTATTCCTCTTCCTCCCCTATTCCTCTCCCCTAGTCTGCTGACAGGGGAAGTCCTCCTCTGATACTGTCTGACCCTAGCCTATCAGGTCCCATCAAGACTGCCTGCATCTTCTTCCTCTATGGGCTGGCTAGGTCACCCCACCAGGGGGAGTGATCAAGGAGCAGACAACCGAGTTCATGTCAGAGACTGTCTCTGCTCCACTTACTAGGGAACCCACCTGGAGACTGAGCTGCCTATGGGCTACATCTGAGCAAGGGGTCTAGGTCCTCTCTGTGAATGGTCTTTGGTTGATGCATCAGTTTCTGCAGTTCCCCCTGGGTCCAGCTCTTATGGGGAAGAGCCTTGAACTCATTGGCACAGGAGACAACTTCCTGAACAGAACACCAAGAGCTCAGGCTCTAAGAGCAACAATCAATAAAGGGGACCTCATGAAACTGAAAAGCTTCTGTAAAGCAAAGGACACTATCATCAAAACAAAATGACAGCCTACAGACTAGGAAAGGATCTTCACCAACTCTACATCTGACAGAGGGCTAATGTCTAGACGGGTTTCTTTAGCAATTGTCTTTATCCCCTGGGCCATCTTCCCAGCTAATGATTGACTCTTTGGAGGACAAAGAGGAGGCTTGTGTGTGACTAAGAAAGATTAAAGTGGGAAGAAGTAGCAGAAGCAGTAGGTGTTGTGGATTCAGGTGGCATCATGCAGGGCCTTGGCATGGTTTGGAGGGCAAACGGGGTCATTAGAGGAATGTAAGCAGGCTAAGGACTTGGCCGTAGTCTCTTGAGCCCAAGCACAGCACACTGGCCTAGCTGAAGAGACTTGTCCAGAGACCTAACAGTGTCAGTTACCTCTGAAGCCGAGAGTCAGTTACAAACCCTGGTCTCCCATCTCTCCAAGGGATAAAAGCAGAACTTTTAGTCAGCTTTGACGCCCACACTCTGACCACAGCACCACCATGTCTCCTCCGAGGAAGTTACCACTTTTCATTTGGCCAGCTCTCATGCTTGCACATACATACCTGTGGTTTACTGTCTACACACCAGAGAGTCATAATGTTAAAACTGAATTCAAGCTGGTTGCCCAGGCTTAAACCTTCCACCTGTGCTCTTCCCACCCCTCTAGGACTAAGGACTATGGATGGTCTATGTGCCCAACCGTAGATTTGCTAGGTGAGGAGGGTGCACTGACCGGTTCTCGCAAACACAAAGATTAGGGGGCATCATTTTTTAACTCATAAGATAGTCATGTGTTCACTGTTTGGGGGCACTAAGCCAGACTGTCTCAGTTCAAGTCTCCTCTTCGACTTGCTGGAGGTTTGCCTTCAAACACAGTGCTTAGCCTTGGGGCTGAGATATAGCTCAGCAATTAAGAGCATGCTCTGCTCTTCCAGAGGACCTGAGTTTGGTCTCTGTCTTAGTTTGCTTTCTATTGCTATGATAAACACCATAACTGCAAGCAACCTGGAGAAGAAGGGCTTTATTTCTCCTTACAAGCATAGTCTTTCATGAAGGGTGGTCAGGGCAGAAACCTGGAGGGCAGGAACTGAAGCAGAGACCATGGACGAATGCTGCATATTGCTGTGCTCGCTCTGTGGCTTGCTCGGTGTACTTTTTTTTTTATACACCCCTATCTTACAAACTGACCAGGGATGGCATTGGCCAAGTGGGCTGGGCCCTTCCACATCAATTATCAATCAAGAAAATGCCCTACAAGTTGGCCCACATGCCACTTCCGACAGGGGTGTTTTCTCGGTTGAGGACTCCTCCTCTCCATGGACTCTAGCTTGTGTCAAGTTGATAAAATAAAACCTACCCAACACAGTTCCCAACAGCCGCCTCAGCGGGCTCACAGTCTCCTGGAACTCGATCTCCAGGGGGAGTTAATGCCCTCTTCTGAACTTCAAGGGCCTGTGCTGGCATGTACATATACCACCTTCCGCACACGTACATATCATTAAAATAGTTTAAGTTATTTACCTTTTTTGTGCCTTGCTTTCTCATTACAATGGAAATAATTAGGTATTTCAGTGATAGATTTATAGTAGATACTGAAGGACTCCACATAAAATATGGATAAAGTATCTGAAGAAGTTCCCGGTACCTGTGAATTATTACCAAGTCATGTCATTACTGACATCTACATATGTAATAAGGAAAGCAAATAGGAGAGAGAGCTGGATGCCTCCCATGAAGACACCTGGCATAGGAGATAAAACGCTATCTTTGGAGGACTTGCCTGAATGGCCCTGAAAGTCTATTTCCCCACCTGAAAGTGAAGATAATCCTTTGGAATTTGACTGCAGTGCCGTTAACGTTAACGAAGGGGACCACCCGTGTGGGCTGTCAGTGTTTGGCATGGGTCCCAGAACCTATTCAAAGGCAAAGAATGTTGCTTCCTCTCTGTCTTCTCCCCAGTGGCCTATGAGCTTGCCAGCACAGCATCCATAACTGCGCCCCATCTGCCCACACCCCTGATTCCAGCAGAGCCTGGTTAACAAATAATGAGCATGTGTGTACAGCCAAAGCCGCCATTGCTGTGTTCCACAGCACTGCCCCCTTGGCTGTGTTCTTTCTGCCAGAAACCTCATTGACAACATAGTCATGGGTTGCAGCCGCCGCCTGCTGATGTCTCTACTCAGGAAGGGCTTGTCCTCTGGCTGTATCAAGCATCATAGGAGACCTGACATTACTGAGATCATGCCCCCGCTTTGCTCAGATGTCTTTATGCTCCTCTTTGTCTGCTCCCTGGCCCCTGTCCACCTGCACTCCCATCCTCCTCAGGACAGTGTTTAAGGCTCACCACACCCCTGGCTGTCTTGGCCATGTCTCCTCTCTGCCCCTCCTGCCCTTCTGCTCCACAACACACCCCCAGACAGCAACTCCTTGGACTTTGGCATCTCTGCCCTGCCAGGGTAGTCTTCCCAGAGCACTGCACACCAAGACTCCAAGGTTTTTTCCTCACATCCCCACAGCACTTCTATGCATGACTTCTCACACTTGGGCCACCTAGGGCCTTATGCAGTGCTTGTCTCCATTTGTGACTCAAGTGGCATTCAAAGAATACAAGATTGGGAGCCTGCTCTCACTTCCTCATGCCTCCTGCATCTCCATTCCTCCCTTCTCTCTCACGCTTCTGCGTGTTTTCCTCAACACACACAAATGTAACCCACATTTAATAGATGAGGCTGCAGTCTTTGCAAAGTCTATTGCCATTTGTAAAGGTGTCCTGAAAGAGTCCTCCTGCCTCCCAAGTCTGCTGCTTTGGAGGGAGACCAACCCCACATAGTTTTGTCTGCGGGCTGAGGAGAGCCTTTGAGTAGGCTTTCCTTTTGTCTCAGCTCCACCCAGCAGCCTTGCACAAGCCTCTCATTGCCACATTCAGAGTTTATGCCACATTCCTCTTGGGCCTGATTTTGCCTCTCCACTCTCAGCTACTCCTCAGATGTCTCCTGAGCTAGGGTTAGTGCCAAACAGACCCAAACAGACTCTCTTCTTTTGGAGAAGCGAGTTAGGGTCTCCATAGGTAAACACAGGCTGACCTGACCTCAAATGTTTAGCGGTGCTTCAGCCTCCAGAGATGGGATTACAGGTCCTCGTTTGCCCCGTTCTATTTCTGACCTTTAAACCATGATAACTATTTTCCCCTTTTCTCTCTTTCCCAAATGATGTTTGACACAGTTACCTCTGGGCAGAGAAGGTGGCTGATGGCAGGGACATTGATATCAAGTGTAGCCTCACAAATATGACTGACATCTTCTGGGTTTCTAGACAGCGCCCTATGGCTGCTTGCTGCTTATGTGCTAGACTGAGATCCAGGTTTGTTTCTGACTCTCCTGAGTGCTCCCATAAGCCACACCTAAAGACACTCTCTGTGAGGAAAGTAGGTCATTTTCATTATTCAAAGACATCTCTTTGAGAAAGTCACCACAGGGCTAAGTTTCAGAGTAGGTCACCAAATTTATTTCGGCTATCAAGAATACACACACACACACACACACACACACGTATGTATGTATACACACCCATATTGCTGGATAGGACGTCTTCCTTTTGTCTTTAGAACAGGATTTTCAAGATTTGTCACTTTGTTCTACTTTGCTCTTAGTTCTGCTGCTGTGGTATGAGGGATCCCCTGCATGGAAGAAGGCTGAGAGGGGTCAGAACCAGCAGATGATAGCTCCCTCTGGGAGTAGGGCTGTCCCAAGTCCCAAGAAGAGACCCAGGGTGCCAGAAGGGAGAAAGCTAAAGGAGAGAGGAAGTTAGCAGGAAATGGAGAGCAGTGAAACCATAGGAGCAGAGAGATGTAGGAGCAGAAAAATAATACACTCATAAAAGTCCTTAATACTCTACATCATATTTTTCTAGAGTAAGTATAGTAATCATATTCTTTTTTTATTTTGATACAGGGTCTCATTATATAGCATAAGCTGGTCTTGAACTCACAGCTCTGCTTCAGCTTTCCTGGTGCCAGATTACAGGTATGGGCTGCCATGCCAGCTTTTCTTTTTAAAATTGAGACAGGGATACAAACGCTGGCCAGCTTGGAACTTACTATGTAGACCAGGCTGGCTTTGAACACACAGAGAGCCACCTGTTGCAGCCTCCTGAGTGCTCGGATGTGTGTGCCACCGTACCTGGCCCCTAGGTTTTCGAAAAAATATATTCCTGAATATATTTCAATGAATGCTTCTTTCTTCTAAACACAGGCATGAATAAAGTACTCATAAACACGTTCTGGAATTGTGTATCCTTACAAACATATTATTGTGATGATCCCTTCCCACCTTCTCTATGCTCCCCTTTTTGTCGATTTCCCCCTTCCTCTGTCCCTCAGTCTCCCTTCATTTCCACGTCAAGTGGAGGTCCACCACCAATGTCCCCATGACAACAATCCAGCGTCTGTTCCTTTGAAGTGTGCCCTGCACCAAAGCACCATGTCCTCGGTTACACAGACTCGCTTGCACAGTTCAAGGGCAGTGAATAGACTGTTTCTCAGTGGAAGCATGCCAGTGTCACGCTGGGACTGAACGCAGCCATCTCTGGAAAATACCATCTGCCTTGAGTGCGTGGCTTTGTTTGGGGGGGGGCTCGCCCCTGCTAGGGTTCTCCCGAGCTACCTCCATAGCCCCTTGAGTAAGCTTTTGTTTTGCTTTTTGTAGTTCAGGCTAAGCTTGAACTTGTGACCCTGATTCAGCTCCCATGTATTTCAAACCAACACAGCCTCTACAAGCTCCAGATAAATCCTGACCCCACAGTCCACTGCCTTCCCCAAGGCATCCCACTAGGCTTTCCCTTCTAGCCCCACCAGTCCGGGCCCCCAACCTCCAGATCTCTGACGAGTTAGTGCAAAGCCATGGACCCTTACCTCCTTTCACCCCCTTGGGCCACCCACAGCTCTGCAGACCACTTGGGTTACTCTGTCATTTGCGGCTGTCAGCCTCCCTGGGAACTCTTTGAACTGAGACCTAGCTCTTTCATCCACGGGAACTTTAGGGCACCTCTCCAGGGACTTGCAGCACCCTTTATCTCAGATTACAGAAAACCTTCTTCTCCCAGTCCATGGCTTTGCCAAAAGAAAGTGACGCATTTAATGAAAGGATCGAGTCTCACCCAAGCCACTTCCCAATGCAGTGCCTGGGTTAGTTCCAGTTAAATGATTTGTTTTAAGATACTGCTCCGGGTGAGCCAAGCCATACCCTCTGTTTCATCTCTCCAGATTCCGACATCTGGTGTCATGCTGGGCCTGGTCTCCTTAGCTTCCTAAACACTGCACCACCCTCTTGGCTCTTTGAAGTTTAAGCAGCACTTTCAAACCCGTGTGACCTGTCCAACCACCAAGTGCTATTGGTGTCACTCTTCTGACTTTACAGAAATGAAAACCAAGGCCCAGAGATAAGAGATACACCCTGAAAGAGCCAAGTTCAACGTTTCCTGTTCAAGAGCCCTTACTTTCTGCTATTGAAGTCATCACTTCCTCCGTGAGGTCTCATTCAAGGCAATGGGCTGGCAGACAGCTTGGTGACGCAGCCTTTGAGTTTCAGTCTTTGCCTTAGAAATTGCATAGTTTTCATCGAGTTACTAATTTCCCAAATGCTGAGCATCTTGTATACATATGGGCCGAAATACCTAAAATAAAATAAAATAAAATAAAATAAAATAAAATAAAATAAAGAAAAAAGAAAAAAAAAGATTCGGCTGGGCTTGGTGACACAGGCCTATATTCCTGGCCACTAGGAAGTAGAGGTGGGAGAATAGCAAATCCAAGCTCTACCTGGGCTATAGAGGGAGCTCAAGGGCAGCCCAGGCAATTTAGAGAGCCACTGTCTCAAAATAAACAACAGGAAAACAAACAAAAACCCTGGGACTTCAGCCCGGTGGCAGTGCAACCTGTCTGGCATGCTTGGGGTCCTGTATTCAAATCCTAGGACTACAAAATAGAAGAAAGCAAAATAAAAAAAAAATAAATAAAGGATTTAGTGGGGAAAGGCTGGGAAGTTCAAGCTCAGTACTGTAGCCAGATGTGTTATTATCCGAGACTTACACGGTAGAAGGACACACCAGCTCCTAAAAACTGCTCTCTGACTTCTACACACACACCACGGCACAAGCATGCCTCCATCAGTGTGAGAAGTAAATTTCTGTTGTTTATAAATTGCCCAGTGTGAGATATTTTGTAATAACAGCTCAAATGTCTGGGCCTTTTGTAAACCCCCCCCCAAAAAAAAAAAAAAAAAAAACCAAACCAAACCAAACCAAACCAAACCAAACCAAAACCATGTTTTATATTTTACAAGGTAGAGATCAAATCTCAATTATCCTTGTTTAAATTACCAAAATGACTTTGGAAGGCTGGTGGGCAAGTTAACACTAATTGTCCAAGGAGGAAGAGAAGCGCCTCAATCAGCCGACTAATTCCAGTGCGCACACTTCATTAGCCCCGAGGGGAGTTTTGCCTGATTGGGAAGGAGCCCTACTGTTGAGCACAGGGGTGAAGTGCGTGCCACACTTGAGGGAGTTGGTTCTCTCCTTCCGCCATGGAGAGCAAACTCAGGCGTTCGGGACTGGTGGCAGGTGACTTTACCTGAGGGACCATCTCAATGGCCCAATTTTTGCAATCCAGTAGCACAAGAAACTTTGCTACTGATAGATTCAAGGAGAGGGGAATCTTTGCCTTCAGTTACATAGTCACTGATGACCTGGAGACCTCACTAGACTCCAAGGGATCGTTCCAAGCCAATGGTCAGACAGATGGCCCTGGTTAAACTAAATGTGTCATGACGGAAAGTCATGATTCTGGGAGAGGGACAGGCAGTAATAAGGGGTGGGGTATCTGAGGGATGAGAGGAAAAGAAGAGAGCCTGCTGGGGAGAGTAATACATACAGCACACACTGTATGTATGAATATATGTGAGCATGGGTAGGTACATGTTGACTAACAGAATTAATCAATGAAAAGTTCAAATCTCTGTCACACACACACACACACACACACACACGCACACGCATACTCTGATCTGATCTGAAGATGACTTTTCCTTAACCCCAAGACTCTGTAGTTTCTGAAGGGAACAAATATTTTATCAGTTTATGCATCAGAATTCAAGTGTTCTCTAGTTCCAATACAGAAAACCTCTGATGGTTGGGGCCACGGATGTAGTTGGCTGGTCAAGTGCCTGCCTGGCACCCAGAGTCCTGGGTTCAGGCTCCAGTGCATACAAGTGGGACACAGTGGCACAAACCTATAACACCAGCGTCCAAGGCAGAAGCAGGAGAAGCAGACTTCTATCACTGCATGACAAGTTTATATATATAGTCTAAGCTGCAAGAGAGCCTGTCTTGAAAACATGCTAAGGAACAGAAGTAAAAACAAAAAAACAAAAAACAAAAACAAAAACAAAAAAACCTTATTCTTTGATTTCCTGCTCTTTTATAAATGGGAATTTGCAGTGTCCTGTGAAGCCTTGGCTGAGGTTTGCAATAGCAAGGCCGAGATTGCACAAGGCATACATGGCTCCCAAGGGAACACAGAGAGCTGGCAGGGCCTGGTGGGCAAGATGGTGTGTGGGCTGCTGACCTTTGTCTTCCCCTGCCATAGGCCTCCACCCTAGCCAGAGCTGGACAGGGCGATGGTCAGATTCAGATTCTGGCTCAGCTGGGCTCGAGAGCTAACTGCTCTGGGCTGGGGCTCAGCTGCACTTGGAAGCTGGAGTACCCACAATGGGGCAGGAGGAGCTGCAGACCAGATCGTTTTAGTGTCCACCCTTCTGAGCTGGAAGGCAACAGATCTCAAAGGTCCCTCAGTGAGAAGATCCCAGGCAGCCAAGAAGCCAGAGAGGCAGCTGATGACGGGCAGCAGGCAGCACGGATGGCTCAAGGGAACGTTGGAGCAGTTCTGGACCCCAAAGCATGTCTGTTCTTTAAGGGGGCTTTTATGAATTATTACCTACTTAAGATACACACACACACACACACACACACACACACACACAGCACAGAATGGCATAATTTCCACACTCAACCAGCTTAGTAACATCTACATATTTTCTTATACAGACTGACTGCTGTTTCTAATGAAAAAAATTCAACATTTTCCAAAATCTAAAACCTTTTGAGCAGTGACTGGGTACCTCTTGCGCTCTTGTGGTGGGAATGCAGGTGAATCAAAAATATTGTACAGGGGCTGGAGAGATGACTTAGTGGTTAAGAGCACTGGAGGCCCTTTCAGAGGACCCACATTCCTTTCTCAGCACTCACACGGGGCCTCACAGCCATCTTTAACTCTAGTTGCATGAGACCTGACGCTCTCTCTCTTCTGGCCTGTTTGGACACGAGACATGCAAATGGCCCACACACACATATGCAGGCAAGACCTCAATACATATGAAATAAAATTATTTTTGGTTCCGAGAATTTTGGATAAGGGATAATCAACCTTTATTTGTTTCAGTTTTAGTTTCTTTGAGACAGGGTTCTTCTGTGCAGCCGTTGCTGTCCTGGAACCCACTCTGTAGACCAGGCTGGCCTTAAAGTCAGAGATCCACCTGCCTCTACCTCCCAAGCACTGGGATTAAAAACTGTGCACCACAACTTATCTGGCTTCTTTTTAGATTTAAAGTTACGTCAGTTAATTAGTTAGTGTGCATGGGTGTTCGCATACACGAGTGCATCCCACAGTATTCGTGAGGAGGTCAGAGGACAGCCTGCAGGAGTCACTCCTCTCTTTTCACTTGTGACTTTTTTTTAACCATATCATACTGTAATCTATCCAAGGTACCCCGATAGCAGTGGTTGTCGGCCTGTGGATTTTGACGCCTTTGGGGGGTCAAATGACCCCTCCACTGGGATATTCTGCATATCAGATGTATACATCATGATTCATAACAGTAGCAAAAGTACAGCTATGAAATAGCAAAAATAATTTTATGGTTGGGGGTCATTGTAACGTGAAAAATTATATTAAACCGTCGCGGCATTAGGAAAGTTGAGAACCACTGCTCTAGAGCCAGCCCATAATCTCACATATTAAAAAAGGAAAAGAACAAAGGTCTCTTGGGAGCCCACGAGCAATGTCATCCCAAAGGCCTCCAAGGCCCACAAACGGCTACTGCTAAGACTCTTACCCAGGACTCTTAGTGTGTTTTAGCTTTCCCCCCAACATCTTTCTGTTGGCCATTGTGCTTTAATGTATATTAAAATGCCCTCCTACTGAGTACTTAAAACCCAGCCTCAATGTCCTGAGATCATCTATTGTGATGAAGTCAGGAACCTCAGCTTTGCTGGAGTTAGGCCTCTGGGGCTTCAGGCAGCAGCTGGAGCTCTACCTCTGGCCTGCCCCACTCACTGCTGCTCACAGTCTTTTCTACCTGCTCCTCTCTGCTACCCCATGTGAATTATGTTGCCTCCCTGTTCCTTTGTTTTCTTATTTGTAAAATGAGAAGAGTGACTCAGTGCTTAGAGAGTATAGGGCCTGAGTTCAGTTCCTGGAACCCATGTTGGGTGGGTGGCTTACAACCATGTTGGGTGGGTGGCTTACAACCATCTCTAACTCTAGCTCTAGGGTACCTAATACCCTCTTCTTTAGGTATCTGAGTCTATGTGCGCGCACACACACACACACACACACACACACACACACAAAAGTAAAATACTTAAAAAAAACACAAGAATAGTGATACTTATATATATATAATTTTTTTTTTTTTTTAGAATTAACTGAAATTATGTATCTACATGGGTTCATTTAAATGCCTGGCTAGAATTCAATAAGTATTCCACAAACAATAGTTATAATAGTAGAAGTAACAATATGGGTCAATATATATTGTGTTCTTGCTATTGGATCAAACATTTTCCGTAGTGCCTGAGACTCATTATCACATTTACTCCCAACAGTAATTTTAATAGGGTGCTGCTAATATCCGTGTAATTTCAGGCGAAGGAGCTAAAGAGTTAGAGCTGGAAAAAGCCTCAGCCATAATGCAAGACCCTGCTGGGATATAGCGTAACTGACATAGTGCTTGTCCGGCATGCACAGGGCCCTGAGTTCAAGCACCAGGATGAACTGAAACAGACATGGTAAGCAGCACTCAGTGGCAATCCCAGCACTTGATGTAGAGGATAACAAGAATTATTGGAAGAGTTTGGCTGATTCATCAGTTGATACGTTTGACATCAGTTTGCTACCCTGTAAATAGTTGTCATTGTTTTATGCAGCTGAGACAACGCAGAAGAGATTGGCCAATGGTTTGGAGGCAGACAGGAGGTTCACTTCGCAACTACCACTGTTCTGGATACTGGAAACATACCAGGAGTCAAGATACTTTCCTTGTCCTGAGGCTGTCTGGATCCAGGCTCAGGGTTTCTGCAGACCATCTGTCTCACAGTGACTCATGTTGCTTGCTCAAAGCATACACTGTGGGGCAGTTTGCTTCTTCAGGTTTGTGAACTAGTACAAACCATAATTCTGCTGGGTAGTTTGAGGGCAGGTGATCAGTTTTGATGAGGACCACAGGAGCAGATGATCATAGTGCAAAGAGAGATGTTACAGAAGGATCAGGGAGAGTTTCCCCAGAAAGCATGCCCAGGAACAAGAGGAGACCAAGAGACCTTCTTAAAGGGAGAGAGAATATTTTAGAAATGTGATGAGATCTAAGAGGTGGCCGGAGCCAGGTGACAAAGAGCCTTGAAGATAATGTCAGGATGTTTGGACTTTATTCTATAGGTCATGGAAAATCATAGCTATTACTTGGAGAGGGATGGTGATAGTTTTGAGTTTAGGAGCAGGTTCTCTGGCAGATTGTGAAGTGGGACAAGACAAGACTTTCTTCAGGGATGTTAGAGCATAGGCAGGCAATGAAGGCCTGCACCGAGACAAGGCTGAAGGGGAGGGGGAAGGGGGCAGAGAGGGAATCCACAGGAACTAAATACTGATGGGGTGTGACAGGATGGGGGAACTGGCTGTCAGTCATACCTTCTTTCTTCAGCAAACTGGGACAATGGTTCTGCATTCATCCCCACAGTAACGAAACCACCAGCAGAGAAGCCAGTACGCTGGGGGACATGGTGGGATCAGTTCTAAAACACTGAATTTGAGATCCTTGTGAAACAGCCGACAGGACTGCTCAGAGGCCATTTGGATGAGTTCTTTCCTAACAGAAGTCAGTTTTGTTTGGGGTGATAACGCTGTCCAAACTCTCTCCTAGACTCTTCGGCCAGTCTTCCCAGATTCTCTGTCACTGTCTCTGAGCTCTCAAATGGTTGCTTCTGATCAAAAATTTCTAAATGGATATCCCTGGGTAAAGGTTCTGGAAGGGATATTGTTTTCCTGATAACAAAGGACAGGTCCACCTTGGTATGTGCCCTTTGCCCTTGTCTTTGCCCTTCCTTCCTCCTGCTGGATCACAGTTGGATACTTGGGCAAGCAGTAGCTATTCACATGGGGCCGAAAGCCCTGTAGTAAGAGCAAGAAGACTTTCTTCATTGGGCAGCTGAGGTAGGAACTTGGCCTCTCTACTCGTTGAGGAAAAAAAAATTCTTTTTTTAGTTAAGATGCTGGAACTATTTTTCCGTCATTTGTAGCAAACTATGATCTTAATTGGTTCAAGAGCGAAAGCCCTAGAGACTGATGTGGGTTGGAGATTAAGATTCAAGCCACCATCGAGGTGGTAACTGACAGATCTGAGGTAGATGTGAAGAGCAGGCACTTAAATGTTCACATATGTAAATGGTCCTTATGAGTTTGGGGATGAATTTCAGGGACGGCTCCCCAGTGATGTTGAAAGGAGGCATGCCTAACCATAGGGCAAGAATCCTTAGGTTATTTTGATATTGCTGACATTTCTATAATCTCATTAAAAATGAAGCAAAACATCTGGGGTTGTTCAGAGACTACTCGGGCCCACAATGTTATTTTATCAAGTTCAAGGTGCTTAACCGAATGTCTGCTTGGCTCTGTGTAGTAATTACCAACCAGGAAGACACATTTAGCTCAGGGGCTGATCTGAGAACCTCTGCTCTTCTCTGTTTCTCACTAGTCAGTGAGCCCTGGAGATCTGTCCTGGAAAACCGGTGCAAGAACAGCCCAGGGCTGTGGCACAACTTACCATGACCTGGCCAGTCTTTAAGATTATTGCCACAGCCGCTTGACTTGCCTGACTTTTCTCCCCATCTTGCCCCCAACTGTAAGACCTCCTCGCAAACCTGGAAACCTATCTTGCCTATCACACGTATTTGGACATTTTACTTTTTCCCCTTTTGATTTTGCTAAGATACACACACAAAGGATCTCATTATAGTACATTAGGCCAGAACTTTCAATCCTCAGGCTGATCGCTGTTCTCACCCTGCTCCTGCCTTTGCACACAAACACACACTCTAAATGTCTCATTCTGTTTGCCTTTCTCTTGCCCTTTTGCGCCCTTGCAGGCTGTCTTCTTGCCCGGAAATGTCTCTCCACACATTCTTGTACAGACTGCCCAACTCATGGCAGCCAGATTCACTTTCAGCTCTTTCCCAGCATCTGGGGATGGCTGGAGCCCAACTCTCCATCTTGTCCCTCTCCCTTAACCTTTCCTTCAAGTTCCTGACAAATCCTGTTGCTTTCTATGTGTTAGTAATCTGGGCAATGTGTCCCTCCTTCATCACTAGTGCTGTTCACTAGCTCAGGAGCTTCAGGTCCTGCCCAGTTATGTTGATCTTCTCTCCCTTCAGCAAATGTAGCCCATCAATGTTATCTGCCCTCCCTCCAGAAATGTACCTACATCAAGCTCTTGCTTCAAATCCTTTGGGTTCCAAATAGAGCAGATCTGCCAAGCTTTGTTTCTCTATACCAGGTGGAGAGTGAAACCCAGCATGGGGCTGGCCCTTAGAGCACCCACAGTCCTCTACTCAGCTCAGCTCAGACCCCCTTCCTCTGAGCTCCGAGAGGACCAGCACAGGAGATACAAATATGACCCTCACATTAGACTGCCTAGGTCCCAGCTATTATCCGGGTGCCCTCGGGAGAAATTTCTAACTCACCAGGTCAGTTTCACCAAATGGATCAAGTCAGTACTTGGTTTATCAGACTGTCAGATCAGAACTATCTAGGATCAGAGTGTATTAGGTACTGAGCTTGTTATAGCCATTTGGATCCATGGGGTATGTATGTACATCTGTTTGGGTCTTTTCAACTGCCCACAATACTATCTGATACATGGTAGATGTTCAGTAAGCATTCATTGCAAAACAAATTTGCTGTCTTACTTGTTAGGGTGTCTTGTCACACTTCATTTTGGCAGTTAAAATACAGGAGCATTGCTGGTCTAATCTGCATTCCCAACCCTGAGCTTAAGTTTTGGTTCCTAGTAGATGTCCAAGTCATTTTCACCAGCTCCCATGTAATGTGTGTGTGTGCATGATGTGTCTGTATGCAGCCCATAGGTATACTTCAGGTGTCACTCATTTTTCATACTGAGAAAAAAAAAAGACTATAGAATGGATTTCTTGTAATCTGTTTGAAAGCTTTCAAAATCGGGTTTTTGTTGTTTTTATTTGAAAAGTAAATATTGGAGCTTAAGAACAAGCTTAGTGGTTAAGAGAACTGGCTGCTCTTCCAGAGAATCTGGGTTGAACTCCTAGCACCCATTTGGCCCCTCACAACTGGCTGTAACTCTGTTTTGAGAATCTGATGCCCTGGCTGTCCTGGAATTCACTCTGTAGACTAGGCTGGCCTCTGACTCAGAGATCTGCCTGCCTCTGCCTCCCAAGTTCTAGATTCACAGGCTTGTGCCACCACTGCCTGGCTTAACTAATAATTTAAAAGAGCAAATACAGATGTACCTTGACTTACAATGGATCACCTCTGATAAACCTATTTGAGTGACATTCCATTGTGAATAATGACAATCACTCCACCCCCACCCCCTTGGTTGTAGCTCATCTGACTCACTTAGAAAATAACAGTTATCCAATCCTTGATCTGTACGCTGTGTTTCCTAGTGTGGCCAGGCAGAATCTTGCAGGCTGGATCACAAAGTATGAAAAGCAAAGTCTCTATTCACAACCACAGGAATGTAGGATAAGAACAGCGGGCTAAGGGGCTCTTGGGTGTGAGTTAGGGAGGTCTTCCAGGAGCTAGATTTTTAAAAAGTGGGGAGCTGGCCAAATTCAGGAGCAAGGCAGGACTAGGGAAGCTGAGCTGTACCTTCATAGCCCAGGAAGAGTTCGATGGAGCTGAACACAAAAGGCAGCAGTATGTATCTGTCATGTTTAAGTTTTCACTTCTTCTTCTTCTTCTTCTTCTTCTTCTTCTTCTTCTTCTTATTATTATTATTATTATTATTATTATTATTATTGTGTGTGTGTGTGAAGACATGTGTGCCATGTTGCCAGTATGGAGGTCAGAGGATGACAAGTGTATGAAGTCAGTTCTCTCCTTGCATTTTTACATGGCTTCCCGACTCAGTCAGGCTCAGCCTGCCAGGCTTGTGTGGTAAAGGCCTTTTGCCAAACCCATTGAGCTGTCTCACAGACTTGTGTTTGTGTTTTTAGTAGCCCGCTCTGGAGGCTGAGGCGTATTCAAGTCTTGATGCTGGAAGCAGCAAGAGGACGGTGGTTGACAAGGGAGTAGAGCTCACTTAAGAACATGCTGTGCACAGACGCCTAAAGGGAAGTCACAAACTTTTTAGCGTTTTATCCAGTATATGCTTTTAGAGGATCCCAACACCTCCTGTTTTTTTATTCTGTCCATTCTGGGTTGTTGCCCCTTTTCTTTGTCTCCACAGGACACCCAGAGTGACTTCCTAGAAATCTCTGGAGCTGCCTAGGGGGGGAGTGCTGGCTGGCTCCAGTCGCCTCGTTTGAGGCCCATGGCCAGAGTTAGTCACTGACGCGCCTCACCGTGAGTTTCACGTGACCTGTGGTTTAGAGAAAGGTTTCCTCTCACTCTCGCCCCAATTAAACCAGACCGCCCCGACACTAGTAGAGGCTTGGTCCCGTCCGGACAGAAAATAAAGGGTGCTAGAAGCCTCCAAACTTGCTCCACGGGCGCGCCGAGGTCTGCCGGGCTCTCCCACTTCCCTGACTCCTCCCTCTGCTCGCAACCCCTCAACACCCGTGAGCCCCGACCTCCCCGGGCCCAGGGGATCACTCGGCGCCTCCGGGAAGGGCCCGGTGCGCCTGCCCCGGACGCGGTGGGCGGAGCCTTGCCGAGGGCGGGGCGGCCCAGAGGAGCGGTGGGCGGGGCCTGTTGCTTGGCAGGTTCAGTGACGGCTCTAGCCCGGCCCTGGCCCATCGGGTAGGGGAGGAGGGCGCCGGCGAGCGCGCGTTGCCTGAGCCGGCCCGGGAGCGGTCGAGCAGAGTGCGAGGCGGCGGCGGCGCGATGGCTCCGGCCGGGGACCGCGAAGGCTACTGGGGGCCGACGACCTCCACTTTGGACTGGTGTGAGGAGAACTATGTGGTGACGGTGTTCATCGCTGAGTTCTGTGAGTGGGGCCTGCGGCGGGGACGGGGGGGCGCGCGCCGAGGGGCGACGCGGCGTGCGGAGAGCGCGGAGGGCGAACCTGGCCGCGGGGGCAGGCTCCAGGCCAGGCCCGGGAGCGGCGGCGGGGCGTGCGCGGCCGGGGGAAGCCGAGGAGCCGCCGAGGCCGCCAGTCGTCCCCGGGCTGGCTTCAGGGGGCCTTCATGTTGGGGACGACGGGGACGTGCGAGCCGCGCCCGGACCTCGGAGGAGAGCGGGAGGAGCGCGGCTGGGAAGAGGAGCTCCTACCTGAGCGCGGCTGCTGCCAGGCCTGCCCTGCCCGCCCAGAGGTCGGGGATGAGGAGGTCTCCGCCGTGAGGGCCCTGAACGCCAGCGCCCTGCTGCTGCCCGGCCTCAGGCAGCCTGGCACGGAGAAGCGGACGCGCCCTGGCTCCGTCCTCTCCCAGTCTGGGAAACTCTTCAGGGCCCTTTCCTTCATCTCTTCAGACCACGCTCACTTCCAGGAGACAGTTACGGTTCCTCGGTTCCTCAATGCCAAAGCCCCCGCCCCCACTCCCGCTCCTACTCCTACTTTCACCCCTACCTGGTGTCTTCAAGTCCCGGAGGTCACTGTTCGTCTTGCGCCGAAGCACCTAATCACTGCCTTCCTGCTCCAGCCACTCTTCTGAGAGCACGAAAGACTCTCGTTACTCCTCCTCTACACCTAGCTTATCAGACTTTCTAGGGGTTAATGGTCATCTGAGGACACTTATTTCCATGAATGCATCTTCAGAGTCTGCGATTTGCTGCTGGCCAGGTTTGGGTTTTCTCGTGTGTGTGTGTGTGTGTGTGTGTGTGTCTTTGTCTTGCCAGGCAAGAAAGAAATCTGCCACTTCCATCACAGTTTGGAGTTTGGTTAGCTTTTGAGAACACAGTGTACACAGTGTTTTATCTATCTATCTATCTATCTATCTATCTATCTATCTATCTATCTATCATCTGTCTGTCTATCTATCTATCTATCTTTCTTTCTATCTATCTTTTCTGGCAAGGAGCAGAGAATAGTCTTTGGTTGCTACTGCCTTCTTTTGAATGGACCCACTTTATTAGGCCCTGAGGCAAAACTCTTTGCTAACATTCTGTTCTTGAGTCCTTCTGGAGGGAGAGTTTCATGCCAGATGATCCCACAGAAAGTCTTGCAGTTTTCAGGGCGTTAGTCCCATACCTTTGAGACCATGATTTAGACTGATCGTCACTTTTTCTGAACTATTAGTTTAAAATAATAGTTTTTATTCAGTAAAGGAGAAAAAAATGGCAAAGGGATCATTTATAGGGTAATTACTTGGCAACCCAAACATTGGCAAAGGAAGCACTTTGGCAGTTTGTTTTTAGATAGTTTTGGCAAGAATGCCCAGAGGCTCATGACCACCAGGGAGACTTAAATTCATGTTCTTTGAGCTGGGAGTGTGTAGCTTTTTATGTTTCCCTTCTTACGGGTCTTCAAATATTGGAAGGACTTGGAGCTCATTCACTTTTTCTAGAATGTAGTTAGGTGCAATGGGTGGAAGAAAATAACTGCAAAGGGAAGGAGTTTTGTTTCAGCTTAAGAGAAAACTTTCTAACTGGTGATGCTGGCCTGGAACAAGTTGGCATAGGGGTAGGCAGCAAGAGCTTTGTCACTGAAAGTGCTAAAATAGGCATTGCTCACCTATGTCATTTACTTTAGGAGGAATCGGGTAAAGGAATTAGCCTTGTGCAGTTTTATTAATCTGCATTAGTAATAAAGACTTTTAGTTTAGAACCAAGGTTTTACATTAGAATCAAAAGAGAAAACTGGCAGTTGAGTCATGTGAACCGTGAGAGAGGAAGACACTAGTGTTTTGGCTTTGAGAAATGGGAAATGGCTTTACTTCTGCATGTCCTCAGAAGAGGAAACTGAGTAGACTGTCGGAAGTTTTTTGACATAGCAATCAAAAGGGTTGCATGAAGAGGGTAAATGAATGTGTTGACAACCCTTTGTGTACATACCTTGGGAGAAAATGACCTGAAGGAGTTGAGACAAATCGCCCGATCATGTAACATAGTGGTGGATATCTATCATAATTAGAGTATGAGGGTTTGGCCTTTGAATAATATGCAGATTTAAAAAGCTGAGTATATTGGTACATGCCTATATAATTCTAGCACTTAGGAGGCGGGAGCAGGAAAATTAGGAGTTCAAGGCCAGACTCTGCTTTGTGAAACACTTTCTCAAAAAATCCAAAATAAGAAAGCAAGCAAAAAGTGGTTAATACCATGTACTCCTGACAGGTGTAGCTCTAGCTCTGTCAAGTTTACATAGTTTTAATGATAGTATTATCAAGGATAATAATAGTTATTATCTAAATAATTACTGTATACCACAGTTAGTTAAGCCCTTGATATGTTTCTCTTTTTTGAGTTTTACAGTAATTCTATGAAGAAGGTATTATTTATGCCTATTTCACAGATTAAGAACTTGAAGTGTTTTATTAATTTTTAATTTTATCTTGTTTTGCTTTGAGAAAGGGTCTCTGTATCCCAGATACTCCAGGGGTTTACTGTGTAGGTTGGGCTGACCTCAAACTTTGGTATTCTTCCTGTCTTAGCATCCCGAGTGCTGGCAGAACAGGAGTCAGACATAGTCCCTGGAAGGAGCATTTATTTCTTGTATTTTTGGTTGTGAGCCTAGCCTCTAATGACTGAACCATCTCTCCAGCCCTAGAGCATATATTTTTAAGAAATGATTTATCTAAGATTGCACTAAGTTGTATTGAAATAGTATTTAGGTTGAGATTGCATTCTAAATCTATTATGCACTTTTGCTTCTCCATCTTTACTTTTATTACACTTATTCTTTTGCCCTTGCATTCAAGAGAGAACAGACATGAAATTCTGTATTATCACAAAAGATAGACTAGACAACTATTCAAGCTATTCAGCCATCTTTTGGCATTACAGTATGTGTATTTTGGATAATAATTAAGCTCTTAGTCCTGAAAAGCTATCCTTTAAGTAGCAGCCCATATTGATTCAAACTTCTTTTTATTTGAAAATATTGTAAGTACCCGGGAGAAGGGTAGAGAGTTTTTAGTTATGAAATAACAAGGCCCTTGATGTGCCAGAAGTTGTAGGGGTAAGTGCTACCTGTTTCTTATGGGACTATACAAATAACAGTGCAAACTAAAACCAGGCAAAGGATATTTGTTTGTTTGCTTGTTTATGTGGTGGAGGGGGTGTGCGTGTACCACATTGTATGGAGGCCAGAGGATAGGTTGCAGAAGTCAGTTCTTTCCTTCCACCATGTGGATTACAGGATCAAACTCAGTTTATCAGGCTTGGTGGCCCCAAAGCAATCTTATAATCAATAGTTGAAAAGTTGTAGTTGTTTTGTAAACTTGAAGAGCTTTTGTCAAACAGGGCTGGCGAGATGTCTCACTTACCTAGTGTTTGCTGCCAATCTTGATGACCTGAGTTCACTTCCCTAAACATATAAGGTGGGAGAGAACTGACTCCCACAAGTAGTCCTCTGACCTCCACGTGTTCCTCTGCCACCACATGCACAAGAGTGTTTTATTCTTTGTAAAATAACTTATATAGTTATTTTAGTATAGTATTATAGTATAGTTTAGACAGTGCTTGCCTTCTCATTGCATAACTTGGAATGAATTTATTTCTTCTGTAGTGACAAATCCTTTCTGAGTCTGGATAATCTACTGCTTTATTCTTTGCACTTTCCGTATGGTGAAATATCTCCAAGAGTTCCTTTAAATAGGATTGACTTAGTTTTGTTTGTTGTTGGCCAGTATCATTCTTCTGGGTTATCTTTACTTTTTCCCTGTAACTGCTGTGTTCATTATGTTGATAAGTTTGCCTTAACTAAGTTCCTCAGTCGGAACATCTTACCTGATAGCAGTATCAACATTTCCATGGTTCTCTCTTATAACCCTGTTTACATTTGTTTCGGGATTTCTGTCAACTGGAGTTTGCTTCTCTGCTGCCCTTTCCCCATTGTTGGCCAGTTTTTCAATGACTTGGAAAGTAACCTGCTTTGAAAGAATTGACTTAGTTGGTCACATACAGGCACAAAATTATGTAATTATATTTAGTTGACGATCTAACAGTGAAGTATGTAGCATATTTATTTGGATAGCTTTTATTTAACTGAATTCTGGCAAACTAAAATATGAACATATTAGAACTCTGCTTGCTAAGTGAAGATTGTATGTTAATAATCTTCCTATTAAGGAGATGTTGCTACCCCATTTTCAAAATGAGAAACTAGGTCTGAAAGAAGTTACCTCCTCAATGGCATATGGCTATACCACTATTTAATAGTGGTAGAAGCAGTATTCAGACTGACAGCTTTCTACCATAGTACACATTACAGAAAGTGGCATTTTAAGTACTACTAGTTTAAATATTGCAGAAGAAATATTGCCTAAAGAAGGAGGAGAGTGCCAAGCTTTTATTACTGTCTTATTGAAGAAATTACTCAGTTAAAAATTATTTAGGGAGCTGGGTGTGGTGGCTCATGCCTATAATTCCAGGACTTGGGAGGCAGAGACAGGTGAGTCAGAACCTCAAGGCTGTTTTTGGCTACCGAGTTAGTCTGAGGCCACCCTAGGCATTATGAGACCCTGCCTTTGAATTTTTTTCAGAATGTATCATTTGTTCAGTAGATATTTATTGAGCTGTTTTGTCATGTCAGGCTGTAGAACTGTTATATATGGGCAGCCTCTCTGTCCATTGTAGTTGGAGAAACCAGTAAGATATAAACAATGGGCATACTTTCTGCCCTCCCCCAGACTAGAGATTTAACCTAGCTGCATGTATGCTAGAGCTGTATCTATATATTTATTCCTATTTGTCTATATTTCTACCTACCTGTCTGTCTATCTCTATCATCTATCTACTTTTCATCTATCTATCTATCTGTCTATCTATCTATTTACCTACCTATCTTCCTACCTACCTACCTATCTATCTATACCAATGAGCTCAACTCTGTTTTTATTTTGAGACAGAATCTTACTAGTTTGCTCCAGCTAGCCTTGAAGTCACTGTGTGTAGTTCAGACAGGCCTTGAACTTTTACTGCCTTAGCCTTCAGAGTAGCTGCAATTGCAAGCCTGAGATTCCAGGCCTATTTACACTGCTCCTTTCAAGTGAAATTCATTTTAAAAATGTATTTGATAAAGAAATGTTCACGAATTTATATTTTATAGGAGTTATTTATCAAAAAGATAAGGAATATTTTAAAATTCTTAGTTATGGCTTTCATCTGTCAGTGGAACGTGTTTGGACCCACCTTTACTGGTGGAAAGAATGAATGGCATGATCACCTAACCATCTCCCTTTTGTTCTGGAGTTGGGATGGTTTGAGCTAAGTATTGTTTCTCCTAAAGGATTTGTTGCCACTCTCCAATCTTATTTATAGGACCCAGGAGGAAGCAAGTAGGCAGTCCTCACTCTTAATGGCTTTATTATAAGATTCACTTAGATGGGAGGAATTTGTTTCTTTCCCTCTGTAGCTCAGGATGAAAGGCTTTAGTCAGTTGTCTCTCACAGATATGTCACTAGGGGTATCTGGTTTCTTACTTTTGTTTCCTTTCTTTTTTTTTTCTTCTCTCAGGCTCCTAACATTTTTCTTGAAATAAGTGAATATACTTTAGGAGTCTTTTACTCCTGGGTCTCTGTGGGCTGGTAGAGGTGACATTCCTGTTACCTTAAAGAAGATAATTCTTTTGTTAAAACCAATCAATCTTTCTTTCTTTCTTTCTTTCTTTCTTTCTTTCTTTCTTTCTTTCTTTCTTTCTCTTTCTCTCTCTCTCTCTCTCTCTCTCTCTCTCCTTCCTTCCTTCCTTCCTTTCCTCCCTCCCTCTCTCCTTCCCTCCCTCCCTCCCCCTACCTCCCTCCTTCCCTCCTTCCCTTCCTCCTCTTTCTCCCTCCCTCCCTCCCTCCCTCCCTCCCTCCCTCCCTCCCTTCCTCCCTTCTTCCTCCCTCCCCCTTCCCTCCCTCCCTTCCTTCCTCCCTGGTATATGCGTGCATGAGCTTGTGGCTATCAAAGGACACCTTGCAAGAGTCAATTCTGTTTCGACCACCTGGTCATGAAGATCAAACTTAGTTCCTCAGACTTGATGGCAGATTCCTTTACCCACTGAGATATTTTGCATGCCCCAAGAGGAGTTTTTACCTAAGGAAAAGCAGACAGGCAACATTTCATTCAACTTATAGCTCAAAAGCACCATAAGCCAGCTGAAGGAAGGACAAATGAAAGATCAACTTTAGGTACAAAAAGATTTAGGTTTAATATATCCAACTCATAGACTGAAAGAAAATGGTTTTGGGTGTTGTGGTGAAATATATTTATGGAGGCTGGAGAGCTGGCTCAGAGGTTAAGAGCACTGACTACTCTTCCAAAGGTCCTGAGTTCAATTCCCAGCAAGCAGATGGTGGCTCACAACCATCTATAATGAGATCTGGTGCCTTCTCTTCTGGTATGTAAGTACTATCCTGTATAAGTAATAAATAAATAAATAAATCTTTAAAAAAAAAAAGAAAGAAATATATTTATGGGTACATTGGAACAGAATGAAATACTTAACTAAAAACCTGAAACAGATTTACAAAGACTACAATAGATGTGATTAACTTTTGACACTGCAACACACCAACACTGCACTGTCCATATACAAAATTTATTCTTGAGAAACACACAGTTGAGTTAAAAAAAACCCCATAAACTCCAAAAAAACCCTCAAATGTTTTCAGTAAGTTTACAATTTTGTCTTGGACTACAGACATATTTAGAACTCAACAAAATGACAGAGCTAGAAGGAGACAATAAGAGCAGTGATGATGACATGAAAACCCTGGGAGTTTCAGTGTGGAGAAAAGCAACAGGATAGTAGAAAGGCCAGTATACCAGACTTTGGAACTTTGCTCCAGTTCAGACTTGTGCTCATGACTTTATTCTGAGTATCATTTTCTTTTCTATAAAATGTCCCTCAAATTTGAAAAGCCCAGGATCTCAGGCATGTGAGATAAGGACTTTACATCGTGGTTGTTCTAGCTTGTTTATCTTATGTGTCTTACCTGCACGTGTGTCTGTGTATCGCTTGCATACTTAATGTGCAAGGAAGCCAGAAGAGGACATCTACAGCTGGAGTTACAGCGTTGCCAGCCACTGTGTGGGTGTTTGGAAGTGAGCTTGGGTCTTCTGGAAGAGCAGCCAGTATTACCCTTAACCACTGAGCTATCTTTCCAGACCCTCAACTTAATGTTTTTTTTTTTAAGTGAAAATTTCAAACATACAACAAACTTGGAAGAATGCTGAAGTACATGTCCATTTACCTATGCTCTACTTTAACATTTTATTGTACCTGTTTTATAATATATATATATTCTTCTCTCTGCCCATCATTTTATTTTTTGACATATTTCAAAATTACAGAAAACTACACTTCCCTTAAAAACTTTCACATGTGTTGCATTATATAAAGCTCAATTTTTATGTTGTAAAGTCTTTATTCAATGGATTGCATAAATATTAAACTTATATTTGCTGAGAAATCAATACTTCTGTATAACAGAACCCCGCTCAAGATATACAGCTTTGGGTTAGGGATGTAGCGCTCTAGCACAGTGAATGCTTAGCATGCCTGAAGCCCTAGAGGCTTTATATTTTCTCTAGCAAGTGTTGGAGGAGAGGAAGAGAAAGGTAGGGAGCTTTGCTTGCCATGAACCTTATATCCTTTCTGAGTTAATAGTCGCCTCCTCCTTCCTTTCCAGTGCAACCATTGTTCTGATTTTTCCCCTCCCATAAAGTAGATTTGCTTGTTTTGGAACCGCGTATAAGTAGAATGAATCATCTAGTATTTCCTGTTTGATGTAACACTTCTTTGCCCAGCAGAATGTTTTTGAGATTCATCTGTGTTGCTGTATATTGGTAGTTTACTATAAATGAAATACAGACCCGTTTTTCTGCTGGGGTGGCCGTCTGACTGTTTTTGGATTTTGATGATTATCAACAGAACTGCTATGAACATTCTTGAACAAGTCTTTTTGTGGATATATGCATTTTTTGTTACTTTATTATTTTCTATTTATTTATTATTTTGTCATGGTATCTCCTATTTAGCCCTCGCTAACCTTGAAATTGTAGCAGTCTTCCTGAGCCTCCTAAGCACTAGAGTTTTAGGCAGTGTCACCACACCTGCCTACTAGATGAATCTTTTTATTATTTTTGTAGGTAAGTCCTTGCAATTAGAATATTTAGGACATAAAGTAAATATGTATTTTGTTGCATTAGAAACTACCAGAATTTTCTTTATTTTACGCTGATAGTTGTTGTTGGTTTGTTTTTCGAGACAGAGTTTTTCTATGTAACCCTGGCTGTCCTAGAACTCATTCCGTAGACCAGGCTGGCCTGGAACTACACCCACCTCTGCCTGGGCTTAAAGGCACATACTACCACTGTTTGGCTCTAGTTTTTTTATTTTTGCTTTTTCTTTTGTTTTGTTTTTTTAGACAGAGTCTGGCTATGTAGCACAGGCTGACCTTTGCAGCCCACACTGGCCCTTCTGACTAGTGGGAATATGTGCATGTGCCACCATGCCCGATTTACACATAAAGCATCTGATCCACATCACTGTCAGTATTTTGCTTCAGTTATTTTCACTTTAACTGTTCCTGTGAATGTATACTTGCATGTCATGCTATCTAGCTTATTTATTCTTAGTTCCGTCTTTTCACTACCCTCCCTCTCATGCACACTACTCTTTTTCAAAACTAGCTGTTTACATATGCATTATACATCTGTCTCTTTCATTGTTCATATTGTTCTATGAGAGATAATAATAAATTGTCTTTTGAAATTTTGAAGTTTGGATTGGCTATTCAGCAATATGTAATTGAAAATAGTGTTTGAAGTTGAGTTTTGAGTAATTTTAATTTCCTATTGTGTAAAATTATATCCTACTTTTAAAAAATTTTTTTATTTAACTTTTATTAATTACACTTATTATTAATTACATTTATTCACTTTGTATCCCCCCATAAGCCCCTCCCTCCTCCCCTTCCGGTCCCCCCCTCCCCCCCTTTCTGCATGCATACTCCTCCCCAAGTCCACTGATAGGGGAGGTCCTCCTCTCCTTCTTTCTGATCTTAGTCTATCAGTTCTCATCAGAAGTGGCTGCATTGTCAGGGTTCTAGGTTATCTCCATGAATAGTCCTTGGTTGGAGTATGAGTCTCTGGGAAGTTCCCTGTGTTCAAATTTTCTTGTTCTGTTGCTCTCCTTGTGGAGTTCCTGTCCTCTCCAGCTCTTACTATTTCCCACTTCTTACATAAAATTCCATTCACTCTGCCCGACAGTTGGCCATCAGGCTCAGCATCTGCTTTGACAGTCTGCACGGCAGAGGCTTTCAGAGGCCCTCTGTGGCAGGTTCCGAGGTTGTTTCCTGTTTTCTTCTTCTGGCTTTCAGAGGCCCTCTGTAGCAGGTTCCTAGGTTGTTTCCTGTTTTCTTTTTCTTCTGATGTCCATCCTCTTTGCCTTTCAGGGTGGGGATTTTATTTAGGGTCCTGTCTTTTGCTTAGTTTGTTTAGATGTACAGATTTTAGTGGGTTTATTCTATGTTGTATGTTTATATGAGTGAGTATATACTGTGTGTGTCTTTTTGCTTCTGGGACAACTCACTCAGGATGATCCTTTCCAGGTCCCACCATTTACTTGCAAATTTCATGATTTCCTTATTTTTCATTGCTGAGTAATACTCCATTGTATAGATGTACCACAGTTTCTGCATCCATTCTTCAGTTGAGGGGCATCTGGGCTGTTTCCAGCTTCTGGCTATTACAAATAAAGCTGCTACAAACATGGTTGAGCAAATGTCCTTTTTGTGTACTTGAGCCTCTTTTGGATATATACTTAGGAGTGGTATGGTTGGATCTTGAGGAAGCACTATTCCTAGTTGTCTGAGAAAGCGCCAGATTGCTTTCCAGAGTGGTTGTACAAGTTTACATTCCCACCAGCAGTGGAGAAGGGGTCCCCTTTCTCCACAACCTCTCCAGCATGTGTTGTCACTTGAGTTTTTCATCTTGGCCATTCTGATGGGTGTAAGGTGAAATCTCAGGGTTGTTTTGATTTGCATTTCCCTAATGGCTAATGAGGTTGAGCATTTCTTTAAGTGCTTCTCTGCCATTCGATATTCCTCTACAGAGAATTCTCTGTTTAGCTCTGTTCCCCATTTTTTAAGTGGATTACTTAGTTTGCTGTTTTTCAGCTTCTTTAGTTCTTTATATATACTGGATATGAGTCCTCTGTCAGATAAAGGGTTGGTGATGATTCTTTCCCAATCTGTAGGCAGTCGCTTTGTTTTGATGACGGTGTCCTTTGCTTTACAGAAGCTTTTTAGTTTCATGAGGTCCCATTTATTGATTGTTGCTCTTAGAGCCTATGCTGTTGGTGTTCTGTTCAGGAAGTTTTCTCCTGTACCCATGAGTTCTAGGGTAGTCCCCACTTTTTTTTCTAGCCGATTTAATGTGTCTGGTTTTATGTTGAGGTCTTTGATCCACTTGGACTTCAGTTTTGTGCAGGGTGATAAGTATGGATCTATTTTCATTTTTCTACATGTAGACATCCAGTTGGACCAGCACCATTTGTTGAAGATGCTATCTTTTTTCCATTGTATGGTTTTGGCATCTTTGTCAAAAATCAGGTGTCCATAAGTGTGTGGGTTTATTTCTGGGTCTTCTGTTCGGTTCTATTGATCCACCATTCTGTTTCTATGCCAGTACCTTGCAGTTTTTATAACTGTTGCTCTATAATACAGCTTGAGATCAGGGATGGAGATACCTCCAGAAGATCTTTTATTGTAGAGGATTATTTTAGCAATTCTGGGTTTCTTGTTATTACATACAAAATTGAGAATTTTTCTTTCCAGGTCTGTAAAGAATTGTGTTGGCAATTTGATGGGAATTGCATTAAATCTGTAGATTGCTTTTGGTAAGATGGCCATTTTTACTATGTTAATCCTGCCAAGCCATGAGCATGGGAGCATGGGAGATCTTTCCATCTTCTCATATCTTCTTCTAATTCTTTCTTCAGAGACTTGAAATTTTTTTCATACAAGTCTTTGACTTGCTTGGTTAGGGTTACACCAAGGTACTTTATGTCATTTGTGGCTATTGTGAAGGGTGTTGTTTCTCTAATTTCTTTCTCAGCCCTTTTGTCTTTTGTATACAGGAGTGCTACTGATTTTTTTGAGTTAATTTTGTATCCGGCCACTTTGCTGAAGGTGTTTATCAGCTGTAGGAGTTCCCTGGTAGAGTTTTTGGGGTCACTCATGTATACTATCATATCATCTGCAAATAGTGATAATTTGACTTCTTCCTTTCCCATCTGTATCCCCTTGATCTCCTTCAGCTGTCTTATTGCTCTAGCAAGGACTTCCAGCACTATGTTGAAGAGATATTGAGAGAGTGGGCAGCCTTGTCTTGTTCCTGATTTCAGTGGGATTGCTTTAAGTTTCTCTCCGTTCAGCTTGATGTTGGCTGTAGGCTTGCTGTATATCGCCTTTACTATGTTTAGATATGTGCCTTGTATCCCTGATCTCTCCAATACTTTAAACATGAATGGATGTTGGATTTTGTCAAATGCTTTTTCAGCATCTAGGGAGATTATCATGTGTTTTTTTTCTTTCAGTTTGTTAATATGGTGGATCACATTGATGGATTTCTGTATATTGAACCACCCCTGCATACCTGGGATGAAGCCTACTTGGTCATAGTGGATAATATCTTTGATGTGTTCTTGTATTCGGTTTGCAAGTATTTTGTTAAGTATTTTTGCATCAATGTTCATAAGGGAGATTGGCCTGAAATTCTCTTTCTTTGTTGAATCTTTGTAAGGTTTAGGTACCAAGGTGACTGTGGCTTCATAGAATGAGTTTGGTAATGTTCCTTCTGTTTCTATTTTGTGGAATAGTTTGAAGAGAATTGGAGTTAGCTCTTCTTTGAAGGTCTGGTAAATTCTGCACTGAAGCCATCTGGTCCTGGGCTTTTTTTGGATGGGAGACTTTTTATACCATACTTTTTTAAGTCTTAGAATATGAGACTAAAAAATAAGAAAAAAGTGTAGTACTTGTTTGTAAGCTGTTTTATCTTCCTAGAATTTTATAAGCATCATTCAATTGATCTCTATAATGTATGCATAATAATCAAAAGAGGTATTTCACTCACTGAAAGTGAGTAAGCAGCTTAAAGTTGAAATAATTTGTTTGCAGAGCTGGGAACAGTCACTGACTCATCCTAGATGTGAACTCTTAGGTCTTAGACATGTTCTGTAATTTCTCACAACAGACTGCTTTTAACAGTAGTGACTAGGTAAAGTTAAAAGGGCAAAGCAGAACTACAGAATTAAACATAGTAAAATTTTGATATTAGCATTGACTATACACATTGATTAGCTTAAACTATTGACCCTTTACCTCTATGACATGTCATTTCTTTCCTCTGATAATAACTAAGTCATGAGGTCTGTTTTCTTTAGTGCTCCTGTCATCAATCACCCAACTCTTTATAGTTCATGTTGGCATGGCTTTTCTTTCCTACCTTTTAATTTTTGACCTATCTGTATATTTTTACATTTAAAAATATAAAGAACTTTTTCTGTAGGATTTATAATTGACTCATATTCATTTTTGTCATTTTAACAATTTCTCCTTAGTTTTTGAGACAGCATCGTATTTTATAGTTCAGGATGGCTTTGAACTGAGGATCTTCTTGTCTCAGCCTCCTGTATACTGGATTATAAGCATGACTCACCTGGCTTAAATCTCTGCCTTTTCATCGGCATATATTGTCTGTTTATAGGTAATAATGACATTATTAGTATTTTTTTTACTGTCTTTTGCATTTGTTCTTTGCTTTTATTCCTCCATTCTTTTCCTGTTGTCTTTTGAATTAATTTAGCTTGTGTTTATACATCAGATATTTTGTCTGGCCTAATAGCTTCTCTGGTGTCTCTATTATTGCATTAGAGGTTGCGCTCTTAGGCATGTTGGGCCTTTTGACATTATTACAAGATGTGGCATCCAAATAACTTACAAAAAACCCCCAGAACAAATGAACAACAATGAAACAAAACAAAACAAAACAAAACGAAATGCTATGTAAGGGGCTTGTACGATGGCTCGTTAGGTAAAGTGCTTGTAGCACAAGCTTGGCAACCTGAGTTTTTCCCTGAACCTACATAAATATGGAAGAAGAGACCTGACTTCACAGAGTTGTCCTCTGGCCTCCACACATATGTTGTGGCATTCACACACACCCCTTCCTTCATCACATACCACACAATAATAATTTTAAAACATTCAATTTTAAATAAGTTTAAGGTATTTTTGTTGGGTTACGTTCATAGCTGTCCTAGAGTATATGCTAGGTAAATTTTCTATCAGTGAACTACACCCCAGCCTTTTTTTTTTTCTTTTTAGTCTTAACATACAGTCTCACTCACTAAGTTGTCCAGGCTAGCCTTGAACTCACTTTGTCACCTAGGTAAGTCTTGAATTTTCTACTCTCCTATCTTAGTTGCCCAACTAGTTGGGTTTACAAGCCTAGACCCCAGGCCCTGCTATGCACATTGTTTTTATATTCCCAAGTGAAATAATTATTGTTTCCATCGTGTCTTTATTTGTTTCTTTTACCTGTAACAAGGTCATTATGAATCAGCTCTCTTGCTTTTCTAGGCTAGTGAATGGTTACTCTTTTATTTCATGTAGTTGTGAGTAGGTAGCCCCTTAAGTATGTCACAGAGTCACAGACCTGGTGCTCATTCCTGAAACTGTTCAAGGCCTCAATCCTATTCCAGTGTCTGCATTGCATCTCACTCTGCTATGGTACCAAAACAGGCAATTCATGCCCTTTTCCTTATTCTTTTGGGGCAGTCATAACCTGGTTACCATATTGGTTTTTAATTTCCTTTTGTGCCACACTCCTCAGAAGGATCTTGAGTTTTAATATTGTTAGAGTTAAACTGTGTATTTAAGAATGTATTTATTAAGCCTTGGGGTTGGCACATACCTTTAATCCCAGCATTGGGTAGGCAGAACCAGGTGGACCTCTGTGAATCTGAGACCAGCCTGGGCTACAGAAGGCATTGGCCAGGGCTATCTAGATTACATAGTGATACCCTGTCTTGGGAACAAAAAAAAATATTTTTATTGAAAATTTCCAACATGTTTATGTATGTGAAGTGCAAGGATTTTGGGACTGTTTACATATTGCTAAATAGCTATTTGTTTTCTCTTGGCCAAGAACTTATATGTTTTTAAAACTAGTAGGTAGTTTGTTTGTTGTTTTTTTGTTTGTTTGTTTTTTGTCTTTTTGGTTTTTTGTTTTTCAAGACAGGGTTTCTCTGTGTAGCCTTGGCTGTCCTGGACTCGCTTTATAGACCAGGCTGGCTTCTAATTCACAGAGATATGCCCACCTCTGCCTCTTTGAGTGCTAGGGTTACAGGTGGGTGCCAACATGCCCTGCTTAAAACTAGTAGTTTTGTTGCATGTAAATATGTGGATAGTTGTATGAGATAGGAAAGTCATCTAGTAGCATACTGAGTCACAGCTTTGTAAGTTTGCCTATTTTTCTAAATTAGTCAGAAAAGCATAGGTTTTTCCTTCTTCTATCTTTTTCTAAGCACGCTTTCTTTAACACTTTGGGCTTCCCCAACATTTGGGCTCCTTACTTTCTGTAAAGCTATCCTTTCTGTCATGTGTCCTTCCTGCCAACTTAAACAGCATGGTTTTATTTTCCCTCTTTCCTCCAGTCGTCTTCTCTGGGCAGCTCCTGAGGTTCACAGGTTGCCTGTTCTCAGGGCTTTTATTTTAAACCCTAATGAAATTGTTCCTGAGCTTAAAAGATGACAGTTGAAGCAGGATCAGCATAATAGGAGTGTAGTGTTGGGGTGTTCAACATGATCTGCCTCGGCTCCTTCTGATGTGCCCTCAGCCGTGTAAAGCTCGTACTTTATGTGGTACTGTCGTTACACTTTGGACAGAGCACAGTTTCATTGCTTCGTGTCTGTTCACATGGTCTTTTCTCGTGTGTCCTACCCTATCCTGCCCTCTACTTAATTAATTCAGCCTTATTTTGATTTTTCTCCTAATTTTAAAGTTTATTTTAGTTTTTTAAAATAGTTTTCATTTCTAGAGGATTAATTTTTTCCACATTTGTCTCAATGTTGGTAATAATTTTTCTTTTGTGCTTGTTTTTTATTGTTACCTTTTATTTCTTTAAACATTATAAAAATACTTATATTTAAGCTTTTTTTTCATCTTTGTGTGATTCTTTACTTATTTTTTTGCTGATGCTTTTTTTTCTAAGTTTTTTTTCCCCCGGGTGTGTGTATGTGTGTGTGTTAGTGTGAATTTATGCCACTTGAGTCCTGGAGCCTGTGGAGGCCAGAAGATATCCCCTGAATTACAGGGGATATTGTGAGCTGCTCAGTGTGGGTGCTGGGAATCAAAATTAGGTCCTCTTCAAAAGTAGCCAGTGTTTTTAACAGCTGAGCCATCACTCCAGCCCATTTTGCTGATTCTTACACTTTGCAATATTATACACTTGATTTTTTAAAAAAATTTTCTGTGTGTGTGGCCTGCATGTATGTCTGTACACCACATGTGTACTTGATGACCATGGAGGTCAAAAGAAGGTATAATATTGCCCAGAACTGGAGTTATAAATGGTTGTGAACCATCATGTAGGTGCTGGGAACCAAACCTGGGTCTTCTTCAAGGGCAACAAGTGTTCTTAATCATTGAGTCATTTCTCTAGACCCAATAAATGATTCTTTACAGCAATGAAGAATTCTTCAACAGTAGTATTTCTCTGATGATAAAGCATACAAATAAATACATTTTAGAAGTTTAGATAAGTTCAGGATTATACATATATACATATAGTTTGCTCTCCCTTTAGAATTATTAGTAGAGATTAACACCTGTATTTTTCATCTGTATTTGATTTCCCCTTTTTTTCCCAATTTCGTATGATAGGAGGAACATAGCTTGTTGTCTTTGACATGAGGTTAAGTCCAGATATTCCGTTATAACAGCTATACAACATGGAGCATGTAGGGTTTGATTTTTCAAAAACCTATTTTATTCAGGGTTTGTAAACACCTCTACCTCCCTTGCAACCCATTGACCTTCAGTAGGAGAGAAAGGTCAATAAGGATGGGGAATGTGGACCTCTTTGGACGTAGTTTCTTGGGGCGATTTTTTTAAGGATACCAGCAGTCCAGTCAAACAGTTAACAATAGCAGTAACCAGTGGCAAACACTGGTAGCTGCATTAATCAGGAGCAAGGACACGTTTAGCAAAAACATCACAAAAAAGCAGCAGCAGCCTACTGGAAGGGATCTCTGGAGCATTTCTCTTTAAAACCTTCTCAAAACAAAGCCAAGCGTAGTAATGCGAAGCCTGAGATGTGAAGCATAGCCAAGCAATGCAAAGCCTTGTGGTTCAGAGCGGCCTCAGTCTGTGGGCTCCTATTTACCTTCTCAGAGTAGAACCAGGATGTACAGCTGGCAAAACCCATGCCCCCTGCACAAGGCACTTTCCTGTTGACAGGGATCATGTGACTCTCACAAGGCTGTTTACCAGCTATGGACAAAGCATTCACCCATCCTATACTTGGGACTACAATAAAAACATATCCACACAACACAACCAAAACTTCTACTACAGGAGCAATTTATATGCTTTCTCTGGAGATCAAGTTCTTTGGTAAGTAAAATAAGGATAATAACACCCAACCCACAGATGGCATTTTATATATCAAAGGATGTCATATAAATCAGTTACTATTGTGATTCCAAAAATATAAAAACTGTGTCCTTTGCTTTTCTTTAACTTGCATTTTGTTCAATTTAATTCTGTTTATTTTAAGTAAACTGTAAAGTGCAGTATTTAGATTGTAACTTAATGAGAAGACCAAGAAAATATTTATTATGTGTGAGTTTGGTAATACTGTTTCTTTAGTTGGATCCCAGAGAAACCTGTTCCATACCATGGTTCACTCGACTTGGCTGACCTATTCTGTTTTCTTTGGTTTTCTATCAAGCAGTTGTCTTTCTGTACACCCCAGACCTTAAGCTTGGTCAATGAATGAATACCTTAGGAGAAAAAAATATCTTCTTCCAGTGAAACTTGGTCCAGAAATTCTGATAGAAATAGCCTAAGTTCATTTGGGGGATTTTAGAATTAAAATAAATAAATAAATTTAAATTTATAATTGTTAGGGTTTTCCCCCACTACTTAGGAATTAGATTTAAATTAAACACCTTTAAAGAGCTTAGTTAAGTAAATTCAGTAAATTCATAATCCCTTTTTTTTTCACTTTTTGCTCTTTGAAAATGAATACTTAGCTACTCATGCTGTTGAAGACAGAAACATTGCTACACATAAGCAATAAGTTGCATATTTTCAAAGGAATTCCACAACTTATTTCCTGTGTAAATGTATATAAATCTAACTATTTGGTTTTGTTATTCATATTCACAAGGAAGCTGACTAATAAGAATTATTTTATTTGGTGTATAACTTCAAAAATGTTTGAAATACATTGAATATAGCTAGAAGGGTAATGATACTTAATCAGATACATTTATAATACAAACTTATAGTCATCAATAATGAAGAGAATAAAATCTTTACTAATTTTTAAAATCTTTACTACATTTAAGTAACTTATTTTACTTTAAAATGCTAAGTCAATAGTTTTTTTGTTTTGTTTTAAAGCTGGGCACGTTGGCACACACTTGTAATCCCAGCACTCAGGGAAGAAGAGAAGAGGCAGGTGGATCTCTGTGAGTTTGAAGACTGCCTGCTCTACAAAGCAAGTCCAGGACAACCAAGGCTACACAAAGAAACACTGTCTTGAAAAACAAACAAACAAACAAACAAACAAAAAAACAAAAAAGCTTTTTTTTTTAATAAAATAAGCAAAGGCTTACTGAATTTTTTTATTTTCTAAATTATTTAACAGCTACACACACACACACACTTCACAATAACATAAGAAAAAACAGTTCATTAAAGTAGAATTAGAATAGACATTTTAAGATTAAAAAATTATGTATACATGAGTAATACATAATACATAAAGTGGCCGTCAGAGGTCAGAAGAGGGCAGTGGATTTCCTGGAGCTGGAGTTAGAGGTGGTCCATCTGACATGGCATTGGGAACCAAATTCAGGTCCTATGCAAGAGCAGCACAGTTTCTTAACCACTGAGCCATTTCTCCAGCCCTGAGAATAAAAATTTTGTAATTGGTATCCTCGTGTGTGAATCCTGACATTTCCTTGAGATTGTTTGGTTTTTAAGACAGAGTTTCTCTGTTGTAGCCCTGGCCACCCTGGAACTAGCTCTGTAGACTAGGCTGGCCTTAGCCTCAGAAATTCACTTACTTTTGCCTCCCAAGTGCTGGGATTAAAGGCATGTGCCACCACTGTGAGAATTTTGTTTGTTTTGTTTTTAAACATAGAAATGTTATGTGAATATGTTTTTGTTTTAATCCCAAGTAGGAGATATAGGGTTGTTTTAGATTGCCCATAGCAGCTGACTGTGATTTGCCTCATGCTCTACTAGAGGCATGTTTTTGCCAGCCAAGGCTAGTTTACATTTGGAATTCTGGGGACTCCACAGAGGAGACATAAATGCCAGAGCCCCAAGAGAGGCACTCTGAAGGGGCAATTGGTGCTTCCCCTACTACTGCTGCTGCCCCTGCTGTTACTGATTGCTGTTTGTTCCTGCTGCTGTTGTTGATTGCTGGATTGCTGGTTGCTGGTTGGAGAGATTCTGACAACATGCCCCAAAGAACTCGATGCCCCTAATGAGCAGAAGTAGTCTGATGATATCAACACCCCCTTTCCCCTCTTTTTCTCCTAGCTAGTGTTGAGGGATTAGAAGGGATAGGGATGGTGTAGTGGGTACACCACTGCCTGGCTGAGATCTTTTATATAAGACAAATTGCTTAATTTTTGCTTATCAATATATTATAGGTTTAGATAAGGAATGACTTCCCAAAACTCTAAAGTAGCATATAAATGCTGGTTAATGGCTTAACATTTTGCTATAAATTCAGGATATGTTTGTGCATCCTGGAGGCAAAGGTGGGTGGATCTTTGTGAGTTCCAGACTAGCCCCTGATCTATATAGTGAGACCCTGTTTAGTTTTTTTTTAAGTCTTTGCTATCTTTCAAATTCAAATTATCTTCCTTTTTGCTTATGAATTGAAAACTTATTTTATTTTCTTTTAAAAAATGTTTGTTTTGCTAAAAGCTTTACTCAGCACAATGCTTAAATTCTGTAATAGGTGTTCATATATTATAGAGTGAAGAGATGGAGATGTTTACTCTCTTAGCATCAACATTGTATATTGCTGTTAAAACTACCCTCTTATTGGTAAAGAGATAATTTTATCTATATTTATAGATAGGCTCATTAGCATAGGAGATATTACCTTAAATCCTCAGTTATTGTGCTGCTATAATAGGTATGAAATTGTTTCAGATTTTGGAAGCAACATAGTACAATTATTAAGCTTAGTCCTAACTTTGAATCTACTTCTGTGTTTTCATTAGTTGAACAACTATGGACAAGACATTTTTTTTTCTTTTGAGCGTCAGTGGTAAATGAGTACTCTCATACATTTAGGATTGCTTTGGGAAGTGAATATCAGTGGTTGTGAATATATTTATTATAAGCCAGGAAACAGTATAAGATGTAGACACTTTTTGTTTTATAAAAATATGAGCAGGTTACATGGCCTGTTTTAATATTTGTGAAAATTATGGAAAATATTATTATAAAGATTTTACAGGCTTGAGTATCTGAAAGGACTCATTCATCTTCATGAACCATATTCATCATCAAGTTTTATTTAATGGAATACGAGAGGGCATAGCAAGAGGAAGGTCAGGTAGACATTGAAGCGATGGAAGATATCAAAGGACCCTAATTTGTGCACAGGTTTGCTTGTCTCTGAATTGAACCAGCGGTTCAATTTAGGTTTCAGGAGAGCTCCAGGTTGAAATTCTCAGTGGGCTATTTTGTGTTGCTACCCATGTAGTATGTAGTGTTTTCAAGATTTATGTCCGAGTGCTCTTACATATTCAGAAGTATATTTGAATAATCTAGTATACGATATGGAAAAAGGATTGAGCTTAATTTTTCTCAAGATCATTTTAGTTCAGTTACCTTTTACCATTTGTTAAATGTTTCTTCCAACAATTTAAAAAAAAACCCCAATGTTATTTTATACTACATTTTCAATCTACTTGGGTATATATCTGGACTTTCCAATCTGTCTTATTGTGTGTGTTACATTTGTGTTGGGCTTAAACTTAGTACTTTATGCATGCCATACAAGTGTTCTACCACTGATCTGTGTCTGCTGCCCTCTTTTAATTAATTTTTTATAACTCCCTAATTGCTTCAACTGTAGTTCTGATTTCTATATCTATACCCAAATTCTCTGTCACCAGTGAAAAACACTGCCAGATAGTGAATAGGACTTTGTACTTTTGTTTAGGGTCAACGGTGAAGAACATAATTTTAGTAGATTTTTTTGGGACCAGGAAGGGAACAATGAGAATGGTATGGTTTAAATATATTTTATGCCCACTAAAACGCATATTGAAATTTAATTCCCAATGTGGCATTGTCGTGAGTTGAGACTCTTTGGAAGTAATTAGGTTATGGGTGCTCCTCACACTGATCGTTTATCTTAAGACGGAGCCTGACATCTCCCTTACTATTGTGTACACCGCTCCTCGGACTTCATCAGCCAAGTTATGATGCAGCATGAAGTCCTTGTCAAGATTGAATTTACCTCCAGAACACTGAGGTAAATAACACTAGACACAGTGTCTAGTGTTCTGAAATTGCAACAAAACATGACAGGAAGAAAAGTAAAAAAGGGTTAAGAAAAGGGGCATTTAGTCAGGGCACTAGTTGGGGATGGCTTTTATGCTTCCCGTATAAATTCGGGAAAGCCAGCTGATATGGGGCCTTTGTCCCCTCATTTGTAACAGCTGATACTTGGTTTGGTTCATGCTCCTTAAATTTATAGGTTGAATCACTCATAGGTAGAAAAAGTGAAAACGATTGCATGTGTTTGAAGTCTTCCATAAGATTTTTTAAAAATACTTTGTGTGTGTGTCTACTTTGTTGATTGTGCCATTGACTGTTGTAGTAAAAATTGGAAACAAGTTAAATGTTGGTTGCTTAAAAGATTGTATAAACAAAATATGATGTAGCCTTATACTAAAGTACTGCACAGCTAATAAAATGAAATTAAATTGTAAGTACTAAAAACGAGATCATGGTTTTGGCTCATGTTCATCTTTTTATTTGCATTTTTTCATATCACTAAACAACCGAGATGTGGAAAACCTTGGAGTTGTATAATATAAAAAGTTCTTGTATCTGGAGCCATTTGTGAACCCTTTTTCTACCACTGGTATTTAATTCTGCTCCTTTAAATTTCTGATACTTAGTATAAGAAAGCTTCTTTGTTGCTAGGGAATGAAAGGGACTTTGCAAAAGATGATTGTTTTCAAGGGTTTGAGTTCTTGGAACATTTTTTTAAGCTTGAATCATCTATTGGATTTTTATTGTCATCTAAAAGCTGAAGTATCCAGAGCTACACTCAGAGCTACACTAGAGGCTTTCATGACTTATTTTTTGTTGTTGTTTGTTTTTTGTCCTCCTCTGTCATGATTAATGACCCACAAAAGACTTCTAGAATCCTCTGCATATAGATTTTCTTTCTACTGCTGCAACTGAATTTTTTTCTTTCAAATGCTAAGGATTGAATCCATGACCACCACATGCTAGGCGGGTTTCTGTCACTGATCTACATTTCAAGTGGAGCCAACTCTTTTAGACAGAAGTACATTATGGGAACTTTTACTAAGAGAGACTCTCCCACTCCCAATCCTGGCCAACACTGAAAGATCTGCCAGACTGTGGGAGTGTGTTCATCTAGTGCTGTATCTGGTTCTTCTCAAACTTTATGCTCGTAGGATCTCTTCCTGCTCTTAAAAATTATTCAGAGGGCCGGTGAAATGGCTCATTGGGCTAAGGTGCTTGCCTTGTGAATCTGACTACCTAAGTTGAATCCCTGAAACCTGTTAGGTGAAAAGAAAGACCTGACTGACTTCACGAAGTTCTGACCTCCACAGGCGGACTGTGGCCCAGGTGCCTTCCACACACTTCCTGCACATTGTGACACAATAATAATTAAATTTAGAAATAAGAATGATATCCCTTATATATTTTAGAAGTCTCTAGCGTTAGGCTTAGTAAAAGTCAGCTGGTTCTCCCTTTTACTTTGCATTTAATCTATAATACTGTTTTGGTTCAAGTCTATAAAAATACTAGGTTTTAAACACAGGTGGCTGGTAGCCTTTCTCAATAACTGTGGATGCTCTTTGATACTATACTAAGACCTGATAAGTTGTAGTCTTCTGGTTAGTTCAAACATAGACCCCCATGTCTGTATCATTGATCTGATCATTGTTCATGAAAAAAGTTAAACTCATATTTTAAAAGTCTCATGAGTGCTTTGCCTAGAGAACAGCCTTGTAATCTGATGACTACATACTTATATGTAGCAGTTCTTTATGTAAATTTTACTTAATGATAATTTCATGACAAAGATTAAACAAATGTACACTCAAGAGTTAGGAGTATAACTCTTTTAAAAAATTACAGAAATTCAGTTTTACCTGAAACCAGTTTATCCACTAACCTCCCTATCTGCCACCTCACCTAGCTAGCTGATCAGGGTCTTCTTGGATTCCAAACCCAGAGTCTAAACCAGAACTTCAGGTAGGGACTCCTAGTACCAGTTCATTTATAGTTACTAAGCATGCTTTCTTCAACCTCAGCTATCATATGGTGTTTCATCAGGTAATTTTCTGATTTTACAGTATATTTGGTCTAAATACGGATGCCTAAACTTTAACTACAATACCTTCCTATAATGTAAATATCCAAGAGAGTGCTGTGTTTATTGCAGCTGATTCTAATTTTCACAACACAGAATCTTGGTTTGGTGTGAGAACTGGCCAGGAGAATGTAGAAATCTGGAAGCTCTATAGCTTGCAGCCATTACACATAGGGAGCATCTCTTAAAAAGAAATTCTAGGTAGTATCTGGGAGGAGATTCTACTCAGCAATTCATCCTGTAGGTTAGTACATACACAGATTAAATATATATATATTTATATAAATATAAATATATATATATATATATATATATATATATATTCGAAGGGCTGGAGAGATGGCTTAGCACTTAAAAAGCACTTGCTGCTATTGCAGAGGATCATGATTCAGTTCCCAGCAACCCACATGGCAGCTCATAACCATATGTAACTCCTGTTTTGGGGGACCTAGCTCCCTCTTCTGGAATCTTTGGACACTGCATTACGTGCTATATGTATACAACAGGCAAAACATTCATACACATAGACAAAACACTCATACACATAAAATAAATTTCAAAAGAAATATGTTCTAAATTATGTTTATTGTATTATATAAAGCAATTAAGGAATTCTCGAGAAAAATATCCTTGTTTTACTGTTTGGTGAACTGTGAATGTTATTCTTTAGTTTAAAAACAGTTTAGTTTGAAAAGAATTGCTGCTTTAAAACTTTATGTTTTTCTTTTAAAAGTATGTCCAATGGAGCCAGGTGTGGTGGCGCATGCCTTTAATCCCAGCACATGGAAGGCAGAGGCAGACGGATCTTTTTGAGTTCGAGACCAGCCTGGTATACAAAGTCCAGGACAGCAAGGGCTCTGTTGCACAGAAAAACCTTGTCTCCAAATACAACAAAACAACAAAAAAGTATGTTCAATGATACTGTGGTGATTAAATAATGTTCACCTGAAGTTCATGTCCATTTGGCTCCTCAAAGTGTGACCTGATCTGAATATAGAGTCTTTGGGGATATGATTAAAAATCTTGGGATTAGCTTATACCGAACTAGGGTGCTTTAAATTCAATAACTGGTATCTTTGTAAGAAGAAGAAATCACAGTAACGTAGAAGAAAACAGACTAAAATGGAGGCAGAGATTGGAATAATGTATCTACAAACCAAAGAGTGCCAAGAAATGCCAGCAGCCACTCAGGAAAATGGGGACAGTTTTTTCTTAATGCCTATACAAGGAAACAATTCCGCTGATACCTTGATTTAAGGTTTCTAGCCTTTTCAATAAATGGTAAAGACACCAGACTATGGTAGTTTGTATGGCAGCCCAAGGAAACAAGACATGTTCACAGTATTTTTAAACGACTTCAAATAAGAAGCTTTTAACATAATTTTATTTATGTGCATGTTAGTGTGTATGTGCCAAAAGATTAATTATACAAACTGTAATATCTCATACAGAGTGATAATCTGCAGTTCTTTTTTAAAAAGCAGTGGTAGGGGGCTGGGGAGATGGCTCAGTAGATAAGAGGGTGTACTGCTCTTGCAGAGGACACAATTTCATTTCTGGATCCTTCACTGGGTGGCTCACAACTATCTGGAACTCAAGCTGCAGAGGCATCTGACTCTTCTGGCCTTCACAGACACCCATATACACATGCCCACATGGAGACCCAAATACATACACAGAATTTAAAAATAAATCTTTACACATTAAAGATAACACTGATAATTTTATTTTTAAGTTTTGAAACCTAGATTACTAGATTAGAGTCTCAAAGAATAACAGGAGTCAGGAAAATATTTTCCCTCTTGTGACTACTATATGATAAATTTTAAAACTTTTGGGGTTGTCAGGATGGTTCAGAGGGTGAGTAAAAGCTCCTGTTGCTAAGCCTGACAACCCACGTGTGATCTTGGACCCACAGGGTGGAAGGAGAAAACTGAATTCCGCCTGCAGATTTTAACATGCACACTTTGGCATTCAGGCTCCCTCTGTTCACCTACACAAATAAGTAAAAGTAACAAATTAAAAAAATTTACATGTTTTAAGGCAATTTAGGAAATTATTTATACCAACGTAAAAGCTTTAATGAAAACAAATTATAAAAGTATAAATGGTGCCATTGGTTAAATTTTAGTAGTATTAAATTGTCCCATCTTATTAATTAAACTTCAAATGCATCATTTTAAAAAGATTTAGTTTTATTTTGAATTTTGTGTACATATTCAAGTATGAGTGTAGGTGCCTGAGAATCCAGAAGAGAAGCGGTCTGAAGAAAGTACCTGATCCTCTGGAGTGGAGTTGCAGTTAGTTATGAACCCCCATTATGGGTGCTGGGAGCCAAACTTGGGTCCTAGGGAAGAGCAGTGAGTGCTCTTAACCATTGACTCATCTCTCCAGCCCCTTATGCACTCCAATTATAAGTAAATGTAGAGTGAGTGAAAAAGTATGATGACATTGGAGTTGATGTATGAAATTGTTACATCAAATAAAATTGGGAGAAAAAAATTATTCCATTAATTGTAATTGAACACATCTAAAATAATGTTTATTAGGCTTATTTTATTTATAGTTTTTATTGGCATTATTTTATGTGTATGAATGTTTTGCCTGTATTCATATCTGTGCACCACTTGTGTGCCTTATGCTCTTGGAGGCCAGCAGAGGGCATTGCATCACCTTTGAACTGGTGTAACAGACCAGTTTTGAGCCACTATGTGGGTGCTGCAAATGGAACCCAGGTCCTCTGGAAGAGAAACAAGTGCTTTTAAGCACTGAACCATTTCTGGTCCCAATATTTATTAGCTTTTAAGTATTATAAATTTGATGCTAGTTTCATGTAGACTATTGTTTTTGTGTTCCTTTTTAGCAGTGGTTTTCAACTTGTGGGCTATGACCCCTTTGAGGGTCACATATCAGCTATTTACATTGTGATTCCTAACTGTAGCAAAATTACAGTTATGGAGTAGCAATGAAATGATTTTATGGTTGTGGGTTACCACTGTAGTAAAGGGTCGGGGCAGCTTTAGAAAAGTTGAGAACTGCTGCTTTATCGTATCTCTTCAGAAAGTAACACTAGCACATGTTACGCACTCACCACTGCATGTAGCTGGTCTTTGCTACTTTGTGGGTTCTTCTTTTTTCCACCCTTTATCCCCCCAGTTTCACCCCTATTAGATAGGAAAGAAAAAAGGATAGAGGGGAGAGAGAGAGATCCGTGAGTCTAATTTCTTTCTTTCTTTCTTTCTTTCTTTCTTTCTTTCTTTCTTTCTTTCTTTCTTTCTTTCTTTCTTTCTTTCTTTTCAACAGCTACTAACAAATCTCAGCAGCCTCCAGAAACAATAAACAACAAACAACCCCCCCCATCCCCTGCCTCTTGGGGCCCTAGTATTGTATCCTCTCCGAAAAGTTCCCAAACATCACACAATCGCAGCAACTATCTGAAGCTGGCAAAACCATGCCTCTGCTAGAGGAGAAGGCAAGTCACAGTTGGCTGCAGTGGGCAGTCCGAAGCAGCTCCATAGCCCCACGCCTGAGAGTAAAATGAAAGCACATTCTTGAACTTCCAGAATTGTCACATATGCTTGGAGGGTGGAGGACGACTTATAGGAGTTATTCTTCCCTTCTACCGTGTGGCTCCCAGGAACTGAACTCATGCCAGCAGGCTAGGAGTCAGGACAGGTGCCCTTATTCTTTGTGCCAAATAGATGACCTTGTAGTTAGAACCTTTTACCATTTGAGTGAGTGAATGAATATAAGGCCACTGCTCTTGGATAATAAGACATATAGTGAAAAGAGATCTCTACACAAGGTAATTCGGGCTGAGTGCTAGATAAGAGGTTAGAACATGGGACTGGAGAGATGGCTCAGAGGTTAAGAGTGTTAAGAGCACTGGCTACTCTTTCAGAGGTCATGAGTTCAATTCCCAGCAACCTATAATGAGATCTGGTGCCCTCTTCTGGCATCAGGTCTACATGCAGACAGAACATTATATACATAATAAATAAAACTTAAAAAAAATTAAAAAAGGTTAGAACATTATGGGCTATAAGAAGAGCAGCTGGTTTTCTGTAAGATTGTTGGGAAAAAAATCTTCGCCTAATATCAGTAGATTAGAGCTGGGCTCTAAAAGTTTTAATTAAAATGTCAAGGAAGTTGGGATCATCAAAATAATCATTTTCAGAACTTGTCATTTCAGTGTGCCTCTTCATTGCTCAGCATGGTTTAAAAACTTTTCCTTCTTGACCTGTGGATAATTCTTAATATTTTCATTCAACAAATATTCCTCCAGTGAGTTGAGAACCATCTTCCCTTGTTCTTCTGGATCATGTGATCTATTTAAAGTCTTTTCTTGTTGTTTAGTGTTCACCTTGGCCCTTTCTAAGGCAGAGTTGGATACAGACAGTACTTTTCTGCTGAGTCTCCCCTCCCCTGTAACCTCCATCTTATCATAAGGTCAGAGTTTTACTCAGTCATGACTGATGTGGAGCCTTGGCTCCTCTCTTATCTCCTTACTTGTATTTCTTCAAAAGCCTAAAATATGCTTCCATTGCAATTTAAAATGTGTATTTCATTTTTATAGTGTATGGCTTTAAAATTTTTTAAACTGTGAAAAATACTTTTCATAAGTCAAGGTGTGGGTTTGCTTTTGTTTTTTGTTTTACTTTTTTATTTTTAACTATCTGCATTTGTTTATGTACCTATGTGGGTATGTGTATAAGTGCAGGCACTCTTAGAGGCCAGAAGGCATTGCTTTTGTTTTGTTTTGAGAAAGGCCTCTCTACATAGCCCTGGCTGTCCTGTACTAGACTAGGCTGGCCTCAGACTCACAGAGATGCACCTGCTTCTGCCTCCCAAGTGTTGGTATTAAAGGTGTGAACCACCATGCATTCCCCGGAAGACACTGGATATGCTGAGACCGAATACACACACATATATGTATCATCTCTACTGGCTGGTTTTGTGTGGCAATTTGACACAAGTTAGAGTCATCAGAGAAGAAGAAGCCTGAGTTGAGGAACTGCCTCCACGAGATCCAGCTGTTAGGCATTTTCTCAATTAATCAGTGGAGGAAGCACAGCCTATTGTGGGTGACTGGTAATCCTGTGTTCTATAAGAGAGCAGGCTGAGTAAGCCATGGGAAGCAAGCCAATAAGCAGCACCCCTCCACGGCCTCTGTATCAGCTCCTGCCTCCAGTTTCCTACCCTGTTTGAGTTTATGTCCTGACTTCCTTTGGTGATGAACAATATGGAAGTGTAAGCTGAATAAACCCTTCCCTTCTCAACTTGCTTTTTTCGTCATTGTGTTTTGTCAGAGCAATAAAAACCCTAACTGAGACACCATCTGATCATATTTCCTTAATATTTAATTGTTTGAATATTGTTAACTTAACAGATTGTCAAACTAAGATGTTAGCTAATAAATTGCCACCATAGAACAGCAGGTTGACTACTATAGAGAGATTAAATTTCAAGATCTCTCTGTCCTCTTTCAGCTCTGATGTCATAGGAATTTTTAGCATTACTTGGACATTTCATGAAAATATTTGCAAAATGAAATTTGAGGAAGCTACAGGTAACTTTACAGCTTTCACATAGCTCATTTGCTGGCTGTTAGAGAGCTTTTCAAAGCATCAGTAAAGCACAGTGGGTGTTTTTTTGCAGTTTCACTAGGTTTTAATGCCTCTGTATTTTGATCCTTAGCACTGGGAGATGCTTATATAGTCGTAAGTTCATCTAAACTCCAAATTATAGAATCTAGTCACCTCAGGGTTCTATTTTGCCAGATACTGGGCACTTAGCCTGCTGAACATAGTAGCTCCACCTACTGTCATGCTAAAACAAAACATCTTGCTTGTGTATGTTCATTCGGAGTTCTCCTCTAAACTTAGTAATTGCAGATTGTCCTTTCTTCCATTCTTTCTTCCTTTCCATATATATAAGTTTCTTTATAGTCATTTGACTACAATACATGACAGAAACAATTTGAACACTTATTTTGGTTTCAGCTTGTTGTAGGGTAGGCATGAAGGCCTGGTGGACCAAGAAGCAGAGTGCATGACAGAAATCAGGGGCTAGGCATAACCTTCAAGGGCTTGCCCTTGATGGCTTGTTTTTACTAGCTAAGCCCCATCTCCTACACATTCTAGAGCTTTCCAAGAGCAGGGGACCATGTGGTCAAATTATGAGCCTGTTCTGCTCCAATTCAGTACTCATTCTATATACTACCTTTAAGTGTTCCTTTGACAACTAGCAGAGGTTAAATTCTGTCAGTGGAGGGCAGTAGAGATACACAGCAAGGAGGAAGGGCTTTTCTTAGTGTTTGTGTTCTGGTTAGGCAACTTCTTGACATTAGTAGCTCCTACAAGTGCAGGAAACTTCTCCAGTACCCAGGTCCAGAGCTTAATCCAAAGCACATAGTAGCCAATTGGTGGTCAACTTTTGCTGTCACCTTAGAAGGCAGATTTCTGGGTAAGGTAGGTGTGTGTGTGTGTGTGTGTGTGTAACAGGGTCTCACACATCCCTGGCTGGTCACACAGCAGCTTCTCTACTGTTCAGTGAACCATGGATGATGTTCTGCATCTCAGCTCTGAAGAATCCTCTTTTGCTGCTCTACCACAGTGGATAAGGATAGTAGCTCTGCTCTCCTTACACCAACTCTTCCTTTATTCTACAAAGTTCTCTTTACTTCTTAACAACTAGCTACTCTTGATTTCTTCTTTTAATTAATAATCTGGCCTTGAAATTTTGAGATCCTCTACCTCTGCCTCCCAAGTGTTAGGATTACAGGTATATTATACCAGGTGACCTGGCTCCAGTTTATTTATTTATTTATTTATTTTTATTTTTTGAGACTGAGTCTCATGTAGCCCAAGCTGGCCTTCAGTTTACTATGTAGTCTAATCTTAAACTTTTTATCTTCATGCTGAGTGCTGGAAGTATAGGCATGTACCACCATGCCTGGTTAGTGGGATGTTGGGAATCAATTCCTAGCATTTAGTGTTTCATGCATGATAGGCAAGAATGCAACCAACTGTAGTACATCTTGGACCCTTCAGTAATTCTTTATTGTCAACATTTCCTGTTCAAATTGCTCCATGGTTTACCAATTATGGTTAGAACCTGATTAATAGCAGTTTTTAATAATAAAAATGCTTTAAGTCTGCAATCATGTGTATTATTTTTGTTTAGTAAATCCAAATTGGCTATCATATATATAATTCCTCATTAAAAGAGCAATTTTTATGTCTATTTTTGTCAACTTTTTAATTTTCTTTTGCTTCATTGCTCCCACCCTAACCTCAGGGCTGAGGACTGGACCGGAGTGTTGTGCTTGCTAAGCATGCACTGAGCTATAAATTCCAACTCCAAAATCAGCTTTTTAAAAACACAGGGCTGCAGACTTGGCTCAGAGATTAAGAGCACCATAGCGCTTGGAGAGAGCCAGGGTCCAATTCCCAGCACCCACATGGTGTCTCACAACCTCCTGTACCCCTAGTTCCAGGGGACCTGATGCCTTCTTCTGACTGCTAGTAGATATCATCTGCAGATGCTTGTCCTTTATGTGAAATAGCATTATATTGTCATATAATATGCACAAATCCTTCAATATTCATCAAGATCTGCTGATTATTATAATAGCTAACACACTGTAAATACTGTGTAAGATTGTATTATCTAGTTACTATACGTTATTGTTGAGGAAATATGGACAAGAAAGAGTATGTGTTTAGTATACACACTTAAAAAATATTTCCAGTATGTGGTGAGTTGAATCCACTAATACAGAATTCAGAGACACATAAGACCAACTGTGCATGGGTATTCTTTACAGTATTACATGTAATCGAGTTAACCTAATATCCAACAGAAGACTGAATATTACCATTAATATTCAGTTGACCCATTTGACTAAACTCTAGCACAGATTTTCTAATACTACTACCAAATAACTGACAACCTTTCTGACTTTCAAATTGCTTATTTTTTCATGGAGATTTCCTGCAGTTTTTGGCTTTCCTGCTTTATTTGCAGCTGTGTCATCACTGATGTTTGACAGCAGTCCTTTACTTTTACTTTTCTGTGTTGCAGCTCCTGTTTCTTAGATTTTTATCTCATCTTTTCTCATCGTTAATGTCCTTATTTTGGCTCATTAGATTAGCTAGTTGGTTCCAGAGAAAAGATGTGTTGCAAATATACTTTTTCAATCCTTGATTATTTAAGAAAGTATCTCAATTTTATGTTTTCAATTATTTGATAATTTATCTTATTAACTATATTGAAATTATTCACTTGAAACATTAATAATGTGATACCCATCTCTACCTATAATAAAATTTGTATTATCTAATTATTTCTTTCCTTGTTTTCCTCACTTTTGTAACCTGGTTTTGTTCTGCTACTCATGTTTGAACTTTGCTTTTATTTTTTATAATGTTTTATTTATTTGCATACATGCATGTGCAGCCCAGAACACATGTGGAAGTCAGAAAACAATGTGAAGGATTCTTCCACCATATATATGGACCCCAGGGTTTAAAATCAGGACACCTTTTTTCCTTGTTGAGCTTTTTTGCTGTACTTCAGAAATTTTTTGAAATGAGAACAAAAGTCATATAAGATCATTGCATTATAGACAAATTAAATTTTAAAAATCTGTTGTCTCATATCCTGGAAACTAAGAACATTACCAGAAAAATGAAATATTACAAAACATATAAAATGTGGACTTTTTGTTGATTGCTTTTCAATTGTACAGCCAAAATTATTCATTATTCATATAATCATTAATTATTTTATGTTATAGTATTTATATTATCACTCACTCTGAGCAGCATTGGTATAGATATCCATCTTTAGCTAACTTATTGTTGTATGTGTGAGATTTTTCTGGGATCCTTCTCTTAAATTACTATACTCTAAAACACTCTTAGTTTCATTTGTCAGAAAATATCTTTTTTATTTTATTATTTTGAGAAATTTGTATTGAATGAAGTACCTTGATATCTTATCACAGTCTCTCAAAGGAATTCCTTATTTAACTATTCCTAAAGACCAAATGAAATGTCCTTAAGTGTTACTGGTTAATCTAAATGTCTTGTGTTTTTCTCTTGTAGGGAATACAGTGAGTAACCTGATTATGATCATACCTCCATTTTTTGGTGCAATTCAGAGCATTAGAGATGGACTGGAAAAGCGGTACATTGCTGCTTATTTGGCACTCATGGGTATGTAGAATACTTCATCTGAAAACAGTGTGCAGTTTGCATGTGGGTGGTTATGCTCATTTATTTCTAAATGCAGTTACTGGTATACAACTTGAATACACTTTGAGCTGAAACATTAGAGTTGAAACTCCTCATACCTTGACAATGACTTGAACAGCACTTTGGAGTAACTTTGAAAAAGTTCAGACTTTTTCAACTGTACAAAATAGAGGTAATAAAATAAACAGATGTTTTTCTATCCATCGTTGTCAAATCAGAAGTTTTTCTTATTTGCTTCAGATCTTAACTTTCTCTTTTTAAAGGAAATATACCACTGCTGCTAAAATAGAAATTTCCTGTGTGTTTCTGCCTGTTTTTTTCCCTTCTTTTCCCCTTTCTTAGTCCAGCTTTTTACCCTAAGAGCTAAACTCTATCTTAAATTACATCTTAAAATGCTCTTATGTTTATGCTGTATATATCTTAACCTCTGAAATAGTGTATAGGTACTGAGCATGGTGTGAAATGCTTATCATCCCAGCACTTCAGTGACTGAGGCAGGAAGATCGAGAGTTTGAAACCACCTTGGTATATGTAAGCAAGACTGTGTCAACAAAAAAATAAAATAAAATAAAATAAAATAAATTATATAACGTTTTTGTCAGAAAAACAAGATCTAAAAAATTGTATCAATGAAAGCTCAAGAGCCTTTTCTACTTAAACATAGTTTGTAGCATTCTGTTATCTTTTGGATGCTTTAAAAAAAAGTTAAACATTATTGCATATAAAAAATAAATATCATCGATAGCTATAGCTATGTAAAAAACTGACAGAAGGGGGCAGCATAAACTAAGAATCTTATAAACTATTCATAACCTTTATTCTGAATAAAATAGACTTCCCTAACCTGAGGAGAACAGTTTCTTTCCATACAAAACTACTTTTTATCTCTTTTTTCTCCCTTTAGTTTTTTTGAGACAGGGCCTCTCTGTGTAGCCTAGGCTGTTCTGGACTCATTTTGTAGACTAGGCTGGCTTTGAACTCATAGAGATCTGCCTCCCTCTGCCTCCCTGAGTGCTGGGGTTACAGGCATACACTGTGCCTGGGTCAAATTTACTTTTTAAAGGAAAGCAAAAGCAAAGCCTTTTGGTTGAAAGTAATTCTTCTCTCAGCTCATTTAAAAAGATGTTATAATATAACTTTTCTAACTTGAGCAAACAGTCTCAAATGGAGAAATAAATGGCCAAAGCCATAACATATGAGAGATAATGTCCATAAGATGGTGAAATAAGAGTCTCTATGAAAGCTTCACAATTCAGTAAGAAGCTGAGCAACCACAGTGGCACCTGAGGCCTCAGAGGATTATCCTGAGAGTGCACACCAATGCCTAGTTGAAGGGACCCTCCACCAGGGGCTCGGGATGGCTCTGCTTCATATGCCACATATTCAAAAGAAGTCACGCATATTAGAGCAGCGGCACAGAGGCTTATCTGTCTCCCGACATTGGTCTTGAGAGTGAATCTGAATTTTACCCTTTGCTTGGCTCAAAGCTCTGATCTATCTTATTGTAGTTGGGGAACTGTCCGAATTCTGTGAGGAATTGCTGGGAGGTGCACGCATGTCTGGGCCACCAGCGTAGGTTCAACCATGACAGTCTCATAACACATCTTGAAGCAATCAGTGTCAGCTTCAGTTCCTGTTGCTGCAGTCAGAGAACTGTCACATCTCTGGGATGTATGGACTATTGATAACAGTATTTATTATAAAAGTCCTACCGAGCTTACAAAGCCCACTTTTTGGCCAGAAAATTGAAAATGTCTTTATGTCTTTTCTATACATACCTCTGCAATTATTTCCTAAATACATAAGTTATATATAAAGTATTTTAGAAAGGAACCTGAGTTAGAATCCCTTCCTTATTACTTAATAGCTGTATGCTGTGTGCAATTCTTTGTTGTCAGTGAATTACATGAAGGCCAGATGGTAACTGATAATGGTTCTATAAAGATGAAGGACCCAGGGCTTATATAGTGGTCAGCACATTTGGCATCGCATAAAACTTTCAGTACATAGAACTATTATTTATGACAAAGAGACACAGCCCAAAACTGCCACCAGGATATGATATGTTCCCTTGGATCCTTGACTATGCCGCAGAAAGAATTACAGAATAGGTCAGAATGAAGCAAAATTAGTGTATTAAGTATTTACACATAGAGACTGCAATACACTGAAGGCTGTCAGGATCTAAAGAAAGTTCTCAAGAGAGTTGCATTTCAGATATTTATAGTAGTTTTGTATATATGATATTGTGGCTCTCTAAATTATATTGCTAGGGTTTATGGATCAGAGAAGTACAAGGGAGTGCTAAAAGAAGCTGACTATCTATGCACATTAAAGCTTATCCTGAGCATCCAGTACTTTATAGAAATAATAAAGTATTGTTGGTCTAGTCAACTACTTATAGAGAGAATTTTAGAAAAACTACTCTGCTTGTTTTCTTCTGTGACAAAGTCCTCAGTCGTAGCACTAACTCAACATTATCTGTATTTCGTCACAAGACCTTAAACTTCTTTTTCCTCAAAGCTTACTACTTTAAAATGTCTTATTGTCTTCTGACAATATGCCCCCCAAAGAATTTCTTGCCAATCTTTTTATTTGTCTGTCTTAATTTCAGTGGTAGGAACAGGATCCTGGTGTTTCCACATGACTCTGAAATATGAGATGCAGGTGAGTAATGGCAAAAGTAAGTGATTATATATAGTAAAGGATAATAAAAGTGGGGACTTGTCATCTTTGAGGTTTTTCACTTCAGGTCAAAGAACTCAAACCATATGAAGAAGTAGTATGGCTTTCTGTGTATCTATGCTAACTCTATGCAGACATAGGTAATTTTAGAACATCTTTAAATAAGACAGTTACATGGAGGTATCCTAAAAAGTCGTAAGCAGTTCACAAAAACATTGTATTCTTAGCTGCCTGCAGTCTTTCATGGATCAGTGGCATCCATTTGGATGGAATGGGCCTTGTTGAGTTGCTGTCTTTGCTGCGAAAATGTTCTATATCTAGTCCTTTGAACCTTTTGGCTTATCATCACTAGCTCTTTGATTCTGCCTGTAGTTTAAACTCATAACTTTGTACTAAGATTTGCAATCTGGCCCTTACCAGACCCATCTTTGTCCTTGCTGTTTATGGTATTAGAAATGAACACAGGCATGGCACATCTAGGCAAGTACTTGACCAGCCCCAGCTTCAGGCTTATCTGAATAAATGATATATGCACACAGAAATGTCAAAACAAAATTATTATTGTTGTCATTTTAGTTTTTGAGACAGGGTTTCTTTGTGTAGCCCTGGATATCTTGAAGCTCAAAACTGATTATTTTGTATGCCAGCTATAGAGAGAGGACCCAGGTTTGGTTTCCAGCATTCACATGGGAGTTCATAACCATCTGTAACTTCAGTTCCAGTGGATCCAGCACCCCTTTCCAAACACAAACATAGTTGCATATAAGTACATGAAGGCGCAAAACACTGACACAAATAAAATAAATCAGTTTTAGAAACTAAACAAAAAATTAATAAGCAGTAAGAAGACTGAGAAAGGTGCTTGCTGCCAAGTCTAACCTGAGCGTGATCCCCATGATCCATACGGTGGAAGAAGAGAACCAACTTCCATATTTTGTTCTCTCACTCTACACACGTGCTGGGCATATGCATGATCAATAATATGCTCCTCTCTGCTAAATAAATGAATAAAATTAAAATGAACAAATGGGGGCCTTAGTGATAACTCAGTCAGTAAAGTGCTTGCCATGCAAGTATGAGAACCTGAAGTCGATCCCCAGAATCCACAGAAAAGTGCCAAAAGTGGTAGCATATGCTTGTAATCCCATACAGAGACAGGCAGAGTTTTGGTGCTTTATGGCTAGCCGATTTACACTAATTAGAAGCTCCGGATCAGTGAGAGGCCCTGTTTCAAAATACAAGATGGAGAGTGCCTCCACATGCAAGCGCGCACGCACACGCGTGCGCACACACACACACACACACACACACGCAAATGAATGAATGTTTATATTTCTGTAAATGTAGTCCTTTTAAGTAAGCCACAAACATCTGCAGCCCACACTTTTCTCCTGTGCTTATCATCACCTTATTGACATTTCTACATACTATCTATGTTAGGTCCTTTAAACGCAGAATGCTGAAAATTGCTCTTGTCATTTTCTGTTTTCATAATCTCATTAAACTGTACTACTATATCTGAATTGTGAGGCAAGAAAATTGATATATCATCTATAGTTTCTTTTATCTCACCTTTCTTTAAAATTAACAACAAATCTCTTTATTTCCTAAATATTTCTCAAACCTGCACATTCACAGTCATTTCCAGTTTTCTTGGCCTGGACTCTGGTTACAAGGCTGCTCTCTGAAAAAGCCAGTCATAGTGCCACTTAGATGTGTGCCTTAGAAGGGATGGATAGATAACCTTGATGGTTCAAAAGCAACAAACTACACAAGTAAATTTGGTAGTGATGAATATATTGAACAACTAGTAAAAGAAATTAAGAAGTAATAATTTTGGGAGGAGCAGCTAGGATTGAACCCAGGGCCTGTGCATGCTAAGAATGCACTCTATCACTGAGGTACATCCCTAGCTTAAGAGATGACAGTCATAATCATTGTGAAGTTTTATTTTGACTTTCATAATTCTAGCTGTACTGTGCTCACATCTTTGTTTCTCTGCCTCATGTAGTTACTGGATGAACTCCCCATGATTTACAGTTGCTGCATATTTGTATACTGCATGTGAGTACTTATATTTAAGATTCTGTCCAATGTGGGTTGTTTTTTTTTTTTTTTTTTTTTTGGTCCAATTACATACTAGGATATGTAATATAAAAGATTAAACAGTTGTGACATTAATGATGAGTTTAGTTTTGGGGGATGTTTTATACTAACAACTATGATGTCAAAACCCCAATGCTAGTGTAGATGCTAATGTTATACCCAGTTCACGAGCCCCCAAAAGATCTACAGGAATCGACTCCGTTGCAAAACACATGAGGGTCTTTTTATTGTAAATTACAAGCTGCAGCTTGGGCCCACAACACCCACCGCCGAAGCTGTGGGAGCTGAGTACCCCGTCCCCAGGTTAGTTGGGTGATTTATAGATTCTGGTCCCTCCCAGCATTCCCAAGGCAGGGGCAATTCCTGCCTGGCAAGCATCTATTGGTCAAGATGCTACATTTTGAGTCGATTGGCTATAGGAAGGTTCCCAGACCATTGACCATGACCAGGTGTCCCTCCCTAGGGGGAGGGTCCAGTTTCCTAGCAACTGCATCTCCAGTGGGTGGGGAAAGAATGCAGTGAGGTGGCTCTTCCCCTCAGGGCATTACTAAACTTCTTTACCTTACCTACTTTAGGTCTTAACAATAGCTGCTACTTTATCTTTTGGTCTCTCACTATCTTAATTTGACTGAAATATACATTTTGCCTTTTCTTGAGTGAAGAATGTGTTCAAGAATGCCATAAAAGTTTTGGGGTAGCATGAATGGTTTCTTATTTAGTTACTGCTTTTTTAAAAGATTGTTTTTATTTTATATGTATGAGCATTTGACTTGGTTGTATGTCTGTGCAACATGTTCATGCCTGGTATGAGAAGGCCAGAGAGGATATGGAATCCCCTGGAAATGGAGTTATAGAGAGTTGTGAGCTACCATGTACATGTTAGGAACTAAATTCAGGTTTTCGGCAATAGTAGCAAGTACTCTTAACTGCTGAGCCAGAACCAGTTTCTTTTGTTGTTATTGTTATTGTTGTTGTTTATTAGTGTTTGTACATGTATGTACCACAGTGTACATGTTGGGGTCAGAAGACAACTTTCTGAAGTGTGCTCTCTCCCTCCACTTTGGTGCCCTGAGATTGAATTTAGGCTTGAACTGTAATTGCTTTTATCTGCTGAACCATCTCATTAGCCCACAAACTGTTTCTTAATCAAAGCTTACCTGAAACGTCAAGTATATTCAGTTATTGTTTGAAAATTTCATACACTGCATTTTGATTATCCTCTTCTCCCTAAACTTTCCAGATCCATTCATATCTCCCTAAGTACCCAGTATTATGTTCTATTTTATTGTTATTGTTTTTTAACCTATCAAGCCCCGTTTGTGCTGGCTGGCTACTCTTGGGTATGGAGCGTTCTGGGTGTGGAGTATAGTGCTCACACCATAAGAAAACGGACTTTCTCTTTCCCAGCAGCTATCAAATGCCAGTAGCTCCTCAGCTATGGATGGGCTTTGTGCCCACTCTGCACTGTCTTAGTACAGTAGGTACTGAGCTGGTTTTATAAACAAGAAAGTAAATCACAGAAAAATTTAGTAACTTTCTAAAGATTGTGAGCAGAGCTTCATTAACAGACATGCCATTATGTGGGTAAACAGTCTCTGAGGGACACTAAATATCCCCAGAAATAGCCCATAATAGAAAACTACATTGTCTCAGCTAAAGTCATGTGGCTGCTGGTGATTCACTTAGCCTCTTGTAATCTGTATACAGTTCAGTGCTCCTTCCTTCCTTCTTCCTTCCTCCCTTTCTTCCTCCCTCTCTCCCTCTCTCTCTCCCTCCCTTCCTCCCTCCCTCCCTCCCTCCCTCCCCCTCTTCCTCCCTTTTTTGATTTTTCAAGACAGGGTTTCTCTGTATAGTTCTGGGTGTAACTCTGTAGACCTGGCTGGCTTTGAGCTAAGAGGTCCGATGGCCTCTGCCTGCAGTGCTGGGATTAAAGGTGGGCACGGAGGGCGGGAGGGAAGAGATGGTGAGTGCTGTGGATCTTAAAGGCCTGTGGGCAAGTTGTAAGGGCGTTCAGTTTTTCCTAGTTACACATTATAAAGTAAATTCCTTTCTTTCTTATTTCAAAGGTTTGAATGTTTCAAGACAAAGAACTCATTAAACTACCACCTGCTTTTTACCCTAGTTCTATTCAGTTTAATAGTAACCACGGTAAGTCATACTTTATCTCCAGTTAGGTGTGTTGTGTAGGAGACTGGAATAATTAGTTTCCAGTATTTACATCAAGTTATTGAAATTGGCATATTTTTTGTGATTGGGATGTCTCATTTTTAGACTTTGCATCTTTATTTCTTTTTCAAAATTACTTTGAAAAACTCTAAAAATTTTGTTTTTAGATTTATTTATTTTCTTGTGTGTGTGTGTGTGTGTGTGTGTGTGTGTTCTGTCTATATGTATGTGCACCATCTGTGTGACTGGTGCCTGCAGAGGTGAGAAGGCATTCCCCTGGAACTGGAGTTTTGTGGGTGGTTGTGAGCCACCGTGTGGGTGGTGGGAAGTGAATCTGAGTCCTCTGCAATAACAGCCAGTGCTCAAAGATGAAGAAAATATTGAAAAGTAAATATTTAGTTTTTTTCAAGGATGAACTTTCTACCTCTTGTTAAAAACAAGAAATCGGGTTTTCCACATTGGTCCTACTGTGACTGTTTAAATTGTTAACCTTGAATTAAACATATTAATTGGAACATTTATTGGAAATCTGTGCCAGGTACTAGAAAAACAAAAGTGTCTAAGAAGTAGTTGCTATATATGAGAGAACTCAGTCTGTTAGGGGGCTAGACGTGACTAAAGAAAACGACTGCAGGAATAAACATAGAACGGGCATAGCAACGTGGGAAAAGAGGGTCAGAGCACGTGGGTGCATTTACCATATCAGACATGGATGTAAGTTTTGTCTTTCTGAACCATTTTTAAAAACATTAATTTGGGGCCTGGAGGGATGGCTCAATAGTTAAAGTGCATACCTCTCTTAGAGAAGACCCCATTGTTCCCCTATCTGGTGCCTCCAAACCTCTAACTCTAACTTGAGAGGGATCTGTTGCCTTCACAGCACCTGCACTCATGTGCAGCAGTGTTCATGTGTGTGCACACAAATAATTAAAACATAATAAAAATAAGTCGCTTTAAAGTTTAATTTACTCTTGAAGCCAAGATGATGCTATATGCTTATTAACCAGCACCTGGAGGCTAAAGCAGGAGGATAAAGAGTTTGAGGCCAGCCTTAGCTACAGTGTGTTCTAGATCAGCTTCAGCTGATGGCTTGGTCTCAGCATGCCCCCACTTCCTTCCTAATTTTAATTTTAAAAAAGGCTGCTTGATGAGGATCACACATGGACTTGAGGCTGGCCTGGCCTACATGTTCTCTGTTCTGAACCTAGAACTTAGAAAACAAAAACAAAGGTTACTGCTTGAACTGGGCATGATGGCTTGAGGCTGTCCAAGGCTACGTCAAAAGACTGTGTCTCGGGAAGCAAAAACAGAAACAAACAAACGAAAGAAAATACTGTTTGAGTAGGTCAGGGCAAGCTTCAGAGAAGGTTTCTTTGAGTTAGATTTTAACTGATGAACTCAAGGAGTTTTTCAGGCCACTGGGCAACAGTGTGGTAAATCATTCTTAGTCTTCTGTATTCATGCACATAAACCTTAGTGAATTGCTGTTTTTTTTTTTTAATTACTTTCTGTGTGCCAGATGTTTACTGAATACTTTGCCTTCATTGTCCAATTATGTTATCATGGGTCTGATTGAGAGAGGTTTTATATAGGTGATTGCCATATGGAAAAGGAAAGCAGTAAATCTAGCAATCTAGTGAGCTAGACAAAATGTCAGGTTATAAAGTCCCATGTGTGCTAAATTTAAGAGTTTAAATTTGTCCTCTAAGTAATATTGATCCACAAAGTAGAAAAAATGTAATCAGACAAGTTTTAGAAAAATCACTTTACAAAAGATAGATTAAACAAGTCTGGAAATGAAATGCAGGAATTTTGCATACTGTGTAAAATATGGAACAAGACTGAAGTAGTGTAGCTGTGGGGATGCAAAGAAGCAGACATACATCATCTGTGGGATGTATGACCCATTGAATAGAAAGGGGTAGAAACAGAACAACAGTACAGAATGGCTCCTCTGCTTATGGCCTGGTGTTAGCCTGTTAACCATGTAAGTGCTGATGCATGCCTGCAATCTCAGCACTTAGCAGGCCAAGGCATGACAGCTCCAAGTGTGAGACTAGCATAGTCTTAGCAAGACCTTCTTTTAAAATTAAAACATGAAGCCCAGCATATTGAGACAGACCTGTAATCCCAGCACTCAGGGGGCAGAGCCAGGAGAATCATGAGGTAAGGGTCATTCCTACTTACTACAAATAAGTTCAGGGCCAGGCTACCCGAGTCCCTATTTTAAAATGTAAAATTAAACTTCTGGGCACTGGTGGCACATGCCTTTAATCCCAGCACTTGAGATCCAGAGGCAAGCAAATCTCTGAGTTTGAGGCCTGCCTGGCCTACAGAGCAAGTTCCAAGGTGGCCAGAGCTACACATAGAAACCCTCTCTCAAAAACAAAACAAAAATTAAAAGATAAAATATACATATAAAATAAGATTGTAGTTGTGGCTTAGTTGGTAAAATGAAAGCCCGAGATTACATCCTCAGCACTGACTGAAACTAAGTGTGTTGGTGTATGTGTGCATTCCCAAAACCTAAGTTAGGAAGGTGGAGGCAGAAGGAGCACAAGTTTGAGGTCATCTTTAACTATATAATAAGTTTAAGACTAGACTAGGCTATATATCCTTAAAAACAAAACAAAACAACAACAACAACAACAAAAAACTGGACTGGCAAAATGGCTCAGTGAGTAAATGCCCCTGCTGCTAAGCCTAACAACCTAAGTTTGGTAATTGGAATCTAAATGGTAGAAAGAGAGAGAGCTGACGTCTTTCCTGCAAGTTATTCTCTGATTTGTATACATTTGTATACACATGGCTATGGCATGAATGCCATGTACACACATGCACACTAAATTAATGTAATAAAAGGGAAACTTTTTAATTGAAATTAAATAATTCGACTATGAGCGTCTTTTTTCAGGAAAGATATTAGTAAGCTTATGCCGTGGTATAGGAATGGATAATTTGGTTTATTATTTGTTGAGTTACAAGTGTCCAGTATTAATGATACCAAAGGCTTAACAGGTAGGCTTGACTAAAGATACAGATTTGGGAGTTGGTTGAGGGGTGTAGGTTGAATCAGAAATATGGGGATAGGTTAACTGTTACCAAAGTAAATACAACATTAAGAATAAAAAGATACAATTCTATGGAATGCAGACATTTGAGGACCATGTAGAACTGTAGCCAGCAAAGGAGACTAAAAACAACAATCAGAGATACAGGAAAAGAAGAAAGCCTCATGTCACAGAGTATGAAAATTCTAGGAGTGAAAAGTAAACAGGATGACAAGATGGCTCAGCAGGTAAAGGTACTTGCCTTCAAACCTAACGATTTGAGTTCGTTTCCCAGAACCCACATAATGGACAGGAAGAATTTATCCTTGGAAGTTGTCTTCATACCGTCACACTCATGCTGTCACACGCATACAATAAATAAGTGTAAAAACAGCAACTAATAGTTGTCTGTGAATAGGGAAGAGAAGTGAAGATTGACAGTCTACTGAAAAGAAATGTCACCAAGCACAGTGGCGCACGCCTGTAATCCCAGCGCTTGGGGAGGCAGAGGCAGGCAGATCTCTGAGTTCAAGGCCAGCCTGTCTACAAAGTGAGTCCAAGACAGCCAAGGCTACACAGACAAACCGTGTCTTGAATAAACACATCACTGTTTTCCTGATTTCCTATACTCCTTTGCCTAAACTCTGTTCTAGTTAATAATGAACAACTCCTACAAATTCAGAGACACAAAGAAGTCATGCTATGATATTAATGAAGGAAAGAAATCTCTAGAGTGTCAGTGACTTGTCTGGCCAGCTAAGCTTACCTAGCAAGTTGCTATCAAAGTCAAGACTAGACCCATTTGTAAGTTAAGAGATGTTTTAATTAGAAACAAATCAAGCTTTAGAATCAATTGGGTGTGAATTTGGATGTAATATTTTTACTTAGTTCTCTCTCAATTTTATTTCTCTTACCATAACAGCAAAATTACAGTAATAAAGTAGCAGTGAAAGAATTTTATGGTTGGGGATTGCCACAACATGAGGAACTGTATTAAAGGGATGTAGTACTAGGAAAGCCACCGCCATAAAGCTTCTAGGTAGATGGTGAACAGTTGCTTCTGTTGAAAGAGATCAGAAAAGGTATCAAGAAGGAATAATTTGTGTTGAATTTTCAAAAGTATTTGCCAGTTGGAAGTATTTCTGAACAAAGTGAAGAGCCATACGTTTACAGATACAGGAGCATGAAAGTGATGCATTCCAGAAACACAGTGCTCTCTGGAGATTAGAGAGAGGAGAAGACTGCAGTGAGGCCAGACAGAAGCATAGGAGCAGTGAGAAGCTTTGAATGTCAAGTTAAGAAACCTGAACTTTGTCATGGCAGTGTAAGTCACTGAAGGGTTGATGTGAATTTTGAGTCCCCTGTACTGTGTCATTTAAAAAGTGTGCTCCTGTAGACAGTATGTACGTATTTCATCTTACGAAGGCGTTGAACTTAGCACCCACAAAACACTGGAGCCTGAAACTTGGGTTTATGGAACTGGAGGTCCATCTAGGTAGGGAATAGCTTGGAAGCAGACTGAGCCCAGAAGTGCGTGCAAGTGTCTTCACTCACTGGTAGCTACTCTGTCTAGATCCTTTCATGTCCTTAGCTGAGCATCCGCCATGCTGCTCTTCTCCATTCCTCAGGTAAGGATCAATTCTTCTAAGTCACATGACACGTGGTGAAGGTCTGTAGTAATCAAGTGCCCACATTTTGGGCTCTGAGTGTAGTGTTCTTTTTAGTGCAGAACAAATCTGGTACAGGGATTGTCAGCATGATTTATTCCCCCTTCAAGAATAACCTTGCATCCTTCACCCTCCTTGATGATGACACAAAGACCGATGTTGAAGTAGTCCATCACTGATTTGAAATATTACATGTTTCATTTGTCGTGGCAGAGCTAGCCCTCTGTGCCATGCCACCTAATCTGATTGGTTTTATGTGGCTGGAATCTGGTTGGAATAACATGGGGGAAGGAGAGGTGTGGGATTTGCAGAATGGTGGAATAGATTTTTATACCGCCCTTCACTTTTGTTTTTCTAATATTTTTCAGATTTACCTAAAAGTAAAAGAGCCCATATTTCATCAGGTAATATTTTTAAAATATTTATTTATTTTATGTTTATTTATATGAAGGTTTTGCTTGCATGTATGTCTGTATACCACCTGCCTGCTTGGTGCCTAAGAAGGTCAGAAGAAGTTATCAGATCCCCTGGAACTGAGGTTATAGATGGTTTGGGGCTGCCATGTGGGTTCTGGGAGTCAAACCTGGGTCCTCTGCAAGAACAAGTGCCCTTACCTGCCGAGCCATCTCTCCAGCCTGATCATTTTTTTGAATTATGAAACATTTAATTGTTTAACAATAAATGCTTGTTGTCAGTGGTTTCCTTCTCTAGGAAGTTATGTGCAGATACAACTTTTGAAAATGAAATGGTTAAAATGTCAAGAATCCACTATTAGTGTAGAGCAGCGGTTCTCAACCTTCCTAATGTTGCGACCCTTAATACAGTTTCGCATGTTATGCTGACCCCTGACCATAAAGTTATTTCATTGTTACTTTAGAACTGTAATTTTGCTAATATTATGAATTGTAATGTAAATATATGATTACCAGGATATCTGATATGCGACCCCTATGAAAGGGTCATTTGATCCCCCGAAAGTGTCATGACCCATGGATTAAGAACTGGCCTAGAATGATGGCACATTCCTATACTTAAGAGATCCTAGCAGGAGGATCAGGACTTTCAGGGTCATGCTCAGCTATAAAGTGAGTTCAAGGCCAGTGTTGGCTACATGATGACACTGGCTACAGCCCTGGCTGGGCTGGAGCTCTGTGTAGACCAAGCTGGCCTTCAATTCAGAGATTTACCAGTGTTTGCTGCCTCTCTGAGTGCTGTGATTAAAACATGGTAAAACCTGCCCTCCCACCCCTCCCAATTTTAAAACAAAGCAGCAGAGAGGAGCTAGGCATAGGTAATAGGAATATACCTGGTACAGCCAATGTCACAATCCAGCTGGATGTGGTGTTCAGTAATACAGGTACAGTATCACTCTTAGAAGCCAAAGAAACCCTGAAGCTTCATGCATATACACACACATGAGTCTTTTTATGAAGCCTAATGTGGTACTTAGGTACCTTAGACACCTGTAATGCCAACACTTGGGAGATGGAGGAAAGAAGATCAGAAAGTGAAGGCCAGCCTTCCTCCATAGTGAGTTTGAGGTCAGCTTAGTCTATGATAGATCTTTTGTCCAAAAAAAAGTCTTTATGATAATATGATGTAGAAAAGACTAAACTACAAATTCCTCATATTTTCTCCTTAAAATATCGAATGTATTTTTTGAGGTGGAAGTTATTGATGAAGTACTGTTCCTGATACCATACAAATTTCAAACTTCTGTTCTCACTCATAGCCCCACAAATTAGGAATTAGTTTGCATATCTTAAGGGAAATGAGTTCAGATATGAAATTAGTTGCCTTTAGACAACAAATACAGTATTTAAAAGGCAGAGCTAGAATCATAACCTAGATTTTTTTTAATTATTTTACTTTACATCTCAATCATAGCCCCCTTCCTCTTCTCCTGGCCCACCCTTCTTCCCTCTTTCCCCAACCCCCCTTCCCTACTTCTCAGAAAAGGGGAGCCCCCCCCCAACCCACCCCAGCATATCAAGTCACATCAGGACTGAGTGCATCCTCTTGCCCTGTGGTCTGGTGAGACAGCCCCGCCCAGGGGCAAGTGGTCAAAAAGCAGGCAACAGAGTCCATATCACAGATATGCCCCTGCTCCCCCTGCTTATGAGACCCATATGAAGTCTGAGCTGGCTATTGGCTACATCTGTGTAGGGGGCCTAGATCCAGTTCTTGGTTGGTGTATCAGTCTCCACAAGCCCATCTGGGCCCTGGTTAGTTGGCTCTGTAGCTCTTTTTTGTGGAGTTCCTGTCCTCCCCGCCCCAGGTCCTTCTATCCTTCACCGCACTTTTTCACAAGACTCCCTGTGCTTTGCCCAATATTTGGCTGTGAGTCTCAGCATCTGTTTCAATCTGCTGCTGGGTGGAGCCTTTCAAATGACAGTTATGCTAGGATCCCATATGCAAGCATAGTAGAGTATGGTTAATAATGTCAGGGGTTGGCTATCTCCTGAGAATCTTCCCCACAGGCTCAGGTGTTTGAATACTTGCTCCCCAGATGAGGGTGCTATTTGGGAGGTTTAAGAGGTGGTCTCTTTTAAATGAAGTATGTCACGAGAGATGGGCTTTAAAAGTTTAAAGACTTAGAGCCATTTTGTATTTGATCTCTGCCTCCTGCTTGTGGTTAGAGACATGAGCTCTCAGCTTGCACTCCAGCCACCATTCTTGTAGCCTGCTATCTCCACTCTGCATCATGGACTCTAGCCCTCTGGAACCGTAAGCCCAAATAAACCCTTTCTTCTCTAAGTTCCTTTGGTCATAGTGTTCTCGATACAGCAACAGAAAAGTAACTAATACTTAACTCCAGCTATCATTCTTTCAACAAACTAGCTAACGTACATATATACACATATATATACATACATACATACACACACACACACACATACATACATACATATATCCTAGGAGGGTCAAATACCTTATGCTTTTAAATGCTTATATAGAAAATACAGTAATAATACATAATAAATACAGTACTAATCTAACTGTAATTTATTTGTTGAAATAAAACCTGTAGCTTCCTCATAGGGCCTTGCTTCAGGCCATTTGAAAGCAAATGTACTCATGACACTGCAGTAAATGGCATCATCACTTTCTTATTTATTGTAGTTCGCAGTGACATAATTTGTAGTTCTATCATTATATACTTGCTATTTTATTTAGAAAGATTTATAATTTAACGACCATCAGTTTTCTGTTTTGTACTTTAGGCCTATTTGAATCTGTTCTATATAATAAAAATAAATTATCAATGTAACTATCCATATTGTAATAGCTATGTGTTTTTCAGTACAAATTATTTTCTTCTCTACATATAATAGTAATATGTGCTGATAAAAAGGGAAGCAGATTGAAAACTGAGTCTGCTCATGTCCATTGTAGTTTATATCTTAGGCCCAGAGATTAAAAATCAAGATAGCTCAGTGTTCTCAGCGTGTGTATGTATGTGCATGCACGTGTGCACATATGCACACACACACAAAGTCAAAATTAATGTTTCCAGAAAGTAGAACAATGGCATGCCCAGAGTGAGCATGGAAAATGTGTGTGCCTTCTGCGATGTCTTTTTTATCTGCATCCTTTCTACTGTTCTTTATAATAAACTACCAAGCAATTCAGCAAACAAGCTGTTTCTCACTGTTGGAAAAAGTTACAAATATAGAAGGAGATATTTGGGCTTGCTGATGCGTATAGCTCTAATCCTAGCACTCTGGAGCATGGGGCAAGAGGATGGACTAAGAATTTAAGGTCATGCCTCTGGAGACAGGCAGCCTTCACTGGATCAGACCATGGGCAGCCTTTGGTGTGCCTGGCATAATGTGAGCCTCTCCGTATGCAGAAGGAGGTTCCTTCCCACCTTTGCCATCCCTCAGGTAGCATGTCCATGGAGCCCTGGCCCCTCTGGCCATACCATCTGCTGCTGCTACCGCAGCTGGCCACAACCATCCCAGGCCTGGCAGGCTCTGGGAATTCCATTCTTTTGGTCAGCATCCTGAATCCTGAGAATCACATCCCAAAGCTTCTTTATTTTCTTTGATGTCTACGGTGATGTGCAGCAGGTGAAGATCCTGTTTAATAAGAAGAATGCACTCATACAGATGCCAGACGGCAGCCAGGCCCAGCTGGCCATGAGCCACCCGAACAGACCCCAGCTGCATGGGAAGTCAGTGCAAATCACACTGTCAAAGCATCAGTGTGCAGCTGCCTCGTGAGGGGCAGGAGGACCAGGGCCTGACGGAAGACGGCGGCAATTCGTCTCTGCACCACTTCCAGAAGCCAGGCTCCAAGGATTTCCAGAACATCTTTCCACGCTCAGCCACCCTGCACCTCTCCAACATCCCACCCTCTGTGTCACAGGACAAACTCAAGAAGCTCTTCTCCAGCAATGGTGGTATGGTCAAAGGCTTCCATGTTCTTCCAGAAGGACCACAAGATGGCATTGATCCAGATGGGCTCTGTTGAGGAGACAATGCATGTACTGATTGACCTGCACAACCATGACCTGGGCGAGAATCTCCACCTCCATGTGTCCTTCTTCAAGTCCACCATCTAGCTGCCTGTGGGCCTGTGACAGCTTCCCCCATTCCAGAAAAGCCACTTTAAAAAGCAGCCGGGGTGACCTTACAGACCTTACAGATTTTATTTTTTTATAAGAAAGATCACATTACCTGTTTTTTAAAAAAGTAAATCTAGCCCATCTTGCTGTGGCAGGAGATGGCTTGGGCCACAGAGGCCCAGTCAGGCCCTGCACCATGCTTTGAGGGGCTCAGGCATGAAGCCACAGTGGTGTCCCAAACACAGCCGCTTTCTGTGCCTTACAAAACCAGCATGCCTCATGGCCGCACACCCACTCTCTGAGGCTGCTTGTCTCTAGACCTGTAGGTGAGCCAGGTGGCCTGCACCTTAGGCTCCCCATGCTGTACAGGAGTGGGGGCCACCACTCCCACCCTTATAATCAAGTTAAGTGATTCTCCCATGTCCCTGGCCAGTCCAGAGGGCCCAGCCATCCTCAGCTGCCGAGCTTCATGTGACCTTTATATTCTATTCTGTGTGGTCACAGACACCTGTGCCTAGCAATATTTCCACTTGACAAAATACTCGCATCTTTTTCCGTTTGTATGCAAGAGATATCGTTTTAAGTAACTTTTTTATAACAGTGATACAATGGTATGTGTATACTTTCAGCTTCTGTGTCGCCGGCACTTTCTCCATCTGAAGAAGAAACTCTGAGACTGGTGGGTTCCTACCTTTAGATTTTGGACCAAAGTTTTGTTTTCTGCCCACCTTTGACTAGGCCCAGTCGAGGGGTGACCTCTAGGCCTTACTGCCCCTCCCGGAAGTGCACCTCCATCCTAGCCTGCCTCTGTGGGAGGCCCTCCTTGGACCTCGGTTCTATGTAGGAACAGCAAGAGTGTAAATATTTATGATTTTTATACCTGTGTGAGGCTGAGGCCGTGTGGCAGTTTTTTATGGTGACAGATGTACAACTTGTAACAACTACAAACTCAGTATTGCCCTGGGGCCAGCCCTGGCCACATTCCTCCCTGTCCCAGATGGTGTATTGGGGGAGTTTCCATTAAAGCAGTTTTATAACCGGTAAAAAAAGAATTTAAGGTCAATAATAATATGGACTGGTTTGGATGCTATATTTAGAAAAATCTGCAATAAATTTAGTATCACCGGTAATAAGTATCAAATGGGATCATGTTTCTCTTTATGTGATTCACTTGGGATACAGAATCATTTTAGTAAATCATGAAGAGATATAAAACAAACTCAAACTAAAGGAAATTCTCCAAAGTAACTTGACTATAACCTTTAAAAATATCAAACTCATAAGCCAGACAGTCCATCCTGTGATCCCGGAACTCTGAAGGCTGAGGCAAAAGGAATGTAAAGTCAGTCCAGCCTCGGCCATATAATAGATTGTGTGGGCCACAAAAGCTAAATTCATCAAACACAAGGAGGATGAGGAACTAGTATGTAATAAAAAGAGTTCAGAGAGTATCCTAGCCTGCTTTCTGTTGTGCAGTAACACCACAACCGAAAGCAACTTGAAAGGAAAGGGGTTTATTGCATCTTACAGCTTATAGTCCATCATTTAGGGAAGTCAAGGCATGGTCTCAAGTAGGAGCCTAGATGTAGGAACTTGAGCCGAGACAATCAGAGTCTCATGGATTGCTCAGGTCATATTTTTTTTAAGAGATTATAATTTAATTACCCTCCCATTTCCTCCCTCCATATACTCCTTTCACTCTCCTTCAAATTCATGGCCTCTTTTTAAAAAACTAATTGTTATTGCATGTATATATGTATATACAAATATATTCCTAAATATAACCTCTTTGGTCCATATATTGCTACCTGTACGTATGTTTTCAGGGTGATCATTTGGCAGTAGACAGTCAATTGGTGTGCTCTTTCCTTGAGAAGACCACTTCTCCCATTTCCAACTTTCCTCAGTTGCCTACAGTTCTTTTGTAAGGTTGAGGCCTCATAGGCTTTTTTTTTTTTTTTCCTGTCCAGTTTGTCATGTTCATTGGTGTCATCCTGGTTCAGCTTGTATTTGGACAGTCATGTTGGTGAGACTTGATGGATGTAGCGTCTAACATTACTAAGAGAGACAATCTAAGAGCAAACTCCCTGATGGCCCTGCTCTTATAATCTTAGCATCACCTCTTCCACAATATTTCCTGAGCCTTAGGTGTAGGAATTGTTTTGTAGATGTATTCATTAGGACTGGGCTCTACAACTCTATAGAGTTTTGATTGGTTGTGGTTATTGGAGGAGAATCTACAACTATTACTTTACTGAACCAGGATAATCCCTAACAAAATCTATAAACATTTGTCCTTCTACCCACAGTAAGTGTAGTCTTCCCTCCTCATCAAGGAATCTTCTCTTTGCAACAGATGGAGACTATTACAGAAAACTTCACTTTGCTTTTTAATATAACTCAGGACTTGTGGGTGGCACCACCCACAGTGGGCTTGGCCTAACACGTCAATCTTTAATAATAATAATGTCCTCCAGATTTGCCTACAGGCCAGTTTTGTAGGGGCGTTTTCTCAGTTGCGGCTCTCTCTTCCCATATGACTCTAGCTTGTGTCAAGTTGACAAAAACAAAACAGAACAACAACAACAACAGCACAATGGAAAGATGTGATAACTGAATGTAACTTTCATGCCCTGTGTAGTATTTTATTTTAGACAGGATCTTACTATGTAGCAATAGCTGGCTGGCCTGGATCTCACAGCTGGCCTCTGCCTCCTGAGTACTGAGATTAAAGGCATCAACAACCATGCCTCACTTACTTGTTTTTTGGGTTTGCCTATTACAAATATTAAGATAACTAAATTTTGGATAAGGCTGTTGAGTATTGTACCATCATTGTTATAGTTTCCATGTTTATACTTTGGATATGTAATAGGATATCCTTGTTTGGGGGCAATCTGCACCTAAATGTTTAGTTATAAATAAGTGATTAGGTGGGGAGGGACACACACACACACACACACACACACAGAAATAATGTGGCATAATGTTAAATGTTTGCAGAATACAGGTGACAACTATACTTGGCAGATATTATTCCATAATAATAATACATAGCCATAACACATAGCATATGTTTTCACTGTTCTTTTTTGGGTTTTGGTCTTTTTTGAGAGTGTCTCATTATACAGCCCAAGCTGTCTTCAAACTTGAAATACTTCTCCCTCAGTCTTCCAAGTATAGGGATTACAGTGAGTGTCACTACCCCCAGCCTGTTTCATTCTTCTAATGGCAGCTTTTGTTGAAGCTGATTTCTTAATTTTAAGATAAATGATTAGCGCGGCAGGAGTGAAAGTTCAGTGATAGGATATCTGCTTAGTCAGAAGGCTTTGGGTTTAATCCCTAGCACCACGAAGAAACAAACAAACTGATAAGTGAGTTGTTTGGTCTTTTGATAGTGACACAACTATCCAGTATTTGAAACAGAAGGGGGAAGCTAACTTACATAAGGAAACACTGCCTTGAAAATTTAGAATCTTAATCTCTTGACAGTTGATAAGCCATATAGAAATTTATTCCTGTCTTTAATCTTTTAATTTCTTGATTTATAAAAATACTGAAAATGGGCCAGCAAAATGGCTCAGCAGGTAAAACCTCTTACTGAGCAAGCCTGGCTACGGAACTCAGTCCCTGGGTTCCCTGATAGAAGGCACGCCTCTACATATACACACCCACAGTTACACGTATTTCTCGCACACAAACACACCCAGTAGCAATAAATTAAAAGCATTTAAAAATGTTGAAAACAAGAAAATGTATCATTTTGTAAGTATCATATGAAAACAATATAAGAATGCAGCTTAATATTTGCATTCATTAAACTTAATAGTACAGTTTGATATTAAACCTACATAGAGCTAGAGGAATAGCTCAGTGGTTAAGAACACTTGATGCAGGGGTTGGGGATTTAGCTCAGTGGTAGAGCACCTTGCCTAGCAAGCACAAGGCCCTGGGTTCAGTTCCCAGCTCTGGGGGGAAATAAAAAAATGCTGATGCTCTTACAGAGAACTAGGTGCAGTTTCCAGCAACCAGATGGTAACTCACAACCATCTGTGACTCCAATTTCAGGTGATCTGATGTCCTCTTCTAGCTCTGCAGGTACTAGGTATGCACATAATACACATTCATACAGGCAAGTCATGTACATTCATAAAAACAAACATTTAAAACTATAGAGTAAGATATCAAATGACATGTAAATTCCTGCCCATGATAAATAACATCTAAAGGGTTGATAAACACCAAAAGTATCTGCAGGTCAGATTCAATTTTCCAGAGAATCAAAAGTACTTAGAACTCTACTTTACTGTTACATCCACAGTTATCTAGTAGAAATCTCCAAATGAGAGCCCAAACTGACTGATTTAATTTGATGGTCTTTCAAAATAAGGTAATACTCTAATTACATGGCTGCCACATTAAATAGATGCACCAGTATATCTTAAAGCAAAGAAACAACAACAAAATTGTATGTAAGATAAAAAATGCCTAAGAAGCCAGTGAAGCAATTTTTAGCAGCAAATTGACAAATCAGTAATGCTATCTCAGAGTGAGACTGTCTGCTGTTTCAAGGAGTTACTTAATTTTCCCAGTGTCTGATAATTTTAGATGTCTGCTAAAGATTGGTTCCCAGATATGGTACATCGGTGTATGGTGACTTGTCTTTTCTCACTTGACCCTCAGGTTTGTAAAAGCACAGGATGAACAATGTGAGAAACAAGAATCTAAGCAGTTTGGGTTAACTTTTTCTATTATGCTTCTCTGTGTATTTTATCATAAAGTAGGCATCTCACAGTTTTTAATGCATTGGTGATTGGCTTGAATGTGTGTCTGTGTGAGAGAGTTGGATCCATTAAACCTGAATAACAGGTAGTTGTAAGCTGCTAAGCAGGTGTGAGAGATAGAACCCAGGTCTTCTGAAAAAACAAGCAATGGTTTTAACCACCACACCACCACACCAGCCCTTTAACATTAATTAGGAATGTAAGGAAACTAATGTGATCAGCACATTTGGAAAAATGATAAATACCAATTTTGATATGTTATATGCTTCACTGTATGTAAATATACATAAATGCAATATGTCTGCCTATTCATGCATATTATATAGATTGACTTAACCAGTGTCATACTAGAAGCTGTGAAAATACTAGAGTAGTGAAAATACAAGTATATGCCACTGCACCTGGCCCTCCCTGCTCTCTAAAAGATGACCTTAAACTGGACATGCTGGCACACAGCTATAGTCCTAGCACTTGTGAGACTACAGCAGGGGAATCTGGAGTCCGAGAACAGTCTGTTCTACATAGTAAGCCTTTATGTGAAATAAAAGATACAGGAAAAAGGGAGCTATGGATACAGTAACTCAGTGCAGGACCTAGTAAAGAAATGGGGTTCAGTCCAGGTGGATGGATGGATGGATGGTTGGTCTATGTCTGGTCAATGGATGGAATGAATGGGTAGGTAGGTAGGAAAGAAGAATTGCACTAACTACTTTCTTTTTCTTTCCTGTTCAGGTCATGTATGGAATGTTGGTCTTTATATTAGTCCTCCGTTCTATTTATATTGTTACATGGTAAGTAGTTTGGGCTCGCCATAAACATTCTGATAAAAATATACTCAGGCTTATAACAATAAGTCTATAGCTTAAATTGGGATAAAATAAAACCTAACTCTAACAGGATAGTGATAGAACCCAGCATTTATTTATGATGTATGACCCAGCATTTATTTATGATGCATGGAAGACTCATTCTTCATGTGATTTATTTAATGTACATCAGATAGAAACAGGAGTTCTAAAATTAAAGAAAGTTGAAGAAAACTATAAGACATCTGCTTTTATATGTATAACATTGACTAGGATGTTAGACTTTGAAAAGTACTACATTAAAAAAACCTCTTTTTTTTTTGGGCTGGAGAAATGGCTCAGCAGTTAGGAACACTGGCTGATCTTCCAGAAGTCCTGAGTTAAATTTTCATTAACCACAGGGTGGCTCAGGATCTGATGCCCTCTTCTGCATGTGGGTATACATGCAGAGAGAGGACTCATATACATAAAATACATTCTTTAGAAAAATAAGAGAATCTAAAATGTTTTTGTTTCTTTCTCAGACTTGCTTTACTAGGTTAAGTAGCGCCATACATCCCAGCAATTTCACTCTGGGGCTTTATTCCAGAGAAAAGAAAGCGTGTTTCCCCCCCCAAAAACCCACAAAAAACTGCACCTAGATGCTCACATCCCCAAACTGGAAGTCACTCAGCTGTGGCACATGTACGCCACGGATGGCACTCAGCAAGAGAGAAGTCCGCACTGTGACCCAGAGGGTTACACCGAGGTCCAAAGACAGCCTCTAAGGTTACACTCTCTATGATTTCATTGATAAAACTTTCTTGAGATGACAAAACTATAAAAATAGAAGACTAGTAATTGGCCAGCGTTAAGGACGGAGTAGAAGTTGGGGGCAGGGAGTAGATGAGGTGATAAAGGGGCAACACAGGGATCCTTCTGCTGGTGTGTTTTGTATGTGAATTGTGTCAGGGTCAATTCCTGGTTATGATACTATACTATACATGCATTTCTACATCATCTCAAAATAAAATGCTTACTTTGAAGCAAAAATGGGAAAACCACACAGATCAGACTAATTATTGAGCTAAGCACCTGCTGTACAGTTAGGCCCTATTTAAAGTCTGCTCCTAAGTTCTTATTAAAGACTATGTTTTATGTTTAGTTCTTAAATGATCTGTGAAGCACTTGGCGCGAGGAGGCAGGGTGCAGGACGGAGCTGGCCTTGTGCCTACTAGCCGAGTGCTCTGCTGCTACATTGCTTTCCTAGCCTATGACGTGACAGCCTGCACTTCTGGCAGTACTTAATTTGCGGTTTCTGCCTTTGCTGTCATATGGTCTTCTCCATGTGTCTTCACATGACTATATTGTAAGGACACCAGTCTTCATGAAATATGGACCTGTTCCAATATAACCTCATTTGAAATATCAATCAGTGGCCCTAGTGAGAAATGAGGTCATAAAGAAGTAGTAGGGTTAAAAATTCAATGTATTTGGGGGTTGGAAGAGAGAATAATTCAATATGTATAGTGCCTTTATCTTGCTCCATTTAAAATAAACTTATTTGAAAAATCTTCTATATAAATTTAGAACCATATCAGATAACATTATGATTTTTGCTTTAATTGTAGTATGCTTTCTTTAAAAACTAAAACAAAAAGTTTGTTTTTTGTTTGTTTGTTTGTTTTGTTATTTGAGACAAGACAGTCTTGTTGTATTGCCCAGGCAGGCCCTGAATCCTTGTAATCCTTCTGCCTCTACTTCCTGCATACTTAATAAGGATGGAAGTCTGGACTGTCCATTTGCTGCATGTCTTGAGGAAGGACCTACATTTTTTTGTGATGTCTGACTATAGCAAGTGCTTATTAATTTAAGTTTTCTGTCTTCTTAAGCTGTCCCTTTATATGTTTCGTTGGCTGGAGAAAGTAGATTTTGTTGAGACCTTAACTGTGCCTAGACTTCAGTTACTGGCTTGTTTCCTTTAAACTCCAGAGTGTATAAGCCCAAAAGAATACATGTGGTGCCATGAAGTGGTGGTCCACACTTTTAATCTCAGCACTTGGGAGGCAGAGGCAAGCGATCTCTGAGTTGGAGACTAGCCTGGTCTATAGAGCAAGTTCCTGGACAGTCAAGACTACACAAAGAAACCCAATCTTGAAAAAAACAAAACAAAAATAGTGCTTATGGTAGATGAACCTGAAGAACATTGTGCTAAGTGAAATAGCCTGGTTTACATAGAAATACTACTTAGATGGTGAGATGGCTTATCAGGTAAAAGGTGCATGCCACCAAGACTGATAGTCTGAGTTCCATTCCTGTGACTTTTTTTTGGATGGGAGACTTTTGATGACAGCTTCTATTTCCTTAGGGAATATTGGACTATTTAATTTATTTACTTGGTCTTGATTCAGCTTTGGTAAGTGGAATTGATCAAGAAAATTGTCGATTTCATTTAGATTTTCAAATTTTGTGGTGTATAGGCTTTTGAAGTAAGACCTAATGATTGTTTGAATTTCTTCAGTGTCTGTTGTTATGTCCCCCTTTTCATTTCTGATTTTGTTGATTTGGATAGTGTCTATCTGCCTTTTAGTTAGTTTGGCTAAGGGTTTGTCTATCTTGTTGATTTTCTCAAAGAACTAGCTCTTGGTTTCATTGATTCTTTGAATTGTTTTATTTCTAATTTATTGATTTTAGCCCTGAGTTTGATTATTTCCAGCCGTCTACTTCTCTTGGGTGTGTCTGCTTCTTTTTTCCCTAGGGCTTTTGGGTGAGCCGTTTTCATTGTGTCCCATAAGTTTGCGTATGTTATGCCTTCATTTTCATTGAATTGTAGGAAGTTTTTAATTTCCTTCTTTATTTCTTCCCTAACCCAGCTGTCATTGAGTAGTGAGTTGTTCAGTTTCCATGTGAGTGAATGTAGGCTTTTTGCTATTTCTGTTGTTGAGGTCCAGCTTTAGTTGATGGTGATCAGATAGGATACAAGGAATTATTTCAATCTTCTTGTTTCTGTTGAGGCTTGCTTTGTGACCAAGTATATGGTCTATATTGGAGAAGGTTCCATGAGGTGCTGAAAAGAAGGTAAATTCATTTGTGTTTGGCTGAAAGGTTCTGTAGATGTCTGTTAGGTCCATTTGATTTATGACCTCTGTTAGAGTCATCGTTTATTTAATTTCTGATTTGTTGACCTGTCCTTTGTTGAGAGTGGGGTGTTGACATCTCCCACTATTAATGTGTGGGGATCTATGTGTTGTTTAAGTTTTATTAATGTTTCTTTTACAAATGTGGGTGCCCTTGTATTTGGGGCATAGATGTTCAGAATTGTGATGTCTTCTTGGTGGACATTTCCTTTGATGAGTATGAAGTGGCTTTCCCATCTCTTTTAATTAATTTTGGTTGAAAATCTATTTTATTAGATAATAGAATGGATACTCCTTCATGCTTCTTGGGTCCATTTGCTTGGAAAACCGTCTTCCAGCCCTTTACTCTCAGGTAATGTCTATCTTTGTGACTTAGGTGTGTGGAGAGTTGAGTCCATTTGATGTTGAGAGAGATTAATGACCAGTGGCTGTTAGATCCTTTGATTTTGATGTTGGTTGTGTGCTTGGCTAGTTTTAGTTTTGCTGTAGTGAGGTTATTTCCTGTGTTTTCCTGAGTGTAGTTAGCTTTCCTGGATTGTATTTTTTCTTCTAGTATTTTCTGTAATGCTGGATTTGTGGGTAGGTATTGTTTAAATTTGTTTTTGTCACTGAATATCTTGTTTTTTCCATCTATGATGATTGAGAGTTTTGCTGGGTATAGTATCCTGGGCTGACATCTGTGTTCTCTTAAGGTCTGCATGATATCCATCCAGGCCCTTCTGACTTTCATGGTCTCTGTTGAGAAGTCAGAGATGGGTTTGATGGTTTTGCCATTATATGTTACTTGGCCATTTTCCCTTGCACCTTTTACTATTTTTTTTTCTTTTTTCTGTATACTTACTGTTTTGATTATTATGTGGTGAGAGGATTTTTCTTTTCTGGTTTAGTCTATTAGGTGTTCTGTGGCCTCTTGTATGCTTATATGCCTCTCCTTTAAATTGGGGAAATTTGTGATTTTGTTGAAAATATTTTCTGTGCCTTGGAGATGGGAACCTTCTTTTTCCTCTATTCCTATTATGTTTAGGTTTTGTCTTTTCATATTGTCTTGGATTTCTTGGATGGTATATGTTAGGAATTTTTTAGATTTAACATTTTCTTTGATGGATACATCAACTTATTCCTTTGTATCTTCCACACCTGAGATTCTTTCTTCTATCTCTTGTAGTGTGTTGGTTATGCTTACCTCTGTAGTTCCCATTTTCTTCTCTAAGTTCTTCCTCTCCATGATTTCTTCTGTTTGTGTTTTCTTTAATTTTTCCAATTCTATCTTCAGATCTTGAATCGTTTTGTTGATTTCCTTCACCTGTCTGACTGTATTTTCCTGTTTTTCCTTCAATTCCTTCACCTGTTTGTTTGAACATTCCTCTGTTTCTTTTGTTTATTTCAGTGACTTAATTACTTCCTCTCTGAAGGTCACAAACTGTTTGGCTGCATCTTCCTGTATTTTTTTATAGATGGCCATATCTGTTGGACTTTATCTTTCTCCATTTCTTTATGGATGGCCATAATCTGTTTGACTTTATCTTACTCTAGTTCTTTACGTTTTTTATTTGCGCCCCCCCCCATTATCCTCTTCATAAGCATAGATGTAAGGTCATCTTCTTGGATTTCATTTATGATAGGGTCTCCAGGGCTGCTTGCCCCTGGATGGCTGGGTTCTGCAGATGCTATATTGCTTTGGCTTTTGTTGGTTGTGCTTTTACACTGGCCTCTATCCATCTGGTTGTCTCAGGTGTTGGCTGTTAGTTTCTGGTACCTCCTGGAGTGCTGGGGTGGGGAGAATCCCCTTGACAGGAAGATGGTTGTTTCTGAAGGAGGCTTTCTCATCTTTTTTAGGTATGGTCACGAAATGGCCAGTGCTTCTCAGGAATTGCCACAGCTCACCTTAGGTGTTTGGACCTGTGTGGTAACTGGTCATTGGTAGTCAGGGAGGCTCTCCTCTCACCAGGAGAAGTCTTGGAGACAGCTGCCCTGCTGCTGGGTTTCTTGCTCTGAATTTAGTGGGCTGCTGCTGCTGCTCTTAAACTGTGTTTGCTGGGCGCAGCCCACTTGAAGAAGCAGGGAGCCCCGCGGTTTGGTCCGTTTAGCTAGGGAGACAGGTTGTGCCTTGGTGCAGTGTCTGGGGCTGATCCCATGGATCCCAGGCTTCTGTAGGTCTGAGGTTGGAGCTCTGTGCCCCAGTACCCAAGCGGTAATCAATGGGAGGTGAGCAAAGGAATCATGCATGCAGCTGGAGGCTAGAGCCTGGAGCCTGCAGAAGCCCAGAAACTTTTCCAGAGCTGGGTGTCCTGAGGGAAGACCTGATGTTTCGCCTACTGTGGGGTTTCCTCCTGACAGGGAGACCTAATCTGTAGTGTTTTCGCGTCCACAGTTCAGTCTGGGATGGTGAGTAGAGCGCACAGGTGCAAGCAAGTGGCTTCGGGCTGGCAACTGGGCACCTGTAGGAATCCAGGAACTTTTCCGCAGAAATTTTGAGTCTGAGGAGTCGGCTGACTGCCCTGAGGTTGAACCTGCTGTTTCCCTTACCCTGGGGTTTCCTCCCTACAGAGAAATCCAGTCTCTAGTGCCCTGGGGCCCACAGTTCTTTCTGGGATGGTGAGTGAGGCACACAGGCAGGTCACAGGGCTGGTGGTTGAGCACCCTGCTCTGGGCTGGCGGCCCAGGACCTTTTCCAGGGATTGTCCAAGGGTGACCTGAGATGGGTCCCGATTGCTTCCTTCATCATGGGGTTTTCTCTCAACTGGAAATCCCAGTCTCTGGTGTTGTGGGGCCCACAGTTCAGTCTGGGACAGTGATCAGCACACGCCGGTGTGTAGCTCTGGGCTGGTGACTCAGCACCTGCCGGAACCCAGGAACTCTTCCAGGATTTAGCTGGGTGACCTGAGAATGGACCTGATTGCTTTCCACACTGTGGGGTTGTGGGATTTCCTCTCACCTGGGAAACACAATCGCTGGTGTTTTAGGGCCCAGAGTTTGGTTTGTTGGTCAGTGTTCAGTGACTGCTGTCCTGTTCATCAGACACAGTGTCCTCTCGGCACTCCACCTTCGCTCCCCTTGAGTCAGTAAATATCTTAAAAACTAGAGATTTCTAGTAACATTATTAGATTGACCTAGAAAGCCAAATCTTAAGCCAAGAACCTCACCTTGCATGACAGAATGTTTTCAGGTTTCAGGCAATAGCAGGAATAAGCAGCATGGGAAATATGAGTAGAATCAGAATGGCTTTGAATTTCCAAAAGCCACATTAGAAACTTGAAGACGTGCCATTGAATTTCCAAAGAAAGAATTCTAACCTAGAATTCTGTAGTCAACCAAACTAGCATCAAAATATGGAGAAAAATATGTTCTCATGTTAAAGTTTTCAAAAAATTTAAATTCAATAGATTGTTGGTCAGAAACATCTTCCTATTAGAAAATTTGTTTCACCAAAAAGAGAATAATACAAACAGGAAGAAGGCATGGGATTCCAGACAGGTAGTAACCCAGGAGAGAGATGAAGACAGGTTTCAAGGGAAGGACTTCTTAGATGACAGCTTTATACCATTCTGGCAGCCAGTGTGGAATGAAGCCTTATCACATCAGACACAGTATTTCGAGAACTCTATGTATTTTATTCCCATGCCCTGCTGTATGGGTAGTGTGTCTCCATGATCTTGTCTGTACTGAGCATGCACGGACCATGTGCTGATGAAGTTCTTGCTCTCTCCTTCGTGCCCTGCTACCTGGATAACCAAAGACATTCATTTCACCCCACTGAAGAATTTTGCTTTGTTCTTCTCCTGAGAGCTGAAGATTGGCAATGGTAAGTTTAGAAAACCACCGCTAAGCCAGGGATTGTAGTACATACCTGTAATCACAGCGCTTGGTAGCGAGACAGGAGGACCAGAAGTTCAAGATCATCATCCGCTATGAGTACCACGCTATCCTTAGTTCCGTGGCTGCCCCTGCCACAAAAAGTGAACGTAGATAAAGACATGAAAATAAATCATGTAAACGCAAATATTTACAGCTAAAACAATAAAATAAAAATCTGTTACTATTTATCATATCTTAAAAAGAAAAAGAACTATATGCTTGTAGATTTACAGAAAGTATCCTAGAAAATTCAATACATGTTCACAATCTAAAAACAAAGTACCTTACTAATCGGTAGCAAAAAGGAATTTTCTTAGCCTATAAATTCTGTAGCATATACCATACCAAAGATGTGAAGTTTTTTTAATTCTTAAAATATCTAGAATAAATAAGGTTATTATAATATCATCATTTTACTCAGAATTATGCTGATGGAAATCCTGCCTAACATGTTTGAGGATAACATAGGTAATGTACCAAAAAAAAAAAAATCACCTAAAAGACTAATGTACCCAAAAGGCTAGTAAAAAACAAAACAAAACAAAACAACAACAACAAAAAACCTAGTGGAAATGAGTGAAATGAATCAATTATAGAAGGCTAGTCAGGATTCAGAAGAAAATGTATTTCTTTTTAAGAGTTACTTTATTTTTATTTCTAGGTTCATGTGTGTATGTGCATATTAGCGCAGGTGCCGTGGAGGCCAGGGAAGGGATTGCATTCCTCTGGAACTAGAGTTGGAGGTGCTTTCTAGCCACCTGCCATGGGTCATCTGGAAGAACAGCAGGGGCTCTTAACCACTGAACCATCCTTCTAGCCTGAGGAGGGTGGGAAATTATCCTACGTATTAATGGGAATGAATAGAAAGTGGATATTTTTAATGTAAATGTATAACAACATCAAATGTTTAGAGTAAAAGTAATGAATGTGTGTATGTTTATTGCTCTAGAGGCGGTGGGACCTGGGAGGATGGAGCTGAATAAGTGAGGCAAACTAAAGTCTCATGCAATAGCCAACTTTATTCAGAGAATCAGAGAATTTAGACTCTGAGTGTTAAGAAGAGTCATAGAGTAAAGTGTACAATCACAAGGACAAGCCTCATGTGGCAAAACCTGTTCTTCCATAGAGGCATATAAGCAAATAACAACACCCAGTTGTAATAAACAATCTGAAATAAGCTCATTCCTATCTGTTACACCTGGAAGGGGTAACATTCCAAGAACAATGTGTTTTTGAAGAAACTCTTGTCTTGTTTTCTAGAAGTTTTCTCACAAATGCTCAGACTTCTTCCCACATGACTCCATTCTTGGACAGTTTTCCAACATGTGCCAGACCTGTGCATTGAAAACAACAGTTTTTTGCTGAGAAACTAAAGGAACTACATAAATTGAGAGATCCACTCCCTTACAGGTTAGAGGTATATACCTTCAGTCACAGCACTGGGGAAGCAGGCTAACCATAGGTCCACATAGAGAATTCCAGGTGTTTTCAGCTTTGGGGGGAAAGAGGCAGGTGAATCTCTGTGTGTTTGAGCACAACCAGGTCTACAGAGCTAGGACAGTTGGGGTTACACAAAAAAACCGTGTCTTGAAAAACAAAACAATACAAAGAAAATATAAGAGGCCTCCAGGCCAACTGGGGCTCCATTATGAGACTTTGTCTTAAAACAAACAAACCAGGCCAGACACAGAGGTTAAGAGCCCTTGCTGCTCTTCCAGACAACCAGGTTTAAGTTCCACCACCCACATAATAGCTCAGAACTCTCTGTAACTCCAGTTTCAGGGGATCTGATGTCTTTTTCTGGACTCTGCTGGCAACAGGCACATACTTTGTGCACAGGCATGCACATCGGCAAAACACCCATAAACATAAAGTAATAAAAGAATTCTTTTTTAATGTAAAACTTGATTCTGACATTTACATAGGCTACAAAAGACCAAGAATGGATGGAATGGTTTGTAAAGATAAGAACAGCATTAGCAGTCTGGAGCTTGGGGTATAGTAGAGTATGTGCTTAGCATGTACAAGGTCCTGCATTCAGCACCAAAGAGAGGATGGGGAGAACTTCAAAGCTTGCTTTATTCTACTGTACCAGCAAGGTGCTGTTGTACTATAGCTGGTAAGCATAGACTATGAGACATCTGAAGCAGACTAACATACCATACTGGCTTGATTTTCAATTAATATGTGGGACAGTCACTTAATAGAAAAGATCTTTTCAGCCAGTTGTACTAGTTCTTTTTTTGAAGCAGAGCTTCTCTTGGTATGTAGCCCAGACTGACTTCAAGTGTATGAACCTCTGCCTTAGCCACCCAGGTGCAGGTGTGGGCCACTATACCTGGTCTTATAAATGAAGGTATCCTTCAACTGCACACCCTAAATGCCTGCTAGGGAAATGAACTGTGTTCTCAGCCCATTATAAAAGTACAACAGACACGAGTCATGTCACTAAATGTAAAAGATAAAATTATTAAACTTCCAGGACAAGTTTTTGCAAACTTTAATTAGTCAAAGATTTATTAGGACACAAAATATAAAGAAAAAATAATGAATTCAAGTTTTAAGTTAACTAAGATTAACAAACTTTTGCCAGACCATGTAGCACGAGCAAGAAGCCAAGCTAGTAATCAAGGAGGATAACGTGAGCCTGTAGCTCAAGCTCAAGGCCATGCTAGGCAACCCTCGCAAGAACTTGGCTTGAAAAAAATGACAAACTTGGTTTTTAAAGACTGTTCAGAAAACAAAAGGCAGAGTATCTCCAATATATATATGCATCAGAGGGCTTACATCCCAAATCTGTAAAGGATTCTTACAATTCAAACAATAAATACCATGTTGAGGAAGATACATGGATGACAGATAAGTACAGAAAGCAATACCCCTTATTACTTTTGGGGGGAAATGACATAAAAAAACCACGATGAAATACCACTGTACTACTAGAGATATGGCTAAAATGAAAGGGACAGACAGGCCAGGTGTGCATGGATTCAGAACAACGGGAACCACTTGTACCTTGCTGGTAGAGTGTAAATTAGTACCATCTCTTAACCCCACTGCCTGGGGGACTTCCCAGGGATGAGAGATGGGAAAGGGAAAAAGGGAGATAATGCTTGAACAGGGTCTTGAAAAGCTGAGCATTTTATCTCATACAATCAAGCCATTTCTTTCCTACCTTTAACCCAAGAGAAATGAAATTATACTTAAGTGCACAGTCTTAATTAGGAATGTTCATGATGCTTTATTTGTAATGGTCAATAACTGGAAACAAAAAACATTTGGACAGCCAAACAAATTGTGCTATGTATATGCTATGAAGTATCAATACCAAATGAAAGAAGTCATCAAATAAGGGGAACCCTTAGTATGATTCCATCCTCAGTCTCTGTCTTCCTGCCCTCTCCCCCTCCCCATACCACTCTAGCTTTCTGAAATACGTTATTTTTTATCACACTGGTAGTTGCATGTACCTTCTGTTAATTTGTTTTTGTCTTCCTGAGACTGGTTCTCCCCACAGCCCAGGGTAGCCTCCCACCACAGCATCTGTCTGACTCAGCCTCCCAAGTCTGAGATTAGAGATGTGAGCCACTGAGCCTGGATTCACATGTACATGTTTTGAAATTTATTTTATTCTTAATTGTGTTTATGTGGGTGTGTCTGTATGTGAGTATGGGCAAGTAAGTGACAGTACCTTCAGAGGCTAGAAGATGGTGTTGGAATCACTGATGTTAGAATTACAGGTAGCTGTGAGCTGCCTAACATGTATACTGGGAACCAAACTCAGTATGTGCTCTTAACATTGAGCCTTCTCTCTAGTCCCTAGATGTACTTTTTAAATATGTATGTTCTAAACCAGATATGCTGGTGTATATGCTTATAATCCTAGTATGTTGGAGGCAGAGGCAGGAAGATAGTTAAAAGTTCAAGATTAGTCTGATCAGCCTAGTTGCAGGCCAGCCAGGACTATCTAGCAGGACCCTGTCTCAAAAAACAAACAAACAAATAAATAACTGTACTTTATTAAAGCTATAAAAAATGAATAAGCTGCTGTTATATTTTAAGCAATTCACTACCTTTTGGCTTCTTCAGCAGTGAAGCAAAAAATACCTGCCTCACAGGTATATACATGCAGATTTGACAGAGACGTTCCCCATCCAAACAAACACTTCTATATCACCTCCCAATTACTTTTCCTCAAAACATAACTAATACTGTTTTCATTTCTTGCCTAACCATACTGTGAGTTTCCTGAGAGCAGGGCCTTTTCATATTAACTGCCTTCCACTGAAATGCTTAGAACTATGCCTGACACATTAAGAACTCAGTATATATTCTGTGATTTAGGAGTGTGTGTGTGTAGGCCAGTGTGGCAAAGAAAGTGATTCAATGTATGGTAATTCCTTTTTTTTTTTTTTTTTTTTAACGTGCATTGATGTTTTGCCAGTGTGAGAATGTGTTAGATCCCTTGAAAAGACAGTTGTGAGCTGCCATGTGAATGCCAGGACTTGAACTCAGGTCCTCTGGAAGAGCAGCTAGCTGCTGGATGAGAGGCTGATCTGGCTGTGACATTTGTCACCCAGTTGATCACCAGGGTTGATTTGGCTGATTTCACGGGCTATACGGGTGTTCCCTTCCTCACTGCTCCATGTGCATCCCTTGAAGTGGATGGCAGTTCCTGACTAGAGGAGGACGTCTTCAGTCTTCTTCAAGGGTAGCACCCTCCCCTGCTGGAGCCACCCTCCCCTAAACCCCCCTTCCCCTTACCTCTTCCCGCCACTGAAAAACTGTTGGGCAAGTATATTGGATTATCTACTTCATATACTTAGCAGTCTTTTTTTTTTTACTTAACAGTCTTGATGGGTCATGTTCTCTCAGTACATTTAAATAGCTAAGTGTTCAGGAAATGTCCAGGCACAGTGGTGAACTGCTGTAGTCTCAGCTTCTTGGGAGGCTGAGGCAAGAGGACTGCAGGAGCCCCTAAATTTGAGACCAGCCTGAGTGACAACATTGCAAGACCCATCTCAAAAAATCTTTTTAAAGTATGTAACATAGGATTGGCAAAGGTATTAGGTTAATAAATGAGTTGCTCTTGGTCTCCTGAGGACTTTCCTTTCTCACAAAAATAATGACTTCCAGCTCTTTCTTCTGATCATGATGTGACTTGAAGATTTGTCATGTTGCTTCTCTTTTCTCCACAGGGTTTATCCATGGCTTAGAGGACTAGGCTATACATCCTTGACTATCTTTTTATTGGGATTTTTATTGTGGAATGTAGATAACATCTTTTGTGATTCACTGAGGTAAGATATATTTTCATTCCTAGAAACAATCTTGGCGGCATTATATTAAGCAGAGAATTTGTAGGCGTATAGAAACAAGTGTCCTAAAATGAATTTTTACCAATGTTGACATTGTATAGCACAGTAAAATTAAACTCTGGAAATACTTATTTAAATTGCCTGAAGGTTTAACCTCAGAATATTTTATAATCTTTTTTTTTTTATGTGTGCATCACAAACCTATGTAGTTAATCACAGATTTACTGTATCTTTGAAAACTACCCAACAAGCCAGCATGGTGGCACATACCATTAATCCCAGTAGTTGGGAGACAGAGGCGGGCAGATCTTTGTGAGTTTAAGGCAAGCCTGGTCTACAGAGTGAGTTCCAGGACATCTAGGGCTACATGGAGAAACCCTGTCTCAAGAAAGAAAGAAAGAAAGAAAGAAAGAAAGAAAGAAAGAAAGAAAGAAGGAAGGAAGGAAGGAAGGAAGGAAGGAAGGAAGGAAGGAAGGAAGGAAGGAAGGAAGGAAGGAAGGAAGGAAGGAAGGAAGGAAGGAAGGAAGGAAAGCTGTCTAGTCTGCTTCATTGAGTAAACACAAATGATTTTTAATAAGCATTTGAAATGCATGTAAAACTTTTGAAGGAAATTGCCAATCAGCAAGGTTTAGACTATTGGAAACTTAGAAGTTGAATGTCCTGGTCTCTGTAGCAAATAAATTACAGGAGGGGAGAAGGAGGGAAGTATAACCTAACAGTAAGACTAACGAGAAATATTAAAGGCATTGTTCAGATGCTTGAGTGCTTGTCTAGTATGCATGAGACCCTGGGTTGGATTGCCAACACCAAAAAACAAAAGCAAGGAATGTAGGGGCCATTGGTTAACAGTGCTTTAGCCATTTGTGATCTTGATTCACTGTGGAAGCATAAACAAATGTTTACTTGATTAATAATTACATATTTTATACTAAAGGGTTATTGTTAATATTTTAGATGTGAAAATAGTATTGTAACTATGGTTTAAAGAAGTTTTTCTAGTGGCATCTACTGAAATATCTAGTGATAAAATATATATAAATTCTATTTAAATATAGAAAATACATAAATTCTATATAAAATATATAGAATTTTCCTCAAAGTAATATGGGAGAGAGACATAGACAAAGGTTCAGATACCATGGATTTAGCATAATTTGATAATTATTGAAGCTTGATAATAGATGTGTTATTATTTTCTTATTTTTGACGAGGGTGACTCTTTTTGAGACAGGGTCTCACATTGGCCTTGAGATCACTGAGTAACCAAGAATGATCTTGAATTCCTTATCATTCTGCCTCCATCTCCCCAGTAGTAGACTTACAAGCATGTGCCACCACAAATGGCTCGTAGTTTGCATACCTCTGCATATGTCTGACATTCTCTGTAGATTCCTGTATTAGAAAGATGCATATATAAATGTGAGACTTTAAAGGTAGCTAAGTAAATACATATTTTGCTTAGATCCCTGCAGTAAAAAGTTGTGTAAGCAAATGTAGACGAGTAAATGCACTCCCTGTATCTAAGCAGACACTGAGATCTGGCTGGATATGGTGGTGTGTGCCCGTAATCCCAGCACTGTAGGCAGGAGTTCCAGGACTTGAAGGCTAGCCTAGGCTACATGAAACCCTGGGGTCCGGGGTGGAAAGAAGAGTAAGAAACCAAGATCTTAATACATGCTTCTGAATTAGAAATACCCAGCAGAATGCCTAAGAGAGTGAACATGTGTACTAAGCGGGTAGTCATCCCCTGGATCTGATCCACTCACCTCCTACATTATGGCCTCGGGTTGGCATTTCACATTGGTGTTCTTCTCTAACAAATATTAGTATGATATATACTTCTTTAATCAAAAGAATTTGGGACCCACCTGAACTACTAGGGTCAACTTGGGGGCCTAAATTAATCTACCTTTTTAAAGTTCCTGCCATATATAGTTTTGCTAACGACTGCTTCCTCAATGGAGCACTTAAGATGTGAAACCATAGAAATGAAAGGAATTTATAGACTGTATAGTGGTATCCTGAGATGAAAGGAAATGTGTGCGTATTCTTTCCTGAGCAGATGGCTGGCTGGATTAGTGTTTCTCATAGTGTATTCCAGGAAATAGTTGTTTCAGAGTAGTAATAAAGTATTACCTAAAAAACAATTTCCATAGATCCGTGGTTACCTGGAACAAAAAGATAGATTCTATGGTAAGACTTTTCAAGGCCTTTAATTAATATGCACTAAAATAATCTGTCAATAAATTGTTTTATACATTAATTTGAGTCATTTCTTCATAAAACTTCTGGAAATACTGTTTTTCACAATACACTTTTAGAAAAGTAGATATAAAGAAATTAAATAACTACTGTATTTTAGAATATTTCAAAATGTAATATCAGCACCAGTATATCTTCAATTGTAACATTGTGGTTTCCCCCTTCTCCACACAGGAACTTTCGAAAGAGAGTGCACCCTCTCTTAGGTGTTACAACACAGTTTCATGCATGGTGGCATATTTTAACTGGCCTGGGTTCTTATCTTCACATCCTTTTCAGGTAAGAAAAAGGCTTTTAACCTAGCATGGGAAGAATGTTACTTTTTTGACATCAAGTGAGAAGGTGTAAATATAAAATGTTGGAGACAGAATCAGGATTTATATTCCAGTGTTGCCTTTGCCATTTGGTGACCATAAGAAATCCTTTCCTACATTTTTGTCATGTGTATGGGGTCATGGAGCTGCTGATAATTGGGGATTCTATCGTATATATTCTGAAAGTGAATGGCTCACAGCTGACTAGTATCCAAGAAACCCAGTTATACCCAAGCCTTGATGAGTGGCAACAGGGAGTGATGGTATGTGATCTCAGAGTTTTCAGTCTGGACCTTCCAGGGGCAGGGGGACCCTTTTCAAGAAGTAAGTTGCTTATCGCTTTGCCCCCTTTGCTCCCTTTAAGGAGACTTCTTAGGATTAGACACTTACGGCAAAAATGGACTTTAAGTTCTCACTGGTCACCCATCCAGTCAGGCCTACGTATCACTCTTTTCCCGCTTAGGAGACCTTATATTTCTTCAAATCATTATTCATTTGTTTGTTTGTTTCTAAAAATTTTATTTATTTATGTTTTATATGGTTTGCCTACATGTATTTCTGTGTGCCATGTGTGTGCCTGGTACCTTCAAAAGGCCAGAAGAGGACATCAGATACCCTGGAACTAGAGCAACAGATGATTATGAGTCACCAGTGCTCTTTTTTTTTTTTAATGGTTTATTTGATTTTCTCTTATGTGCATTAGTGTGAAGGTGTCAGAGCGCTTGGAATCAGCATTACAGCAGTTGTGAGCTGCCATGTGGGTGCTGGGAATTGAACCCAGGTCCTCTGGAAGAGCAGACAGTGCTCTTAACCACTGAGCCATCTCTCCAGTCTGCCACCAGTGCTCTTAACTGCTGAACTATCCCTTCAAAGTGTTTATGACAAGTTATATTTGCATTTACTTGTTTTTGTCCGAAATTCTGGTTAAGTTCATCCGGATCAGGGGCTTACCTATTCATTGGCACTTTCCAAATGTGCAGAGTAACCCCTGGCCTGTAGTCTGCTCTTAGTATGTAACACTCCTTAATGGATGAATGTATACGTTCTGATCTTTCACCAATAGCACACTTAGCCTTAGATTCTTCTTGGGAACAAACTGAACTATTAAAAGAAAAAAGAAGCCAGGCAGTGGTGGTGCATGCCTTTAATCGCAGCACTCAGAAGGCAAAGGCAGGCGGATTTCCAAGTTTAAGGCCAGCCTGGTGTAAAGAGCAAGTTTTAAGACAGCCAGGACTTCACAGAGAAACCCTGTCAAAAACAAAAGAAGAAAAAGAAAAAGAAGAGGAGGAGAAGGAGGAGGAGGAAAGAAAAAAGGAAAAGAAAAGAAAATTTTCTTTAAACCAAAAATTCATGGCTTTGGTCTGATCTATCTAGAGGGAAAATTGATGGAGGCTGAAGGTCATTCTACAGAATGAAAACCATGTTTTTTTAAGACCAGCAAGTGCATGAGAAACAAAACTGAGGAACTATTGTAGCTGGGGAAAACAAACTTGTTAAGGTACAGCATGTTGGTACGTGTGCCTGGGTAAGAGCCTAGCACAGAAAGAAAAGGAAATCCTTGGGACAATTAAAATGGAAATCAGGGCTATAGCTTAAATGTTATTAATTATTAATAACCTGCTTAGAAGAAGTGTCTTATGTTGATTTAGGAGGGTGCCTTAGTCTTGTGGAGTACTATGGCTGTTCATTGGAGATCTCTGGTATGGTATAGCATCTTTGTAAAGATGTTATAGACTATATTCATTACAGCTATAGGCAGAAAGTACCACAAGACCCAGTGTCTTCAGTTCAATCTTTGAGGTCCTGAAGACCTTCTCGTTTTAAATGGGAAGGAACAAAAGTGGTAATAGGATCAAGAAACATGCATAGGTAAGCAATCTTGATCTTATTATTAACTTCAGATGGCCATGCAGAGCTGGGGTTGGGAGTCTAGTTTCAAATCATCACAAGTTGTTTATAGATAAGGCCTATTGATCAGAACTGTTGTTTCTGGGATCCAGGAGAGAATGACTAAGGGAAAGAAAGTCAGAAAGGACAGACTTTAATTAGTTAAACCTTCAGGTTTAGGGCAAGTGACTGAAGATTTCTAGGTCTCCATTCGTTTATCTGGAATGTTGTAAAAAGATGGCCATTTATTAATGTAAAGCTTTGACAATACCTTAGTTTCTTTTACCTCAGTCCATTCAGCCTTGTATGATGCGTTTTAAATCAATGGTCCTTAAATAATTGATATGTCTGCATGCATATCTGAGCAAAAATTTAAGGTAGCAAAGGAAACAAGTTTTACAAAATTAAAAGCAGAGTACATTTTTCTATGATTTAAAAAAAAAGAACAGGAAAAAGATTAAGAGGTCAGAAAAAGGAAAACAAACAAACAAAAAACCGAGCTGAGCACAGTGGCACACACCTGTAATCCCAGTCCTTGGGAAGCAGATGCAGAATGATCAGGAGTTTGAGAGTTCAGAGGTCATTCTCAGCTGTACCTGGTGAGTTTGAGACCAGCTTTGTTTACATAATAACCTGTCTCAAAACAGCAACAAGAGAGTTCCCATTATTCAAAGTTTGAAAATAAAATTAGATAAATGTAAGAAGGGAGATAAAAAAATAAAAATATAAAAGCTTTAAAAATTCGGTAAAGTAAAAGTATATAATATAGTAGAAAGGAGGGAAACAGTGGCAAAAAGGGCAAGAAAGATATGAATGTAGCTCAGTTGTTGGATACTTGCTTAGCATGCACAAAGCCTTGGTTCTGTCCCCAGCACCACATAAAATGGGGCATAGTGGCACTTGAGATAGAGGCTAGATGATTAGAAGTTCAAGATCAGGCGTCCTCATCCACATAGTGAATTGCAAGCAAGTCTGAACTACATATAACCCTTCCTCAAAATACCAAGAAGAGGAGGAGAGGGAGTGAAAATACGAGTCTTGCTTTTTAAACATATATATATTAAAGTGGAAATACCACTAAAAGTGAAGTAAAAGGAGGATGCACAGAGGCAGAAAAAAACAGGAAAAAGAAATAGAGCAAGCCTTAGAACAGCTTCTTTATATGCTCTCAAAACTTGTAGATGGTCAATGATAGACATAGGTAGGGAAGGGCCTACTTTAGCTTGTAGACACTCATCTTTGCTATAGTTTATGCCCAAGAGGCACCTATATTGGACTCCTAGTCAAGATTCACTAAAGCTGTCTTCATTTTAGTAGCTTCTTTGGGTAACAAGAGTCTCAGCTGGACACACTTGGCTTTACAGTCAGTCCATGGGCTGGGCAGGTTCTCTGGAGACTCCCAGTATTGTATCCCTGTGGTGGCTAATGCTCTCACTATGTAGACTAATGATGGCCTGAAATTATTGCAGGTTGGCCTCAAACTCAAGGCCCTCCTGCTTTCCTCTAATGAGTACCAGGGTTACAGGAAACTGCCACCACACCCACCTTTGCATTAATGTCAGCCTAGACTATGCTAACAAACTTTCTGCTAAAAGCAATTGTCTAGGCTTTTTGTTGGATAAATACTTAAAAATATCATCAATTAACAAGTTCAAAGTCTTACAACTAGCCAATGTCCAGGTTACATCTAAACGGTCGTTTGTTGCAGTTCTAGCTTTAGGACAGGAAAATGTAGGATAGTCATATTAAATTTTATAAATTTAACTAGTAGGTTCTTTTGAGTTTTGTATTCTTATTTGAAATACTAGAAAATTAGGTTTTGTATATGTTGTCATGATATATTTTATTACTATTTGAATACATTTAAATAGTGTAGTATACATAAAACTATATATGTTTTATGTTACAGACAACTTATTATCTTTCAGGGACAAATCCAGCAATGTTTGTCATATGTGCTGATTTAATCTCACCTCCCAGAGAGAATTACTTAAAAGAGAGACACCAAAACACCTGTTACCTCTCTGCATTTCTCATACCTTTATTTAATTAATGCTTACAGCTGCATTTTCAAAGATGGAATTGTGATACCAATCATATGGGGAATTAAAATGTCATGCTAGATTCTAAACTACAAACATCCTGAAATTAGAGGCTATGAGTTGATTTGTCTGAGAAATTTTTCCACTTTTATTTCAGTTTATATACAAGAACACTTTACCTGAGGTACAGGCCAAAAGTGAAGGTAAGTGTATGTGGTAAAGGGTAGGGTGGTGGTAGTCTTGAGAAGGTCAAACAGATGTAAGAGGCAGCAGATGTAAGAAGTAGACAAGATGTGGTAGTGAATGGTGAACTAATTCAGGCCCTTAAATGATACAGCCATTTCACAGATGGAAGAGAGCTATGGAACAATAGAGGGGCAGCACAGACTTTGGAAGCAGTAGACAGTAGACCTCAAATCTGAAGTGGTCATTGTCCGTTTACTACTCTTGAGATCTTAGACAAGCCTCTTCTTTAAGCCTGAGTTACTTCGACAAAATGGAGCTGTTTACATTATTTTATTTATATAATAATTACATATAATAATTTACATAATAATTATTTTATGTAATAAAAAGCATTATTTTAAGAATTGGAAATTAAGGAGCCGGAGAGATGGCTAAGCAGTAAAAATACGTCCTGCTGTTTCACAGGACCCAATATCCATTCCCGGTACCCATGTCAGGTGCTTCATTACCACCTCTGACTCCTGCTCTAGGGTACCCAATACCCTCTTCTGGCCTCCACAGCACTGCATTTACATACACACATGCACACATACACACACACATAAACACACATACCTAAATTTCCTTTAAGACATACAGATTGAATGCCTACTTCTATGCTTGACAAAGTGGATGCTTAAATACATTTAAATACATTAAGTGAAAGTAGTTTTGATGCAAGTCAGGAGGCCCTTGCTGTATGTTCAGGCGACTGACAGTAACAAACCTAACATTTGTTACACCCAGACTCCAGGGATTGTTCTTCCTCATTTCTTTTCAGCATAGAATAATCTTTCCCTCTCTCACTTTGTCCTCACTTGTTTCTACAGTTTCTCTTTGGAATCTGGCCAGTGATCATGTTTGAACCTCAGAGGAAGCACTGATGAATTGTTTTACCAAGAAAACACAAAGCACCTACTGTGGTTCTGGCGAGATGGTCAAGAAATCCCCAAAGACTTGTCCATTCAAAGACAACATGCCCATCAAAAGAGAGGAATGACTCAGCTACACAGAGAATGAGCAATTGGTCTATTGGGTGTTTATCTCCTGGCTTTATCTCATTTGTTCTGGACCTAAGATGCTTACAGAGAAACAGATAGTGTATATTTATATTCTAGAATGGTGGAAAGGTTGGGCTTTTCTTAACACGTTAACAGTTTGCGCTGGTCATTTATGGAAAATTAATATTTTTTATTTTTTTACAAGAGTAGCATATTAATTATACCTTTATTAATTTTGATTAAATATTGAACAAAGTCATTAAGGACTGGCAAAATCCAAAATCCAGATGGTTGATTGTGAGCCAGCACTTAGTTGTGTCAGCTTTGACTTAGAACGTCACAGATGGTTTTCCAATATTATAAAGAAGGGGAAGTCCTGGCTGTGGGTTTCTAGGTGGCTCCTCACTGTCTGCCTTGGTGCTAGCTGGAGTGCTATAAGCAAACTCCGACCTGCCAGTGAGTGGGCTCTGTTCTCATTACCTCCAAGAATTTGTCTTGGGCTTTGTGGCAATAGCCAATCCAAGGGGTGGGCCGTGTAACATCCCCTCAGAAGCTCTCTATGGCACCTGTGGAACGTGGCCCCTCTCACCAGTTTAACGCTCGTGTTTTGCTTTCTTTGATCTTCAAATTATTCTTTTTGTGTCTAGCAAAATTAACTGGTGGTCTAGCCTACCCATATTCTGTATGCCAGCATAGTTTAAGTAAAGTTATCAGGGAAAGTTGTAAAATTTTCACTTTTTGCATTATGTAGTATTTTCCAGTTCTCAGAGAAGTCAAGGCTATACCCTGGCACATAAGTTAACTAGAAGTAAAATGGTCAGGACTGTTCTGCATGAACTGTACTAAAATATTTACTCCTTCATTTTTTGAGGAGAAGAAATACAAGGGTTGAAACAGTGCTGACTTGTAACGTTTGCAACATCTAGACTTAGAGTACTAAGTAATAGCAGTAAAATCTCATTGTGAGGCAAACGGCTCCAGTTTGGATTTGAGTCTATAAGAAATTGAATTGATTCTCACAAACAGTAAATGAAGAATCATATATCTATTAACTACATCCTGAGCTATGGCTTCAAAAGAAAAGTAGGTTGGTTTTGTTTTTTTTTTTTTGTTTTGTTTTGTTTTTTTGTTTTTTTTTTTCATGTAAAATTGGTTTTTAAAAAACTTCTCATTTTTTTTTCAATCTTCAATCTGAGTAGTCTTAGCCTAGCAGGGTGATGCATGCCTTTAATCCAAGCACTCAAAAGGCAAAGGTAGGCAGACCTCTGTGAATTTAAGGCCAGCCTGGCCTAACATAGTTCCAGGCCAGGCAGGGGTACATAGTGAAACTGTGTCTCAAAAATAAAGAAAGAAAGGAAGAAAAAAAAGGTTTGATTCGTTAAGTAGCCTTGGTATATTTTTAAAACAAAAAATGTTTCCTTTGCTCACTGGCATTTTTAAAGCCCAAGTACTAGTTTCCTTCCTTTAGCATCCCGGATGGCCATTAAACAAACACACCTTTTAGGAAAGCAAGACACACCAAACATAAACCTAAAAGAACCTAAGTTGTACTTCCATTACAGGTGTGGATCAGAGTCCACAATACATGCAGTGAGATTCCAAGGTTCTTGTGTCCTGGAACAAGAACTGGACCAGGGACATATGGGTAGTGATAGAAATAGAGACCTTTTATTAGGATAAAAGAAAAATGTTCCCCAGAATGGGAGTGGGTCCAAAGACTGGGAAGGGTGTCCACGGCCCTGGCCAAGAGAAACTCCACCCTTTATAGGCCATTTCCATACCCTCCATCTTTTCTGCAATTAGAGAAGGTAGGGCTTTCTAAAGCACATTGTTTTGTTATGCATAGGGGTTCACTCCTTCTTTTTTTTTCTTTTTTCTTTTTTTTTTTTTTTTTTTTGAGGAGAAGAAATACAAGGGTTGAAGCAGTGCTAACTTGTAACTTTTGCAACATCTAGGACTTAGAGTACTAAGTAATAGCAGTAAAATCTCATTGTGAGGCAAATTTGTATTTGAGTGTATAAGAAACCAGTCTTCCTTTAGGTTGGTTTTTGTTTGTTGGCCTCTAGAGCATCCTATTCTCCTACCTCACTTTACCCCCCATCCTCAGAGCTGTGGTTCCAAAAATCTTTTTTGAGGAGCTAAAGGGAGATAATATAGTTTGTATAATTTCCATGCTAATGAAGGGTGTAATCCTTACCAAAGAGAGACTAAAACTGTCTTCCTATTTTATCTGTTGGTTGGAGAGAAGGCTTTGGAGTTTTTGTTGTGGGAGTTGGTTTGATCCCTGTATTATAATGAGTTAAGTTTGAAACTGTCATATCCTAGAAGACATAAATTTTATGTGATTAAAAAAATGCAAGAATTTTTTTTCTGGAGAGATGGTTTAGCAGTTAAGAGCATTAACTACTCTTGCAGGGGCCCTAGGTCTGATTCTTATCAGCCACATGGTAGTTCACAAAAATCCATAACTGCAGTTTCTAAGGTTCTAATGATCTTTTCTGACATCTGCAGACACCAGACATGCATGTGGGGCATGCACATACATATGGAAGCAAAGCATCCATGCACCTAAACTAAATACATTTTTTAAAATGTCAGTGTAAGAATCTAAGCAAGAAAAATATGACTCTGCCAACCCAACCAATGGCCCCAGAAAGGACCAGAGTGAGGAAAACCATAGCTATGCTTGTGTAAATTGTTATGGATATAATCCTTGAAACTGTTAAAAACAACAACAAAAAACCCACAAACAAAAAAATACCCAAATGGTGGTTATGCATTAAAATCATGGCAAAATGCAAAAGAACAATTTTTTAGAAAAAAAAAAAATCTAGTAGTGGAATGGATTAAAGGGAAGATAGCATGGGACTGTATCCATTGAGTACCAACTGTGCCAAAAGAAAAAAATAAAATAAAAAACCAAAACATAAGGTTATAAGTACTGATAGATTTGTAATAGAGTTTATCTTTTCCTTTGTGAAGTTAAAGCATCCTGTTTGTTTTCTAAAGAGATCGTTTAAGTCCTTCATCCTTTGAGTGACTTCTAGGTGTAGGTGGCCTTGTCTCTAAGGTTCTTGAGGCTGTGGAGACTTGTGCCTTATGGACACTGGTATCCTTAGAGTAACCTCTACAGTCTACATCCTGTCTCCAAACATCCAGTGCCCTTTTTAGCCAAGTGTCAGACACAGTGTAATGTCTCTGTCCTGTATCTTCTGAGAAATAAGATTCTAGCAATGTGCTGAGTTGTAACCAAAATAAGAGAGACTTTCCTTTTTTGGTAAGACTTAATAGTATGTCCTTTTTATAACATACAGGGAAAGTACACCCACTCTGATGTTACTGCTTGATGGTATTATAACTCCTATAATTTTCATTATGGAAAGGAAGTTCAATTTAAAGATCTTTGGCAAACATAACCATCATTCTAGATGTATCTCAGCCTTACCTGAAATCTTACATTCATCAATCACTTGTACACTAAGAACAATCCTATGAAGGAATCAGTCCAACAGAAGAATTTTTTTTATTTTTTATTTTTTTTATCAAGCCCGAGCTGTCCTAGATTTGCTTTGTAGACCAAGCTGGTCTCAAACTCACAGAGATCTGCCTACTTCTGCCTCCCTGAGTGCAGTGATTACAGGCATGCACCACATGGCTCAACAGAAGAATTCTTAACTCAACATTCAGAAAATTGGATCAACATAAATCATTTTGATGCTGTTTTATTTTTGTTTACCTTGATTTAAAAAATGAAATAAAATTTTAATCTTTCTCAGAACTGATTTTGGAAGAAAATCTGTGAATCCAGTATAAGATTTAGTAGCTTAATAGAGCTTTTGTTTTGTGACACCAATTATTGTTGTTCATCTTATATATACAAGTAGCATTTTAAAGTTTCATGAAACATTTGTTAGGCAAAAAGTATAATTTTAATAAGTTCAGGGAGTTAATGGTCCCTATTTATTATAAGGCAGTGTGTACTTATTAGGCCTTTTTACGTATCTCTTAGACATTCATGTTTACTTACATGTTTTAAATTAGGATGGCAGTTGGGTGGAGTGATAGCTCAGCAATTAGGAACACTTGTTGCACTTGCAGAGGACCTGGGTTCAATTCCCAGCACCCAGAGGTGGCTCACAACCATTCATAACTCCAGTTCCAGGGCATACAATGCTCTCTTCTGACCTCTGAGGGCACCAGTCATAAATGTGGTGCATACATATACATGCAGACAAAACACTCATACACATAAAATAAAACTTGAAAGAAATTAAGCATGCTAAGAGAAAAACATAATAAAGTAGGGTTTTCTTAAATGTATGAATGAAATAGCCACATACTTTTGTCATTTAGTTCTTTCTGAATGTAAAATTATGATGATTACATGAAAACAGTTACCATGAACAGACATGACACAATTAGAGCAGGTTTCAGGCAGCAAATAGAACTCATACGGAAGAATTCAGACTCCCTCGTTGAGGTGGTGAAAGGTCTAGTGAGAGGAGAAAGCGTCAAGGTAAAGAAGTTAGATAGGATGGGAGTTTTTAGGATGGGGTCTCTTCTCTTTAGGCTTTATCCTAAAATAGACTGCAACAGTTCTTTTCTTTGATAGAGAAAAAACACAACCTGAGAACGCTTAAGGGTTTTTTTTGTTTGTTTGTTTTGAGAATTCGTCTTTAGTTCTTATACAATTTTAAAGTTTTTTATTAATTTTTTTACTAATTTTAACATTTATTTACCTTAGATATAGTTTTAAAACTCTCATTAATTATAAATTAAAATTTCAGTTTTTTCTTTAGATGTTTTAAAACTTCAATTAAAGTAGGCTATCCATTTGTGATCTTGTTGCCCAGGTTTTCCAATTGTGTGTTTGTGTGTGTGTGTGTGTGTGTGTGTGAGAGAGAGGGGGGGGGGAGAGAGAGAGAGAGAGAGAGAGAGAGAGACAGAAATTTCCCTATTTTGGGAAGCATAAAATAAAATTATCTTTAGTTATATTTATCTAATTTTTAAATAATAAGTTGAATTTGCACAGTTATGAAACAAAACCATCTGGGATACCAAATGACAACTTTGGAAATATTCTTTTGTAAATCAGACAACAGAGGAGTGGCAAAGAGACAAAAGGCTGATGCTAGGAAGTTAACAACCAAACATTCTGAAAACAAAATGAAACCAAATGTTCTGCCCTGAAAACAGCCACAGTGGCACCGTAACTGCTTCCTATGCATCAACTCAAAATAAACCAGTCGACTGTGGCCTAAGCCAAGCAATTCCAACTCCCTGGAAAAGCTTAATAGCATCTATTTGAGGAGGTAACACTAAGCAGCTGGGCAGAGTGGGCACATTTGGGTACCTGACAGCAAGCCAGGCTACTCTTCTGGTAAAAGGGTATCATTCTTGGAGCACCATGTTTAGTGCCAAACATACGTACATAGGGCTGGGAAGATAGTTCAGTGGGTAGAGTACGTACCCATCATGCATGTGTGAAGCCCTAAGTTCAATTCCCAGAAACACAGGCACATGCACACACGCATGCACAACACAACACAGATCTGGCTAAGTTTATACAAAGGGACTAAGTTTATTCTGGAACCAAACATGAATAACCATGACCTAGGAACAGATCCAGATTGCCCAAATATTATATCCCCACCTTGTAACAGTTTCATAAAGTTTTTATAGGACTAGAATATGGGGAGAGTTAAGAGCACTTTTTGTTCTTGCAAAAGACCCAGGTTTACTTCCCAGTACCCACATCAGGCAGCTCCAACTTCCTGTAACCCCAGTTCATGAAATCTATATCCTCTTCTTAACTCCTGGCTGGTGGCTTGCCAAATGTGTTACAGACACAGGTCAAATCTCCTCAAGCATTAAGAACTTCTTGAACCATCGTGTAGAACCAGAATTGAGAAAAACACCAGCCAGATAATGTGTTGTCTCTTTCAATTCTTATTCAAGCTTTAAGCTCATGCCAGTATGTACAAAATGCTTTGGGGACCATCAGATTCATCTATTCTCCCAGTATGACCATGTTTAAACTTCTTCTGGGCTTGTGAGATGACTTAGTATGTTAAAGCACATGTCTCTAAGCCTCATGACTTTAATCCTTGAATGTGATCCATGTGGCGGAAAGAGAGAACCAACCCTCTTGAGGTCAGTTGTTCCCTGACCTCAACTAACGTGTCATGACATATACTTACACACTAAATAAGTTTAATTTTTAAAAATGTCCCTCTCTATTACTGTGTTTAACTGTTAAGTTAACTTAACTTGGGAAAGGTGGCCAAGTTTAAACTTGAACACTTAGATCTCACCTAAATCCGACGCTGATCAAACTCACTGTAACAGATTCTAAAGTAACCTTTACCCCCATCACTTGGTCCTACCAGCTCTGTTTGCCCAGGCACAGGGGCAAGAATTCATTCTGTCTCCAACCCTTTCCATGAGCAGTGAATGAGAATGGCTATGCCGTAGGAGAGGTGGCTTGGCCTACTCCCAGAGATATCACTGTGAAACCACAGCAAGGGGAAGTATGGGCTGCTAAAAGCATAGTAGTAGGTCTGTCCCTCTGGCCTGCAAATTAAGCTGTGTGAATGGGGAAGTAGTTAATGTTGGGTAAATAAGGGTCTGTGTTGTCAGGGCCCGAGGCAGAGCATCTTACCCCAGCTGCTTTTCAAACATGGACCTTTTCAGTTGTCCTGGAACCAATTGTGGCTCCTTGCTGTGGAAATGCACTTGACCACAGCTAGATGCTGCTGAAGGATGGTCTCTCGTCTGCCCAGGACCTGCCCCTTGAAGCCCAGCAGGCTGTCAGCCTGGGAGGGATGTACACCACAAGTCAAGTCTTTTGTAGGGAACCTTAATTGTTTTTGTAATCGTTGTAAGTAGCCAGTGCTACAATGATTAATCCACATAACGGCCTGCCTCAAAAAGCCACTCTCAACTTTCCAAGTCCTAAGTGAGCTCTTTGAGCTGTGGTCCTAGGGCACTTGTCTTAACCAGTGTTCTGTTGCCATGAAGAGACACCATGACCATGGCAACTCTTACTAAAAGCAAGAATTAGTTGGGATTTGCTTAAAATTTCAGCAGTTTAGCCCATTATCCTCATGGTGGGGAGCATGGCAGCATGCAAGCAGACCATGTAGGTGAGAGTTCTACATCAGGAACAGGCAGCAGGAAGAGTCACTGGGCCTGGCTTGGGCTTCTGAAAGTTAAAATCCCACCCCTAATGACATATTTCCTCTTAGGCCATGCCTCCTAATCCTTTTAAATAGTACCACTCCTTGATGACCAAGCATTCAAATATATTAGCTATGGGGACCATTCTTATTCAAACCACCACAGGTTACCATAAACCACTGACAGGAAGGAAGGGGGAAGGGATAGATTGGAGCTGGTGCCTACTCATTGGGAGCTTGCCCATCATTTCCAAGTGCTCCAGGTGGAAGTAAGACAGGGATGGAAGACAGGAATAGATTCCATAAAGAATCTTGGTAAGGAAAAAAGTTGGAAAGGATTGTGTGCTTCTTAAAGTTTTGTTTAGTTTTTGTGTGGGAGTATGTATAAGGGCCAAAGTTAACCTGTAAGCCCCACATGCCCAAGGGAAGATAACTTCCTGGAATGTTGGGAGCTATGGTTCTTGGAAAATAATGAGCCATATATTTTGATCCCCTCAACAAATTTGTTTGCACTGCATGTGCTTGAGCACTTGTGGGCAGGAGTTACATAGGCAGGAAATACATCAGAATGTACTCTTGCCCCTTATTGGACCTAATAGGAAATTCAATGAATTATGGGTTTTGCCTTTTCAAGTCTTCTGCAAAATGTGACTCATGGCCATTTCTTGGGAATCCAGCAGTGGACCTGGCCAGAGTGCATTTTTATGACCAATATCTAAAGCTTGCTTCAATTTGGCTCAAAATTGTGGAGCTGGTTTTTTTCTTGCAAATCTCTGGCTTTACATTTGGAGGCCCCAGTGAAATGAAAAACCGTTCCACACAAATTTTGCTTTGAAGGAAAGCCCCAGCCCATGTGGAAGCCCACAGACAGGTGCCCCATGTGTCGATGCAGCTAGAGCTTCAGCTCCAACACCACAGCTCCAACATTTGCTCAACATTTGTAACCCTTTACTACGCAGCCACCTAGGCAGCTCTCTTGTTGCTGTTTCACAACTGCAATTCTGCCACTGTTAAGAATTGCGGTACAAACATCTGCCATACAGACAGTCCTAAGCTACCCGAATGAAAGGGTCTTTCAACTCCAAACGGGTCATGACCCATAGGTTGCTGCTCCAAACTTTTTTCTTCTTTTTTAAATTTAATTTTATGTATATATTTATTTATTGCAATCTCTTCACTTTGTATCCCCACTGCAGCTCCCTCCCTCATCTCCTCCCAGTCCCACTTACCCTCTCTATTCTCCCCCTATGCCCTTGACCTAGTCCCCTGATAAGGGAGGACCTCCTCCCCTATTATCTGACCCTATCTTATCAGGTTTCATCAAGGCTGGCTGCATCATATTCCCGTGTGGCCTGGCAAGGCAGCACCCCCTAGGTGGAGGTGATCAAAGAGCTGGCCACTGAGTTCATGTTAGAGACAGCCCCTGCACCCCTTACTAGGGAACCCATTTGGAAACTGAGTGGCCAATGGGCTTCCTTTGAACAGGGGGTCTCCATGTATGGTCCTCTCCATGTATAGTCCTTAGTTGGAGTGTCCATCTCTACAGGACCCTCTGGGCCCAGGTATTTTGGCCCTGTTGTTCTTTTTGTAGATTTCCTGAACCCCTCCAGGACTTTCCTCTTCTTCCATAAAGATTCTGGCACCCTGCCCAAAATTTGGCTTCTTTGTCAAAAAACGACATGGTACTGGCATAGAAACAGACTGGTGGATCAATGGAATCAAATCGAAGACCCAGAAATAAACCCAAACACCTATGGAAACTTAATTTTTGACAAAGAAGCCAAAACCATACAATGAAAAAAAAGACAGCATCTTCAACAAATGGTGCTGGTCTAACTGGATGTCTATATGTAGAGAAATGCAACTAGACCCATACCTATCACCCTGCACAAAGTTAAAGTCCAAGTGGATCAATGACCTCAACATAAAATCAGACACACTATATCTGTTAGGAGAAAAAGTGGGGAAGAGCCTTGAGTTCATTGGCACAGGAAACAACTTCCTGAACAGAACACCAACAGCACAGGCTCTAAGATCAACAATTAATAAATGGGAACTCATGAAACTGAAAAGCTTCATGAAACTGTGAAGCAAAGGAAACTGTCATCAGAAAAAAAAAAATGACAGCCTACAGACTGGGAAAAACTCTGTTCACCAACCCTATATCTGACAGAGGGCTAATATCCAGAATATATAAAGAACTCAAGAAGTTAAAAAGCAACAACCAAATAATCAATGAGGTACAGAGCTAAACAGAATTCTCAACAAAGGAATACTGAAAGACAGAGAAACGCTTAAAGAAATTCTCAACATCCTCAGTCATTTGGGAAATGCAAATCAAAACGACCCTGAGATTTCACCTCACACCCATCAGAATGGCTAAGATGCATGCTCGAAAGGTTGTGGAGAAAGGGGAACGCTCCTCCATTGCTGGTGGGAACGTAACCTTGTACAACCACTTTGGAAATCAATGTGGTGCTTCCTCAGACAATTAGGAATACTGCTACTTCAAGATCCAGCTATACTACTCCTAGGCATATACCCAAAAGATGCCCCACCATTCAATAAGGGCATTTGCTCAACCATGTTCATAGAAGCTCTATTTGTAATAGCCAGAATCTGGAAACAACCCAGATGCCCCTCAGCTGAGGAATGGATACAGAAAATGTGATACATTTACACAACGAAATACTACTCAGCAATTAAAAACAGGGAAATCGTGAAATTTGCAGGCAAATGGTGGGAACTAGAAAAGATGATCCTGAGTGAGGTATCCCAGAAGCAGAAAGACACAAATGATATATACTCACTTATAAGTAGATTTTAGTCATATAATATAGGATAAACACTCTAAAATCTATAGCCCTAAAGAAGCTGAACAACAAGGAGGACGCTAGGGAAGATGCTCAATCCTCATTGAAAAGGGCCAACAGGACAGACATCGGAAGTAGAAGAAGACAAGGAACAGGACAGGAGCCTTCCACAGAGGACCTCAGAAAGACTCTACCTACCACGGTATTGGAGGAGATGCTGAGACTTATAGCTAACAGTGCTCCAAAAATTTTATCAGACTGCTTAGGTCATTGTCTTGCTGCATCATAAGAGAGAAATATCCCAGTTTCTGGTGTTTAGTGTTTGCTGTTCATAGCTGTGGCCCTAACTCTTTAGCCTGCCTTCCTTTGATTGAGTGATTGATTGATGATCACGTGTATAAGACATGCTATAAACTTAAAATGTCCCATAACCTCAAATTTAAATATTTTAAAAGCTATTTCTTTTAAAATATCCAGTTTTTTTAATTTAAATTTTCTTTAAAACTCCAACATTTCCTCTTAAAGAAGTTCAAAATCTCTCAACTGTGTGTTCCTGCAATATTAAAAATAAAGTACCTTTTTTTACTTCAAGAGGGAAAAAGCAGGACATAACCACAATCTGCACAAGGCAAAAACCAAGCTCCAACAGTGCAAACAATTCAATGCTCATTATCAGATTCACTCATAATCCTTTGGGCTTTCCCGAAGGGCTTGGGTTACTTCTCTCTCCCCACCCTTGGCAGTAACTTAACCTGCCGTCTAGGATCCAGCCAGCTCCACTAATTGTAGCTGCTGTTTCTGGTGGCTAGTCCTCTTTAGGAACTCTGACCCTGTCACACACTGGCAAGTCTCAGCTGTTCTCCACAACCCCTTTATGTCTTTAAAACCAATACCACTTGGGTGACTCTTTTGTTACAAAGTTTAGCTGCCAGAGCAAGGTAGTGTTCTTGCATTTGAACACATGAGGGTGCACCTTTAATATCTTATTAAACAGCATCATTTTTAATTCCTATCTTTCATAAATTTTGTTTTGAGGACAGGAACTATCATACAAAAAAAAATCCATCCTAATTCAAAAATCTTGGAGACCTTTTGTGTGAAAGCCAAAGCCAGACACTTTCTTTTATTTTAAATTTATTTTTTATAAATTACAGTTTATTCACTTTGTATCCCAGATGTAGCCCCCTCCCTCATCCCCTCCCATTCCCACACTCCCTCATCTCCTCCCAAGCCCCTCCCCAAGTCCACTGATAGGGGAGGTCCTCCTTCCCTTCCCTCTTACCCTAGCCTATCAGGTCTCATTAGGACTAGCTGTATTGTCTTCCTCTGTGGCCTGGTAAGGCTGCTCCCTCCTCAGGGGAGGTGATCAAAGAGCCAGCCACTGATTTCATGTCACAGACAGTCCCTGTTCCCATTACTAGGGAACCCATTTGGAGACTGAGTGGCCATGGGCTACATCTGTGCAGGGGTTGTAGGCTATCTCCACGCATGATACTGGGTTGGAGTTTCAGTCTCAGAAAAGACCCCTTTGCCCAGATTTTTGGTTCTGTTGTTCTCCTTGTGGAGCTCCTGTACCATCCAGGTCTTCCTATCTCCCCCTTTTTTTCATAAGATTCCCTACACTGTACTCAAAGTTTGGCTATGAGTCTCAATATCTGCTTTGATACCTTGCTGGGTAGAGTCTTTCAAAGGCCCTCTGTGGTAGGCTCCTTTCCTATTCCCAGTTTTTACCCTCAGACTGGGAAAGGATATTCACCAGCCCTATATCAGATAGAGGGCTAAAATCCAGAATATATAAAGAACTCAAGAAGTTAAAAAACAACAAATCAAATAATATAATTTAAAAATGGGGTACAGAGCTAAACAGAGAATTCTTAATAGAGGAATATCGAATGGCAGAGAAACACTTAAAGAAATGCTCAACGTCCTTAGTCATCACGGAAATGCAAATCAAAACAACCCTGAGATTTCACATTACACCCATCAGAATGGCTAAGAACAAAAACTTAAGTGACAACACATACTGGACAAGATGTGGAGAAAGGGGAACCCTCCTCCATTGCTCCTGGGGATGTAACTTTGTACAACCACTTTGGAAATCAATGTGGTGCTTTCTCAGACAATTAAGAATAGTACTTCTTCAAGATCCAGCTATAGCACTCCTAGCCATATATCCAAAATATGCTCAACCATGTTCGTAGCAGCTCTGTTTGTAATAGCCAGAATCTGGAAACAACCCAGATGTCCCTCAACAGAGGAATGGATACAGAAATTGTGGCATATTTACACATTGGAATACTACTCAGCAATTAAAAACAGGAAAATCATGAAATTCGCAGGCAAATGGTGTGAACTAGAAAGATGATCCTGAGTGAGGTAACCCAGAAGCAGAAAGGAAATGGTATATATTCACTTATAAGTGGATATTAGACATACAATAAAGGTTAAACACACTAAAATCTGTACATCTAAAGAAGCTAAGCAAGGAGGAGGACCCTGGGTAAGATGATCAGTCCTCACTCAGAAAGGCAAATGGAATGGACATCGGAAAGCCAGGTATTTTCCGTTCCAAAGTCAGGCCTCACACAGTAAAAAGGTTTCTGTTCCCCTTGTGTGGAGATCACTGCTGATTTATAGGCTGTGGCTAATTCACCTTTATTCCATGCCTTTGTTTGTCTTTCTTTTGTGGATATTATAAGGTTTGGACAGTATTTTCCTCCCTTCCCTTCCTTTGACCTCCTCTTAACCAGAGTGTTAAATACCTAGGGAGTGGTTTGTCTGTGTCTCACCAAGGTAAACACGAATACTTTGTGACGATTAACATGAATACTTTGTGATGATTTGCATGTGGTAATATCCTGTGTGCCATTTTCACTCTAGAAAATAGAAATCAATTCCCTTTAAAAAAAAAAAATTAGTGGGCTGGAGGGATGGCTCAGAGGTTAAGCGCACTGGCTGCTCTTCCAAAGGTCCTGAGTTCAATTCCCAGCAACCACATGGTGGCTTACAACCATCTATAATGGGATCCGGTATCCTCTTCTGGTCTGTAGACAGAACCCTGTATACATAATTAATTAATTAATTAATTAAGTTTTTTTTAAAGAGGAAAAAACTACATGAAAGGTATTGTATCAGATTAATCACTATAGTTGCAGACCCAACCTTGGTACATTCATGGAACATCTCCATCAGAGGACATAGTCCTTTCCCCCTTTGTTTGATTCCTGGGGATCACAGAGAAGCATGTGTTTTACAATCTACAGTTGAAAGGCTAGTATGGAGTCTAACAGAAGTAGATCAGATGTTACAATTTAGCCTTAGTCAAAATTCCAAGTCACTTTGGGTTTTCCTTACACAGGAATCTTTTTTTGAGACGAGGTGTAAGTAAAAAAAAAAAAAATGGGAGAGCAAAACCTTTAGTACATAGCACACAAAAATCTCTAGATACCTATACAAATGTCTATAACACCAACATCTCCTGAAATTGGTCTGTCCCCAAGACTGTCTTAATCATTTGTCTTAGGATTTATTCTGAATCTTGTGGTTCCATATTATTCTGCTCTTGAGAGCAACTATTTGTTAAATCTTACAGTTTTAATTCCCAAATCCACATTTTCAAGAGAGGAAAAACACTTTGTTTATTTATTTTTTGCCTGTTAGGCTGGAGATGGGGCTCCGTTGGGAGACTGCTTGCCTAGCATATAAGAAGCTCTGAATCCCACTCCCAGCACTTTATAAAACCCAGTGATGCAGTCTCGAGTCCCAGTACCCAGGAAGTGGAAACAGAAGAGTCAGAAACTCAAGCTCATCCTTGGCTGCATAGTGAGTTCAAAGCCAGCATAGGCTAGTGAGAGCCTGTCTGAAAATAATAATAATAATAATAATAATAATAATAATAATAATAATAAATTTAAAAAAACAGAGGAAGGTGGTGCCAGTTGATACTATAATTGCCAATGATTTACCTCTGTCTTTTCAGCATCATATCAGTGATGTAATGGGGGTTTTGTCTTTTTTTTTTTTTTTTTGTCTAAAATTAGAGCTTAGTCACCATTTGCAAGAAACTAAAATTTTGTTAAATGTACTTTAAAATGTTTATGAAAGGGGCCATTTTGTTTTGTTTTTGCAGTTGTTTGTGTCAGGTTCTCTTTGCTGTATAGACTTGTAGTTGATCTTAAGCTCTTCTACCTCCACCTCCCAAGTACTGAAAGTTACAAGAGGCCAATGCCCTTGGTATTTATAAGGAACTGCAAAGCAGAAAAAACAAAAACTTGTCATTATTCATCTCACTGGGAAGCTCCAGGGCTATGTAAACCACTGCACTTCCTTTAAGAAGGAGGAAAAGATACCATACTTATCACCCTGCACAAAACTAAAGTCCAAGTGGATCAAAGATTTCATCATAAAACCAGACACATTAAATCAGTTAGAAGAAAAAGTGGAGAAACCCCTAGAACTCATTGGTACAGGAGACAACTTCCTGAATGAACCCCAACAGCACAGGCTCTAAGAGCAACAATCAATAAATGGGACCTCATGAAACTGAAAAAGCTTCTGTAAAGCAAAAGACACTGTCATCAGAACAAAACGATAGCCTACAGATTGGGAAAGGATCTTCACCAACCCTTTATCTGTTGGGCTAATCTCCAGTATATATAAAGAACTAAAGAAGCTGAAAAACAGCAAACCAAGTAATCTAATTAAAAAATGGGGAACATTCTACAGAACTCTCTGTAGAGGAATGTTGAATGGCAGAGAAACACTTAAAGAAATGCTCAAGATCATTAGCCATTAGGGAAATGCAAATCAAAACAACCCTGAGATTTTACCTTACACCCATCAGAATGGCCAAGATGAAAAACTCAAGTGACAACACATGCTGGAGAGGTTGTGGAGAAAGGGGAACCCTCCTCCACTGCTGGTGGGAATGTAAACTTGTACAACCACTCTGGAAATCAATCTGGCACTTCCTCAGACAACTAGGAATAGCGCTTCCTCAAGATCCAGCCATACCACTCCTAGGTATATATCCAAAAGATTCTCAAGTACACAATAAGGACATTTGCTCAACCATATTTGTAGCAGCTTTATTTGTAATAGCCAGAAGCTGGAAACAGTCCAGATGCCCCTCAACTGAAGAATGGATGCAGAAATTGTGGTACATCTACACAATGGAATATTACTCTGCAATGAAAAATAAGGAAATCATGAAATTTGCAGGTAAATGGTGGGACCTGGAAAGGATCATCCCGAGTAAGCTGTCCCAGAAGCAGAAAGACACACACGCTATATACTCACTCATATAGACATATAACATAGGATAAACCTACTAAAATCTGTACATCTAAAGAAACTAATCAAGAGAGAGGACCCTGACTAAAACGCTCAATCCCCATCCAGAAAGGCAAAGAGGATGGACATCAGAAGAAGAAAACAGGAAACAACCCAGGAACCTGCCACAGAGGGCCTCTGAAAGGCTCTGCCCTGCAGACTATCAAAGCAGACGCCAAGACTTATGGCCAACTGTTGGGCAGAGTGCATGGAATCTTATGTAAGAAGTGGGAAATAGTAAGATCTGGACAGGACAGGAACCCCACAAGGAGAGCAAAAAAACCAGAAAATTTGAACACAGGGGTCTTCCCAGAGACTCATACTCCAACCAAGTACCAGGCATGGAGATAACCTAGAACCCCTACACAGATGTAGCCCATGGCAGTTTAGTGTCCAAGTGGGTTACATAGTAATGTGAAGAGGGACTGCCTCTGACATAATCTGATTGGCCTGCTCTTTGATCATCTCCCCCTGAGGGGGGAGCAGCCTTGCCAGGCCACAGAAGATGACAATGCAGCCACTCCTGATGTGATCTGATAGACTAAGATCAGAAGGAAGGAGAGGAGGACCTCCCTTATCAGTGGACTTGGGGAGAGGCATTCGTGAAGAAGGGGGAGGGAGGGTGGGAACGGGAGGGGAGGAGGGAGGGGCTTATGGGGGGGATATAAAGTGAATAAAGTGTAATTAATAAAATAAAATAAAATTTTAAAAGAATGAAAAAAATATTTTATTTGCTTGTTTGTTTATGTTTGTGTACCTGTCTATTTCACCTGTCTATTTCACTGGCCTCAAACCCATGATTCTCCTGACCTCAACTTCCTGAGTAGCTGGATTACAGGTGTGCTCCACCATTGCCCAGCTTTTCTTTTTGAGGTCTGATTGTAGCTCCATGTGGGTGGACTGTTGGTGTTGCAGAGGCCTACGTGAGCATGCTAGACATTCCTGATTCAAAACAGTCGTGCAGTCAGCTTTGTAAGGACACTGCTTCTCTTGATGTTCAAATTAAAGGTGCACTTCTGCCTTCGAAATCTTGACACTGTTGAAGAAAATGTAGAAACTGTAAGAGACAGCGCCTTCCACCAAAGGTGTACTACAAGAAGAAACAGATCCCGGAATTCAGAGCAAAAGCTAAGCAGACTGTGACTTCCATATCAGTGCTGTGTACTAATGGTTTTGGTCTCCCATTTTCTTTTCTTTGACCTCTGGAATTGTAAGCCCAACTTAACTTTATTGGGGAGGGGGGTCCAGACAGGGTTTCTCTGTGTAACCCTGGCTGTCTTGATCTCAGAGGTGTGCCTGCCTCTGTCTCCCAAATGCTAGGATTAAAAGCATGCATCACCACTGCCCTATTTTTAACTCTTTATTTTTTAAGTTGCCTTGCTCACAGTGTTTTACCACAGTGATAGAAAAGTAACTAATATAGAATAGATATGTGTTTGTGTGTCAAGTTGATAAGGGTTCAGTTATACTGTCTGGCTTTTGTCAACTGGACAAAAACCTAGACATATCTGGGAAGAGGAAATCTTTTTTTTAATTTAATTTTATTTTTTTATTATTAGTTACATTTTATTAACCATGTATCCCAGCTGTATCCCGCTCCCTTATTCCCTCCCAATCCCACCCTCCCTCCTTCAACTCCTCCCTGCCTTTTTTCCAAGTCCACTGATTGGGGAGGACCTCCTCCCCTTTCATCTGACCCTGTTTTATCAGGTATCTTCAGGACCGGCTGCAAAGTTTTCCTCTGTGGTCAAGCAGGACTGCTCCTCCCTTGGGAGGTGGGGAGGTCAAAGAGCCTGCCATTGAGTTCCTGCCAGAAATAGTCCCTGTTCCCCTCACTATGGGAAACCAATTGGTTACTGATCTACCACGGGCTTCATCTGAGCAGAGGTTCTAGGTTATATCCATACATGGTTCTTGGTGGAGATTGGACATATGACAGGAATCTACTGCAGAAGGCATCTGAAAGACTCTACCTAGCAGTGTTTCAAAACAGATACTAAGACTCATAACCAAACCTTCAGCAGAAGGGGAGTTAGTGATATGGAAAGGATAGGAGCTCCACAATGACCAAATATATCTGGGAAGAGGAAATCTTAATTGAGAAAAATGCCTCCATCAGATTTGCCTGTAGACAAGTCTGTGGAGTATCGTTTTCACTAATGATTGACGTGGGTGTTCCCTGCATAGTGTGGGTGTATCACCCCTGGCAGGTGACCCTGAACAAGCTATGGGAAAGCAAGCCACTGGACAGTGCTCCTCTATGCCTTCTGCTTTACTCCTGCCTCCATGTTCCTATCTTAAGTGCCTGCCTTGTCTTTCTTCATCAATAGAATGTGACCTGAAAGTTGTAAGCTGAAATAAACCCTTGCTTCCTCAAGTCACTTTTGATCATAGTGTTTTATCACATCAATAAAAAGTGTAAGACAAGTGGCCCAGAGTAGCCTCAAATTCCCAAGTGTGGGAGTCATAGGCCTGGCCACCACCCCAGAAGGCTTCCCTGGGTGTACAGTATGAGCATGCTGGTGGGAAGTATAATAGTGATAACAAGTCTGACCTTCAGCTGAAATTTGGGCTGAACTCATAAACTTGAAGAACATAGCTAATAATGGAAATAAGGGAGCTCACGGAAGGAACTTCTGGCTGAGCCCTGGAAACTGAGTCACCCCAGAATGCAGTAGAGGAATGGTGAAGGATAAGGGACCCTTGTCAGAACAAGGTCAAAAGAATGGTGCATAGTGAGCAATGGCTTAGAGAACTGTAGAGAGGCTCCAGGAAAAAAGGCAGAAGGCCTTTTACCCTCAAGTGTATTTTGTTTCCTGGATTGTTTTTGGACATGATTTCTTGCCTCCTGTGACAAATATTTGCATTCAATTTATGAGATATGTTTGTGTTCTTGTTGGATGTCAGATTGTAGCTGTAGAAACCAGTTTAGTAAAAGGATATGCTGAGTGCCACATCTGTCTCCTCTCTATCTAGAGGAAGTCCTTTGCCCCACTCTAGGACAAATAACCCATTATCCTTCTCCCTTGGCCCTTTTCTCCTCTCTCCTTTATTCCCTCCCTGCTCCCTCTTCCTCTGTCACCTGTTTTTGTCCCTTATCCTTGCCCTCTGTCCCTCTAGGGCACATAAATCTTTTTGCTGAGAACTTGAACTTGGTCTTGAGCCGATACTTTTCCTTTCACGATCTCACTGTACCCTGATCTGGATATGGCTTTCTTCCTTGCTTCCATGCTTTCCTGGATATAAGGTGTAGTATGTGCCAGACAATTGTGTCTATATTGGTCTGTCCTTGAGAAAGTTCTGCTCGGCTAATATCTGGTATATGCTTACTGGTGCTTATTTACATGTTTTTCTGAACTCGGCCTTCCTTGGATCATTTCTTTCTTTGTTCATTCCTGTATAAAAGTACACTGGAGCTGCAAAAAGGCTGTCTACAGTCTGCAGTCGCCCCGTTCCTTCAGGTCTTTAGATCCCATTTCTCACGGATGCAGATATGAATAGGTTGATCAAAGTCAACAGAACCTCAACTCAAAGAGACACCAGCCACTCAGAGGACAGCCTGGAGAGCCCCGAGGCTGAGCAGGGAATGGCTGTCAGCAGAGCTAGCTACATGATTGGCATGAGGGGGCTTAGCGCACAGGCCATCCTCTGCTAGACTCGGCCTTTCCCTGCTTCCTGTGTGAAAACCTGGGCTAGGATCCTGGTCCTCCACTGAAGAGCTGTGTAATTGCGGCCAAGTCACTTAACGAATATTTAGATTCTGTATCTGTGAAATGGCACTCTGTTACATAAGTCCAATAGTGGCTTCTAAACAGTATCCTTGTTATAGATTGCCTGGCCCGGGACTGTTGAGTACCTCATAACTTCTGGGCAAACACAAAAAGTCAGTGCTTGTCCCCATCCCCTCTCACTGATCTGTGTGGCCTAGAACAAACATCAGGGCTGGCCTGTGCCCACAAACCCTGTTTGTATTGGAAAAATAAAGAAGTAAGTAAGAAGTAAGAAATAAATTACACTCCTGTCTTTCACGCTAAGGTGTGGAAGAATAGCCACTGGACAAGACTTTTTATACCACCTGCTATAAACGAGAAGGTTAAGAAAGACGTGAGCTTGCTTTAATAACCCCTCTGAACAGCACATATATTTTCAAAGGCACTCTTTCCCACACCCTTGCCTCCATTAGTTCTGGCCACTCCAGAAACTTAGAGAGGTCACAACTGTTCGCCTTTAAGGTTTTTATTTTATTTTAATAACATTGCACCCAAGAATCCTTCTCTCTACTTCAACTTACTCTCAAGTTTTCAGGGGGGTTACTGAAAATGGGTTCAAATCCAGTCAGCCACCCAGCTATGGCCTCAAACATGGTAGGCTCTAGTCCTGGAGAGTAATGTGGTTAAATCCCTTCCTGGGACTGGTCTTACCCAGATCTCACTAGTGCTCACAGCCCCTTCAGAACTTCACCCTTCCATGAAGTTTCCATTAAGTCTTCAGAGTTCCATGACCAGTCCGTTAGAAACCTTTGCTCTGTCCCTCCCACCTCCACTCGCCCTGTTCTCACCCCTCACTCATCCATGCAGACCCTAACAGACCCTCCAGGTAAGAAAAACAAGGAGCCTGAGGAGTGAATATTCATACAGACCCTCCAGTAAGTCACCAAGCTATGAAGATGCCCCCTCTACCCTTGAGAGCCCCTTCCTACGTAGGCCTCAGCAGTAAGCATTATCCCTGTCCCCTGAACCTTAGATTATCTCCATCTGTTAATCTTACCTACAGTGTAGGCTGCTAGAGAAGACCCATGAGAATAGTCAGGACCTGTGAAAGTTCTAGAGAATCAAGCAAAAGTCTAGACATGACATTCAAAGCCCTTCTCCCCAGCCCTCTCACCTGTCTTTCCATCGTCAGGCCTAATGGTCCTCCCTCCACCCTTGGTACAGCTGGAGTGCCTCACAGCATGCTCCCCTACCGAGTGCCTCCTCCCCCTCTACACCTCCTTGTCTGCTCTAAGAACCCCTTACCATTTTCAGACCTCAGTGTGATCGGTTAAATATCACCATGAATTTCTGGATTCTCTGCCCCTTTCATCTGGGCTGCTCTATGACCCTGAGCTGTTTGGAATGACTCTATGTATGTTCCAGTGCCCAGAGGCCACAGTGCCAAGAAATTCAGCAGTGCCAGCTGGGCCAGCCCTTAGCTTACCACTCACTGAATACAGATGGCCGCAGGAAGAAGCTTGTGGGTCCAGCGTAAGACACTTGCATCAAACCACAGAATATTGAGAAATACTGACTGTGGCTGTCTGCAGCTCAAATGGGAAGTCTTCTGGGTTTACTTTGGTGCCCTTCCCTAATCTTCCTCTGCCATTCTACTCATGCCTTATAATTTCATTTTCATTTTGCAGATGATTTCTGTCTCCCAAGATATGCTGAGTTTCTTGAGGGCTGGGGTCATGTGTGCATAAGGCCCTAGGTTCCAGCACCCCTACTCTTAAAATCAGTATGCGCTAATGTCATTTTGTGTTTTAAAGTGTGTGTACATGTGCAGGTATATGTGCCAATCAGAGGTTACAGTGCCTTCCTCCATCACTCTCCCCCTTAAATTCTGAGACAGTCTCTCACCATTAACCTAAAGCTGACCAGCAAGGCCCCAATTACTCTTGTCTTTGTCTCTCCAGAGCTGGAATTACAGGCAGGTATCACCATGCCTGGCTTTCGACAAGGGTTTTAGGGACTCAGGCCTTTATGCTTACATGCCAAGCACTTTACCTACTGAGCTATCTCCCAAGCCCCTATATGCAACTTATCTAATAAAGACTTTAAAGAATGCTCTATGTTAACAACAGGTCCTATACCTAGGGTGATTCTAATCTAACAAAAAGCCCTGACTGTGACAGTGAGCATGAAGATGCCTTGTTCATCCTGTTTGTAGTCCCTGGAAGAATACACAGCAAAAATCTGGGTAGAGGGGTCAGAGGAGAGACTCCCAGGGGCGGCAACATCCAGGCTTGATCTGAAAGAGCAAGCACTTAGTTTCACCGATTAAGGAAGCTTGTGGCCACCTTTACCCTACCCTGAGGAGGAGGAGTGATGGACTGGGATTGGTCAAATGAAAAACACTAAACTAAGCCACTGTCAGAGGGGTGGAACCCGGTGTATAGCAAGCTGAGCCAGCCTGGGATTTCACAGGCCTGATTCTCCTTTCTCAAACACACAAGGTAAGATGGAGTGGGTAGGGTCTTTTATTGAGAAGGGACATATTTATTTGTGTGTATGAAAGAGAGAGGGGTCAGGGGGAAGGAGAGAGAGAGAGAGAAAACATGTGGAGGTCAGAGGACAACCTGCAGGAGTTAGTTCTCTAGTTCTACCATATAAGTCCTGGTGATTGAACTTTGGCTGTCAGGCTCTACAGCAGGGTCATCTACTGAACCACTTGCCAAAACCTGGGGTTATACGTTTGGGGGATTAATTGTACCCTCCTCTCACTGCACTCTCTTCTTAGAGAAGAAAATTGCACAGTTCATGCAGCCCCAAGGGCCTCATGGGGTGCTGGGGAGAGGCAACGAGAAAGCAAAAGTTACTTTGCTTGTCATGTCTTCTGTTAAAAATGCTCCCCTGGGACACTATGGGATGCTGCTGGGTGCTGGAGGGTGGCCCTGCCATCTGGGCATCAAACCAGAGGAGGAAATAGCCAAAGCAGTTCTCAGGAAGGAAGAGGGTAAATCCAGAACAGATAGGCCTGTATTACGAGGGCAGAACACTAAGCAGTGAGCTGCAGCCAGAGGACCACAAAGTGCCCGTGGAAGGGTGGAGTCGGTACTTCAGAGGATGTGACTTGGCCAACCTGGCCTCACAAGGCACACCTATTAGCACTAACGTTACTGTGCTGCTCAACCCACGGCAGCCAAACTTCTAAATACTTAGTCCCGTCAACTCACAGCATGAGCTGCTGAGACGACCTGCCCAGTCCCACAGTCAAGGCTCAAGAGACAGACTGCCCTCTTTCGTCCAAGCTCAGTAGCCACAGCATCAAGAAGGAGAGATCTGTTGACCTGGACTTACCAGGAAGTGACTGGAGGAGCTAGTGCTGGAGCTGAGGACAAGCTGAGGGAGGGAGCAAGGGCCCAAAGAGAGCAGCTTTAGCTGTAGCGCTTCCAGGCACCTGGAAGAGTAGTTTTAGAAAAGGGAGGTCCAGCAAAAATGGCCAAAGAGAGGACAGTTGGTGTCAAGTTAGAGCCAAGTCAGAGGTTGTACATCCTGGAGAGAGCCAGCTCCACCCTCAGAAAGGGCCTGCCCTTCCCCACTCATTATTTCCCTCCTTTTACACTGAAAGTTGGCTAAGCTCCAGGCTCTTCAGCTTTACCTAAGTGCTCTCTTCGTTGAAACAAGATTTACTGGTTCAAAGATACATTGAAACGGTGAAATATTTTTCTTTCTAGAAATAACTTGACACACAAAAAAAGTGAAAAACATGAATTGAAAAAATAAACCAGTCTTGCTATGTATAGACTAGGGTGTCTCAGTCTCCTGAAGGCTGATTTGCATGACCACCTGGCTTAGAGAAATGCTTTTAAATTGTGTTTTAAAATGAGAATGGTAGTAGGTGCCTATAACCCCAACACCAAGGATGTGAAGGCACGGAGATCAGAAGTTCAAAACTAGTCTAAATCATATAAAACCCTGTCTCAAAAAAGCTAAAATAATCTGGGCTTGGTGGTGCATCCCTTAAATCCCAGCTCTTCGTGAGTTTGAAGCTAGCTTTTTCTACATAGTTTCAGTCCAGCCAATCTCAAAAAATAAAAGTGAACCTAATGTTTAATAGTTAATTAGCATTTGTAAAGCATTTTAACATTTGTATGATCACTGAGAGGTGTGATTAATGTTTTTCAGGGAGGAAACTCAAACTTGGGAGCTTAACTAACCCATGGAAAAAGCTGAGACTCAAGCCCAGTTATTCAGACTCCAGATCCTACGTTCATTCATTGTATTCTTTTATTCACTGAAAAGATATTTATAGGCTGTCAGTATAGCTCAGTTGGTAGAGTGCTTGCCCAGCATGTATGAAGCAGTGGGTTCCATTCCCAGTACCACATACTCTGGCCATTGTGGCACATGCCTGTAATTCTAGCACTTGGGAGGTAGAGGCAGAGGGATCAGAAGTTCAAAGTTACCTTAGATACATGAGTTTGAAGGCCAGGCTGGAGTACTTAAGACCTTGTCAGAAGAAAAGGGGCAGGGAGAAGAAAAGGAAGGAAGGAAGGCCAGGGGGGGGGGGGGGGCGAGGAAAGGGAGAGAGAAAGATAAAAAAAATAAAATAAAATCACTGGCCCAAATTTGCCAGACCTGGGAGTATGCACTGAATGGCTATGACAGAAACATGTCTCTCCTCTAGCGCATCAACACTGAGTCAGGACTGTAAGCAAAGCAGTGGAAATCTACAGCTGGCTTTTCTTTTCTTTTCTTTTTTCTTTCTTTATTAATTATACTTTATTCACTTTGTATCCCCCCTGTGGCTCTCTCCCTCCTCCCATCCCAATCCCTCCCTTCCTCCACTCTCTGCATGCATGCCCCTCCCCAAGTCCACTGATAGCAGAGGACTTCTTTTCCTTCCTTCTGATCCTAGTCAATTAGGTCTCATCAGGAGTGGCTGCCTTGTCTTCTTCTGTGGCCTGGTAATGTTGCTTCCCCCTCAGGGGGAGGTAATTAAAGAGCAGGCCAATCAGTTCATGTCAGAGAAAGTCCCTGTTCCTATCACAATGGAACCCACTTGTATACTGAACTGCCATGGGCTACATCTGTGCAGGGCTCTTAGGTTATTTCCATGCATAGTCCTTGGTTGAAATAGCAGTCTCAGGAAAGACCCCTGTGCTCAAATTTTTGGTTCTGTTGCTCTCCTTGTGGAGTTCCTGTCCTCTCCAGATCTTACTGTTTCCTAAGATTCCCTGCACTCTGCCCAAAGGTTGCCCATAAGTCTCAGCATCTACATTGATAGTCTGCAGACAGAGCTTTTCAGAGGCTCTCTGTGTCAGGCTCCTGACTTGTTCCCTCTTTTCTCCTTCTTCTGATGTCCAGCCTCTTTGCCTTTCTGGATAGGAGTTGAGCATTTTAGCAAGAGTCCTCCCTCTTGATTAGTTTCTTTAGGTGTACAGATTTTAGTAGGTTTATCCTATATCATATGTCTATATGAGTGAGTATATACCGCGTGCATCTTTCTGCTTCTGGGATAGCTCACTCAGGATGATCTTTTCCAGATCCCACCATTTACCTGCAAATTTCATGATTTCCTTGTTTTTTTATTGCTGAGTAATATTCCATTGTGTAGATATACCACAATTTGTGCATCCATTCCTCCACTGAGGGGCATCTGGGCTGTTTCCAGCTTCTGGCTATTACAAATAGGCTGCTACAAACATGGTTGGGCAAATTTCCTTATTGTGTACTTGAGCTATATGCCTAGGAGTGGTATAGCTGGATCTTGAGCAAGCGCTATTCCTAGTTGTCTGAGAAAGTGCCAGATTGCTTTCCAGAGTGGTTGTACAAGTTTACATTCCCACCAGCAGTAGAGGAGGGTTCCCCTTTCTCCACAACCTCTCCAGCATGTGTTGTCTCTTGAGTTTTTTATCTTAGCCATTCTGATGCGTGTAAGGTGAAATCTTAGGGTCGTTTTGATTTGCATTTCCCTGATGGCTAATGAGGTTGAGCATTTCTTTAAGTGTTTCTCTGCCATTCGATATTCCTCTGCAAAGAATTCTCTGTTTAGCTCTGTACCCCATTTTTTTTAATTGGATTACTTGATTTTTTGCTGTTTAACTTCTCTAGTTCTTTATATATACTGGATATTAGCCCTCTGTCAGACATAGGGTTGGTAAAGACCCTTTCCCAATCTGTAGGCTGTCATTTTGTTCTGATGACAGTGTCCTTTGCTTTACAGAAGCTTTTTCAGTTTCATGAGGTCCCATTCATTGATTGTTGCTCTTAGAGCCTGTGCTGTTGGGGTTCATTCAGGAAGTTGTCTCCTGTGCCAATGAGTTCAAGGGTGTTCCCCACTTTTTCTTCTAATCGGTTTAGTGTGTCTAGTTTTATGTTGAGGTCTTTGACCCACTTGGACTTCAGTTTTGTGCAGGGTGATAGGTATGGATCTATTTGCAGTTTTCTACATGTAGACTTCCCGTTCGGACAGCTGGCTTTTCTAACTTATCAGGAGCACCACTGATAAGTGTGTGTACATTCCTCTACGTGTCACAGCAGCTAACTGCTGCCCCTGTGCCCTGGGCCCCTGCTCTGTGCTCACTCAGCTAGACACTGTATGGATTGCAGTACACAGTGCTAGAGCACAGTCCATCCCTGCAACACTAGCATTGATACGTATGTATGTGTCTATGTATGTCTATGTATATATATGAAAATACATGTTGAGCACATGTTCTAGAATTCTTCAGCACTTGATAGTCATAGTAACATTTATTGAACACTTACCGCGTACCAAATACTATACTGTTATTATTTTCCTTTTGGTTTTAAAAATTATTTATTGTCACTATTGTTTATAAGATTATTTGTAATATATATGCCATGGCATAGGTGTAAAGGTTAGAGGGCAATCTCTGGGAGTCATTTCTCTCTCTCCACCATGTGGATCCCAGGGAGCTAATTCAGGACATCGGGCTTAGTAGTAAACACCTTACTCCACCAAGCCATTTCACTGGCCCTCTTTGAGTCTCACTCGGTAGCCTAGGCTGGCTCTGAACTTGTCATCTTCCTACTCAGCCTCCTCAATCTCTGGCTCCTGTACTGAATTATTTATACATATTACTATTTGCTTGTCATTAAAAGTCCCAGGAGGACCAGGTAGGTAACTTTAGTGGCACTGCACTTGTTCAGTGTGTGCAAGGCCTTTGGTTTGATTTCCCTATACCAGACACACCAAAAAATAAAAGGAAAGAAAACAACAAACAAAAATCCTCTTTAGAGGACCTGGGTGTGGTGGCATATACCCATAATTTCAATACTTGGGAGGCTGGGGCAAGAAGGTCTGGAGTTTGAAACTAGCCTAGACTACAGAGTGAGACCATGTCTCAAACTAAAATTAAAAACAAAAAAACAAAGACTTTTGAGGGCTAAGTATGAAACAAGCCTATGTCTGCATGGTATGAAATCATGCAGCTGGAAAGTGGGATTTGAACCCAGACAGACAGCATTCACCACACCAAACCATCTCCTCAGCCTATAATGGTGAAGAACACAGATTCCATCATTGCCCCGGAGGTGCTGGTGGGCCAGAAGGGAAGTCAGAGAGAAATTACAGCATGCCTGCTCTCCTTTGATCTCCCCTGAGGCTTTCTCAATGTCTTACTTCTTCAAGTGTACCACAAGATGAGCAAGGTAGGAGTGCTCAGGTTGGTAAACAGCGCAGGATAGAATTCCAGGGCGAGAAGAGATGTGACAGACAGCTAGGTGAGAGAGGATGGTGTGTATGCCCTCAGTGTTCAAAGTTTACTCCCACTGTCTTACACAAGGAGTGGCAGCTGGCCATTCCAGTAATCCTAGAACTAAAAAGTGAAGGAAAACCAGATGGTGGTGGCCCAGCACGCTGGAAGGAAGATCTTACTTGAGTTCAAGGCCAGCCTGGTCTACCGAGCAACTTCCAGGATAGCCAAGGTCACACAGAGCAACCCTGTCTTGGAAAACCAAGAGAGAAAGGGAGGAAGGAAGGGAAGAAAGAGAAAAAGATGTCTTAATGTTATTATTGCTGTGATCAAATAGCTTGGGGAAGAAAGGATTTGTTTGGCTTACTTTTCATGAATAGTCCACTGAGAGAAGCCAAGGCCGGAACTCAAAGGGCAGGAACCTGGAGGCAGTAGCTGATGCAGAGGCCATGGAGGGGTGCTGCTTACTGGCTTGCTTCCTCTGGCCTGCCCAGCCTGCTCTCTTACAGAACTCAAGACCACCAGGTCAGGGATAGGACCACCCACAATGGACTGGTCCTCCTTCATCCATCACTGATTAGGAAATGTTCTACAGGCTGCCCCACAGCCTGATCTTACGGAGACATTTTCTCAACTGAGGTCCCCTCCTTTCAGATGACTTTCGTCAGGTTGACATAAAAACCAGCCAGCACAGAAGAGAACGGGAATTTAAAGCTCATCATCCTTGACTACAGCATGGGCTTTGTATGGTCCATGTATACAAAAGAAATATACACACGAAAAGAGTGACAGTGCTGTGTGACAGTGCCGACACGCACAATTAAGTAGTGAAATTTTTCTGGCAAGGCTTGAGCAGGCTACCTGCCAGAAAGGGTCTGACCTTGACAGACCTTGACAGCTTGGAAAATAACGAATACCAACAGGTAGACACAGGAGGATGGCAAAGAGTCATAATCTGATATCATTCGGTGGCCACAGACACTCAAGTCTCACCACACTTTCTGGAGCCCAGTAATGTAATCCTTCATTAGAGGTGAAAACAGTGGGGCCAGAGGTCTGACTGGCTTCATTGCGGTGCAGTTTTAAGCAGTGACCAAGAAATGTAGGTTAGTTCATGACCTGGCCCCATGCCTCCTTAATTGATCATCTGCATAGTGTTTATTGACCAGAAGCTGAATCTAAACCCAAGCAAGCAGTATTTGCTCCACTATATTGTCCTCCCAGACAGCACTGGATCCAGCTAGACAGAGATGGAGAGGAAGGGATAAACCTGAGAGAACTGTAGAGTCAGCAGAGTGTGGAGAGATACACCCAGAAGAGGACCCGAGAGAGGCATGGGGCTTCTGGTGGAGCAAATGGGTGAACCACTGACAGAGAAAGGGCTGGATGGAAAGAAGGTGGAGACTGACTTTGAGCATGTGTCGTCATGGGTAACATCAGGAGGGCATGCATCAGCCCTGATAAACACAGCTATGAGGGCGAGAGCACTCTCAACTGTGGGACACCTAAGAGGCTCACTATCCACAGGAATTTGGGCTCCACCCCAGTCCCCTTCCTTGTTCTGTTTTGGTTCACTGATTCTCCTGCCTCCGCCTCTGTGAATGTTGGGATTACAAGTTTGAGCCACCATACCCAGGTTATGTATTGCTGGGCACCCAAACCAAGACCGCCTTCATGCTAGACAGCATTGTGACAACTGAAGCAGGCCCTTTTGTTTTGTTGGTTTTCTTGGTTGGTCATTAGGTTGTTTTGTTGTTGTTTGCTTGCTTGCTTTTGAAACAAACATGTAACCAGTTTGGTCTCGACTCATTCCGTAGTGAAGGATGAGCACAGCTCTGGATTCTCCAGCCACTTTCATCTTGTGTTCTCAAAGACTACAGGCATGCACTGCAAGTCTCGGCTTCCTGTAACCCCTTAGCAGAGTTGAGAAGAGGCCGAACTGGATTCTGGGGGAGACCTGATGAGGAGAGAGGCATTCCACTAGTATCAAAGATTCCTGGCTCATCTTTGATTTGCTTCCCCAATCCCCCCCGATGGCTTTGCCCAGCCGCAGGTCCAAGAATCCCAACACACTGGCTTTTCTTCTGGCGGGGGTGACTTTCGTGGTGCTGCACCAGTGGCTCCTTCAGCAGCCCACGCAGGAACAACCCCAGGAATCCACGGCTGCTCCCCGGTCTTCTGCTGCTGCGGTGCAGCCTTCCCCGCTCCTCCCAGTGCCGGCGTGCGTGGCCAACGCCTCCGCGAACCTCACTGAGGGCTTCCAGCTGCTGCCGGCTCGGATCCAAGACTTCCTGCGCTACCGCCACTGCCGCCGCTTCCCGCAGCTGTGGGACGCGCCCCACAAGTGCGCGGGCCCCCGCGGCGTCTTCCTGCTGCTGGCCATCAAGTCGTCGCCCGCCAACTTCGAGCGGCGGGAGCTGATCCGGCGCACGTGGGGCCAGGAGCGCAGCTACGGCGGCCGGCAGGTTCGGCGGCTCTTCCTGCTGGGGACCTCCCCCCCGGAAGAGGCGGCGCGCGAGCCCCAGCTGGCGGACCTGCTGCGCCTGGAGGCTCGCGAGAGCGGCGACGTGCTGCAGTGGGGCTTCTGGGACACGTTCCTCAACCTCACGCTCAAGCATCTGCACCTGCTCGACTGGACGGCGGCGCGCTGCCCCGGCGCCAGTTTCCTGCTCAGCTGCGACGACGACGTCTTCGTGCACACCGCCAACGTGCTGCAGTTCCTGGAGGTGCAGCCGCCGGAGCGCCACCTCTTCGTCGGGCAGCTCATGGATGGCTCCGTGCCCATCCGCCACAGCGGGAGCAAGTACTTCGTGCCCCCGCAGCTCTTCCCGGGCGAGGCCTACCCTGTGTACTGCAGCGGCGGCGGCTTCCTTCTGTCCAGCCTCACGGCCCGCCACCTGCGCAGGGCGGCGCGCCGCGTGCCGCTCTTCCCCATCGACGACGCCTACATGGGCATGTGTCTGCAGCAGGCCGGCCTGGCGCCCAGCGGCCACGAAGGCATCCGGCCCTTCGGCGTGCAGCTGCCTGGCGTGAAACGCTCGTCCTTCGACCCCTGCGTGTACCGCGAGCTGCTGCTGGTGCATCGCTTCGCGCCTTATGAGATGCTGCTCATGTGGAAGGCGCTGCACAACCCGGAGCTGCATTGTAGCCACAGACGCGATGCGGGGTCTCCCGAGGGCAGAGGGGAGCCGAACCCTGATGCACACTGATATTACCTTGAGGACGGATCTGGAAAACACTATCCTAGTGCATGTTCCTGGCCTCACCTTCAGGGGTTCTGGCCCAATTTTGGTCAGGGGTGGCTTCAGACATATCTAGGTGGTGTTTTTCTTGTTTTAAGCCAACTCCTAAGACCTCTGGGCTGGGAATATTTATCTGTTCCTCCTCACCTAGCAGCCTTCCAGCTTTCCGTTCTCCATTCATTGTGGGCAGCCAGCGAGGTATGGCGGCCAAGTTCAGTGTCACCTGTCAAGCGCAGCGCAGTTCTGAATTGCCATTTCCACCGTTTCCTCCACCAAAGAGCAGAGCGCCAAGAAGCCAGTTTACACTGGGAACTAAGGGGTGCCTTGTGAGGGCGAAGTGAAAAGTGAAGATCCTCCAGGGCAGCAGGAGGAGGCGCCCTCGCAGCCACCGTTCTGGAGCCCTGACTGTACCCAGTAGCTTCAGCCTTGCTTCCCCAAACGCTTTAGAAAGGGCATGGCTGAATGGACAGTGGCAATCTGTCCCAGTGCTGTGGATTAGATCTGTGAGAACATTGTTATTAGCCTCCTGTTGCTGCTGTAACAAATTCCCTTTCCAGCTTTCCAAGCCTGGGACAAACCCACTTATCCTGCAGTTCTCTGACAACACAGGTCTCACTAGGCTAAAGTCAGTGTGTTGGTAAGACTGTTTACCTACCTAAGTATTCTAGGGGAGAGCCTAGATGGAGAACCATAAGATAGATTCTCCTTATTCCCTACCTTCTAGAGGGAGACCTCCTTCATCTCCAAAACCAGCAATGCTACACTGCTCTACAGCCAGATATCTCCCTGACTCTTATTTCTCCACTCACTGCTCCCCTTCCCTAGAGCTAAAATTGAGTCCACTTGGGTTATCCAGGCTTAGCTTCCCATCTTGTTTGTTAAGACAAGGTCTCATGTAGCCCAAGCTGCCCTGAAGCTTGCTATGTGATCAACCATGATCTTGAACTCCAGAGCCTCCTTCTTCACTTCCCAAAGTGTGCGTTACAGGTTTGTCTCCACACCCAGCTATTATCTTCGGGCTGTAAACCCGGCTCTCTAGCAATAGCATTGTTCATATTTTCGTTCACATGTCACCTAATTTAGTCACAGGTTCCAGAGATTAGGGTGTGGACATGCTTGGCGGACCATTGGTTCCGTCTACCAGGATGCCAATATACACTGTGGAATAAAAAATAAACGAAGGAAATGAATGAGTGACAGAGGCCTTTGCCCCTCAGCAAACAGTACTGATGCCAGCCCTTATTGAGGACAAGTGAGCATCATTAAATCTGAATTCCCTGCTTTGATGCCTTGTTTTCAGCCCCCTGACAAAAAGTTGTCTTCATTTGAGGGTAAAAATATTAAGATTCTGGCATTTCATAGGTGGGAAGGCAACAGATTTGAGTGTGTCATGTGACTCTGGGACCTGGCCACTCGTCTCTGAGGCTGGATTGCTCTGGTGTCCAAGAAAAGGAAAGATCCCTGGGTCCAGGGAGCCCCAAGCATGCCCATCGCCTCCTCCTGGCCCATGCGTCGCCAGGGAACGAGCCTGCCTCACTGGCCATCTCTCCTTGGTGGTGCTAGGCTGGTCAGCTGGGCTGAGATTTCCAAGAGGCCAGTTCCAACTGGGATCCAGAAAAGCATGGAGCTCTGGGCATCGTTAGATTAGCGGGTGGGGAACTGGATCATACCTCTATACCTCGTGTCATTCGCCCTCCTTCTGCACCCAGTCACCGCAGGGGGAGGCCACCCTCTGATGCTCCCGACTCCTTTGAAAAGCTCAACATACTCTGATATCTCAGCGACCCCAGGAGTTGGGAAAGGAGAGATGTTTCTGACTCAAGACAATAGATCCAAAAATCCTACTTAAATATGATAGCGACTAGAAGGGTGTGGTGATACTTGCCAAAACCCGCAGCATTCAGGGGGCTGAGGCACACAGGGTCCTGAGTTCTGAGCCTGGGCTAAACCTCCTATAGCAAGACCTTTTCTCAAAAAGAAAGGAAAAAGAAAAACCTAGGCTTGCCTGGAACTGGAGTTGAGTTGAGGATAGCCTTGAAATACTGGTTTTTCTGCCACCATCTCCCAATTCCTGGGATTATAAAATGGCTCCACCATAGCCAGCCCCCAAAATTATTTTTAAAGGCCCAGAAGTTGGGGCTGGAACCATGGCTCTGCAGGTAAAGACACTTGCTGCTAAGCACTTGCTCACTCATCCAGACAGCATATACACAAAAAAATCAAGGTATGAGGCGGGTTTGTTTGTTTTGTTTTTGTTTTTGTCTTAGAAGGGACAGCAGTGATGACTCTGTGCTTAAGAGGTCTTACTGCTCTTGCAGAGGTCTTACTGTTCTGTTCCCAGGCCACATAGTGGCTCAAACGGTCTAGAATTCCTGTTCCTGAGATTCAGTGCCCTATTCTGGTCTTTGGATCACGAGGCATCTATGTATGTGGTGCTCATGAACTCACCCAGGTACATATACTTTTTTTTTTAAAGCCTCGGAAGTTTACAGCTAAATCAAATTAACTTTCTCTTAAAGTATCTATTTATTTACTTATTTATTTATTCATGATATTATTATTGCCCACAATTGCCTGCATAGCTGAGGATGGTCCTGAATTTTTTATCTCCTGCCCCAGATTTCCAAGTGCTGCTTTTCTAGATTCTTCTGTAAGGCTCTCAGCTCCTCCCCACATTCTGAAATAAAAATCTTACATGATGTAATCACACAATTTTTTTAAACTTCAATATTTTGCTTAATTTCATATAAAATCTAAATAAAAGAAAAATGCATTAAAGTAAGTATAGCTTGGGCATATTAAAAATCTTCTCTATTCTCAAATATTCTTCTAGAGGACAGAATGCCCTCTCAAGAATGGTTAGGCCAAATATAGAAAACCCTCACAGATAATAACTGATTTAAATTAGTAAGAAAATATGTCTTTTTGCAAATGCAGAATCAATGTAGTTCCTCTGTCAAAAAGCCAAGAAGGAGAAGCTTGCTAGTACTTTGTTGGTGTTGTTTGGGTTTGGTTTCATTTGCTTATTTTGGTGTTTTGATGCAAGGTCTTGCCCTGTTGCCCAGGCTGGTCTCAAGCAGATTGCCGGAAGATTGCCAGGAACATTGCCTGAGTTCTAGGCCAGCCTAGGTTACAGAGCAAGTCTCCAAAAACAAAACAAAACCTTGTTAAACATCCGTATAAGAGAAACCAAAGGTACTTGGGTGGGGACTGACTATGGGAAGACTTGTACAAAGACCGTACAATGTCTTAAGATCGTTTTAAATATGTAAGTTAATGTCTAGAGACGGCATGTCATCAAGTTACAGCTAAATCTGATTCACTGGTTTCTCATCACCAGAAACAGGGACTGTTAGACTGTTACGGCCTCCATTTGGCTACGGTGAGGACTGACGCCAGGTAGGGAGGAGACTTCTTCAGGATCAGAGGGTATATAGCTCTTCAGGGACTAAGTACCCCACCTCCTGGCTGCCCCTGGGCTCTGACCAGTACCCCAGGCCCAACACCTGCTGGTCTCAGTCCCTGCGATGAGAGCTGCAGATCCCAGCCTGGAGCTTCAGAGAGGAAGCAGGCAGCAATCCAGTTGTTCATTATCTTTATACCCTCCCTTTGCCCCGTAGTGCTGGGAGAATTGCCAATCCTTCTGCCTTAAATCAATATGGGAGTGAAAGGTCTTCTCCGCCCTGTGACAGTCATTTCAGACTAACCCTGGCTGGTGCAGGCTGCCTGTCCCCCACCCACTGACAACAACTCCATTATCACAGCTTCCCTCAATACAAGAGCTATCTTCCCAGATTAACCCCGCGGCTCCCAAGAACTCGGATGGCATCAGTTTTTAAAATGCCATCCTTGCTTTTTATTCTCACCCTCAACAATTTTAAGCAGAGTGAAGACTGAGTGGAGATTTGTGGCCCCTGGCTGCTGGGGCAGAAGGAAGGACGGGAGAGAGTGGGGGAATGGTGACCTGAGGGAGGAAGAAGAGGAGGCCTCTAAGGATTAGAAGGAACTTGGGGCCTTGTCGGATGGATGGGAGGAAGTATCCTTGGGCTTCAAGTAAGGTGAGGTTGATTCCTAAATGGTGGTTATGCTGGGGGTTGGGGGGAGGGAGGCATGGTGGGGAGCAGGTGCTTGACAGGCCAGGGACACAGGCTGGCTGGGTTTGGCTTTGGCATTATGACTAAAGATGTGAGATCGAGAAGGCAGGCCCTATGAGCTAGAGCTCAGAGAACATCAGGCACCTGAGCTTGAAGGGTTCTGGAGACTCTGGAAGCTCCTAAGGGACGTGGAGTTCCCTGACACCCACACTCAGAGATGAGGACAGCTGCCTGGGTGCTGAGACTCCAGTGAGCAGCCCCCTAACCCCAGCTCACTTGTGTGTCTCAGGGGCCCAGTGTTGTGAACTAGCACTTTACCCCATGCCTTTGGCATAGAAACATCTGTGGGGTTCAAAGGCTTCCTCTTCGAGTGAACCTTACTATCCCCAAGCTTCAAGGGACACCAGATCCACTCCTGCCTGACAGCCCTTAAGAACCACTTGGACCCCCTCAGCACCCCATGAAACCACCTACCTCACAGTAATGAGGCACTCACACAGAGCAGAGTCCAGGCTAGAGAGAGACTGTTCTACCTGCCAGAGACAGGGGCATGGATGGGTGTCCCCACTCCAGGATGGGCTGTCTCGGTGCTCTGAAAAGCAGTGTGGCAGCTCTTCAACAGTTAAACATTGTTGCCAGAATGTAGTGGTAGCACCTGGTTCACTCCTGCCATGCTAGCCCTTGGGAGGCTGAGGCAAGAGATGGAGTTCAAGGTCAGACAGTGCTACAGCACAGTAAGACTCTTTTTAAAAAATAACAAATAAGGGGGCTGAGATGGCTCAGCACTTAAGAGTACTGTTCTTCCAGAGATCGTGGGTTCAATTCTCAGCAACCACATGGTTATAAAGGGTTCACAGCCCTCTATAAAGGGATCTGATGCCCTCTTCTGGCTTGCAGGTGTATATGCAGACAGAGCACTCGCATTAAAATAATAGATAGATAGATAGATACATAGATACATAGATAGATATATAGATGGATACATAGATACATAGATAGATACATAGATGGATACATAGATACATAGATAGATACATAGATGGATACATAGATACATAGATACATAGATATAGATAGATAAAATCCAAGTGGGTGTGGTAATCTCAAGTGTTTCGAAGTAGAAGCGGAAGCGGAAGCATCAGGAATTGAATGCCACCCTCAACTACATGGAAACTTTAAAGGTAGGCTGGATTACATACATGAGCCCTTGAGAAAGCATGCATAGGTTCTTACTACCAAACCTGAGGATATGAACTCAGTCCCTGAGTCCCACATGGAAGAAGGAGAAAACCAACTCCTGCAAGTTGCCCTTTGACCTCCACACTTGCCCCCCCACCATAAATGATTATTTAATTATTTATTTTTAAGTTTTACATGTATGAGTGTTATATCTGCATATAAGTTTGTATACTACATTCCTAAATAATTGTTTTTAAGTTAAATGTGTTGGTGGCTGGAGAGATGGCCCAGCAGGTAAGAGCACTGTCTGCTCTTCCAGAGAGCTGGGTTCCATTCCCAGCACCAGCTCAGAACCATCTGTAACTCTAGTTCCAGGGGATCCAACACTGTCTTCTGGCCTTCAAAGACAAAAGGCATGCATGCGTGTCACAGACATACATGTGGGAAAAACACCCAGACACATTAAACAATAATAAAAACAGATAAATAATTAAAATCAAACATGAGACACTGTGGTTGCGATCCATTGTCATGAGAGAGCACGTGCTTCCATACCTGAGACCCTGAGCCCCACTTTCATCACCAGATACAAACAGAACCACGTGGAATTACCCTGGAACCACAGTTCTGCCCCTGGACACCCCTGTGAGAGTTGGAAATGTGCACCCTCCCAAAAGCTCTTCCGCGAATGTGTGTGTAACAGGACCCAGACTTAGTAGGCCCTTGGCACAACTGACTCCATGGTGGAAGTGCCATTCAGACGGTAAAGCTCAGCTTGTACTGAGCACCACCTGCCACAACTGAATTCCTCAAATCCCGTAGTTGTGGGAACGTCTCTACATGCACTAACCTTTCTTTTGGCTTCTGCAGTTCCGCTTCTGGCTAACTGTTCTTGCTAAATGAAGTCTGTCAAGCCAGGGTATGTTGGCTTAAAAACTCCCCTTGAGAAAGGCTCGGTGCTATGCCGAGGTCCCAAACAATCACTATAGTTGCTGTCTGGCTCATAAAGACTTTCTGTTGGCCTAAACCCCTGTCCAAGCAGTCTTCGCTGGTGAATACCCCACCAGAGAAGTGTACAGCATTAGTATTCACAGTAGCCAAAAAGTAGCCGCCCACCAACACATGAACCGGTAAACACAATCTGCATATTTGCACAATGGGCTATTATCCAGCCATAAACAGGAATAAAGTCCTGATTCATGCCCCAACATGACAACACTATGCTAAGGGAAAGACTGCGGAAACAAAAGGCCACATGTATGATTCCATTATGTGAAACATTCCCAAGTCCAAAGAGCCAGAGAGTGGATTAGCTGCTGCCCAGGGCAACTCAGGAAGGGATGGGGCATGACTGCAGGTGAGCACTCAGGTTCTCTTGGGGCAAAGAACACGTTCTGTAGTTTACTTGCGGCGATGGCTGTGCAGTTTGAAATATTAAACCACTGAGTTTCATACTCTCAAGAATTATCATCCCGTGTTGGGCTTCCGTAGGCTAAGCTAATGTTCTGTAAGACTGATTCACACCCTGCCCCCAGCCCCTAAAGACCGAGTTTTATGATAAGTAAATTGTATCTCAATAATAATTCTTTTAAAGTTGGAACAGTGTCCCTCCCTCCTCTTCCCTGCTCTCCCACCCCGTTCACTTCCTCCCACACCTCTGCACCTGCCTGGTTGGAAACCAAGCCGCCTTTGTTCCTCAGCTATCTGTCCCAACCTCCTCCGCACAGGCGAGCCGTGTTGCGCTGAGGCTGCTTCCTGACATGGAGGGCACTGCTTTTTATTTTTATTTATTTGGTTGTCTTGAGCCAGAGTTTCACCGTATAGCTCAAGCTGGCCTTAAAGGTGAGGTGCTTCTCCTACCTCAGCTGGGGTGACAGGGAAGGCGCTGCCATGCTGTGATCGTTTGAATGAGAACAGACCTCATGGACTCACATGTTTGAAAGACGGGAGAGGGGGGGTGTTTGTTGCAGGAGGCCTCTCACCGGAGTGAGGTTTCAGAAGTCTATACCATTCTCAGCGCTCTCTCTCTCTCTCTCTCTCTCTCTCTCTCTCTCTCTCTCTCTCTCCTTCTACTTGTGGATATGTTACTGCTGCGGTACCATGCTACCCTCTGTGACGGTCACGGACTCTGATCCTCTGGGGCTGTAAGCTGCCTTGGTCACGGTGCCTCTTCACAGCAGTAGAAAAGTAACTAAGACACCATCTCAGACTTTTTTATTCTCAGCCTTTCCTTTTTCTAGGGCTAGAAGGCAAGGTTTGCGCCACATCTCCAGCCCCAGCTGGCTTCTAATATCCAGCAACAAAGTGTGAACAGCATTTCAGAAAAGGATAGAATGAACGTCAACTCGAGGCCATTTTGTCCCCAGCACTGGCTTTGCATGGCATCTGATTCTACAAAGCACAACCTGACGTTTTATTATCTGTGCAGTGCCACTTGCAACTACTCCAAAACAGAAGCTGACTGTTTATTTTTGAGACAGAATCTCAACTGTGTAATCCAGCGTGACTGACTGTGAACTGTGAACTGTGTGTGTGTCTGTGTTGTGTGTGGAGGATAGAGGTCAAGCTTGGTATAGTCAATTGTTCTCCACGTTATCTTCTGAGACGGGGTCTCTCGCTGAACGTGGAGCTCCCCTCTTCAGCTCTGCTGGCCAACGCACTCCGGGGATTTGCTCATCTCTGCCTCCCCAGTGGTGGGACTATGATCACATGGCATCACGCATGGCTTGCTGGTTTCTTGCTGGGAATCAGAACCGAGGTTCTCATTCTTGCACGGTAAATGCCTTGCTGACAGAACAACCAGGGTTGCTCCCCAACCCCTGACTGACCTTTGATCTTCCTGCCTCAGTCTCCTGAGTGCTGAAGCCACAAATAGGCACCATCTCACCCAGCCCAACTATGAGCTCTTTGTTTCTCCCTGGACTCCTCACCTTGCATTCTTGACCCCTGTCCTGAGATGGCTGTATGGGACTGGTTAGCATGGCTGTCATAATGTCCCACCTCAAGACATCAGGCACTAAGAGCCTCTATTTTGACATTCCACATGTTGGGGGGGGGCACTCTGCAGGTTATATTTTTTATTTCAGTATATGTAAATGTATGTTGTGTGATGGGGGCTGTGAACATGCTTGGGGCATGTGTGTAAAGATCACAGTAATACCCTGGATGTCATTCCTCATCTTCCACCTTGTTTGAGATCATTGTTTGTCACTGTATACAGCAGGCTGACGGACCTGCGATCTTCTGGGAATTCTGTCTTTGTTCCCCATCTCACTGTGAGAGCACTGGGCTACAGGTGCACAGTGCTGCATCCAGCCTCACATGGGTTCTGGGGATCCAACCGGAAGTCCCCATGCTTGCCTAGCAAGGGCCTCAGCCACCGAGCCATCCCACCAGCCCTCGTCAATAATAGCGTGGCGATTTGGTTGGTGGGATTCTTCTTGCTACCAGATACCTAATAAGAAGCAACCTCGGGGAGGAGGGCTTTCTGTTGGCTTATAGGTTAAGGAGAGATACAGTCCATTGTGGATGGAAGGGAAGATGGCAGGAGCATGAGGTGGCTCGTCATACTGTGTCCACAGCCAGGAAGCAGACTGGGCAGGAGACGAGGCCAGGCTATCAAACCTCAAGCCCACCTGTTGTCTTTAACAAAACCTCAAACATTTAGTTTTACCAATGAAGACTGGAGATCCAGATGCTGGGGTGAAAGCCTGCTGGCTCGTAGAGGCAGAGAAGGCTCCCAGCTGACCTTCCTCCTCAGCCAATGTCCCAGAAGGTATGCTCCTTCCCCACGTCATCTCAAAAAACCCTCAAAACTAAATGTTCCTCTCCTTACTTCCTGTGCATCTCTCCCTCCATCTTCCTGACTTCCTCTTATGGTTGTTTTTCTTATGTTCATTCCCTGTCAACTAGTTGCTTGTTCTGCCTCGTGACCCATGGTTGATTTTATTTCATTCAAGCAGCAAGCTTTTGGATGAAAAGTGTGTTCTAGGACTGAGCCACACCACAACTAGAAACAGGGATTTCCAGTAAACAACACAATCCCGGTGTTCATATACTCTGCACCACTCACCCTCAGTAACCCACTTCCTCTAGCGAGGCCTTGCCTCCCAAAGGTCCTACAACCTTCCAAAACAATGTCGTCAGCTGAGGATCAAACACATGCACCAATGAGGGACATTTCACATTGAAGCCGCAGCACTCCACTCCTGGTCCCTCAAAGTTCATGGCCATCTCGTGGTACAATTTCAAAAGTCTCCATGTTCTTTAACAGTCCCAACGGTGTTCAAAAATCCAGGATCTCTTCTGAGGCTTGAGGTTGTCTCTTAACTGTGAGCCTCTGCAGAATAATAATGTAACAACAACAATGATACAAGTCACGTATCTCCAACATACAATATCATAAGAGTAAAATTTCTATCCGTAAAGGGAGGAATGGAGGATAGCAAAGAAAAGATCAGATCAAAGCAAAACCAAAACCCAGCAGGACAAATATCAAAGCCTGCAGTTCCCTTTCTGGTGTCTGCGGCTTGTCATGGAGTCGTCTTGGCTACAAAGAACCCGAGCAGGCTGCCCCTCCAGTCGGCTACCTGGCACACACAGCACCTCTCTCTTAGGTTGGCTTCGTTCATCTCATGCCTGCAGCTTTCCTTGTTTGCCTGTTTTTAGCAGAGAGCCCTTTATGATGGCTAATCTTCATTGTCACCCTCACACACCCAGGAGGAGGTAACATCAATTAAAGAATTAATGTCATCAGATTTGCCATGGGTATCTCTGTGGAGCACTTTTTGATTGCTACATTGGAGAGCCTACCCTGTGGGTGGTACTATGCCTGGGCAGGTGGTCCTGTGTCATACAAGAAAGTCAGCTGAGCAGAAGCAGGAAACAAGCCAGTAAGCAATAGTCATCCCTGGTCTCTGCTTCAGTTCCTGCCTCTAGGTTCCTGCACTGACTGCCCACATTGATGATTTTTAGCCTAGAAGTGTATGATGAAATAAACCCTTTTTCACTTTAGACTGCCTTTGGTTGTGGTTTTTATCAGAGCAACGAGGAAGCAAACTAAAAAACTCTTCTTTAGCATTCTGAGTACCCAGGACACAGCACTAGTTTTTTGTTGTTGTTGTTTGTTTTTGTTTTTTTCTTTAATGAGGATAATCCCTTTAACAACAACTGCTCTTGCATCTGTCTCACCTACAACTTTAAGCTCCCTCATTCCCCCACCAAACTACACATTTTCCTATCTTTCTACTCCACTGTTCTTCCTCTCTCTGTACAGCTGGATAAGAGCAATAAGCAATTGTCACTACTGTGAAGTCTTAGAAGTTCTTCTACCAAACAAATCAGCTCACTGTTTTTATTTTATCTAGTTTGGTTTCACTTGATGTCCAGAACATCAGCAGAATGTACCCAGATTCTTAACTGGAATGTGATACGAATGACTTCTAACCCAATTCCTGATAAGAGTCTTAATTCCCCTTTGAAACCTCTTGAGCTGGGCCTCCATTGTACACATCTCCCTTGGCAAACGGAGACTTCAAACTCCCATCAGAATGTCCTTTTGAGCTTCCCTTAAAACTTTCTAGAGGATTCTCTAGTCCATAACCCCAAGTTCTTCTACATTTTTCCTACAAACCAATTCCAAATGACCTAAGAATCAGCTGGTCAGATTTATTATTAAAAAAAAAAACCCACTCATGATACCAATTTTCTGTATTATCAGTTTTTATCTTTGCTATGACAAGCTGCTATTTAGAAAAAGCTTATTTTGACTTACAGTTTGATAAAGGACACAGTCCATCTTGATGGGAAGACATGATGGCAGGATCATGAGGTGGTTAGTCATACTAAGTCAACAGTTAGGAAGCACAGAATGGACAAGAGGTGGGCTGGGTTATAACATCTCAAGGCCATCTCCAAGTGACATACTTCCTCCTATGAGGCTTCACCTCCTGAAAGTTCCACAGCCTTCCAAAACAGCACCAACAGCCGGAGACCAATACATGAATCCATGCAGGGACACTTCACATTCACACAACACCTGTAGTCCCAGCACTCAGTAGGCTGAGATGGGAGAATAATTTGACCTTGGGAGTTCAAGGCCAGCCAAAATGATGAAAGAAAGAAAGAAAGAAAGAAAGAAAGAAAGAAAGAAAGAAGAAGAAGAAGAAGAAGAAAGAAAGAAAGAAAGAAAGAAAGAAAGAAAGAAAGAAAGAAAGAAAGAAAGAAAGAAGATCATTGCAAGTTTCACCTGGGAAACAGTCTAGCACTATTACACACAGGAACACTAATGACGGGCTCTTGCCTGTGCAGAGACAATTCTGTTCCCAGACATTGGTGAGGGGTGTAGGGCTCTAAGGGCTAGGTAGAATGGGTTGCCATATAAAAGATTCTGAGGAGCAGAAGGAACGAGGCTAGCCCCGGGAGAAATGAGTTCCCAGTTACAGGAAGTAGAGGGCAGACAGGGGGTCAAGGGACCCAACAAGATGGTCTCTCCCTGGAGGCCAGGAGAAAAGGAGGAGGAGGAAGAGAGACCCAACTCAAGAATGGATGGAAGCAGCATGGTTCTGTAGGTCTGGATCCCAGTTCTGCTGTTTACTAATTTTGTGACCTGGGGCATCTCCCTGAGATTCAGGTCTGTCACTGGCTAAGTGGGGCTAATGCTTGTGAGAATTTAATGGGAAAACACCTACCCGTCAGGCTTTTTAATGGCACCATTAGATGACTAAGCTTATAACAACCATCTGGCAGGGTCCTGGGGCCAACACATTGGCAGAGATGTGTCCTCCACCCCTCAGAAAGCCTTGTTAGGCAGCTTGGCTCTTCCTGGCATGTTTTGATCTTCTGCTCCCCAGAGATCAGAGCCACTGCTCCCTCCATCAGGGTGCCCTCCACAGGCCAGTGTCTTGCTGGGTTTCTTGACTCATTCCTCAGGGAGGTGGAAGCTGCCAGAGATGGGCTCTGAGACAGGCCTCCTGGTCTAAGACTCGTTCTGAAGCATCTGGGACTAATCAGCCTGTTACAGAGTGTTGTCTCTGGTGCTGGAGACATTGCATCATTACAAATGATACAGTAGCAGCCAGAGGCCACCATCAGGACTCCCCATGAGTCAAGCCCGTCAACCCCCATAACTGCGGTGTGGGCGGGGCTACGCAGGTTGGGCAGTGCAGTTGGTCTCTTGCCCAAGGTCACGCAGCTAAGGAGTCAAGGCAGAGGCCATGGCTGCAACCAGCACATGACACCCCTCCTGGCTCCATACTCTGAATTACAGAAGGGTGCCAGAACTTTCTCTGGATACCATGGTTTTGCAGGCTGAAGACACTCTTTTCCAGACATGACCCCCTGTTCCATCTCAGAAGATATGAGCGTGACCTGCCAGAGGCAACGCTGCCTACTTCCCCGACTGAGGACCTTGACTGAGCCCTTTGACTTTTCTGTCCCCAGTCACCATGTGTTTCTCCTAGAAAGCCCATTTTACAGACAAGGACGCCGAGACCAGGAAAGGATAAAGAACTTGCCTTGTAACTGAGGCCTGGATCTAGGTCTGCTTTGTTGACCAAGGGCTTCTGTGCAGAGACAGCAATGCTGAGGCTGTGTGGGCTCGACCGGAAGAGCTTTTCTGTGAGGATAGAAAGATAAGCCTGACAGGCTTTCAGTCCAGTGTCAGCCGTAGACCAGGGCTAGGGTAAGAGGGAAAGTAAAACCTAGTCCAGTCTTGGAACATTGTGCTTGGGATGGTGGTGGACAGCAACTTGAAAACTCTATCCGCTCAGTCAGATAACCAGATGGAGCCACACTTAGGCCACTGGGCGGCGACTGACAGGTTGAGGTAAACATTAACAGAAACCAGGAGACTGGAGGGATGAGCGAGCCCTAGTTTCTCCCCCACAATGTGGGCCAGCCGCATCCAGGGTGACCAGGTCAGACAAGTGTCTCTGCGGCCTTAGAGTGCCACAGGTTGCCACGCCAAGCCTGTTAACCAGCCTTGGTCACCCATCACTTCCTATGGCATTGTCCAAACAGCCTGGCATGAGTGAAGATTACAGTTCCCAGTCTATCGAGTACAAAACTGAGGCTTGATGTGCTCCTGGCCATTCTGAAGGCCAGTCAGAGAAAGCCCCAATCTAGGCCCTGCTCTCAGTCTACATGCTGTGCAGATAGATGACCAGGACAGGGTCAGCTCTCCTTCACTGACTGGGTCCTCTGGACACCTCCCAGCGCCTGCACTCATCCTCCCCAGCCAAAATCTTGGGAGTGGGTGTGAAGAAACAGGTGGAAAGGGAGGGTTTCTAGTCTCACTGGTCCTCCCATTCGCAGGGGCCCTCCCTGCTTTGGCCCTGGCTGAGTCCCTGTACTCCAAGACAGCCAACAACCTCTGCCAGCACTTGGTTGGCCATCCAGGTCTGCCAGAGCCAAGGCAGAGCTGGGCAGCCAGTGCCCGGGGATGCTCTTCACCCCGACAGTACTGAGGTGGGAAGGAGGGAGCGCTGGGGCCAGGGCCACCCTCCCACTTCCTAGTCAGCACTACTGGGCGGCCTCTGGGAGACACGGCCTCTCCAGTTCGCATGCGCACTCAGCTGCCCCCGCCCCACCCCATCGAGACCACGCCTCTAGCCTCAAATGGGAGGAGGCTGCGGGGCGGGGCGGGGCAGACCGAAGTCCCGGGGACCAAGCTCCAACCCCAGCTCGTGGGCTGCCGGGGCAGCGTCTCCCGGCAGATTCCCAGGCTGTGGAGCGCGGGTTGGTCCAGCCCTCGCCCCCGTGACCGTACTGTGCCCTGCAACCCGGGAGTCCGGCTCCTGCTGCGGCGACGCGGCAGGTAGGAGGCGCTACGCTGAGGGAGGCGTGTGCGAGCGCGCGTTAGTGTGTGTTTGGGTGTGTGTGTGTGTGCAGGTGCAGCGCGGGCCAGTGCGTGCCTTCGGAGCATAAATCCGAGCAGGGGTTACACATCGCGTGGATTCAGGGCTGGGAGTTGAGCGCTGGCCTGCAGGCCTAGGAGGCGGAGCCCCCTCCCCCCCCGCCCCCGAAGATCCTCCAGGGCCGGTGGACTCATCCCCACCTCCACCCGCGGCTCTGGCCGAGGGGCCTCCCTCGCCTCCACCTGGGTGTTCTGAAGCCGTGTTGCCAGGGCGGATGCTCCGGGGTGTGCTTATCACCGGGGCTTGACTTTCTAATCTTCCCTACAAGTCCCCTTTCCTGTCCCCACCTCTGTGCCCCTCAACCCTTCAACCTCCTAACCTCTCTTGATGCCCCCATCGCATGGCTTGGAGAAGGCGTGAGGCCAAAGATCCCAGCTGTATGATCCTGAACCCCTTCTTGGCCGTAGTACCATGGTTGAAGGGGAGGGGGGCCTCTCTCCTTGCCTGCAAGGCTGGGTATGAGGTGCTGGGAGCTGGCGGGTCTGCTTTTTTCCCACCTCCAGCCCTCGGGTTTGGGGGTATAGGAAGGTCTTCGTAGGGGGTCCTCCCGGGGTTGAGTAGGACTGAAGATCATTAACAAGTGCTAAATTTCCCCCTGGCAGCCTTTCCTGTGGTGAGTCTGCCCCCCCCCCCGACTTCACACAGATGAGCCCCAGCTGCAGAAAGGAAGCCATCCTCCCTCTTAAGGTGACCCAGCCAGAATCGGCACCCAGATCCCCAAGGCACAGGCCATGATCTCCGCTGTGCCAGAGGGCGGAGTATTCCGCCAAGGGTTCAGGGAGCCAGGAAGACTTCCTGGGTGGCTCTGCCTTGCAAGGGAGGGTGGACACCTCCCAGGGATCCTTGCTGGGCCTCGCTGCAGAGTTAGTGTTCTGGGTGGAGGTGAAGAAGACTGGAGGGCTGGGGTATGGTGAGCTCCTGCCCCTGCCCCATACCGGGTCAGAGCTGAAGGCTGGGAGGAGTCTGCCCTGAGAGGCTTCTCTTCCCACGGAGAGGCCGGTGGGCCAAGAGATGAGCCCCCCTAAGTGCTGAGAATAAGGCAGGAGTCGGGCACCTGGCAGGGACCGTCCTTGCCTGGGAGCTGATAGTTCACCCAAACGTAGACTGGGGAAAGTTCAGCAAGGTAAGGAGAGGACCTTAGAGTTCAAACCATCAAACAGTCAGGTCAGGAACGAGCATGGACAAAGCACAGAGGTGCGAAGCTGAATGGCAGGTAATCTGGAAGGTGGGTGTGTCTGACAAGCCATCTTTGGCTACCCTGGGGGAGAGGCTGCTGTTGAGGTTACAGCAGGGAGAGCCCCCCATTTCCTCTCTGTTCTCCTCAGCATCAGTCTTGGCTAGGTGTGGCAAGAGAGGAGGGGGTCTGTTGGGGCTTCCAGGACAGGACTGGGAGCTCCAGGGTAAGCTTCACAGATCCCATCACCGGGTAAGAGCAGGTGGCTGCCTCTGAGACAGGACCCGATGAGATGGGGGTTGGCCACTGGTGGCAGGAATCCTGTGGCTTTTGGTGGGACAGCTGTGGGCTTCTCAGAAGCCTGTGCTGTCTCTGTCTTATCTACCCTGCTTCTCCTGAATGCTCTTGGGATGGCTCTGAGACCTAGTCCCCACCCCATCCCCCCCAAAAGGAAGCCTTTCTTGGCCCCTCAGAGGGCACAGGGAAGGCACTCTCCACCATCCTCCTGCCTGAGGGCCTATCTTCTTTCTCCTCAACAAGACTTTCTCTTCTCTCTTCCTGCTTGCCCATGCCCTTGAAGCAGAGAGCTTTGCCTGTGGCTCAGTTTCCCCAGGTGTGAAGTGGGGCTAACTGCTGCCTTCCCACAGAGACTTAGGGATGGTGATGGTGACATTAGATCTGGTCACTCAGCACTCGACTATGAGGCGTTTGCTAGGTAGTTGATGGCCATTGTCGCTGAGTCCCTTCACTGAGTAAAGAGAGGGTCATTTTGGGGCAAGATGACTGGACACTGGTGGCGGTGGTGAGGCCCCACTGAAGTGGGAGTCCCTCCTGGCCTTGACCTGCTGATCACCGTTTGTCCCGTGCTTACTGTTCTCTGTCGGAATGGCCAAGTCCTCTAGCCACCCCAAGCCCCCATTCTACCCTGGGGAGAGCAGGGGTAGGGCAGCTTAAGGGCACCTTACTTAGGTCTTGCAAAGGGCTCATAGGTGTGATCGCTGGCTGTACCCAGTTACAGACAGCAGGTCACACCTTCCCCAAGTGGCTCTGTAGGCTGGCCAGATAAGGCAGGGCTGTCTGTAGCTGGTCTTGCTCTCTGAGCCTCTTTTTCCCTATCTCTCAGTGCCTGTGGGGCCACTCCCAACCACCCAAGTCCTCCAGACATATCTTTTGCCCTTTCAATCCTTGTTTTCCTGAGGTCCTGAGGCTTGGCCTTCAAGGCCCCACCTCAGTAGCCTCTTTTCTGGGTAGTGGTTCCTCCCTGGGATTGCCTCAGATCAGGTGGACCTACCCACTCCCTGCAGGCCTCAGGCCCCATCTTTCTTTGTTCAAAGTCGCTTGCCTTTGGGGTACCCACCTGGGCCTTGTGAAGCCCATTCCCGAGCTTGGATATAAGGCTGTAGAATGTCCTTTTGCTGCCCAGTGGGGCTGAGTTACCATGCTCTGATGTCATTATTGGGACCATTGTCCTTGGGACCCCAGGTTTCCCAGCACTGGCTGTGAGAGTAGGGTGGCCCCTGGATGTATCCTGTGATCCTATGTGTCAGTGCAGCACGTGGTCAGGCGTAGAAGGCTCCAGTGGCCAGAACAGACCAGGGCCTGTTCCTGGGCACCACACTGTCCATCACTCTGAGGTGTGCACAGGAGTGAGAGTCCGCTCATATGTCTACTCCTGCCGGCCAGTCCCTGCCCAGTACCCTCTTGCCCCCGCTGGGTGACATGGTAGGAGTCATCACTAGTAACCGTTAATGGGGACTTCCTGTTACACTGGGGCAGTCAAAGCTGTAATGTCATCCTTCTCCAAGCAGGAGGGAGCCGCCGGGCTCCATCATTCACCCTGTCCCCTGTTCAGGCATGTCTTTCCTCATCAGGACTGAACCCAAAAAGCCAGAAAGTCAGAGGCATAAAGCAACGTGGATTCATTCTCCTCTGGTCCGGGATGTCTGAGATGAGCCTTGTGGGGCTAAAATGCCGGCCAGCTCCATCTCCCCCAGCTCTCCCAGCTGCTGACATTCCTTGTGACTGAGTCACCACCGCAGTCTCCACTCCATTGTCTCGCTCCATCTTCTCCTCTGCACTCAAGCCTCTCTGCGACTCCCCATCTTTCTGGTTTTTATTTATTTTAAGTTTTACTTGTTGCTCTGCGTGCATGAGGTTTGGGTCTGACTGTGCACGTGTCGTGGCTGGTGAGTGGAGGCCAGAGGACAGTTTTCTGCCATTGTTTTACGCCTTCTACCTCTCCATGGGTGGTGGGGGTGGAACTCGCAGCCAGCGCCTTTATCCTATGAACTGCCTTGTTGGCTTCTCCCCTGCCCCTTTCCAGTCAAGGTCTTTTGTAGCTCAGGATAACCTCAGACCTTGACCTCCTCATCTTCATACCTCTGCCTCCAAAGTGTTAGGGGCACCAGCACACATGGCTTCATTCATTCACTCACTCATTCATTCATTCACTCATTCACTCATTCAGGGCAGTGGTAAGGAAAGATTCCAGACCCTTGTCCATGCTACACAGGCACTCTGCCATGGAGCCATGTGTCCAGCCCTGCTTCTCTCTTATAAGGACATTTGCAGTTACTATGAGGACCCATCCAGGATCCTCCCCCTAGCCATCTTCAAGCCTTTAGTGTATGAGGCCGACAGGGGCTAAGGATTCTGGAATGGATGTTTTGGGAAGCTATTAACAGCCCGAAGGGGGGGGGCACTGATTATAGTGTTTTTGCAGAACTCCACAGACACACACACACACACACACACACACACACACACACGCCCCTCCCTGGTGCCTACAATGGCTGGTTTCCCTAGTCAAGGTCCTGGATATCTCAGGAGGTCGGTCGCTCTCAGCAACTGAGTGTGGCCTCTACCTGCTTTGGGACAGGCCTGGGCTGCTGTGTCTCTGGCCCTGGTGCTCAGGTTAAGTCCGTGGGAGCCAGGACACGGTGATGTTAGGAGAGGGGACTGTCTCACCATGGCCCTGCAGTCACCCCAGTGACTGGATCCCATCCTGCTAGGACTGTGCTAGGGTTTCAGGGTGGAGTGTAACTCGTCCTAGATGTGTGTTCAGCAAAGCTAGCGCGTGGCTGCTTGCTGGACCCTCGCCAGCACCTCTTAAGAGGCAGGCGTGAGGGTGAAGGGGACAGGTTGAGCCTGGATTTGTAGAGGTGAACTGCTTGGCCCTTCCTGGCCTTGTCTTAGGAGTGGGGCATTTCCGGCCGGGTTTGGTACCCTGAGTTCATCTCTACCTGGGCATGGGACGGGGACACTGGCACCCGAGGTCACTATGGGCAAGAACGGCACTCAGCTCAGAGCAGTGCACAGGGCCTGGAAGTGTCTCCCACATGCCGCTCACCTTGATACCTGTTCTGTCATCCTAGGAGGCCACGAGTCTCCGAGGAAGGAGCCCGCTGACCCCAGAGCACCCTGGCCTGAAGGCCATAGCCTGCTTTATACTCCCATAGCCAACGCCATGTCAGGTCAAGGGCAAGCCAGGTTTCCTGGTCCGAGTCTTGCCTGAGGCCTGGGCCTCCTTCTCCCGTCAGCTTCCTTGTCAGTTAGCCTCTAAGCCCTGAGCCAGGCTTGCTCACTCAATCCTGCTTTTCTTCCCTTTCCCCTCACCCTGTCCCCCAGCCTGGCCTCGCTGGTTTCTTCGGCTCGGTATGCCCTTTCCCCCCTCCTGCCCTCCCGCCTTTCTGAATTCCTTGTTCACACAATGTACCCCACCGCCTCCCAGCGCAGACTCCGTGGCCCTCCTGGGGTCTCTGTCTGTCTCCACCAGCTGGCCTCTGGGGCATAGCTTTGTTTGACTCCTGCTTCTGCCTCGGCCAGGCACAGAGCAGGGGCAGGGGCAGGACCCTGGGAATGAGGTGGGGGCCAGGCAGAACTGGGCTCTGGCGTAGGACAGGCTCCTGGCTCTGCCGTGAATGTTCACTCCTCTTCCCTCTGCACAGTGGAAACAGCCCAGTCCGTTTCTAAAGCTGTACAGGAACTTGAGTTGAGAAGAGGCACCTCAGTTTCTCCATCTGAGAATTGGGTACCATTTCTCATTGGGTTTCAAACCCTCCATTTTAGAAGGAGGTGGAATTAGGGTCACAGCCTGTGCATGCAAAAGCAGGGAGTGGGGAGGGAGGGTGGCTGTCCTGCTGACAGACCTACCAGATTGGAAACCAAGTACCAAAGTGTTCTCTGCCCTATGGTCCACGGTGAGGAGAACCATCAAGTCAGAGAGAGCGGGAGCACCTGGAGTCACATGATGGATGAGATCAAGCCTCTTTTCACCAGATTGTCTGCCCTGTCGGGGGAGTGGCTCCTGTATCCTGGGCTCCGAGCACCCTGTCCCCACCCACCCTGGTAGGACGAGCTCCTTTGCTGGGAATACACAATCCATCTGCCCCGCCCATGCCCCACTCCCAATTCAATGTCTTCTCCACAGCATGTGGTGCTGGGCTGTGAGGTGTAGAAGGGTGGCCCCCTGCCCCCATCCTGTGTTGCCCGCCTAAGGGCTTTTCTGCAGAGTGAGTCTTTGAGAGCTCAAGTGGTGGCAAGTTGACGGTGAAGGCAGAGCCTGTGCAGGAAGCCAGCCTGTCCTCAGGCTTCTGGCCACATTTTCAGCTTCTTCCTGTCACTGCCCACGGGAGCCCAGGGGCTGAAGTACCCTTTCCCCCACCCCACCCCAGTATCCTTCTGCTCACAGAGGCCTCCCAGCTCTTGCCTCCTATGACACCTTCAGCAGGAGGTCCCAAATGAGGAACAGCTGTGGGGTCAGGCCTATGACTCAGGGCCACACAGGGCCAAGGAAGGACTTTTTTCTCGCTGTGTATAAGTGGAGGCATCCAAGCTTCCCGGACCTCCATCCCTTAGGGCTAGCTCAGACTTGGGGGGCGCACAGGGGCACCACCTGCCTGGTAGTGTATCAGGAGCTCCCTGTCGCTGGGTGGAGAGGGGATTGGACACGGACAGAAACGATAAGGGGAAGAGGAGGAGGACAGGATTTCCCAGTGTGGGTGCCAGCCTGCCTGGCGTTGGTTGGGTGACTCATTAGGGCCTGGCTGCCTCAGCTCTGAAACCAGAAGTCTCTCCAGCCAGGAGCCTGGAAGCCTGGATGGCCAGCTTTCCTTTCACGCCTGCTCCATCCCCCTCCATCCATTGTCCCTTCCTCAGTATAGAGAGAGCTGGAGGGCTGGGGCTTGCAGGAGGAGGCAGGCTACAGCTTTGGCAGGACAAAGAGCTAATGTACTAAGAATATAATTGAAGTGGTGCCTGCCCCACCTCTGCTCACAGTGCTAGGACTAGAACCCAGGACCCTGTCCAAGCCAGCCGCACACTCTAGCATGGAGGCATATCCCATACCCTCGAGCATCGTCTCTAAGAGTAACTAGCATTCTCTCTGCTCTGCAACCTGCCCCGCCCCTCTGGAAGCACCGACCCCAGGGCACACGTCCTCCAGCACTGATACAGGGTATCTGCTACCCCGGGCCCCCCTTTACTTGGAGTACCTTGGGGGTTAGCAGTTCTGAGTATACCTGACTGTTTCTGCTTTCTAGCAGAAACAGTGCCGCAGTTAGGATGTAGAGTGTTCTCCCAAGGCCCATGCTTAGGTGGCAGGGCTCTCTGGAGGTAGGGGTGTCCTCAGGTCACCCAGGGTGTGCCCTGAAGAGGAATCCCAGTTTTTCCTCCTGCTTTCACTTCACAATCATTATGGGTTTGGAGGTTCTGCCTTACTTCGGGGTCGCCAGCAACACTTTTCAGCCCCACACCAAAGTCCTGAATGTAATGGGTTCCCCATCATGGGTTGGGGCCGCTCAAGCTCTGAGTCGCATTGACCTTCCTGACTAGAAGCTGGGTATCTCAGGTGTTTACCACAGAAACAGAAAACTGGCTGGCACAGTGGTCACAGAGGTGAGTTACACCTGCTTTTCAAAAATTTATTAATATTTGTTTTATTAGCAGTAGTGTGTGGGAGTGAGGGCATGGCACGGCGGGTGTGTGGGGGCCAGAGGGTAACTCTGTGAAGTCAGTTCTCTCTGTCTCTCTCCCTCCGTCCTTCCCTCCCTCCTTTTCTGTGGGTTCTGGGAGTTGAACTCAGGCTTCAGCTTTAGGTAGCAAGTTGCTTTACACTGGCCCTTGTTGTGGCTTTTTCAGGCAAGGCCTCATGTACCCCAGACCAGTCTTGAATTTTCTGTGTAGCAGAGTCTGGCCTCGAACTCTGGACCCTCCTGCCTCTAGTTCTATAGTGTTGGGAGGTCAGGCATACACACCACCACGCCCACTTTACATACCTCTGGAAGTGACACTGATCCAGGTGCCACCACCTGAGCCAACCCCAGCTGCTCGCCCACCACCCCTTAACCATTCCTCTGCTGAGGGACACCAAGGTTGTCCCCATCTCTGGGTGAATTCTGCTGTAATGAGCATGGTACACAGATGTCTCTTCACCATGCTGACTTTATTTCCTCAGAATATAGACCCGGGAGTGGGATTGCTGGCCCAGGCTAGTCCTGCATGAGTGTGACAGGGTTTTAGTATATAGCGGAGGCTGGCCTGGAACTCGTGGTCCTGCTGCTTGACCTCCCTAAAGCTAGGATTAGAGGAGCATGGACACTTGCTGCTGTCCATGGTGGCTGCACAGTTCCCTTTCCCCACATCCTCACCCAAGCTCCTCTGATCTTTTGAGGACAATACCAGGTGTGAGAGGCCATGTCTTTTGGGATTTCCCCACCACCGATGGCTACTGATGTTGAACTGTTGTTCATATACCTGATGGCCATTCATATTTCTTTTCTGAGAAATGTCCGTTTAGGTCTTTTGACTGTTTTCCAGCTGGGTGTCTGCTGTGTGGCTATTGAGTTCCTTATTATGCCAGAAATCAGTCTCTTATCAGAAGTAGGCTTTACTCCCGTGGGCTATCTTCACTCCATGGATCGATGTTTTGTAGAAGCTTTTTAGTTTGGCATCAGCCTGTTTGTCTACTCTTGCCTTTGTTTCCTGTGCTTTTGGGGGTCATATAAAAAAATAAATAACTGCCCAGACTAGTGTCTTGGAGTTTCCCCATCTTCCTCTGGTAGTTTCTGGTCTTTACTACATTTGAACTGAATTTTGCATATGTGAAATTAGGGTGTAATTATATTCTTTCAGGTGTGAGGTTCCCCTGTTCCCACCCCCTTGACTGCCTTCTAGTCTCTTTTCCTAATGGGTGATGTTGAGACCTTTGCTGAAAATTAATGAACTTTGAACATGTACCAAATCTTCTGAACTCCTCTTTGTTCCTAATCTCATGCCCAGTGCCATGCTGTTTTGATGATCACAGTTCTGCTCCGTGTGTGTGTATGTGTGCTGGCTAGTTCTATGTCAACCTGACACAAGCTATAGTCATCTGAAAGGAGGAAGCGTTAATTAAGAAAAATGCCTCCATAAAATCAGACTGTAGGCAAACCTGTAGGACATTTTCTAACTGGTGATTGATGTTGAGAGCCCAGACCATTGTGGGCAGTGCCATCCCTGGGCTGGTGGTTCTGGGTGCCACAGCATCTCCAGGGCTAGGATCACAAGTGGGAGCTGCCACCCAGCTCACTGTTACTACTGAGCCAATCTTTCCCCAGTCACTGGATCAGAGAGCATCCTCTTCAGGTGCTGTGCAGTGCAGTTTCTGGCCCTGCTGAGGACACAGTACCTGACTGTGCTGCTGGAGTCCGGATTCTCTGTGTCTATGCTCCTCAGGAACCTCTGACCTGTAACTTTCTTTCTTTCTTTTTATGATGTGTATGTGTGTGTATGTACACTTGAGTGCAATGCCTGAAGAGGACAGAAGAGGGCATTAGATTCCTTAGAGCTGAAGTTGTAGGCCATTGGGGATAGAACTCAAGGCCCCTGAGAGAGCAGAAGGTGCCATTGACCTCTGAGCCTCCTCTCCAGCTTGCCTGTAACTTTCCTTCTAGCTTTGGTATCAGGGCAAGCTGGCCCTGCATTTCGATTTGATCTAATGAAATCATGTCGTGATGCCACTGTTGTTTAATGCCATGCCTGTGAGCCCCATCCGTGGGCTCTGTCATCCAGGGCCCCGTACAACTGTGGGTTTGTTTTCTATTATTTAAACAGATAGCAACAACAAAACCTCTCTCCCAGTCCTTTATTGATGGTCTTTGAATAGTTTCTGATTTTTAACAGGCCAGATTCTACTGAGCTGGCTCAATGGGGTTGACATGTCTGGGACGCTTGCACGTGGGCAGTTGAAGGGGGAGGATCAGGAGTTCACAGCTTTATTAAAAAATCTTTATGAAGAAATCTGTGCTAAACAGTCTTGTGACTCTGCAGGATATAGTCAGTATAGTCTCAGGCTGAACTAACTAGGCGGCGGAACACGTGTTGGCCCTTCCCAGCAGGGGCCCGAGCGGCCTTGCAGAGTCACTTAGCAGATGTCCACCCCTCCAGCCACCAGAGCGCCGCTTGGAGGGTCACTGGTTGGTTTCTGAGGGTGGAACCCGGGCTTCTCACATGCTAGCCCACCCTGTGCTGCCAAGCCTAGAACCCAGCCTGCGCTTGGGCTTGGGACAAGCGTGAGGTAGCGCGTCCTGGTGCTTCTTACTCTGCCTCTCTAGCGGGACGCACTGTTCTCTTGCCTTGGTTTTAACTTGCACTTTCTTGCCGATTGGTTGGGGAAGTCCAGCACTTTCCCTTCTAGTTGCCGGGTGTTAGGAGTCGTCCTTTCTTTCACCTTGTGCTGTTTATGTTTCTTTTAGTTTTATTTTATTTTAGGTGTATGCGTGTTTCCTCTGCGTGTATGTCTGTACACCATGAATGTGCTTAGTGCCCGTGGAGGCTGCAGGAAGGAAACTGGATCGCCTGAAACTGAGTTACAGGTGATCGTGAGCCAAACCTGGGTCCTCTGAGAGCATCGGGGGCTCCTAACTGCTGAGTCAGTTCTCCAGCAACGTTCTGCTGGTGGCTGGAGGTCCACTGCCGTCTTCTCGGGGTTAGCTCTGTGTAGTTCGAGGTGGGGTGGCTGGAGGTCCACTGCCGTCTTCTCGGGGTTAGCTCTGTGTAGTTCGAGGTGGGGTCGTGTGGAGAGCAAGTGACTCACCGTTCATTGAAACAATGTGCTTTCCTCAGTGCACCAAGCCATGAATCAGGTGTCTTTACACCTGCCGGCCGTGAAGCCTGTGCTGTTCTAGTCCAGTCCACGACTGTTTGTCTACCCTGGCGGTGCCTCAGTGACCAGAACTTTAGGACAGGGCTGCATGACCTGGGTGCGGCTCCTCTAGCTTGGCCTCTGTTGACGACCTCGGCTCTTCTTGGCCCTTTGAATGTTCTTGCTACAGGGCTTCGGCTCAGCCTGTCCTCTGGCTCTTTGATTGTCCTGGCTCCACTCTTTCTTCTTCCAGAGGCTCTTATTTCTGACAAAGACCCTGTAGGCTACGTGACCTGGGTAGGCCTCCAGTGAGTCCAGCCCTGGGGCCCCGTAACCGAGGCTCAGTCACAGCAGCTGAAGGGCAGGGCTGTGGCCAGCTCAGCCTGGGCAGTGGGGTGTGGGCCCCAGCTGGCATGCAGCCATCAGGAAGGTCAGGAGGCAAACGGATGCCTGGCCCAGTGGGCAGCGGTGGGTGGCTCCAGATGGCCTGAATGCTGACGGAGAGCAGCTTCCCTTAGAGCCCCACCCCTCCTCTATCTTACTTTATTTTTATGTGTCTAACTGTTTTTTTTTTTTTTTCCTGCGTCTTTGGGTGCTGTGTGCATGCCTGGTGCCGGTGGAGGCCAGAAGAGAGGGCTTTGAATCTCCTGTTACAATTGTGAGCTGCCACAGGGGTGCTGGGAACCGAACCTCTATTCTCTGCAAGGGCAACCAGTGCTCCTAACCACTGGGCCACCTCCCCAGCGCCGGCCCCGCCTCTCTTGAGCTTGTTCTTTGCACCCGGGATGGCGTTCCTGCCACACTCAACTCTGTCGCGATGGTTCTGTGGTTACCGAGTCCCAGCGCCTCACTGTTGGTAGTGGGCATGCAGAGGCCCTTGATGTAGGCCCTGTCCTCAGTGGGTGGGCTAGGAAAATGGGCCGCTGGGGGCTCCAGGTGGCCAAGGCAAGGGCAGGATTGTGAAGGAGAGGCACATGGAAATACCCTGAGCTCACTGCTGGCGGGACCTGCAAGGGATGCCTGGCACTGGATAAAGGACAGAAGGGGTGAGATTGGCAGGGAAAGGGAAGCAAGTGGACATCAGACAGCTGAGGGCCCAGCCTGTCCTTTATGTTACACGGGGACTTGTCAGCTCAAGCACAGGCTAAGGACACTGATGGCCAGAGGTGATCACGCCTGGAGCACAGGCCTGAGGAGAGAGGCTGGCGTGTGGATCTGGGTTTCCTGCCTTCTAGTTTGTACAGTGCTTTCTGAGACAGGGCCTGGAGTTACAGGGAGAGGCTGCAGTCTGCGATCCCTCGAGCCTCTGGACCCCATGTTGAACTATGTGGTGCAATCTCTTGGAGGGTACATGGGGGCTGAGTACATAAAGGCTAGGTCCCGGAAGAACCCCGCAAGTGGCCAGGGTCAGCCTGCCTGGCAGGGATGAGGGCGGATGACAGAGATGCGGCCCTCTGTCATCCTGTTTACCCGAGAACCCTTCTCCCTTGCCCACTTCGACCCCTCCCCACCCAGTATCTTCTGCTTGCACCATCTCTTCTTCCTGGGAGGGCAGATCCTGTCTGTGACCTGGAGAGCAGCCAGAAGCCCCGTTTGTCATCTTGGCTGTGTGATCTCAGCCAGCTTGCTCCCCCTCTCTGGGCTCTCTGGGATCTGAAATACTGGAATCACAATAGCTGATTTCTCGGCTCCCTGATCTAATTTTTGAGGCTTAAATTGCTTCCTGAGCCAGGCTGCAAGAGTCTGCAGGTTAATGAGCCTGCTTGGTGCCTAAGGCCCTGTGGCTTTTCAGCCTCCACTTTCTCTTTTCCTAGGGTTCCAAGGCTGTGGGAGGCCTAAGGCCAGAGGAGACTGAGATCTCTGGGCAGAGCCAGACCCAGGAAGTTAAATGTTTTGGCCTGAGTCACACAGCAACCCCAAGTGAGTGCACTGGCCGTAGATACAGTACAAGGCACTGTCCACCCTCAGCCTGTGGGACAGTGGCCCTCCTCGCTGTTCTTCTGGGTCCTCATGAGCTTAAGTCACCTTTTCATTCCCGTCTCTACCCTTCCCTGGAGAATCCTACGTCTTCCTTTTCCTTAAGCCACGGCTCAGTTGAGGGTTGTGTGGGGAACTTGCCTGCCATTGCCTAGCTCCTGAGGCCAAGGTGGGCCACCTCAACCCGAGGACCTGGGTTCCAGTTCACTGCCCCCATGGGAACATGGGTAAAGTGCCTCACCCCGCAGAGCCTCGGCCCACGTTGTGAAAATGGCCACAGTGTGCCCCCCCCCCCCGCCCCATTGCTCTCAACAGTGGACACAAACCTCTTACTCAGGGGCTTGCGCATGGTGGGTGCCAGAGAACTGGAGTCTCTTTGGGATGAGAGGAGACTTGACCCCTTTGCTCTCTTTCCTCAACCCTCTGCCTCTGGCTGATTGTAATGACGTCATTCTCTCACTGAAGCAACCTTGTTCCCATCTTGGAGATGAATGAAAGGGGCTCAAAGGGGCTGAGAGACTTCTCCACAGTCACTCAGCAGATGACTACTTCAGTCAGCATCCGTGTCTGCATAAGTCCTGCTATCAGACTTTGCTGGAAAACCCCACTAAGAATTCTGCCTCAGGTTCCCTTGTGGCCAGCCTGAACCTCAGTAAGGCAACAAGTGTTGTCTCTGGTGAGCCCAGGAGGAGTAGATTTGGAGAGGCTGAAGATGGATGAGAGACCAGACCCCTGCCAACACTCCTGATGGGTCACACCTCACTGAGTGTGGCCCCACCCCAACCCCTGCCTCCTGGGGCCTCCCCTGACCACATTGGTGCCGTGTGCGTCCCTTGAACTTGGTCGGTGTGTAAAGCAGTGTGTAGGGCGATCTCCTGAGCCCCTGATGAGTGAAGAGAGCCCCCGGTGCCTGGAGCCTGCTCCCTCCCTAGGTGTAAGGACACAGAGTGCTGAGGTGGGGACAGAGTGACGGCTGGGAGCAACCTGTGACCCGGTTCTCCTCAACTGGGCAGGAATGAGTCAGGAAGAGAGCTCTGAGATACCCATGGCTAACTCCTGTGGGTGTGACACTGGCCACAAACTCATGGGGGTGGCCACTTGTGTGATTCAGCCCCAGAGAGGTAGGGAGGACTGGCTAAACAAGACAGGGAGAGTGAGGTGGGTGTGGCCTGAGCCAGCCCTGGACACTGGGCACTGGTGGCTTGAGGGCCTGACTTGCCTCTCAGACACTAGAAAGGAGAGACTCTTAATTGCCGAGGCAGGCGGTACACTCCCATCGTCTCTTGGCGCTCTAGCAGGTACTAGCTGTATGACCCTGGGCAGACCTCTGCCTGTCTCTGTACTAGCTTTCCCTTCCTGTAGGATTGGAATGTCGCTGGGAGAGCAGTACATCTGGGGGTCAGAGCGCAGCAGGGACCTATGGTGCCCATTACTGATGGTCTTCTCGTCCTCCTCTCTTCTAGGTGCCACCCCTTCTGGGGGACGTGGTCGCCATGTTCTCCTGTGTGAAGGCCTATGAGGACCAGAACTACTCGGCGCTGAAGCGGGCCTGTCTGCGCAGGAAGGTGCTCTTTGAGGACCCCCACTTCCCGGCCACCGATGACTCACTCTATTATAAGGGCACCCCAGGCCCCACAGTCCGGTGGAAGCGGCCTAAGGTTAGTGTCTGGCCCTCCTGCCCAGGGAGAATGGGCCCGATCCTACGGGCAGCCACCTCTAAGGCGTGGAGTACTCTCGGACCAAGGGTATCAGGCCTTTGCTCCCTGCCGTGGTCATCTGGGGGAGGGGGAGAAATATTGTGAATGGGCGCTGTGTGCATATGTAGAGTCGTGTGTGAGGGCAAGTTTACTTTGCTGATATAAAAAGTTGCTTCCTGTGGACTTGTACTGTCCAGAGTGGACGCATGTACTGTCATCGAGGTACACGGATGGAACGGCAGAGGGCCGGTGTACAGCCTGCGCTCTGAGTGTTGGAGGCCTTCCCAACTCCCAGCCTGGTCTAGAGCCCAAGAGCTGCATGCCAAGCAGAAGTAGCTGGTCCCGTGGCATGACTTGGTTCTGAGTCCTGTGTGTGTGGTAGGCAGAGGAGTGGGGTTCCGGGGGCGCAGGTGGAGGCGGGTGCTTCAGGACACTGGCCCAGACCCATTCCAGGCTCCACCACTATGCAGGTGACAGGGGACTTGTATGGAAACCAGGAGGGTCATTTGGGCAGATGGTCACAGCCTCCTGCCTGCCCAGCCTCCTCCCTGCCCTGTTCAGAGAGGGCACCTCTGGCGTCAGGGTGAGGCCAGTGGGGAAGGTGTCATCACACAAAGCCTATCAGGCTTGGGTCTCGGGCTCCCTCTGGCAGTGACAGGGCAGCTGGGACGTGGGGCACACGATGGAGCACCCCCTCCCCCACTCCTGTACCTGGCGTGTCAGTTCTGAGGGCCTGTGGGGCCGTGTAAACCTCTGCCTCCAGCAGCATGTGGCCGTCAGATTTGTACTGTCCAGTCTCTCTGGCCCTTAGACATTTGGAGAAAATGAAATCCCACCTTCAGGCTTCTTCCCAACAGCCAACCTCTGGCATTGCTATGAACTAGAGCTCTTGTCAGGGAAGGCCAAGAGGAGAAGGGACCACCCATCCAGGATTCCTGCCCCTGGCCCCTCCCTGACACCGGGTAGAGGGCCCTGGGTTCTTTGGCCTCAGTTTTTGGGGCTCTGGGGAGCTTCTAACCCTGACTTCCTTCTCTGACCCAGCAATGGGACTTTGGCTCTATTCTCCCATGCCTACTGCCATTTGCTTTGATTGGAAACGGTGGAATGAGCTAATGGCAAGTTATAATATATAAATGCAGGTTTATTGGAAGCAGCTCTCAGCCGCTGAGAGGGGGAGGGTCATGCGCAGAGAGAGGAGAGAGAGGAGGAGAAGGAGAAAAGGAGGAGAGATACAGAGAGAGGAATAGCAGAGAGATAGAGAGCAAAAGAGAAGGGCACCAAAATGTTCGGATCATATAGTGCAGAGCCTCTGGGAGAGGGGAAGCCCCGCCCCTGGGCTAGGGAATTCAGGGTAGAGGGCAGGGAATGCCAGCCATGCCCTGCAGCAGGTAGGGACAGAGGGATGGCTGACACCAAACATGCTTCATCAAGGAGTGGGGAACAAAGCAGCTCTGATGGGCCTTGGTGAGATCCTAGTTCCCAGGGGGAAGGGTGGATAACTGGTCTCCTCCTGCTGCTTCACCCAGCACACACTGTCCTTGCTCTGACCTCTTCCTAAGACCGTGGGCCACAGTGTGGAATGGGCTTCATGAGGTCCCGGACTTTGTAGCACAGGCTGTGTGGAATGATGTCTGAGTGTGCCAGGGTGGTGTGACCCAACGGAGTCACTGCCCTCGAGGAGCCCTTTTCCCCGGGTTCAGGAGTCTTAGCTCCTTCATCCTCCCTCCTTGGCACCCGTCCAGCTGCCTTTCTAGCTGTGGCTGAAGAGGAAGGGTGAACTGCCAGCCTTGGCTTGGGTCACATCCCGCGAGGTTGGCACGGATGGGGATATCAGAGCGGGGCCCGCAGGACAGTAGTCGGCTTCAGTCTTGGTCAGGAGGCAGGTCAGGCCCGAGTCCACTGGGCAGTGTGTTGGGCAGAGGAGATCCCATGGGATTCTCCTTAGACAGCCTCCAAGTCCCCAAGCTGTTCAGTGTCCCTGTCTCTTACCCTCCCAGCCTGCGGCTTCCCAGTCTCTCAGTCCCTCCACCCTTCCTGCCTCCCAGCCTCCTCTCCCCAGCTCCCTAGCCCCTTAGTAGCCTCCTAGGTCCCAGGCTTCCTACCCTCTGAGAGCCAGCCTTCCTGTCTCTCTGCCTCCCAGCTTCGTCAGCTGGATTCCTTTCCTCTTGTCTTCTCTTCTCCCCAAATATCAGGAAGAGCCGGCCGGGCCTGGTTCCAGCCTGAGGCGCCTTCTTGAGGTCAGGTGTCACCTTGAGCAGAGCACCCCCTTCCCTAGGCCACAGCTGCCTATCTTTACGTGGGGAGAATAACTCCTGCAGAGCGCGCTCTGGAAGATGGGTGCTGGACGTGTCCCTCTCACAAGGCAGCACCGAGCCGCCCTCTTCCGGCTTGCCAGCCCCACGGTGGGAGCCAGAGCTGGCCTGGTATCCTGCCATTCACCCGCCCGTGGTACCAGGCCTCACCCCCTTTGGCACCCGTCTCACTGCTCCCTCTAGGCCCCTGTTGTGTTCTTTTCTGTACAGGGACATCTGGTGCCTTCCTCACTGGCTAGAGGATGGGGAGGTAATGGCGGGGGCCTCTAGGAGCCAGGGATGTGGGCAGAAGCCACTTTTGTTTCTCAGACTGGGGACTACAGCTATTTATCCCCTCCCCTCGAGCTGTCTGCCTTCCCTCTGTCTGGGCATCAGCTTGGGGCTTCTGGATAGAAGGCATGGGAGCAGGTAGGAGCCCTGTGAACATTTGTCAGTTTGGGAACCCCCAGCATTCCCTGAAGCAGCCTGATGTCCCCACCTGCCCGGGCAGTCATGCTCGTTTTGGGAAAGGTGCTGCTCTCGGAGTGCTGACCACTTGGCCTGTAATAGGAAGGCCTCTGCTCTGCGTAGAGCCGGCCCTCTTGGGAACCTGCCCCTGTTCTGCTAAGGCCCTGGCATTAGAGGAGGCAGAGGGACATTAGAGGAAACAGGGCCGGACTGCAGGTGAAAGATGGGGAAGGCAGAGGATGCGCCATGCTCTCTGACTTTTCTGTTATGTCCCAGGGAAAGGGCCTGCAGTGGCCATTCCTTCCATGCTCTTAGGTTCAGGAGGGGGCTGGGGGCGGGGGAAAGAACAGGCAGTGTACCCCCACAGGTGTGCATAGCTACACAGCTCTTATGCCCATCACCTTCCTGGTTGTGTTCCCGGCTTTGCACCAGCTGAAAACCTGAATTTCCTGCTGAGCCAGAAGGTGGTGGCTCAGGCCTGGTCAGATCTGGGCCAGCAGGTCTAACTGGCTGAGGTGACTACAGGTTCAGAAGCCTCTGCCCTGGAGGCATGCTGGTCAGAGAAGCGGAACCCCAGCCTGGGGGGTGGTTCAATCCAGGGCTCACAGCAGGCCCTGTGCGGTCTAGGGCACTTTGTCATCCCTTCATGCCCTATCGATAGTCTCCAGCTTGCTTCCCCGTAGCAAACTCCTCCTTTGTCAGGGTAGAGGCACCTACAGGCAAAGTGGTGCCCAGTGTCTCAGCCTGTCTCAGGGTTAGTACACAATCTGATCCAGGAGGCAGGAACTGACCAAAGGTTATACACTCATTTGCAGATTTGGCCTTGCCTGCTGAGGCATTACAGCACGAGCAAGACGGGAAATATGCATATGCAGATGAGTTGTCTGATTGGTGAGATGTGTCTTTCCGAGGAGCTAGCTGATCTCTAGGGACTTTCTCTTCAGCAGCCAGAGGGATTTCCTGGAATAATTAAACAGTTTTTTAGAGCCGCCGCCATTAGAAAGCTGAAATGGACAGGGCTGGAAGGTGCATGGGTGGCTTGGCAGTAAGGTAGGTTGTGTGTGTGTGTGTGTGTGTGTGTGTGTGTGTGTGTGTGCATGTGCTTGTAGGGTATGTGGGTGTGTGTGGGTAGGGTGTGTGTATGTGTATGTAGGGTATGTCTTATAGGGTATGTGGATGTGGATAGGGTGTGTGTGTATATGGTGTGTGTGTAGGATCTGTGTAGGGTGTATGTGTAGGGTCTGTGTGTATGTGTTTGTAGGGGGTATATGTTGAGTGTATTTGTGTAGGGTGTGTGTGTATGTATGTATGTGTAGGGGGTATATGTTTGAGTGTATGTGTGTGTGTGAGAGAGAGAGAGAGAGCATGTGGCTGTAGCTAGACCTGATTTCAGGGCATCTGGGAGTCCTTGTCCTCCCAAGCTCCCGCCCACCAGTCCTCCCCACACCTGCTCTGAAGCCTCTCTCACCTCGCTGGTCTCATGCTGTCACTGCTCTGTTCTCCTGCAGGTGCAGACCTGGCCTGCCTTTCCAGCAGCCTGCCGTAGAGGGGCCCGGCCCTAGCTCACTGTGCTCAGTGTCAGGACAGGCAAACACTGGCCGACAGCGGTGGGCAGGGCTTAGTCATCTCTTCCTCCCTAGTGTTGTTGACACACAAGGAAGGGTAATTTCGTCATTTATAGGACCCAGCACACCCAGAGAGAGGCTGCAGAGCACACTGCTGAGTCTGAATCTGAGTTCCTCCTGCTGTGTGGTCCCGGAGAAGTGGCCTTGCTTCTCTGTGCCTTGATGTCCTTGTCTGTGAAGGAGCTGTCAGGAGTACCCTGCTCTCAGGGCTCTGCTCCTGCCCCAGCAGGGATTCAGCTGCTTCTGTGATGTTTTCTCAGAGATGACTCAAGGCAGTGTCTAGCTCCCAGATGCCAGCAACCTCAGCGCTATCCTCAGTCAGCGCTGACGATGTCAAGGCTTCAGGTGCAGGTGGGATGCTCAGGGATGGGATGGAAGCTGAACTCTGGACTCCATGTCTCCCAGTCTTCTTCCCAAGGCTGAGGGGCCATGGTGGGAGAGTGTCCTGGGTCCAGAGCCAGGCTGGTACAGCTGTGTAGTGGCAGGGAGAGCCCAGGCTGGGAGCTCGGCCAACCTGCTCTGCCCTGTGTGTTCAGCTTGACTTTGGACATCTCTGCCTTATCTGGAGTGGGTGTCCTGTCTGTCACAGGGTGCTGATCGGGAGGACCTTGAGGTAGCCGAGCACACTGATGTCCTGTCCGCTCCCCCTGCAGCCTTAGTGACAGCAGGTGCTCTAGATGTGAAGCCCCACCCCCAACCTTCCCTCTTAATAGGGGGAGGGGCTCCACTGCAGGCTGGGCGGGTGCAGTTGGCTGGAAGATAAGGTTAGGAGGAAGCAGGGCTGGCAGAGCTTCCGCCTGAGCTTCCTGAGAGTGGCCTTGGGGACAAGAAGCAGGTCCCCTGACTGGGTTTCCTCTGATCAGAGATTGCAGGGCACAGACAGTGCCTTGGAGAAGCTACCTTGCGGTTCGCTCCCCCACAGCCCCAGCTGGAAGCTCTCTCAGCTAGTGCCTCAGGGGAATTACTCTTCATGGCCCTGTAATTCGGTTTTGTTTTCCTTGAGTCCCAAACACCTTACCAAGATCCCGTTATGCCATTGTCCCCTGAAGAATGCTTCACTACCACCATCACCTCCATCTGTGGAAGCCACACAGAGCGCTGTATAGGAAGTGAAGGTATTGAGAGGAGGGGCGTTGGCCGGAGTTTGCATCTCCAGCACGTGGCGGGCAGGAATTGGGTGCTGCCTTCCAGGCTCTCCTGCCCTCTGCTGGCTGCCCGTGAAAGCGCCTCAGCAGCTGTGCGGCCGCGTGAGCTGGAAAACAAACCTAGAGACTCCAAAACAGGCTGAGGCTTCTAGCGCCCTTTGTGTGCCTGGGGCATTGCGGTGTGACTTTTCCTGGGGGGATAGAGAGGGCACTCATAAACCAAAGGAAGGGCTCTGCCTAGGCACCCCCCCCCGGGGGAACCAGCGAGTTGATGAGGCTACAGGACCATGTGTGGCTGTGCCTCTAAGAAGTCTCAACGCAGGAGATGGTTCTGTAGTAGTGGTGAGGATCTCAGGGTGGGAGGTGGGAGCGGCTCTCAGTGCTTCCCAGCTGGACCTGGTCCTTGCACTTACCATCCTCCGAGCTGCAGATGCGCTTGCCCAGCTTTCAGAGGTGTTTCTAAATCCGAGCGACGCTTAGAGGCAAGTGTAACATAATGAAATCTTTTCACAGAGGTTGGCAGGTTCTCCGTAGGCCTGCTGCATCCATTTCAAGTAAGTGCAAATTTTATCTGGGGCTCATCAGCTAAGGGATCAAAGCAAAACAAATAATATCAAATAATGATATGAAGGCAGAGCAAACAAAAACCTCCTGGACCATACAATGTGAAGAGGTTCCACCATATGCGATGACGGCTCCTTTAAAAGAGCAAGGGTGGGGCCAGCAAGCCAGCTTAGCCAATGAAGCCATTGTTAGTCGTGGCTGGGCCTGAGTTTGATCCCTGGGACTCATGTGAAGATGGGAGGAGAGAACTGAGTACATGAAAGTCGTCCTCTGGCCTCCAAACAAGTGACAGTGCACACATGCGCTCCATCACGCATGGGCATGCACACAAGGAATGACACTAAGTTCATTAATTAATAATTAATTATTTTAAGGAACAATGTTGTGATGAGGACTCTCGCTCATTTGGCTCTCTGCACCCCATACTCATTTTCCATGAGCCTCTTTTTTTTTTTTTTTTTTTTTGCATACTGTACCTGGCTACTGAATCGGCTTTAGACTAAGTGAATAATCTCTCTGCTCTGTAGCCTCACACACCCCCAGCAGCACACCCGCCCTTACCTCCTGACAGGGGAGAAATGTGAAAGTCAAATCTGGAGCGGGTGTTAATTACAGCCCGCTCAGAACGAGTTTGCTCTCAATGTTTTTTCAGCTTCACGGTTCTACTTCCCGATTACTCCCACCCTCACCCCTGTATTTTCAGAGTGTGTGCCACCATCCGCCAAAGCTCAAATCTTCTGTGAGTCAGGGAGAAAAGCCCCACGGCTCATTGTGGGGCCTCTGGTCGCTCTGCTGGCCTTTGCCTGCAGGGGATCCCGGGCCATGCAACCCCTTCCCCTAGGCCGCGCTGCGCCTGCCTGTCACTCACCCCTTTGCTGAATAATCGTTCCGGCTTGAAGCCGTCCAGGAACTCCCTAACAGATTTGACTTTGCCTCTTCCTCTTCCTTTCAACGGGCCAGTTTCCTCTGGGCAGACTGCTTAGCCTCGGTCGCCTGTCTTGTCCCTCTTAGCCAGGGCAGCTGCCACCACAGCTTCCTCACAATCCCGTCCCACATGTGCACTTTCAGAGATTTCAGTGTAGCCTCTAACCAGCCCCTCTGCTGCTTTGGGGGCATCCAGGTACCCATGTGTGGGTCCCATGCAACACGGATACCATGCAAGGGAATGGTACTAAGTTAATTAATTTAACATAGTGTTTAAGTGAATATCTCAATGCTTATTTAAAAATACATTTTCAAATAAAATTAAGAATTAAAAATAATTTAATTAATTTAAAAGTTAAATTATTATTATTTTTTCACACAGAGACCTATTACCCAGGGTTTCCCCTGGTGGGGCTACCTCAGCCCGATTTTCCCATGCAGCTGTCACCTCCACTAGGGAGGCATGTCACTCCCAGATTTCTTCCCACAGATACTCCACCCCAGTTTGTCTTTGGTTCTGTCTGCTCTCTATCTTGGGGGCCACTGAGTGTATGACAGATGTGAAGAAGCTTCCATTCACCCCCTATTGAGGGCATGGGGCAGATCAAAGAAAGGAATTTGTCCAAGCCGAACCGATGAGTTTAATGGAGTTATAGGGGCAGGGACACTCCAGGCAGCTTCATCATCTGGGAATCCCATCCCAGCCAACTGTTACCTTAGGGAGTAGCAATTACAGTCAGGACTGGGGGTGGGGAGCCCCGGGAGGATGCTGTGCTGACTTCTCAGGGCCTCTGAGCTTCATGAGGCAAGTGAGCCTCTCTCCGAGGCCCTGCCCAAGGGAATGTGAATGGGCCTGAGGTCATGGGTCATCACAGCTGCTTGGCTTCAAGTTGGAGATGATCTTGTCAAGCCCAGAGGAAACGACTATTATCACAGACATCACACTCCACCTCCCGTCTGTGAAATGGGTGCGGTGCTCGGTACCTGGGGCCAGCGGGGTCAGGTCATGGTGTCAGCATTATGTCTGGGCTATAAGGCTGTGTCTTGGTGATTTCCCCTCCCGGAATTCTTACCAATTCTCACCTCCTCAGCTCAGATCCTCTCAGCTCTGCGGAGATAGACACTGGTTGCAGAGGAGGCCTGGTGGGCCTGCTGGAAGGAGACACACCCTGAGGAGACTTAATCTGGGCGGGGAGGGGACCCCTCAGCCCTGCTGCAGCCTGTCCTGCATGAGAGTAGTAGGCTCTGAGGGGGCTGTGACTGTGCGCCTGGCTGCTCTCTGCTGAGCTATGCTGCTCTCTGCTCCCTCAGCCAGCATCCAGCTCCAGCCTGGGCAGCGTCAGACCTTGTGGGAGGCAGGGAGCCGTGCTTTCAGATGGTGTCTCTCGGTGCAGAAGCCGAAGCTTCTCTTCCCACTCCACATTTCTGCCCTGGGGGCCTTCGAGGCCAAGCCTGAAGAGTGGAGAGGTGGGAAAACCGGAGCAATCTGCCAGGAACTAGGGCGGGGGCGGGGCCTGAGTACTGCAGGCCGTGACTCTGCCCAGCAGTTGCCCAGCCTGCTTCCTAGCATGCCCTGTGCCCCTACAGCCATACCCGCCAGTCTCCATGGAAAATCAAAAGAATTTCTGCCCCACTTGGGTGTTCATGGGTCCTGTGCTCTCACAAGTCCATGTTCTTCTCTGAGCTTCCAGACCTCAACCCCGTCACTCTGAGAAGTTCCTCTTTGTGCTCATCATGAATCCCCTTGGGGGTCGTCGCTTGACTGCACCGTGGCTGGTCTCAGGGGCTGGCTGGACAGGGGGCTCCGCTCAAGGCAAGAAGATGGTGGCCAGGGCCCAGCTCCTTAGCCACCATTCAGCAGCACGCCTTAGTGGAAAGGGGTTGGGGAGGCTGGGGTTGGGGTTTGGTTGGCTCTATGTCTCCCATTCTGTGGGAGCCGGGGCCGGTGGAGCTCCACAAAGCGGAGAATCTCCTTCCTGCCTTGGAGGAGCACCTGTTCCCACAGGCCCTCATGCTGTTCCCCTCCCTCTCCACAGGACATCTGCGACGACCCCCGGCTCTTTGTGGACGGCATCAGCTCCCACGACCTGCACCAGGGCCAGGTGGGGAACTGCTGGTTTGTGGCAGCCTGCTCGTCACTCGCCTCCCGCGAGTCACTCTGGCAAAAGGTGAGCCTGGGGACGGAGGGTGGGTGCAGGGGCTATCCAAATAGCCCATGGTTCTTGCTGCCTGACAGGTGTGGCATCAGTGAGGCACTTCCTAAAGCCTGGTGCTGGGACGGGCTGAGCATCAGAGTTGGCAGACTGGCTTTTCCTCGCCTGTTTAGCCTGGGATCATCAGAGTAATTCCCGAAATGATTCTGATGTGTCCCCTCCGCTCTGAGGGACAAGGGTCCGTGGAGCAGAGAATCCCCCTGTGAAATGTGCACACTGCCCTGTGGTATGCTCAGTGTGGGGACCCCACTCAGCACTCAGGAACTGCGCTGTGCCACGGACAAGTCGCTGTCTTTTTCTGGGCCGATGTTTCTTGATTCCTGGGTTCGCGCTGTTGATGTTCTGGGCCAGGGACAAAGGTTTGGGGCTTGACGGAAGGGGTCCTGGACCTGCCGCTTGGACCTTTGTGGCAGCACTTGGCAGGAGGCCTTAAATACAGTACTTAAATACAGCACTTAATATAAATACCTTCCTGGGAGGAGAGGCCATCTTCAGTTACATGGTGAGTTCAAGACTAGTCGGGGTGTATGAAGTCCAGTCTGAAAGCCATGATGAAGAGGAGGAGGAGGAGGAAGAAGAGGGGGAGGGGAAGGAGAAGGGGGAGGAGAGGAGGGAGGAGGGGAAGGAGGGGAGGGAGGAGGGGGGAGGAGGAGGAGATGATATTGTTCTTATGGGACCCCTGGCAGTGTATGGGTAGCATAGATGGCTCTCAGTCAAGGATGCCCACACTGACCTGTATTCGAATAATTATTACATGTACAACATAAGAATGTTTCAGGCAGGGGAGATGGCTCAGCAGGTAAAGGTCCTTGATATCAAGCCCGTTTGTTCCGTAGGACCCACATGTCAGAAGGAGAGCACACACTCCCACAAGCTGTCCTCTGACCTCCATATGTGCCGCCTGATACACAAGTAAATAAGTTTAAGAATTTTAAAAAAGAAGGGTTTTCATGAAACAGGACACAAGGAATGGGCTTGTCCTTGGCATCTATCCGCCACCAGAGGGAGCTGTGTCCTTAGCCAAAGCTGAGACCATGCCAGGTACTCTATTATCCTCCCCTGGTCCTGCACACGGTGTGGGCCCTAGCCACCCAGGAGGTGTCTCTGTCAGGGTCACAGCAACTGCAGTTGTGGGCCCTTGGTGCTCAGATAGAGTCCACTGCCATGGCTTCTAGGGCGGAAAGTCCATGCTAGACAGCCTCACAGACTGGAGGACAAGAGAAGCTGTGTCCGCTGGGGGCATCGAGGGCCGGAGAACATTCAGACTGGAGCCATTCTCTGGGTGGAGGATGGTCCTCAGCCCTGCAGCCACCAGCCCCGACTCTGAACAGGGTCCCAGGGACTTGGCCTGGGGCTGGAGGGGCATGTGCTGCTCCGCCCTGCCCCGTAATTGCCTGTTTATCTGAGCCTGCCCTCTAGAGGTGAGCTCCCCAGGGGCAGAGCTGGCCCACGCCACCCCTCCCTGCTGAGCCTGGTGTGGTGAGGACCCAGAGAGCTTGGGCGACAGAGGGCTCCCTTTGAACGCAGGTCAGCGCTGTGGCTCCAACGCTGACCTTGCTGCCCATTTCCCCTGGGTGTCTGACAGCCTGGAGTTTAACCAGGACTAGCATTGACAGGGAAGACACTCATTTTGCTGCCTCGCCGTCTTGGCCTCCCGGGCCCTGCTCCCTGTCTAGCTGGCCCGAAAGGCTGAAGCTCCAACCACAGTGGTCTCGCCAGGAGTTCGACCCCATTGGGAAGTCTGGGCAAGGCTGGGTGCTCTAGGCTAATTGCATTCCACCTCCGGGTGCTGCCGTGGTGACAGTCCCCGGCTCGTGCAAGGAGGCCCTGGGGAGCTCATTACTGTGCCTGACATCCCCTGCTGTCCCCGCTGAGTGGGCCCTGTTTGTTGTCACCCTCTTGTTCCATCCTGTTGCCCGGCAGGGCCTCCCTCGCCCTACTCTGGTTTTTTTCCCCCTGGAAGGGCAGTAGGGGAGTGGCACCCTGAGTCCCCACCCAGCTGTACATCCCGGTGCCGAGCCTCAGGTGCAGCTGTGTCAGGTCTGGGACACTCTTGCCCCCTTCTCCAGGAAGCTGCTCCTTTATTTCTAGACCTCAAAGCGGCCTGGGGCTGGTGGGCACAGGCTTCAAAGCCAGCCAGGTCGAGTTTTCTGGTTGCTAGTCACAGACCTTGGGCCTCAGTGTGAACCTGCCTTTCCAGCCCCAGGGACAAATCGTGGGTGTTTAGAAGTTCCTTCCTCGCACACTTTGATTCTCTCCAACTCTACCCTTGTGTGTCCCACCTCATCATATATTCTGCAGGGCCCCCTCTCTTAGGGGTTCGATACGGCCTTCCCCAAGTCAGTAGTTTGTTCCCTCAGGCAGACAGTGCATTTGAGGTGATCAGGCTGTGTGAACCCACAATTAGAATGTGATTAAGCTAAATACTTGTCACCAGGTTCAGCTTAGGCCAGATCTTGGACTCGATGGGAGGTGCTCCCTCCAGTGCCTGGTGCAGCCCCAAACATGGGATGGGCCTGCTGCCTGCTGCCTGCGCCCAGCTGTCCAGGAGGAGGGTCAGGGAGTGAGGCATGGGACAGGCAATCCTGGCCAGCCTGGGGAGAGCCAGGGAGTGTTGAGAACAGACAACAGTCTTGGTTTCCAGTTCAAATACTTCCCAGCTTCAGGAATAGGAAGATCTGGAGTTCAAGGGCTGCTTGGCCTACTCATTAAACCCTTTCTCTATAACAACAGAAACAACAGTAAAGCGAGTGTTTCCCGCTCTGTCCCAGTGCACGCCTCAGTTATGAACGGGCTCACTGAGAAATGACGAGTGTAAGACTTAACCGTCTCCTCTGTGTGCAGTATGTTGTGGAGACGGGAGGCTGTGGAATACAGACCCGTGACGTTTGCCACCCAGAGGCAGCAGGGTTCGGGGTTTCCTTATTTCCTTCTAGTCCTTTCCCTTCCGGGGCTGAGCAGTTTCAATACACGCTCCTGCAGCCACAGATGCCACTTGAGAAGTGGCCTTTCCCTCCCGAGTTCCTGCTCCCTCCAGCGTTGGGTCGCTCCTCACGGGGTCAGTTGAGTGCCTGGCTGAGCTGCGTCCATTCTTTCCTCAGTGGCCACAACACTCCCCCTCCCCCAACCCCTTGCTGCCACCCGTGCTGTCTGTGAGACCCCTTCACAGCTGTCATAACTCCTTCACCCTAACTTCCTGCAAAGTGTACCCCTCTGCCTGGGAGTGGACCAGGCCTCCCCAGAGGTTCTGCAGCCCTGGATCCCCATCAGGAGAGGCTGCCCCCTTCCCCTTCCCTTGTGCTGCAGAAATCCGACTTCTTCCCCCTGCCTGGGTCTGTAGGTGCCAGCTTCCGTGGCCTCAGCCTCTGCCATTGCTGTCCTTGCCAGCTCGTTGTGCTGGCTTGCTGCCTGGCACAAAGTGCTTGCCACCTCTAACTTCTCAGCCTTCCTGGAGATCGTTGTGTCTGTGAGGTTAATACCTGTCCTCTGCCCTTTACCCCCATAACTCTGGCGTCAGCTCCATCCCATCTTCACCCACAGCTTGTCTAGACCCCTTTCCCTGAAGTGCTTCACACCCATCTCTACCTCACCTTCTAGGCCTCTGAGAACCTTAATCACCTTTTGTCCCGATCATTCATTCATTCATTCATTCCACATTCAGCATCTCTGCCATTCGCTCAACTTTCTGAGCATCCCCTGAGCATGGCAAGCCCTGTTCTCACTTACAAGTGCTGAGCACGACGGACACAACACTGCCCTGTCAGGAAGTCAGGAACCGTGGGAATGTCCTGGACACCAGACAAGGGCTGGCGCAGTTCGGTGGAAAGCACCTGCCTGCCGTGATGCGTGGCCCGCGCCTCCAGCCCCAGCCCCCTACTCACACTCACACCGCTGTCACACCGCACACTCTCACCTGCGCTCACTCACGCTCGTGCACACCCCTCTCTCAAACGCTTAAAGCAGACATGCAAATACAATCTGGGCTCACCACGTGGCGAGGCGGCAAAAGGAGCGTGCTGCCTGACAACCCAAGTTCAATCCCGGAGCCCGTATGGTGCGTGGAGAGAACCGACTCCCTCAGATTGCCCCCTGACCTCCACACGCCACACACACGCACACTGCACATGCGTGTACACAAACACAATGAGTAAATGCAATGGGAAAGCTCTTTAAAAAATCGGAACGTAGTGCTGGAAGCCCAGAGCTGTTTCTCGTCAGAGAGTTAGTGGATGTTCCTCAGTAACAGCTCTCGGCCTCACTGTCCGGAAGGTGGCGGGCGGGTGAGCAGGCTTCGTCTCCTCCACACTGTTCTCTGGAATTGCTGCCACGACCCGTCCCAGGGGTTGAGGTTCATCTGTTCTCCTCACACTGGGAGCTGGACCCAGGATCTTGTTCTTGTGAGGTGAGGGCTCTAGGCTGATGCCATTGAAGCTTCTCTTTCATCCTAAAACCCCTACTAGGGAGGCGGAGGCAGGAGGACTGTGAGATTGAAACCCGGCTATGTAACTTACCAAGATCCTGACTTAAAAGGAGCAGATCGAGGGGGTGCGGTTCCATTCTAGAGGCCTCGAGTTCAGTTCCCAGTACTGCAAAGACAAACAACCCCAAAATAAAAAGTCTGCCTCGATGACTCAGCACTTGGGAGGCTCAAGCAGGTGGACTGCTGGGACTTTCAGGCCAGCCTGGATGGCTACATGGTGAGACCTTGTCTCAAACAGAACAAAACCAGCAAGCTTTCCATCATGGTACCCTCTACTGTTCGGAATCCCACAATCCCACCGATGGACCTGGCTTCCATCTAGCAATGGCATGTGCTCTGGTCCCCTAGGCCCTGCCGGTTGTTTTCCGTTGCTGCGCCTCACCCCATGCCTCTTTCCTGTGGGCGACACCCTGACACAGCAGCATCTGTCTCTGCCCAGATGCGCGCATACACCCCGGCTCTGCCATCTGCCCCCACACACCACACCGCCTGAGTTCTGCCTCCCGCCGACACTCGCCGGTGTGCAGGTCTCCAGGTTCTTCCCTGGCCTCCTGTCTCCTTGGGGAGGTGGAGGGCCCGTGCAGGCAAAATGACTGGAAGGATTCTGGTGGGAGTGAGAGCCGGGCCTCTGGCTCTGTGATGCAGTGCGTGGTAGGATCAATCAAACCACAGCCTCCGGGAGCAGAGCCAGCCACCTGTCCAGCAGACGATTTGGGGTTTGAGAGCCTCGGGTTCAGAGGGGAGGTGACAGCTCAGTCCTAGTGTTGAAGAAGAGGGAGACGCTCAGGGCGTCTGGAAAGCAGGATTGACAGGACTTGGTGGGTGCTTGTGAGGGAATGGCAGGGGGGCGGGTAGGACAGGCACCAAGTAGGCACCAAGAAGGCTGTGTGCCGCTGGTGCTGCCCGTCCCCTCTTCCCGGGTGGTCTTCAGCTACCTCCACGTGTCTGTCTAAACCCCCGAGTATCTCCCGGCAGGGTATTCCATTCTTCACAAACAAGCGAGCCTCCAGCCTGCCACCACCACCGTAGTCAAGGTGGTTGCCACAGCAGTTGCCACCAGTGCTCCGGTCCCCCAGGAGCCAGTCACCCTCTAGCCTGCCTACACAGCCCGACATTACCTCTGAGGAGGCTGTTGGGCACACACTCATGTACGCCTTGCTCTGAGAGCTGGGTGGGGCTGGAAAGGGTCAGTGTCAAGGAGAGGCTGGAAGGGGAGGCGGAGCCTTCGGGTGCCTCTTCTCTTGGCACCCGAGGCTCCAGCCCACTTGATTCCTTGACGTTGGCGGGAGTGGTGGCAGCGGCGACAGCTGTAGCACTTGGGCCATGGCGGAAGACGGGCCGCAGAAGCAGCAGCTGGAAATGCCGCTGGTCCTAGACCAGGACCTGACCAAGCAGATGCGGCTCCGGGTGGAGAGCCTGAAGCAGCGTGGGGAGAAGAGACAGGACGGCGAGAAGCTGCTCCGGCCGGCTGAGTCCGTCTACCGCCTTGACTTCACCCAGCAGCAGAAGCTGCAGTTCCACCGCTGGGACGTGGTCCTGGACAAGCCGGGCAAGGTCACCATCACGGGCACCTCGCAGAACTGGACGCCCGACCTCACCAACCTCATGATGCGCCAGCTGCTGGACCCCGCTGCCATCTTCTGGCGCAAGGAAGACTCCGATGCCATGGATTGGAATGAAGCAGACGCCCTGGAGTTTGGGGAGCGTCTATCTGACCTGGCCAAGGTCCGCAGGGTCATGTATTTCCTTATCACCTTTGGCGAGGGCTTGGAGCCTGCCAACCTGAAGGCCTCTGTGGTGTTTAACCAGCTCTGAGGACAGCGCTGGCTGCCCTGCCTCTGGCCCGCACCTCTCCCCTGCCTGGACCTTCTTCCTCTTGTGTATTCCGGGGACATTCTTGTAGCCGCTCCTTCTGCGTTCATCTTGGCCAGAGGTCCCCTGAGTGCTGCATCCCCTGTTTCCCTGGAGCCAGTGCTGCGGCTCACAGGGGTGTCCCATGGCTCCGTAGTCTAGAAGCTGGACGCTGCTACAATAGACGGTAGAGGTCTTTTCAGTTCCGCGTGGGCAGACGAATGGGCCTCTCAGACACCTGCCATCTCTGCGTTATTGTGGTGGAGAGAGAGGAACTGAGAGATCGAGAGACTGACTGAGAGATCCAACCAGCCACTAGTCTCCTTCAGGGATGAGACACTGAGACATGGCAGGAAATGCCTCCTGGGGAACCTGGCAGGAAGGCATTTGCCCCTGTGGGCCAAAGCCGGAGTCAGGAGGTGAATGCCCAGTGGCACTCTGGCCGCCGGAAGGTCCTTCTCTCAGTGTTGGCATCAGCCCGCTGTGACCTTAGGGCCTTCAGGACACTGGGCAGGATGACAGGGCTTGATCTGATGGGCAGAGGGTGGCTGGCTTCACAGGTCTGGCCTAGGTTTCTATGGAAAAGTGAAAAACACACGTAGAAACTGACATGGCTCTGGCTACCCACAGGCAAACGTATATTGAGAGCCAGTAGCTATATTTGTATGGATGTGTGCCCGAGGCTGTTCCTGGTGAGAGATAAGGCTAACTTTAATTCGGTTGTTGGTCTGGTTCAGGGGCTTGGTTGAGGTGATCCTGGATGAGCCCTACTTGGTCAGGAGCTTTCCACACTGGGAAACTGAGGCTCCAGTGGTGAGGCAGAGGACTGAGTTAGAGGGATCCATGGCTTTGAAGCTAGAAACACTGATGTCCCTGTTAGGAAGGCTGGTCCTCGCTGCTCTCTGGTCAGGGACACGGTGTTGTGTCCTGCTGTCACCTCTCTGGGCATTTCCTGGCTGTTTTACTGGAGTGGACATGGGTGAGGCTTGGGGGCAGTTATGATGTCTAATGTCTGGCTCGATGCCTAGTGCTGTCCCTGGAGACTCTCCAGGGTAACCCACTCACCCACCTGGCAGGAAAACCGGCAATTATTGGCAGATTCAGTCCTACCCCAAGCTGCATTCTCCTTCACCCTGTACATGCTGAGAGCCTCCCTTTGTGGGGAATCCTGCCACCTAGCATCAGCCAGGGGACCCTCAGCAGTGCCCCGAGTTCTGTCTCGAGGCTGCCTCCACCCGGGATACCGATGCAGCAAGATCTGAAGGTGAAGGTAGGAGCTGTCCCAGTGCATAGGCTGTCAGGAGGGCAGGCCCCAGCTCAGAGCCAGGATCCTGGAGGCGGGAGATGGGCGGTGGCACTGGCCATTTGTACCGGTGGCTTTGCTCGGCGACATGCTTGCCGAAGCACTGGCTGCCTCTCATGGATTCTGCTGACTCTAGGGAGCCATACCTAGACCGTGCCTCGACCTTTTCGCCTCCCTTTCTGACCTCTCCCTAGAGCTCTATAGACCTCTTCGGTCCACACTGCCTGTCCCCGAACTCTGCCTCACTCCGTCTGCCCCGTGGGGACCTGAGTATCTGCTGTGCCTGTCACATGTCCCCAATAAAGACTGTGTGCCCTCACCTCTGTGGTGTGGTTTGTGTCTCTCACTGCGAGCTCATCTCACCAGATGCCTTCCCTCGTGGGTCCCTGCAGTTCTGAGGAGCTCCACCCTGCCAACCTTCAGGGTGAGGCTGAGGACTGCTCTCAGTGCTCATCAGGACTGGCTTTTACCTATCTTAGGTCTCCTGGATATCCTGCAGGTACCAACCCAGCCTCTTGAGGTATAGCAGCAAGCTGAGACCATGCTTGGGGCTGGGAGCATAGGAGTGACTGAGGACTAAGTCTAGAGGGCAGGTCTGATAGCAGGTCTTGGTCACTGCTGGGCTCTGTGTGCTCTAGGAGCCCCTGAGCTTCTCCGGGGCTTGACCTTCCAAGTAGAGTCCCTGGTTCTGTGCGGCATCTTTGAGACTTTCTCCTCTGACCCGGCACTGGGATAGCTGCAGATGGTGTCACCTTAGAGCCCCCTTGATCTTTGACAATTCAGCCCTCATTATCTCCAATATCACCCATTTTTGAGTAGGGACAAACTGAGGCCCTGTGGAGGAGGCCTCCATCCTGGGACATGGAGGGGTGGGCTGGAAATCAGGCTCTGAGCCCTTGGACCTTTGATCCCACAACCGTGACCTCCTGCGATGGGCTTCCATCTCTTCTGAGGACCCAGGCATTTTAGGAAAGCTCCCCACAGAGAAAGATGTCACAGTGAGGTCACTCATCAGGACAGGTTTCCAGAGGGCTCCACGGGTTGGCTGGCAAATGCCCCTAGCTTCAGAACAGTCTGGCATGGGTTCCCCTCAGCTTTTGTCACCTTGGCCCACTCTTAGCATCCAGAGGCACTTCCCTATGCTGGCTCCCCACTGGCTCGGGAGCCTCCGTGTTCCCCTCTGCCCCCATTTTTATCCAGCCAGCCCTGAAGCTGGCTTCTGAAAGGGGCAGAGTCCAGCTTCCAGTTCTTTGTGAAGTGCAGCGGCCCGGCCCCATCCCCAGAGTGTGTACAGCACACAGGACCCATTTGCCATGGAAACCACTGAGAATCATGGAGCAAAGGGTCCTGCTGCCCTGGAGCCTCTGCCTGCCAGAGAGCCGCTGTCTGTAGCTGTTCTGCCAGCCACTGACCTGCCCTGTGGCCCCGGACAACCTCTCTAGGCCTGTTTCCTATCCGGCAACCAGTGGTGCCTTCCAGCAGTGCTGGGAAGGTCAAATGAAGTCACCATTCACTTGATACTATCCCAGGGACTCCTGCGAACTCTGTACCACCTTGAGAAGGGTTGGAAGGTCTATTCACTGAACAGAAACTTGAGGTTCAGAGATGTGAAGGGCATTGCCTGAGCCTGCACAGCAGGCCAATGCTGATGGTGGCGGGCGTTAGGAAGGGACAGGCAGGTGCCAGGACAGGCCTTGTGATCCATCATGCTGTGCCTAGAGAGTGGAAGGCCAGAGTTCTCCTGCGCCATGAGCAGGTGTCACTGTGGCCCCAGCAATGTCGGCCACCTGAGCTCTGGCCTCACTGTTCTGGGGACACAGGGATGGTACGTGACTTCCTGACCTCTCCATTCACTGCATGTGAAATCTGGAGAATTCGAAGCCTATGAAATCAGAAGCCAAGACTTGAGGAATACCACAGCAGGGAGCTGCTAGATTCTAGGTGTGACACCTCACCCGGCTCAGGTGACACAGAATCCTTCTTGCCACCCCACCCTGCCATTTCATCAGGGTTGCTCAGGAATGCCCAAGGCTAACCTTTGGGATCTAAGGCGGGATCTGGAAAACTCCTGCCTGTCCCCCATTCTTCACACTCACTTTCACACTTGCTCACACTACACACAGGTCCTGGCCAACTGCTACCCTTCCTGGGCTCTTGACCCCCAAGCCTAGTGTAGACAGGGTCAGCTGCTGAGCAAGGGGATTCCAGCCAGATGCCTGATGTCAGAAAAGTTCCCAGGAAACTCAACACCAGATGGTGCTATGGGTAACCCTTTCTGCACTGTGTGGATCCCATCTGGAGCCTGCGAGGGGCTCTACATCCCATAGCCCCTCTGCTGGAGCCCCTGAACATCACACATACAGGTGAGGGCGGAGGGGAGAGGAGAGGGAGAGAGGGGGCAGGAAGAGGAGAGAGTGGTAGTGGTGGAGGTTCTTGGTGACTGGGGAAGTTGTCTCCCTGCCCCTAGGTTCTCAGACTGACAGCCCTCTAGAGTGTAAGATTCCCCAGGGCCATCTGTCAGCCTTGTAACCGCCCTGGAGGTGGGGGCAGGAGACTTAGGAGCCTCACACTGACCAGCATTAACGTTTCCCAGCCAGCTTTGGTGCTGGCTGTGCTGGGTGCTAGGGATCTGAGGAGGAGCCACATTTGCCCCCTCAAGGAGATGCCTCCAACTGGGTGGGTCAAGAGACTAGTGCTGGCCAGCCAAGAGGGGCTGCCCAGCTGCCTGGGGTTAGCCTCTTGGGGATAAGGGAAGGGCCAGTGCAAGCAGGGCCAGGCGCCTGAGACATGTGTGAGGCCTCGAGGGGTGTTTGCAGTCAGAGTAGATCCCTGTGGGGCCTAAAAGGAGGAAATGTTGGGGGATGAGGTGAGAAGCAGAGTGGCCCCCCTTCCCTCCTGAGGGTTCCCACCGCCAGGTCAGGCTCTGGTGTCCCCGGTGACATGTAGGGGCCACAGAGCATCCCTTCACAACAGCCTCTCTCAGCCCTACCGCGTCTGTACTCCTCTCCCTTCCTCCGTGAATGTTGATAGTTCTGAAAGAGAAGGACTCACTAGAGAGATGATTCAGCAGTCAAGAGTGCTTGTTGCTCTTCCAAGGGACCGGAGTTCGACTCCCAGCACCCACATTGTGGCTCACAGCCATCTGTGCCTCCTGGCCTCTGCAGGCACCAGGCATGCAAGTAATATACAGGCAACATACCTATACACATTAACTTCTAAAATGTATGTGTATGTATGCATACATACACACATACATATATATATTTACTATAATGCTAATATGCAACCAGAATATTTTAAAGGAATCCAAAATGTTCAGAACCCAATATGCCAACTTCAGGTCTTTTTGGTATTTACATATACTTTACTCATTTAGTATCCTGATCTGAAACTGCTAAATCCATGGCTGCAAGGTCATAAATCTTCTGAACATCATGTCAGTGCTGAGAAACCTTCAGGCTTGGGAGTTCAGGTTTCCGGTTAGGGGAAGGCTTCCTTGAGTCGTTAAGTACACAGTAAACACTCTAGTTTCAAAGGTGCACAGGGCCTTTGGGATCCCAACAACCCCTAATGGCCGTGGCCCAGACGCCCTCTCTTCTTTTCATTTCCCCTGCAACTTATTAATCAAAGAAACTGGGTCATTTGTTGTGTGGTTTTCTCACTGGGTGGATTGTGTTGGCTACATCCTCACAGGGGATGCTTGACACCATCTCTGGCCCCTGCACTTTTGTAACCCTGCATCTGACCCAGGGGTTTGACAAGATTCAGAATTTAGGGGTATTTTTTTTTACATTCAGAAGTTATATCTTGTCTTCTTGAACCCTTTCTCTCTCTCTCTTTCTTTCTTTCTTTCTTTCTTTCTTTCTTTCTTTCTTTCTTTCTTTCTTTCTTTCTTTCTTATGGTGTGACATGAACAATGAATCAACCTTTATTAGGTTTTGTTTTTGTCTTTCAGACAGGGTCTCGTTTCCGAGGCCGGCTAGAAGCCGGTATGCAGTCGTGTGGGAATTTCTGGCCTCCCTTCTTCTGCCTTCTAAGTGCCGGGACTGCAGGCATGAGATGCCGCACCGGGTTCATTTGGGGCTGGGGAGCCAGCCCAGGCTTCAGTTAGTTCAGCCCTCCCCCACTAGTGCGCGATATTCCTAGTCCTTATTAATTCTTTGAAACAGGGTCTATCTCAGGCAGCCCTGGAATTCAGTCTTCCTGCCTCCAGCTCCCCAACCTCTACCGCACAACCCAGCGTTAGGATTTTATACCGACAGCCATTAACGCGTCAATGGTTTCAAAATAAAGCTGACTTGATAGCGTCCTTTCTCCCTCGGTTATTACCTGGGTTTTCTTTCCTTCAGACAGAGACACCCCACCCCTCCTTTCCTTGCTCTTTGGTTGCCCTCCGGTGTGCTGTGCAGAACAGGGCAGTGTCTGTGTTTCACCCTTTAAATTTCTCATCTCAAGAAGTAAATCGATTCCTCTGGCCGTGACTGTTCCGGGTCACTATGACCTCGTGAACTTTAATGCACTCACACCATGTTCCATGCCGCTCCCTTCCTAAAGCTCAGGCGGGTCTGGTTGCGGGGCAGCTCCCCGAATCTCTTGGCTTTAGCCACCGAGGCTGGGGGCCTCCTTGACTTGTGACATAGCCAGATGTGACGTGGCTGGATGTGTCTGGACTGCCTCCTCCCACCCTGTTGCCCAGCAGGCTGCAGGGGGCTGAGGGTGAAAAGCTGCCATTTCTAATGGCTGTGATGCAGGAGGGGATATGGGGTCCCCAGAGATCCCGATGCCAGATCTCCAGCCCTGGAGCCTCATTAGTGGCTTCTTGGGCCACAGCAGGCTCGGGGCCAAAGCCTGAGTTTGACTAATGACCCTCCCAGGTCCCAGCATACCTCCCCACGCCCTTTGAGGGCTCCTCCTCCCTTCCCTTGCAGTCCAGAGCACCCAGTGCAGAGTGTCTGGGGAGGAGGCAGTGAGGCAGTGGGCCAGGCTCTCTGCTGTTGGGTATGGTTCTGTGTCCTCGGACAGCTTCTCTGGACCTCAGTTTTCCCATCTGTGCAGTGGGATGGCACCTTCTGTGGGCCCCCTTTTTTTGCCCAGTGTTCTGCCTTCAAAGCAAGCCAGGGAGGCAGTGTAAGGGGTCAGAACGGAGTCTAACCTGGGAGCTGTTGTCTCAGAAGGTCACAGAGTTGGCTGAAGACAGAGGTAAGGAGAGAAAAGGAGGCAGCCGGCAGCACTGGACCGTGCCTGCTCACGGACCTGGGCCCAGGTTGCTAAGCCCATATTGGAACCCTGCTGTGGCAGCCTCTGCCAGTGACTTCCCTGCATACCTGTGGGGCAGGGACACCATAGGAGACAGCTGGCCTGTGCCCAGCACCTCACAAGGCTCCTTACAGAGGAGCGGTGGCAGCACCTCTCCCCAGAGCTGGCATCATCATTTTTTAACCTCCAGCATCTCACTAGAGACTGCTCTCCTTTGCTTGCATCCCTGTCGATGGTAAAAGGCGTGTGTGCAAACAACACAACCCCAAGAGTCCGAGGGTGGAGGCTCCGGCCAGCACAGCCTCTCAGGTAAGGCTGCAGCCGTGTGCCAGCCCCACCAGCCTGCCTGTGCACCCCTCTCTGAACTAAGGTGACTTTCTTCCAGAAGGAACTGCCTGTTTTCCAGGTGGGGCAGAGCTGGCCGCTCACCCTGATATGGAGAGCTCTGGTGTTCCCCCTTCCCAGCCTGCCTCCTGTGGTTCAGGTGACCTCTGTTTGTCCTTGTGTCCTCAGGAGACACCTAGGACATGTACTCAGAGCTGTGGCCAGTTTCAGTGCTGTTCTGTCCCCCCACACCGTGTGTATGCCCTGTGCTTCCCTCTCCCATTAGACTCAAGGCTGTGCCTGGGTCCTCTGGATCCTCAATGTCTAGCACAGCCCTGGGCCCACACAGTAGTTCATACTGCAAAATATAACTCATCTGTAAACACTCAGACCTGGGTTTGAATCCCAACCTCAAACCCAGATCTACCTGCCTCCAAAGTACATGTTTTTATTGTTGTTGTTGTTTTCCTAACTCTGTGGCTCTGAATGAATGATTTGTCCTCTTGAGAGCCTTAATTTCCTCACCTGTCCAGCGGAGGCGGGTAATAGCCATCTCTTTGCGGAGCTACTGTAAAAATTACGTGGAGCTAATTTGTGTCAGGCCCAAGCTCTGGCATTTGCAAGGTGCTTCAAAAGATACGAGTCACTGGAGTCCTACTGCATGTCTGTGAACTTACTCATTCAGTCAACAAATGTGTACCACACATGCGCCTGTGCCAGGTGTCTGTAAAGCAAGTAAACAGCCTTGCCCACAGACAGCGGACCCTTCTGAGGTAGTGTCAGACCTTGAGTGACGCGCCACAGGGGCACTTAATAGATTTTCCCAGTGAAAGCACAGATTTTAGAGAAGTGCTTGGCCCAGAGGCTGAGCGGTAGGGGTCCTTGTCTGGTCTAGAGTTAGGGAGGGCTTCCTGGACAACAAGGTGGCCACTGAAGGAGGAATGAGAGCTGGACTGGGGCCCAAGTCTCTGGCTCTGACAGTCATGGAACCCAAGTGCCAAGACCAGAGCATTCCCCAAGTCCCACAGCACTCATGCCGTGATGGGTGAAATCCAGTACTCCAGTTCTGTTTCTTTGGGGACATGTACTCTCTTCTCAGGAGCCAGCTGCCCCTCGGTGCCCTCATTTTGTCTCCATTCTTCCACCTAGGTCATCCCAGACTGGAAGGAACAGGAATGGGACCCCGAGAAGCCTGATGCCTATGCTGGCATCTTCCACTTCCACTTCTGGCGCTTCGGGGAGTGGCTGGACGTGGTCATCGATGACCGGCTGCCCACAGTCAACAACCAGCTTATTTACTGCCACTCCAACTCCCGAAACGAGTTCTGGTGCGCCCTGGTGGAGAAGGCCTACGCCAAGTAGGTGTGGCTGGGTGGGGTGGCCAGGCGGGGTGGATCTATCTGGGTGGAATGACTGCACTGAATTGCCAGGCCAGAATGGGCTGCTGATGAGCTCCATGGGCCTCTAGGAAAGGCTCCTGTGAGGGGCTGGAGCCTAGTACACAGCACAGTCAGAGCCTAGGCAACCAGGTCTGTTCTGGGTGAGGATGAGGGGAAGAACTGGGAGAAGGCAGGCTTCCTGCTGTGGTTGGGGCAGGGCTGACATGTTGACGGCGGTGGGTCCTTTGGAGGATGTTTGTGGAGGGGTCAGGGGTGACAGAGAGTGTGAGAGGAATCACAAGAGTTTGAGTTCGAGAGCCTGCGTGGAAGAGAGGAAAAAAAAAAGGGAAAACTAACCCAGGAGAAGACACCTGTGAATTTAACCCTAAGACGGCAGAGCTGGTTCCTTGGTGGACAGTGTGTTTCCGTTATCACAGGGGGGACTGCAGTGTAGCCTTCTGCCGGCTAGACAAGTGCTCCACCACCGGACACATTTCCAGCTCTTGATTTAGCTTTTAGATAAAGTTTGGTTGGTTCTATGTATTCGCACACATATACACACATAAGTACACAGTACTTCTCACTAAGCCACCAATTCATTGTCCAGTAGCTATACTGCCCACAATGCTGCCAACCATTGCCTACATCCAAAATCTTTACACAGCCCACTCCAGCAGAAATCCTTCCCCACTAAGCAGTGACTCCCTTTTCCCTTTCTGTAGCCTGGAGAACTCCTGTTCTTGCCATGAATCTATCTATTGGCAGCTCATATGCTGAGACTCCTATCCTGTTCTTGCCATGAATCTATCTCTGCAGCTCCTATGCAGAGAATCCTGTTTGTTCCTCTCGGCCTGGCTTCTTTTCAGCATGCTATTCTCAAGGTCTGGTCACAAGTGCTCATTCCTGCACTTCTGTTCGTTGGTGAATGATATTCCACTGCAGCTCCAAGTCCAGCTTGATCTGTTTGCAGATGGACAGTGCTGTGACTAGTGCTGCCATGATCATGGGTGTGCAGGTGTCCTCCAAGTCTCTGTTTCCAAACTATCCTAGGCAGCGGAACTGCTGGGTCATGTGACAGCTCAATCTGTGACTTTTTAAAGGAAGCCTCCATAGTGGCTGCACCGTTTTATGCTTGCCTTTTTATTTTTTGCTTGTTTACTTTTGAGTTTTTAATTTCCTTTTTTTCCACTTGTGTGTGTGTGTGTGTGTGCAGTGTGCCTTCTATCCGTTTTCTCTGTTGGGTGGACAAGCTTGTATACGTGTGCGTGTGGTGTGTGTGTGTGTGTGTGTGTGTGTGTGTGTGTAGTCCTAAGGTTGATATTGGGCCATCCTGGCTTGCTTTCACTTTACTCGCCAAAGCAGGGGCTCTCAGTCGAATGCAGATCTCACTGACGTGGCCAGTCTTGCTAGCCAGCTTGCTCTCGGGATCCTGCTCCGCCTGCCAAGGCTGGAATTGCAGGTGGTCCCACATCGACTTGCATTTACTAGGGTTCTGGGATTTGAACTCGAGCCCTCAGGCTTTCCTGGCAGTTGCTTTAACCACCCACTGAACTGCCTCTCCAGTTCTTATTTACTTTTTAAGTTACAAAACAAGCATGTGCCTTCTAGAGCAAATCCAGAAAGCACAGGAAACAGTGAAGGGCTCTCCCTTCCTGCCTTAGGCATCACCGTGATTAGCATCTGTGCCTTCACTTACCTCTTTTATTCTCTGCACTCCCTTTCCCCCAACAAATCATCTTTCAGTATCATTTTTGATGTTGTGAGACAGGGTCTCGTGTAGGCTTTCCACAAACTCACTGTGTGGCAGAAGCTGGCCTTGAACTCCCAGTCCCAAGTGCTGAGGTTGCAGGCCTGTGCTGCCATGCCGGCTTCCTTTAAGAGCTTTGACGCATCGTTGGTCGTAGGCATCCTTACAGAGCATGGCTCTGCTGTGTGTGTGCTCTGATGGTACTGTGTGTCTCTGCTACTGTCATTCACAGTCGCTGTGTTACAGTAGATGACTGATCTATTTTTGAAGTTCCCTCAGGGAAACTGAAGCTCTCCCAGTCCCACACACACTTCATCTCTTTGGCCAGAAGCCGCTTTAAGGAATCATTGTTTACCGCTCGGAACATAAATGGGACCCAGCTGTACTGCTGTTGCAAGCATAGCAAACAAGCACTTCCCGTCATAGACATTTGTCTAGTGCTTTTTAGAATGACCCAGAGCATCGATACAGCGTTTATTTTTAAAGCCAATTCCTTAGAGTTGTGCATTTTATCATTATGAACTACATTACTTATCCAGAATTGCTATGCCAAAAGATGAATGAACTTTTAATGCTTTCAAGGAGAATTGATAGATATTTGAACAATTAATTTGTGAAGATAGGGCTCTTAAAGCCTAGGGAATTTGAGTCCTTCAGTGGTGATGTTCAGTGGGACAGAGTGGGCCTGAGAGGTTTTTTTGGTTTGGTTTTGTTTTGGTTGTTGTTGGTGGTTTGGTTTGGGTTTCAAGACAAGGTTTCTCTGTGTAACCCTGGCTGTCCTAGCACTCACTCTGTAGCCCAGGCTGTCCTCGAACTCACATCTGCCTGCCTCTGCCTCCTGAGTGCTGGGATTAAAGGCGTATGCTTCAGCCACTACCCCCCAGCTGAGGGCCTGGGAGGTAAGACTTGGGCTCTGTCATTGGCTGTGCTGTGGCTTGCTATCGGACTGTAGCGGTTTGCTTGAATTCTGAGCTTCAGACAGGTCTTGCATGAGGTGAAAGGTTTGGAGCTGGCTGGGAGCCTGAGCTGGGCATTCCCTGCCCGTTGTCCCCCAGGCTGGCAGGCTGTTACCAGGCCCTGGATGGAGGCAACACTGCGGACGCACTAGTGGATTTCACAGGTGGCGTCTCCGAGCCCATTGACCTGACCGAGGGGGACTTTGCCAGCGATGAGGCCAAGAGGAATCAGCTCTTTGAACGCGTGCTGAAGGTGCACAGCAGAGGTGGCCTGATCAGTGCATCCATCAAGGTAGACCCCAGGCCCCAGATGGGAGGGAGTGGGGCTGAGCCTGGGCCCAGCCCGCTCATCACACTGACTCTCGGATTCCTGGGGGGATGGAGCAGCTGGAGAGCACACTTTCCCTTTCCCAGGATAAGCTAGCTGACTGTGGTGTCTGGCCAGCTGACACGGAGCCCCGATTTGTGGCATTGGCTGAGTTCCATGGTGTAAATGCTCCCACAGGGCCAATTTCCTATTGCTCATGTTTTCTCAAACAGCTCTTAAAATTTCTGAGTGTCGCCTCCAGGCATGGCGCTGCACATCTGTAATCTCAGTACTTGAGACTGGGGAGGCAGAGGTAGAAGGATTGCCCCAAGCTCAGAGCCAGCCTAGTCTACATAGAGAATTCTAGGCCGTGCAGCTCTATGTATTGAGACTTGAACATTTCTAATTATATAGCAGTCAGCTGCCCTGGGGCAAGTTGGCACCAATATGCCCTGGGTTGGTGGCTGTGGGCTTCTGACCTATTAGCAAAGCAAGATCTTTCCGTGAGGCTGCAGTTTCTAACTCTACCCGAAGGGGGCGATGTGGCTTCTTAGCCTCGCTCCAGTGCCTTGGTTTGGATTCCAGCACGACCCTCCTGTCTAGGCCGTTTGTCCTTCTGCAGGCTGTGACAGCAGCTGACATGGAGGCCCGCCTGGCATGTGGCCTGGTGAAGGGCCATGCGTATGCTGTCACTGATGTGCGCAAGGTGCGTCTTGGCCACGGACTGCTGGCCTTTTTCAAGTCAGAGAAGCTGGACATGATCCGCCTGCGGAACCCGTGGGGCGAGCGGGAGTGGACTGGGCCGTGGAGCGACACGTAAGGCCCCGGGGTTGAGGGTGGGTGCAGGTACAGATACAAGGACAAGAGGTGACCCTGGACTGGGCCTTGTGGGGTCTGGGAGAGATGGCCTGAGGAAGAGACAGGACGCTTGCTTCCCAGTGTGTGCCGGCTTTCTGGGGGTGGGTTCGTCAAGCACAACGGCCTGGAGAAGGGTGAGCTGCCCTTGCCCTGTGAGGACACAGAGGCCAGTGTGGTAGTGGGTAAAACAGGAGAGCGGGGAGGTATGCCGGCAGCAATCTGAATACTCGGACGCTCTGTACTTGGCCAGTGGCCCTGAGGGGTCACAGCCCCTCATCCCTGCTTTACACCCCAACTTCGCAGCCCTGGCATGAAGAAAGAGCACAGTCTCTGGTGGGGGTGGCTTGGCCCAGAGCTGTCCCTTGGGGAGGTGGTCCTGGCAGGCTGCTCCTCTTGCACTCACATCCCCCTTTTCTGATACTCACATCCCAGCTCAGAAGAGTGGCAGAAAGTGAGCAAGAGTGAGAGGGAGAAGATGGGCGTGACCGTACAGGATGACGGCGAGTTCTGGTGAGCGTCCTCTTGTCCTTAGTCTGGGCTGGGGGGGTCTTCCTGGGGCCTGGCAGGGAGCATGGCATCGGTTTGCTATGGAGTCATGGCATTGTCTCCCTTATCCAACCTCAGCATCTATTCCCTGAATCTGTCTCCATGTGTCCACCCTGCATCCATCCCCATTGTTCACTGCTGCATCCATCCTTCTTCATCTTTTCCCTACATCCCTTCCTCCATATCCACCCAGTGGTCCATCATTCCCTGTATCTGTCTCCCAACTCCATCCCTTGTGTCCATTTCTGAAGCCATTCCCTAAATCTGTCCTTCTGACTCCGTTACCCTGTGCCCATTCTTCACATCCACTTTCTCCTTCTATCCTGCACCCCTGCACCTACTCGTCATCCTCCTGCAGCCACTCGTTCTTCTGTGTACATCCCCTCATCTGTCTCTGTACCGCTTCATTCTAGAAATCCAGCCATTTCCTGTGTCCATGCCCTCACCAGCCCCATACCTAGTCATTCTGAAGCCATTCTTTCCTTGGCACGTCCCCCACCTGCATCCCTTGAATCTATTCCTTCCCTTACATTCCTCCCCTCTAATCTACCAGCATTCTGTCCGGACTCTGTCCTGGTGCAGTGCATTCTTGATAGGAAAGCCACTTGCAGGAGAGGAAGGTACAAGGTACCTGATGTGAGTATATGCCATGCAGACCCCCAGGCCAACCAGTAGCTGATAATAGTGATACCAGTACCCTAATAAAGCCCCTTCTGCTGCTGGGGGGGTGCTCTCCCTTTAGTATGCACTGCTGTGGACACAGCCTACTTTGTGCGGTCTGGTTTAGGAGTCAGTGAGTTCAAACAGCGACGTCACTCCTCCATGGAAAAGGCTGCATTTTACAGCTCTCCTCATGCATATTCATTCATACCATGTGCCCCCCGCCTGCCCATGCTCCTGGAGGTGTGCCTAGCAAGAGCCTGGTCACCGCCTCATGCTTACCGCGGAGGAGGTGCGGGTTGTCTGCCGCCAGTTGGTTCAGGCCTCACAGCAGCCATGGAAGGCAAAGAGTATTCATGACGCCCACCGCAGGGATGAGAAGTCACTTTCCGTCAGTCCTGACAACCTCAGTTCCTGGGACCCACATGGTGGAAGGGGAGAACCAGCTCCCATAGGCTGACCTCTGACCTCCATGCGAATGCCCTGTGCTCCTGCACCCTCCCCCCAACAGTAAATGTTTAAAGCTGCAATGAGGCGTTAAGAGGTGCCCCCTGGCTGTGAGCGGCTGTGAGCGGCTGTGAGCGGCTGTGACAGCCAACGCCCCCGCTGCTCTGTGTTGGGAACAGTGCGGCGCGCTCTCATTTCACCCGGTGCCCTGCCAGCCCCGTGAGACAGGCAGCGTTGGTAGGTTCATCCCATCTTCCAAAGGAAGAGATTGAGGCGCAAGAGAGGCTTTGGGTCTTGGCGGTATTGTGTGGCACTGTGGTTCAGGACACAGCGGGGTACACCCAGCTCATTCCCTTCCTGTATGCAGGATGACCTTCGAGGATATGTGCCAGTACTTCACCGACATCATCAAGTGCCGCCTGATTAATACGTCCTACCTGAGCATCCACAAGACGTGGGAGGAGGCCCGGCTCCGCGGCGCCTGGACGAGGCATGAGGACCCACAGCAGAACCGCAGCGGAGGCTGCATCAACCACAAGGACACTTTCTTCCAGAACCCACAGGTGGGCATTCGCAAGGACCCCAGCCTGTCCCACCCTGCATCAGCCGTGGCACCTCGCCACTGCCCTGCCAGGAGCTCCTGAGTGACTCGGGTATGTCCCTGGCTGTCTTTGAGCCTCATTATGACTGTCTCCGCAGTGAGGACCTGGTGGACACTGTCGGGGGTCATGAAGTCCCTGTCTTACCATCCGTACTGCATGTGGTCACAGTGAGGAAGTTGGCTGGAAGGGATTTAGAGCTGTCTTGTCCGGAGTCCCAGGCATAATGAGAGATCAAGTAGTGTTCAGACCTCTTGTTTTCACGTAGTACAGTTCGGCTATTCCCAGGAAATGTGGCAGGCTGTGGCTCCCATGGGCAACTCCACCCAGCAGCTTCCTCAGCTGTGGCCCATTTGCCTAGTCCTTACCCTAGATGCAATGTGTCCTTATTGAACGCCAGGTGTATGCTAGGCTCTGATGTGAGCATGTATCATCTTGTTGAGCTCTCCCAGTCTTCGGGCATGGTGGTCACTGTAAGAGTTAATGGGCTAATCTCCCAGAGGAGGGAGCGACTCGGAGAGCAGATGGGATGGCCCAAGCTTGTGCCAGCAACATGGCTGGGGCTTCGCTTTGGAGTCTAGGCTCCCCAGAGCTGAAGCTGACCTGGGTCTCACTGTGGCTCTCTTCTCACGGCCATACCCGCAGTACATCTTTGAAGTCAAGAAGCCAGAAGATGAAGTATTGATCAGCATCCAGCAGCGGCCAAAGCGCTCAACTCGCAGAGAGGGCAAAGGCGAGAATCTGGCTATCGGCTTTGACATCTACAAGGTGAGACCTGCCGGTCTGTGCTGCTTGTGTTAACAGGTGTTGACTGTTGGCAGAGGCTGTGGGAGGCCCCGTGTCCCCGACAGTCTCACTGCTCCTCCCTCAGCTCGGCCTCTCATCTCCTGTAGCCTCTTGTGTCAGAGGCTTTTCCATGCACAGAAGTAGCTAACCTTGTGCAGAGACAGGCAGATTCAGCTCTGGTCACTCCCCTTGGCTTGGTGTTGATGTCCTCCACACATGATGCTCACTGTGGGGAGAGAGTTGGCATGGCATGCTGCGACGCTTTGTGCCCTGGCATGCCATGCTTTTTCAGGAATTGTCTAAGTTGTCCTGGCAGCTGGTGGGGGAGTTAGGCACGTCATAATAATTAGGCTCCCAAACTATGAAATTAGTTCTGGGACTCCCAAACTACAGGTGTGGCCACAAGGAAGACAGCTACCACGCAGGTAGTGGGTGGGCACATGCGTGGTACAGATTCACTGGCCAAACAGGACTCGTGTCCTGTTGAGGAGGAGAGATGGTGCAGGATTTCAACACATCTGAAACTGAAAATGCATAAACTACTTCTGGAATTTTCCTTTGCTATTTCCCAAGCATGGTTGACTGGAAGCAACTGAAATCATGGGAACTGGAACTGTGGATAAGCAGGGTGGGCATGGGGGTGGGGGACTACCTCATTTGATGCCTTTGTGACGAAGCTCCAGGGTCAGGCTGGGTGTGGTAGCACATGCCTGTAATCCCAGCACTCTGAGACAAGGCAACCAGGAGCCCAGGACATTCTCGATTACAAAGTGGGTTCAAGCCTGGACTGTAAGAGACCTTGTCTCAAAAACAAAACAAGACAAGAGAGGGGCCAGCAAGATGGCTCATCGGGTAAAGGCACTTGCAATTGAGGCCTAATGATATGAGTTCGATCCCTGGAACACAAGGGAAGGTGGAAGGAGGGAATTAACTTCACAGCGTTGTCCTCTAGCCAATACGTGTGTGCCGTGGTGTGGGCGCCACCCATCATATACACACATACACATAATAAATAAACTTTAAAAGAAAGACTTTGTAGAGTCATTGGGGATTTCTCACCCACCCCTCACTTTTAAACTATTTTCCTTGAGGTGAAAGCCATAGACCACCAAACTGAGCAGTCTGAAGTATAACCTGGTGGCATCGCTAGGTTACGGTCTCGGCGAGGGGAAGGTCCACTCCAGGAGGTCATTGCCACCCAATACAATAGACCCTTACGTGGGGGTCTCTGCGGACACCACAGCCAGCACAGTGGCTGTTGATCCATGTCAGGCAAGAAGGAACCCCACCTCAGTATGACTCAGTAGCTGGTGCTGGTCCAAACTTCGAGAGTCTGACGCTGGGTGGGATATTTTAGGCATATTTAAGCACAATTTGGAAAAAAAGTTTCCTGGTGCGAGTTAACTCAATCCTGTGTGCACAATAGAACTTAAGACCGATGACGCGTGACATCTTAAGGGCCTGGGGAGGATCTGTTGAGTTCAAACAGCTAAGCCGCTCCTCCATGGAAAAGGCCATCCCTGCTTGTTTAACATTCCTAGTTTACCTAGTGCTTATCTGTGAGCACAAGAACCTGTTCTTTCTGAGCCCTTCTCCTCAGGCCTAGCCAAACGCCAGCCTAATTTTGTCCTTACAGATTTGCTAGTTCTGGATATTTCCTGCCCTTGTATCCTGTTCCTTTCATGGGGGCCAGCAGGAGATGGGCCAGACTCTGGCGCAGGGCTGAGTGGCCCATCTCCTCCTGTCTCCACACAGGTGGAAGAGAACCGCCAGTACCGCATGCACAGCCTACAGCAGAAGGCCGCCAGCTCCATCTACATCAACTCGCGCAGCGTCTTCCTGAGGACGGAGCAGCCTGAGGGCCGCTACGTCATCATCCCCACCACCTTCGAGCCAGGCCACACTGGCGAGTTCCTGCTCCGAGTCTTCACAGACGTACCCTCCAACTGCCGGTGTGTGGGGGCTGGAGCTGGTGACAGTATAGTCCACGTGGGCCTGGTGGGATGTGCAGCCCTCGCCTGCCTGCATCTGCTCAAAGCATGGCGCCCGGGCACCGGCATCCTCAGGGATGGCATCCATTGCCTCTCCCCTCCCCTGCTTGCCTGGACAGCTTCTGTTGGCCCTGACTAAGAGCAGCGACTCATATGTGCATTTAACAGTTTACAAAGAGGCTTCCACTTATTTTATTTATCTTCTCATACCCCAAATGGGAAGCCCAACCACTCCATTTTATAGATAAAAATCGGGATCAACTCTAGAAAGAGGGTCAGACACCTGTCGTATGGACTGAGCCTCCCATCCAACTGGATTATTAACGTGGGTCTTGCCACCAGTATCACTGACCCACGGGAACTGGCTTTGGGGGCCAGTGGGCTGCTAGAGCCATTTTGAGGGTTAGGGAGAATATCGGTAATGCCCAACAAGGGATGTGCTGTGCAGGGAGAGTTAAGTTCACTATGGTCCCTCGAGGAGGATGAGACCCTGGGGTAGGGACAGAGAGGCCGAAAGCCTGTGGCAGGGGGTGGTTGGGTCTGAAGTTTGGCTTGCTCCTTATTTCGAACCCTGTCTTCCTGCCACCCTTCTGCCCTGTGCCAGGGAGCTGCGTCTGGATGAGCCCCCTCGGACCTGCTGGAGCTCCTTGTGTGGCTACCCCCAGCAGGTGACCCAGGTCCATGTCTTGGGGGCCGCTGGCCTCAAGGACTCCCCAACAGGTGAGCTCACTTGGAGATTACCTCAGGCCCTGTCTCCTTCAGCACAGACCCCAGCACCTACAGAATTCACTCTGCAGACCCAGGCATCCAGGGGGTGGTGGGAACTTCTAGAGAGCCTTACCTCCTGCTTCTGCAGGGCAAGGAGATGTTGAGGTGAGAAACCTGTATACTGGGAACAATGGGCCAAGACCGAAGGCCAAAAGCCATTCTGTACTCTTTCCTTGGCCTGGTCTTAGAAGGCGGGGGACTCCTGTCTGGAAGGTAGAGCAGACTCCTGTCTCCCCTTCCCCTTTGGACAAAGATCAGGTTGGCATGGCATGTCCCAGACACCTGTCCCACTTGGCCCTACAGCAGCCCATCCTCATCCCAGGTCCCCATCCTCTCTCTAGGGGCAAACTCATATGTGATCATCAAGTGTGAGGGCGAAAAAGTCCGCTCAGTTGTGCAGAAAGGGACTTCGACACCAGAGTACAATGTGAAAGGCATCTTCTATCGAAAGAAGCTGGCCCAGCCCATCACCGTGCAGGTGAGACCCACTCACAGAAATATACGCCCCCCTCCCATGTTCTCCCACCTTGAGGGCTGGGGCCCAGGGCAGAAGAGCCTCCCACAGGACGCGGTGCTAGCTTCAGTTGCCTTGCCCCACCTCTTGTAGGTGGTTGATGATGAGTCAGTCTGGGTCTGAGATTTAGCAAGGGTCAGTGGTCCTCCTTGCTGACCTGGCCCAAAGCCTTGCTCACCATTCCTCAGAGCTCCCACCATAGGTCCGTTTCGGAAAGTGCCACTGAGATCATGAATGGCATGTGGCTGTTTCCTAAGACCCCGAGGAGCCAATCTGAATGCCAGTGTCCTTGGGCACAGCTCCTGTCTCTCAGGCCAACATGGAGCAGGGTGACTGAGCTCATTATCAGGAAACCCTCAGTCCCCCAGGCCCAGAGCAGCCGCTCTCTGGGCGAGAAACCATCTGTAAACAAATGCATGGTACCCCAGGGGAGCTACTAGATTTTCCAAGGTTTCTTAACACTGGGTCCCGCTGGGTCAAATCACAGACTTGTAGGTATTGAGGCTGGAAGGACCATTAGGGGCAGGTGGTTCCAGCCAAATATTAAAAACGAGGAGCTGAGTGTGGTGGCACATGCCTTTAACCTCAGCACTCGGGAGACTGAGGCAGGCAGAACTAGGAATTCAAGGCTAGCCTGATCTGCATAGCGAGTTCTAAGCCAGCAAGAGCTAAGTCCAAGGTTAACCCCTCATCCCCAAGTTCGAGTTTACAAGAGCTAGGAGCGACAGATTGAGCTTTCCAAGTGGTGGTGTGCTTTGATGGCGATCCCGAGGCTCTGGAAGAAGGAACCGGTCAGTCCAGGACGTGGGCTTTTCCCTGGCTGAGCTTGCACTGAGCGAAGAGGCTTCTGGGTACTGCCGCCCTGACTCCCATCTTGGATGTGCTCCTCCGCCACCCTCTTGTCTCCGCTCAGATTTGGAACCACCGAGTCCTGAAGGATGAATTCCTGGGCCAGGTGCACCTGAAGACGGACCCGGACGACCTGCAGGCCCTCCACACCCTCCACCTTCGGGACCGCAGTAGCCGGCAGCCCAGTGACTTGCCGGGCACCGTGGCCGTGCGTGTCCTGAGCAGTGCCTCTCTCACAGCTGTCTGACACCCACCTGGCCCCAGCTACTCTCACCACCACTTGCATGTCCCCACCTGGCCAGGGACCAGCCTGGGAAGCAGACACTGGGGCCCTTTCCCCACTCTTCCACTGACCCACGGTGTGACCTGACGAGAGCCCTGCCCCTCTCTGAGGCTCAGTGTTCTGGAGGGCCCCAAAGCATTCCCTTCTTGGGGAGTTTTCTTGCCTAAGATTTAAAGTAGCTCTGTCTGCCCGGTGGGCACTGCTGCTAAGGGACTATGTGTCGAAAACATTTCCCCGGGTCCCACTGTCTGCCGAGGAGTGCCAAGAAGATGTCACTTGTTTACACACAAACTGCCATGTCCCAAGCCCCCTTCCCTGCCTTGTCTTCGAGCTCCCATCCCCAGGTCTTTGCTATGTAGCTTACAGTGACCTTAAACTTCTGATCTCCCCGCCTCCCCCTCCCCAGCGTTGAGATTATAGGCATGGACCACCACACCAGTTTATGTGGCGCTGGGTGATGACTCCCAGGGCTTGCGTATGCTAGACAAGCACTGGACCACCTAAGCTACACCCCAGTCCTACTCCACCCTGTGATAGAGCCATCCTGAAAGAACCCTTAGTGGGCATGGGCAGGAGACAGTTGCTCCTTGTGTAATGCCTGACACCCATCCACATGGTTATTCAGTATAGATTTGCTCAATTAGCTCAAAGAGCTGTCCCAGGCTTCCTCAGCCTCAGGGCTTCTCAGAGGCAGGCACCTTCCGGAGGAGCAGGCCCTGATTTCACTCACACCCCCCGAGGAGCTGTGCCCATGCTGGTGAGAAAGTATCGTTTCCCACCCTCCATGTGAGGTTGGAAGGAGTGCCCCGGGCCAGGGAGGTCGGTCGATGGAGTGCGGTGAGACACCCGAGGGGGACACGCTCTGCTCGTGCGGAAAGACCCTGGGTTCTCTCGGAAGAAAGGACTCTGAGGTGCGTGGTGCTGGGCCTTCCGGGTTAGATCATCTGCTGGGTGTCACAGGGAGGGATTTCCCTCCCCTTCACAGAGGCCTCTCCACCAGCACCCTCCAGACAGCCAATGAGGGCACTTGTGCTACAGACCGAAATGCTGGCCTCAACGTTTGCTAGTCTTACTTAGCCTTTGAAAAACCTCCCGTGTAGAGGGAGGCCAGCCCCCACCTTTGCTCTTTTTAACCTCATTTTGTCGGTCCTCTGCTTTTTGTTGACACTGAGCGTTGAAAGGACATGGGCGAAGTGGGTCCTTCTCAGAGGAGGCTCGGAGGAGGATGGAGATGAGCATGTTCACTCCTGAGCATCCTCAGGCTGGCTGCAGACTGCATTCCTGAGGAACTCTTGTTTGTACTGGTGCTGTGGCTCACAGGGTCCCCCCTGTCCCTTCTTCAGCTCCAAAACCAATCTCAGTAGATTAAAAAAAAAAAAAAATGTACAGTTGGGTCAACAGTTCCCTTTAGGAATGTTACTCTGTTTCCGGTCCCTACTGTGTGGGCCTCTTCATGGCTGGAGGTGCTGGATTCTGACTGCCATCTTGCTCCATGGTGCCTCTGCTCCTAGCCTGGGACCTGAGCCATGGGAAGGGCTAGGCACTGAAATAAAGATAAGAGGATTCCTCCTGCACAGTTGGGGCTTCCCTTCAAGGACCTGGGCCTGGGATTGTGCATGCCACCAGGAGCAAGTCACTTACACCTCCCGTGCCTCAGTTCCTCCCTCTGAAGCGTGGGGCTGGTGACTCCGATACGTGAGGACTCTTGCAAGAAGTAAGAGCACAGCCACACCACTTCCTGTGTGTCTCTGTAGTGTCTCTGTATTGTCTACACTGCGTGTTCACAGAATCACTTCTCAGTGGCTATTGCAAACAAAGACTGCAGTCAGGAATGGAGGAGCAAGCGCCTGCTACCCCATCTTGGGTCTCAGGGCCTGACATGCGGGTCTTAGCTCAGCCATATCCCTCTGAGGCTCAGGCAAACCAGGACCAAGTAGCGAATGTGTATAAACTGGTGACTGCCTCCCACCTACAGCAAAACTAGGCCAGCAGCCCCGTTCTTGCTTCCTCCCTCTCAAGCTAGGCCAGGCTGGCTCCTGGCTGCGCAGAGACCTCTGGTCCCCAGGAAGCCTTGAGGACTGGATGAGTGAGGACAGGATGGAGCAGGGAGAGCAGTGCTTGCTCCCCCTTGTACCCAGGAAGCCTTGCGGGTGATCAGCCCTGCAGCCCACACTACATGGACCACCAGGACCTGGCCTTCATTCTTCCAGGCCACCATGCTCTGCAGTCAAGAGGGAGGAGCCCTGTTATCTTCTCAGAATAAATATTACTGCCACTCTAGAGAGACCTTCCGGTGTCTGACTATTTTATCTGTCCCCTGCCCCCTGGGAGGTTAAGGAGGGAAGGGAGAATGAGTAGCTGACCCCTGGTCAGAGGGAGGAGCGAGGAAGGACCTGCTGGTTGCTGGCGAGTCAGAGCCGGGCTCTGGAATCCTTCGGGTTCTCCCTGCAGATCGGTGTAGGGCTGCCTTCGCTGAGCCCTGGCCATCCTAGGCCCTGAGGATGTGGAAACTCAGGGCCATCCTAGGCCCTGAGTTCCTGTCCTGGAGCAGCCTTCCAGCAACTGGAGAAGATGTACGAGCCAAGCCCTCTGATCATGTTGCTACAGGGTTCTTGATAGGGAGTTTCCGGGGGCTAATTCTCAGTCTGTCGGTTCAAGGCCTGTGTCCTGTTCCAGTGGAGACAGTAGCATGCACAGACACAGGTGGGCAGAGGAGAGAGGCTGTGTGAGTAGCTAGAGCTTGGAACTCATGGGCGGGGCAGTGGCAGAAGCTGGGCTGGGACTGGTGAACTCGAAATGGATGGACCACGATGATAGGTTGGATTTGAAGGGGTGAGAGGTGGGTGAGGACAGTATGAACCAGTGCTGCAATGGTTCTGATGTGGTGCCCCGAAAAGGCTGAGGTGCTGGAAATCGGTGCCCCTTACACATGGATCAGAAAGCAGGCAGAACCTGGAGGGGTGGGGCGGAGCGTGAGGTGGGGAAGAGCCCAGGTTGCTGTGACACTGACCACTATGTGGGGACTTGGTTCTCTGCCTCCAAGACAACTGAGCATCTCTGACAGCCTGCTTGCTCTCAGACGCTCTGTTTTCGGGAAACAAAACTGAAAAGGATTTCTAGATTTCTTGGGTTGGGTGACCCGCTTGGCCAAGTTTGGACGTTGAGAAGTGTTTCAGTTATGGGTCCGAGCCACTTTCTCACCCACTGTCTTCCCACCGTGCACCTCTGCCCTGACAAAGCACGCCTGCCCCATTGCCACCTTGCCAGCCGGGCTCTGGTGCTCCAACCTGTGTCTCCCCCACTTTGTGTCGGTCCGTAAGTAGCAGCCCCACGGGGGAGGGCTGCATTGGGTGCAATTTGTCCTTGGTCTCTGGGCTCCCTTGCACTGTGGCACCCTGGTCTAAGGAAGCGGACCGGCAGAGGCTTCTTTCCCTCTCTTGTAGCCTTAGGCTCCTAGCCGTTGACGGTGCCCAGCAGGTGGCGCTGTTGGGCCGTTAGCATCCTCACCCCCAGTGGGAAGGAGAAAGGGTCAGGTCTCAGGGGGGAAAGTCCTCCAGCCCACTTTCCTCACCTATTATGAGTATTTTGTGTCAAATCCACTCCCCGCCCCCACCCCCTTTTAAAATCACACATTTTGTTTCACATGGGACGAGTCTCTGTGAGGTTGCTCCTGGTCAGGTGGCTTGGCAAAATGTCTGGAAATCAGCCCAGACAAGACTCCGGAAACAAGCTGTGGGGGCAGGTTTAGAGCCACATGGGAACACGTCTTGCGGAGTCCTGCCTTGTACGTTCTACCCCACAAGGGCCCAGGTGTTGCCAAGCCTGCCTGTCTATAGGGGCTCTAGTCCTGTCACGGAGGAGAGGAGCCGCATGGGGGGCGGGGGAGGCCCCCGAGAGCTGAGACCCAGCAAAGTCATGACCAAGGTGGGACAGGAGCCCAACCACGCAGAGATGGCAGGCGGTGATACATACAACCAGAGGCCCAGACGGTGACCCCAGACCCAAGTTCCACACTGGCCCCCACTGCCTCCTGGGGCCTCGGTGCCTTGCATTCCTGCTGGTTAGCCAGTGCTTCACACACCCTTGAGAAGCCTCTGGACATTAGTCCCAGCCCCAGCACAGCCCGCCCCTCATGCTGATGTCACCACTTCCAGACCTTGGAGGCCCTCTAGGGCTCCGCCTCCTGGGAGAAGGCTTTGGAGAGAGAGGGGAGGGTGGCATTGCAGGCTGGACAGCTGCCCCGAGCAGAAAGAAAGAGAGTGACCCAGAGAGACAACAGGAAACAGAAAAGCCCAGGGGGACCCCAGAAGCAACATCAGAGCAAGGCTCAGGCTGGGGCAGAGTGTTTGCAGGCTCCAGCCTCAGCTTCCAGAGTCCTCCTGGCCTGTGGCCCCTGACCCCAAGCTGGGAGGTTGCTGCTCAGAGGGTGCAGATAAGACCCAGGTAAGGATGGGCTGCCCTGGCTGGGACTTTCGGACAGGGGAGGAGTCACAGGCTGGGGCCTCCTTTGGAGCTCATGCCCCACAGCCTGTTGCTTAGCCAGGGCTTCACACAGCACCACAGTTCCAGGGACTTGGCTCCCTGAACCTATAATGGTCTTGCCACCGTAGCTATGAAAGGAAAATGTCCTGAGCCAGGCACATAGAGGCTTGTGCCCTGCATGAGAGAACAGCTGGAGATCACAGGGCCTGGGTCAGGGGCATCCAGAGCCAGGGAAGAAGATGGGGGTGGGGCTGAGGGGAACAAAGTGCTTCTCTCTCTCTCTCTCTCTCTCTCTCTCTCTCTCTCTCTCTCTCTCTCCTTTTGGTTGTCTCTCTGGCAATCTTTCTCTCCTTGCACAAGTTGTTTCCTCTCTGTGTGCCTTACATTTCCTATCTGTGACTTGGGAATATGAAGGCCACCAGCCAGGGTTGCTGAGGGGACAAGGCGAAACCAGACACAGGCCTAGAAGAAAAGATGGTTCTGTGTTCTCAATCTGAAAAGCAACAATCTTACACACAGTCTCACTCTTAGTTTAGAAATAGGATGTCCTGAGGCTGGAGAGGTAGAGCCTTGTGCTGGATAGAAGAGCCCCGAGGTCTTCCATGCATCTCAGCTCTGCCCTGCATCACCCTCCAAGGTCCGGGTCTGTCCTGGCACGTGCATGAATGAGGCAGGGGCCAGGCAGCCTCTTCAGATGCCAGCCCTCCTGACCACAGCCTGCTGCTCTTGCAGTTATTCCCCTGCCAAGTCCCTGGGCTGGTCCAGGTCTCTGGAAGGACCATGTACCTATGGAGACCCAGGGCCTGGGGGTCAGGGCTCAGATGTCAGCTATGTTGTGGGCAGAGGATCAAATGTCCCAGTCCTCTGAATGGGCCCTTGTGAAAACTTAATGCTCGCACTGGGGGGCCAGGCCAGGCAGGGACAGAGGGCCCTCACCCCCGGGCCTATGGACTGGGGCTGCTTCTGGTACCCACACTCAGTGGAGCACTCTCTCTGGAGCCTATTTCTGGGCCTACGCTGTGCTGGATGAGGTAGGAGAGGAGGGCCACGAACACGCAGGTGTTAGACCGATCTGCCATGTGACCTATTGCTCCTAGAACAGTCCTGAACTGGGACCAGAGCCCAAGTCTTAACCCTAATTCTTCCCTGCCCTGCTGTGTGAGCTTGGGCAAGTGACAGTCCTTTTCCCAGCTTTGCCCTCGTGTCTGGTGTGGGGCTAAATATGCTACTTTCTAGGGGCCCTTTGGGAGTCTGGATGAGGAAGGCTTAGCAGCTCTGGGCAGCGGAGGCGGTGACAGTAACGGAGGCTTTGTCACCAGTCACATAGGTTGAGCTGTGATCAGAGGGACGGACATCAGGGCGGAGGGTGAGGAGTCGGGGAGGGGAAAGCCTAGGTGGCCTTGCAGATGCAGATCTGCCTGGGCTCAGGGCTTGGTGTGGTCTCCTCCCACAGAACGGTGTCTGGTGGCTCCCTCGGGCAGGAGTTCTGAGGTAGGACCATGGTCATTCTACAGCAGGTAAGTGAGCCTCGTCCTTTCTTTCTCAGAGCCACCCTCCATGCTTGCTTCTCTACGTGCTTGGCCATGGAAACTGATTCCACCTCTCCCTCTTAGAAAACTGCTATTTAGTCTTCAGAGCCCAGATGTGAAGGCTTCCCTGCCTCTCACGGCAGCTTTCTTTTCTCACTGACCTGTGTCTCTGGGCATCGTCCACTTCTCTGAGTCCCAGGCATACCAGGCAGAGGAACAGCATATGCTAAGGTCCCGGTGAGGAAGGTCTTTGGGGAAGCAGTTAGCAAGTTTACTTAAGGGAAGACCTTGGGCAAAAGTGAGTTGGGGTGACGGGCCCTAAGCTGGAGCTCCCCAGGAAGCTGAAAAGGTGCTGCCCATCAGCTGGGTTTTCCAGTCCTCCTACGCCTCCCCAGGGCCACTCTGGTCTCTTATCCTCAGCCCTTCCCCGTGACCAGCCTGAGACTCTAATGAGCTTCTTGGTCTCCAAAGTGGGAGCCCGGAATGTAGGCAGTGGGCCAGGTGGGCCTGGCAAGAGCCCTAGGACTGTGAAGCTCAGTGCTGCGGGACCTCAGCCACCGGTTTCCTGTTGTCCCAGGCTATGAAAGTCCAATGGAGCAGCTTGGCTAGAAGCCCCAAGGCTACATGGGGCTGGTGTGTTAAAGGCTGGCTACTGATCTTGATCAGGAAAATCTCTAGGGGCTGAGAGCTTGTTCAGTGGTCCATGAGAAAAAGCCAAAGCCTAGCTAAAGGGGCTAATGGATGGGGATGCACATGGACCCACCAGAAGGAGGATCTGGGGTTCTCATAGCTTTCAGGGGTGTTCCCCCAGGGCCTCTGGTCAGGCTTCTACCTGACCCTACCCCACTCCCACTGGGCTGTTTGCCTCATCCTGCAGGGACCTGATGGGAGAGATCTATGAGTGAATGACAGCACTATCCGCTTTCAAACGGGACATACCTGTCTATTACGTCTTTCCTTCCTCAGGTGGGGGTGCCAACCCACTCTGCAGGATCCATCTCAGACTCTGATGATGCTAGGGGGAACCTTGAGCTGAACTTGCAGGCCAATTTGTCCCAGGCTGTAAGCCCTGTACTGCCGATTCTGTTCCTCACCTGCCCACTCCTGCCTGTGTCACTCTCTACTCACTCCCCTGACCCTGGCTTCTCCCTCCTGCCTGGCTACATCCTCTCAGGCCTCAGGGCAGCCTCTTAGCTCCTGTCATCCTGGACTCTGTGTCACTCCTGACTGCCTCGGCCTCCACAGAGTCCTAGAAACAAGGGCAGCCCCCTCCTACTCCTCAGCTTCCCAGCTGGATAGCAAAGCCCTCTCACTGCGAGGAGTGTTTGGTGCTGAGTTTGGATGCAAAAGTTGAGCTGGACTCCTGACTCCTTGGCTCGCCAGCTGTGAGGCTGTAGGCTAATTGCTACCACCACTTTGCAAGGGGCTGATGGTAGGTAGCTCCTGCCTGTTGGAGGTTCGAGAGTAAACTGTCATGCTAATAAATTGTCCAGCCAGGGCTTGACATAGACCTCCACGGAGGTCAGCTGTCGCGCACCTGCTGATAATGGCCTTGTGATGTGTCCTCGTGCTGTGTTCTCTTACTTTGTTTGGGATGGGAAACTCTCAGGAGACCTCAGAGGATCCAGTGTTTCTTTTTCCATGTGAGGGTTGCCCTGCTACATCAATGAAGGATCATTCATCCATCCTCTCTCCTTCGCTTTCTACCTCAGCCTTCCTGAGCCACACACTCAACTCGTGCATCCTTCATTCATTCCTCCCTTCACACCTAGCCACGTCCTAAGCCGTGACAGGGCTCCAGGCACAAAGGACACTCACAGGACAGTGAGGAGTGGTATCTATGGCCATCATCCTAAGTGACTCAGCAAAGCTGAGGTGGGGAACCCAACTTACTTCATGTGAGAAGAAACTGAGGCTCAAGCAGTCATTGAAACATAAGCAGGGCAGGCCTGGACCTAATAGGGAACAAGGACGCTGATGGAGAGACAGTTGTCAGGAAGAGGAGGCCTGAGGAGGGGCACGGGCTAAAACAAAGAACAGGCAAAGGGCCTGGGGGAGGAGAGGTGTACTTGGGTGGCATTTGCGGGATAGAAGCTTTTTTTTCTGGGCAGCCTGCTGCCAGTCTGGGCACTCCCCTTGTCTTTATGGCCTTATGAGTTAGACAGGGTCCCTAAGGAGTCCTAGGGTGTCTGAGGCTACCTCCCCCAGCCCCACAGAGCTCCACTGAGGCCTGGTTCCGTGCCACCCAGAGCATCAAGGATGCAGACTATTCCCTGTGTCCTTGGAGCAGTTTTCAGCCCCATTGAGTGTGAACCGGAAGTGTGACAGCCAGATCCCAGGGGGGACAGGAGGAAGCCTGGGAGTCAGTATCAGGAAAGCTGTGGAACTGTAGCAAGAGTCCCTTCTAGCCAAGATCTCTAGGAAGACACCCCAGAGGGGTCGGGCCTCCGTGTGCACACGCTGCTGCTTTGAGGATCTTCAGGAGGCTTTTTTGTTTCATTCTGACATGACTTTCCTGTCTGTGGTAGGCAAGGGTGGGAGTCATGTGAACTTGATCCAGATTTGCAGGCAGAGGGAGGTTTGGAGATAGCTCTGGCCCGTTTGCTGATGGCTGTATTGCGACTTCATGTACTATAATGCCTTCTTTGTGCCTTGTTGCAAATCACGTTCGAATCTGTTGGGCCTGATACTGACATGAACACCCTGCTCCCTCTTGGTTACTGTTTGCCTGGAACGCTATCTGCGTGGAGACCTTGGATCTAAACTGAGTCTCGTGCAGGCAGCTCTTGGTAGAATCCTGTGTTCCTAGCCATTCTGTCATGCACTTCATTTCCGTTGCTGCATTTAATCCACTTACGTTTAAAGTAATTACTGCTAATGGCTTCCTTGGCTGAGACCAGTCTATTTACCCCAGACTGGCCTCCAGCTTGCCATGTAGGCAAGAGTGACTTCGAACGTCTGATCCTACTGTCCCCACCTCCCCAGCGCTGTGGTTACAGGCATGCGCCAGGACTGGTTTTGTGGTGCTGGGGCTTCATGCACGCAAGGCAAGCACTCAGCCAATGAGTTACATTCCCCGGGTCCCTGCTAAGGCCTTTTGCTGTTCAGCTACTTTTTTTCTGTATGTCTTGTAACGTCTTCCTCAAGTTCCTTCATTGATGCCATTTTTTTTTTTTTTTGGTGTTTAATTGACTTTTCCTCCAAATTTATTATTTTGAGTCCTTTCTTGATTCCCCCTCTTTAAATTTTTTTTTCCTTTTGTGTGTGTTAAAAAGAAAAAAGTTAAGGGCTGGAGAGATGGCTCAGCAGTTAAGAGTGCTTGCTGCTTTCACAGAGGACTGGAATTTAGGTCCTAGCATGTTGTGAGCCAGCTCACAACAGCTCATAGCAAACTCCAGAAATCCCACCTGGGCACTCATCATAGACACACACGCACACAAGTAAAAATAAATTCTTAAAAATAAAAGAATTTGTTTAAAAAGAACTTACAAAGATTTTTTTTCTTTATGGTTTCCCTTGGGCTTACAACTAGTGTCTTAAATACGTAACAACATAAAGACCAAAGTGACGTCAGTGATATATAGGAGCTATACCTCTGAGGCTCCACCCCGTTTTCTGTTTTCACAGCTTAGATCTTCACATACTATGTGTCCAACATTTTGACGTAAATTTTTCACTACTTTATGCCTTTCCAGTCCCAGGGGAATAGGGAGAATTGCATGCCAAAATACAGTACTGGTTATTCTCATCACCCATGCAGTGACGGTTCCTAATTTTCAGATTTATTTACAGTCTTTTATGTTTGTGCGTTTTCCCAGCATGTATGTGTCTGTGGTACATGAATGCATGGTGCCTAACCCCCGGAGCTGTAGTTATGGGTGGTTGTGAACCTCTGAGTGGGCGCTGGGAATTGAACTCAGGACCTCTGGAGGAGCAATACACTCTCGTAACCTCTGAGCTACCTCCCCAGCCCCCAGTGACATCAGGCACAGGGTTCTTGTTTGATAACTTCTTTCCTTTATCATTATATCTTTAGGCACTGAGTCTTGCTGTGTTGCTCAAGCTGTCTTTGAACCACTCTGCATCGTAGGATGCCCTCGGCCTCCTACTCCTCTTACCTCTGCCTCTGTACACTTACAGGCCTGAGCCGCCATACCCACACCTAGATTTTTGTTTGTTTGTTTACATTTGTAGACTACCTTCCTTCTCCCTTCCGCCCTTCGTGGTGGTTTCTTTTCTTTCTTTTTCTTTTCTTTCCTTCTTTCTGTCTTTCTTCTTTTCTTTTCTTTTTTGTTTTGTTTTGTTTTTTAAAAAAAGTGTTTCTCTCTATTCCTGGCTGTCTTGGATTATTCAGCCTGGACCAAGCTATCTTGTAACTCAGAGATTCACCTGCCTCTGCCTCGCCGCTTGGCTCCTCCAAAGTTTCTGAAGAGAAATCAGCTGTAGTTAAGATTCTTAGCCTACAAGGAGTCATCCCCTCCCTCTCCCTCTCCTTTCCACCCTCTCTTCTCTCTCAGCTTCTGACCCTCTCTGTCTCTGCCACTCTGGAGCAGACCTATTTTTCCTGTGCCACCTGCAGAGCCAACTCCCCAGCACCCTGCTAGGCCTCCCCAGGGGCCTCTCTCCAGGGACTAGACCCATTGTCTGCCCTCTCCCTGTCGGTTGCAGCTCGTTGTGCCATTCTCTCTGTCTGGAACACCTTTTGCCTCACGGAGGCCTAGGAGATGATGTCACTAGCAGTCTCCCCTCCCACGATGCCCTCACTCAATGGCAGCCACCAAGCACACAGTGTTCCCATCACCGGTCATCGCGGGGACCTCAGCTTAACCCATGAATCCGTAAGCTCTTTTATGGTGCCCCCATCCTGCAGCAGGCAGATGAGGAAACGTGGGTACCCCAGCTAAAGGAGCTTGCCCAAGAACACAGCTTGTGGCCAGGTGGGGTTGAACCTAAGCTGTCTGGCTCCGGGATCCACAGCGCTGATGCGGGCGCAGCGCCGACCCTTATCTGGTGGTCCGCCTTTATCTGTGTCTAGAACCGTACATGCCACCAGGACGGGCACTCAAGGACATGCTGTGTTATCAGGGCTCTGTGTGCCCTGCTCCGCGTGTGTTCTCGGCAAAGGCTTCTGTATGGACAGCGCTGTATGCCAAAGTCCCGGCAGCTCCTCCCTGCGCTCTGTAGACCTCATGAGCAGGCAGGCAGGGAGAGGTACCCTGGCTCCCGTCCTCCCTGCTCTCCCCGCTGGGGTCTGCTAAGGGAACAGTGGCTTTTGGAAGTTCCAGACCATGAAGTCGTCTGAAGGGGAAACAGGTGGATTTGAAAGGAGGGAAGAGAAGGGCAGAACGTTGAGCAGAGAAGCAGACAAGCTGGCCAGATGGGGCAAGAGGTTGGAGAGCGTCAGGGACTGGCAGTGGCCTCTGGTCCCCGGCTCAGCAAGGACTGGAACCTGGTGTCACATGTTGCTCGGATGCCGGGACTCAGGGGTGATGCCCAGCCTCTGTAAGGTGAGCCGAAGCCATCAGAGTGGCCTGTGGTCCTGGGGAGTCCAGGGTACCTCTGAGATCCGAGGTCACCCCTAGTTGGACCCAGGGTCCTGGGGAAGAGGATTGGACAAGCTCTTGGGGGTTCGAGTCCCCTGAAGATGTCTTTCTGGGAGATTTTTGCCAGCCTTCTCTCCCCAGCAGTGGCCATGGGAGCAGAGACGCACTTCCCTGTAGTCCTAAAACCTTTCCAAGTTTGCTTGTGCTCCCCTGTAGCTGTCCTGCTTTTCCTTCTGTAGAAAACAGACCGAATTTCTCCAACACCGCAGCCAGATGAGGTTCCTGAAGCCACTTTTCCTGGCTGCGGTCCCAGAAAAACACCCCGGGAATCTGGGGATGTCAAGGTTCTTCATGGGAGGGGTCGCGGCAGCGCAGTGCCCCCTCCCCGCCAGGCCCACGGGCGTCACCTAAGCCGCCGTTGCCATGGGCCCGTGGCAGATGGCCGGGTTTAGGGTTCCCGAGCGGGTGGCGCGCGGGATTAGGTGAATTGGGAGCCCGCGTCGCGTCGTGCAGCCACCAGACCCTGCTCACCATGGAGTCCCCGGGCAGCCCTGCCGACCCGGGCGAGGCGAGCGCCCCGCCGCCTGGCAAGTGGGCTCTGGTGCGAAGCTTGAACCAAGCACTCAAGACCTTCGCAGTCATGCCGGTGAGCCCCGGGCCGGGAGGGAAAGGCTTTGCCTCCTGGACCTCGGTTCCCCAGCCGATCAGACTCCAAGTGGGGTACAGGGGCTAGAGGTGCACGGGAGACTGCGGCCTTAGGATGCTGCATGGGACTGGGGACTCTGGAATGAACTTGGCCGAAGAAGCCACACCTCCCCGGGAGGCCTTTGCTGCCTGGAGAATCAGGGATGCTATGGGGGAGGGGCAGGCTAGCTGGACCAAGTTAAGAATCCCGGCTTTTTGCTGGTGTCCAGCTCAGGAAGCGCTGTGAAGCACACAGAGGAGCAGCCTAGGGTCCCCTCTCTCACCAAAGGCTAGTATCTTGTCACTGCTTCTAGATGCCTGTGGCAATTCATTGGTCACCTCCCTGCCTGTAAAATGGCTCAGGGTGGTTAGAAAAATGAGTGAGGGACTGAGTTCTAATTCAGGCTCCTGTCAGTCCACAGAGACCAAAGAGGGGAGAGGCAGGAGGTGGCTGAGGACTTGTGAACTGGTACTGATGTGATGCTGACCCCAAGCCTAGAAGAAGTAAGGCAGGCAGCAGGCACAGATGGCTTTTTTTGTGTGTGTGGGCTTCTGCTCTTCAGATGCACTGAATCTTTCTCTTCCAAGACTGGTGAAGAGCAGGGCCTGGAAAGATTGTACTCCCCAGTCCCGCTGGGCCGGTGACACAGCTGAAACCGGAACCCACATCTCTTGACTACTTGTTCACTGTGGCTCGATGCTAGCTTCCTGAAAGCAATTGGGATTGGGAGAATGCCTGAGGGAGTCCCTGCAGCTGGGTCTGCGTGGCAGGTGGGGGGCTTGGGCCTGGAAGATGCTGATCCAGAGAATCACTTGACAGTGGAAAAGCCTGGACTTGGCCTGAGTTACACAGCCCCCACTAAAGCATTTGCCATGTCACAGATGGGATCTTCACTGCAAGGTGAGGTCCTCTAGACTTTCACAGCATGTCTTTGGGCAATGTGGTGGCAGTGAAGTGGGGCTAGTGGGTTGGGACTTGGAAGCAGGTCTCATTCATGGCTTCCTGGTGAGCAATCTCATGAGAGAATGCACCAAGTTCCCTTTTCTTCTCGGGCCTTAGTTTCTTTGCCCATGAAATAGGTGCCCTTATGTCTGGGCTGCCTTAGGATACGAGGGCTCTTTCTGCCCAGTCATCGTCGACCCTCTGGGAACAGCCTAAAGTTAGAAGTCTAGTCATTTCTGTTTGCTATGTGTTCTGAGCACCTTAGTTTCCCTCTTGACCTTTATTTCTGGCTCACTCAAGGTGTCTTGATTTGATTATTCTATGTTCTTTCAGTGGAAAAAATATTTTGTGTGCCAGGCCCTGTGAGTCGGAGGCCTGGCTCTCAGCTGTCCTCTGCCTAGGTTTTCAGCTTGTCTTTAGGACTGGGAGTCACTCAGCCAGGAGCCCCAGCCTGTCCTGCTCAGGGATGACCCTCAGGGTTCAGAGAGAGCCCTGAGCTTGGGGCTTCTTGGCTTCTGGCTGAGGGGCAGCAGGGATGTTTTAACCTCTGAGGAAACAGGGGGCTCTCCACATGAGGGTATTATGGAGGCTGGTGAAACAGTTAATTTCAGAGGAACATCTAACTTTTTGGAAGGTCTTGGGATTTCCATAGAGCAGTCATCTGACACCTGGGCCAGCAGGCAGAAATCATCTCTATATCCTCCCTCCCTCCCTCTCTTCCTCCCTTTCTTCCTGCCTGTCTTTTTCCTTTGTGGTATTGGGGATAGAGCCTATCTGAGCCACACCGCTAGTTGAAGATCCTGTTCTGTGCTTACTCTCTTTATCCACACACTCTCACTCTGCCACTCCCTCACACCCAGTCCCGTGTCCTCGCTTACACTCCCGCCATGCACATGCTTACATCCACTCACGCTCCCTTGGTTCCCCTCTCACTGAAGCTCTGGGGAGCCAGGCTCTGAGGAGCCATGGGAGAGAGGCTGGGCCTATCCCCGCCTAAGAGAGTGTGCTGCTAGGCTATGAGATCAGCAGATGGCTCCGTTATCCACACGGCTGGAGGGGAGTTGTCAGATGAAAACCCAGGGGCTGGGGCGTACAGCTCAGGGTGTCAGGGCTAGTCTAGAATGCGCAAAGCCCTGGGTTTGATCCCAGCTGCATAAACTAGGCGTTGCATGGCATGCCCACAATCTCAGCACTCTAAGGTACAGAGGTCATCCTTGGCCATGTATCAAATTTGCTGCCAGCCTGGGCTACATGAGACATTGACTCGAGAAAGAAAATGGTAATTGTGCCATTTTCTGGATGGAGGGGGCTCCATGTCACACTAAGGAGAAAACCCAACCCCTATGTGTGGCTCGCAGGGCCCTGTTCCTGTCATGACTCATCTCGGGGCAGCCTGGCTTGCCCCTCCTTGGACAGCACCTTCCATCTGCTCCTGCTCTGTTCCCAGAGGATGGGCGCCCCCCCCCCCACAGCCCTCACCGAGTGCAGAATCAATGCACCCTAGCAGGGCTGAGGAAGCCAAGGGTGGGGAAGAGCAGCTGCTTTGCGGCAGTGTGGACAGGCCCAGGCGGCTCAGGGACAGCTGTGAGGGGTAGAAGGGCAGGTAAAGGGAAGCAGAGGGGTGTCCCAGGCCCCCAGTGTGTGCTCGGTGAATGTGGGCACTCCTGTCCACTGGGCCTGGCCATCTGGGGATCAAGCAGGGCTGGGAACTGACTGGCTTGTCTCTGGAATGCACTAACTCCCATTCACTCCCTGAGCAAGCCAGGGCCCACTGTAGTTCTTATGGGAGAGGGAAGCTGAAAGAGCTGTATATCCGAGCTCTCCGCCTTACAGAGGGGCAAGGAAACTGAAGTTCAGGGTCAGCAAGCAGGACCTAGAACTCTGGCTTCCGACTCCAGGCCCTGAGCTGTTCCCACTACGCCACGCCCACAGGTCTGTGCTGAGCCAGTTTACCAGGCTATTATATTTTCAATCTTACGTGATGGGAAATTATATGCTTGTTAAGATGCTAAGTTCTCCCATATTCCAGGAGAGCTTGGGAACCCCTTCTCCAAAAGAACGCTTTTTTTTAGTACGATTAGAGTACAAGCAGATATTTTACTTCAAGGCCACCAAGGACCTTTGTATCCTGGCCTGGGCCCCAGCCACCTCTCTCTTCCCTATAACTGCCTCCTTAATGTCCCCTCCTGCCTCAGGGCCTTTGCACATGCTGTTCCCAGTTCTCCCTCCCTGCCTGGATGCTCTTTACCCCTCAGATCTCAGCACGGAGGTTTCCTCCACTACGTGGTACATTGGCTTGGGGCTGTCATTCTCCTGTCATTTTTCTCCATCACTTCAGGTTTCTTCCTTCTACCCAGGGTCCACAGGGATCCTGGGAAGAGCTTTGCTCAACTGTTACCATTCAAAAGTCTTCAACTAGGATGAAAATTCTATAATGGTCCCTGCTCCTTCTAAATCAGCCAGGACTTTGTACTCAGTACATGCCCAATACATGTTTGTTGAATGCATCAGGCTGGAATATAGCTGTTCTCAGTCCAGTTCTCTGAATCTGGGGTTTAATTCAGCTACCTGAGTAAAGAGCCAGGCTTTAGACAGGATACTGCAGGGAACATGGAAATGTCCTTCCCATCCCCTCACCTTCAGGTCTGGGCTCTCCCCACAAGCAGGGATGTGAGGATGTGGCCTCTCACCCCAGCCTCAACAGAGAGCGGTGGACCCACAAAAACCCGCTGCTAGAACGATTTGATGGAGCCTGCAATGTTCACCTCAGCCTGGTGGTCCCTGTGTCCGCTTTTAGGGCTGAAAGGAAGTGATTCAGTGTGCTGCCATGGCCCCTAGTCTGTGGCGTGCCTGTAGGTCCAGAAGCCATGGGCTGCACAGCCTTAGACAGGCCTGGGCTGAGGTTCCCCTCCTGTGCTGTCAGTTCCTTCTCTTCTGGAGCCTGGGTTCCCTCCCCTGAAGGCACGGGGGACCCAGCTTACAGAAGATGCTGTGTGAGCCCTAACCCGAGGATCCCAGAAAGCAAGGGTCCCCCTCCTCTTCTGGCTTAGATCCCAAGCCTCAGTGGTAGTGGGAGAGAGGGCCGCTGACTGGGCTGGGATCTCCTGCCTACAGGGGGACTATGTGTGGATGGACCTGAGGTCGGGCCAGGAGTTCGACGTGCCCATCGGGGCCGTGGTGAAGCTCTGTGACTCCGGGCAGATCCAGGTGGTGGATGACGAAGGCAACGTGAGTAACCCTCTTTCCCCCATCCCTGCCTGGGAAGGCTACAGTGACAGATGCCTGGAAGAGGAAGTGACCAGGAAGTGTTCAACCATCCCCCCACCACACCCCATCCCTGCCACACACACTCCAGCCAGAGAGACTCCCTTTGCTTCCTGTTTGCACATTTCCAAAGTCTCTAGACCTTTCAGAGACATAAGGGTGAGGTTGTGTGTGCTGTGTTGGGGGGCTCCTCAGCATGTCTCAGCGGTGCTTTGGAGTCAGGCTCCTTCTTTTCCAGCCTCAGTTTCCTCTTTAATACACTGAGACCCACACATGAGCCCATGTGCTGAGCAGCTCAGTATAGTTGGCCTCCAGCTAGGAACACCGGGCTTTGCTCTATTGTCTTGTGGAAGTCATGGTTCACATTGCCCTCCGGCGATCAACCTAACCCTCACGTGTCTCGTGGAAAGGTGGAAAGGGCCCCAGATGTGCAAGTGTGGGAGAAGCAAGGATGCGGCTTTGAGGAAGGAGGCAGAGATCAAAGGAAAGAAAGGGGTGCGCCACCAGGAAGGCAGGTGGTCTGTGTGAGGGCCGGCAGGCGAGCCATGGGGCCTCAGGGATTAAGTTCACACCGTGTGAATATGCCTTTGCGTGTGGGTGTATGTGCCTGTGTGCGCACGTGTGTCTCTGTCCCGGCTCACGTGTGTGTGCCCTGGGAACATGTAGATGCAGTGCAGAGTGCAGCAATGCCATGTAGTGCAGACTTGAAAGATCCGGGAGCTTCTACTTGCCGGAACCAGGATTGTATGCTGGGCTCTCGGGACGCCCTCGCCTGCATTCCTGTCTTAGCCTCTTGGTCTGGAGAGAGCCAAGAGGGAATAGAGTGCGGTGACTTGGAGAAGGTCCTGTTGGGACAAGGGGAGGTGGGCACAGGAGCTGTGAGCCCGGGGCAGGGAAGCACTGATATCCCTAGGGCCCTGAAGGAACTCTGTCCTTGGACTCTCATGGCCTATGTGAAAGGCAGGGCAGGCAATAACTGGGACCCCATCAGGTGACCACGAGTCACAAAGGTCACCATCAGAGGTGCTGGGATTAGAATTTACGGCCTCTACTTCCGAGTGTGTTCCTGTCTCGGGCATCTCAGCAGCAGCTATAGGACTCGGGTTGTGGGAGAGAGGCTTGTGCCCTGGGCGTGAGGCCAGACTGCCCTTCCCTCCCTTCGGAGGCTCTAGCTCTCCGTGCCCTAGGGAGCCTCTAAGAGGCTGAGTCGTGAGGAGGTTAGCGCAGGGTGGGCTGGCAGCAGACAGGCGGGTGAGGCACCCCCCCCCCGCCCTGAGGATGGCCACCAGGGACGCTACCTGAGGGTAGAGTTTCACCTGGGTCAGGTTGCATGTCAGATGGTATCCCATAACTCTGTGTCACTGGATCCTGAAGGTCCCCCGCATCCTGCGCACACCTCTGCCAAAGCCCTAAGTAAGGGTGGGGACTGCTGCAGGGGGAGGGGTGTGAAGTTAGGGAAGTTGAGGCCTTGGGATCCACTTTCCTATTTCCTTCCTGGACACTCCAGGCCATCGTCCTCCACCTCTGTCCTCCCACAGACCCAGTGGCCTGAGAGTAGGGACCAGGCCAGTCACATCTGCTTCTGCAGAGCTCAACAGAGCGTGCGGAAAAGGGGAGAACACTGCAGGACGGTGGACACTCTGGCCTCCCTGCCTCTGTGAGCCTCAGACCTGTGCCTGTCAGGGAGCCCTACCTCCCTCTGCAGAACCTGTCCTCTTAGCTTAGTCCCAGCCAGCTCCTTCTCAGATGTGTCCCCAATCGTCAGAATTGTCTGTGGTATTCCTTTGTGTGGCTCTGTCTCCCCCTCCCTTTCTCTGTCTTTTTTCTGTGTCTGTGCCTGTGTCTCTTTTTCTGTCCCTGTCAGTCTTCAGAAACTTTCTGTCTTTCTCCGTCTCTGTCACTCCCTCCTGCAGAACCAGGTCTCTGCTCCTAGCCTTGTTACACTTTGGCCCCTGCTGTGGGCTGTGGACCTTGACCAGAAAGCGGCTGCTCTCAGGACAGCAGCCTCCCACAAAGGAGGCAGAGATGTTCGGCTGTGCCTGGCCAGTCATTTTACGTTGAGTCTCACTGTCACTGTGAACCCAGGTCCAGCTTCTGTGTTGTGGGTTGTGACAAGAATGCCCATGCTTTCCTTAACCTGGCGGCTCAGGGTGTCCCACCCACCTGAAGGTGTCCCAGGCCCCGTGACCTGCACACCTGACAGGACTCTCCAGAGGAGAACACTTCCCCTCCCCCCTCCAGGGGCGCCATTGTCTTTGCTTTCTGTTTGTGGAGCAGGGCCTGGAGGCCTAGGAAGGTGATGGGAGGCTATCAAGGCTGCCTGGCCTCTGTCCTGTCTCCCCCAGCTCCAGCCAGTTCACCAGCAAGGCCTGTGAAAGACCTGCTGGGGCCGGATTCCCCTGCCAACCTTTTACATGCCAGCCCACCGGGTTTCGCTGGTCCCTGAGCCTGGCCTTCTCTCTTCCCTTCTTACAGAAACTCTTTCTTCCATTCAGGGCTCAGCTTGAGTGCTGCCTCCTTGGAGAGACAGTCCCGGGGTTCCTGCCCACAGTAGCTCTGTTGAACTCTCTAACTGACCTATTTTGTAAGGAGCTATGGACCAGAGGGTGGGGCAAAGGGCAGGTAGAAAGCTGCCCGGAGGCCCCCATCCTCTCTGGTCCCATGCCTGGGCCAGGGACAGGCAAAGGGAATTTTCCAAATGGATCAGCTTTTCTTGGAGTGTTTGGGAGAGAGGAATGTTCCACGCGGTGATGAAAGTGTAGACAGATCGTTGACGTCACTGCTGGGTCCCTTGTGCGTTAGGAACGGCAGTGCGAGGGCCTGGATTGGGTTAAGTTTTCCTGCCGTGAAAGGTAGGGAAGCTGCGGCAGGGCTCTGGCTGGCCCTGCCCTGACCCCTCTGAGCAGGTGAGTGAGCTACCGCCTCACTCGCAGAAGCAGGGGCTGAGCTAAGGCTAGAGGAGAGGAAAGGTGTGGGCTGCGCCTGTGGCTGCTACCATGGCGGCCATGGGAGGTCACATGGGCAAGATCACGTGACCAGCTCTGTCAAGGGCAGCCTGGGACTGAAGTTCGATTTCCGATAGGGACCCCTGTTGGGGCTGGCTGGAGGAGGTGCGCATGTGTAGGTTCCTGACACACGGGTAATAGGTGTGTTACACCTATAAACAAACCTATGGGCTTTGGAGGCTGGTATCACAGAGGTTCCTTCTACCCTCGGAAACCATATTTCTTCCTGGCTCAAGGTGATGGGAAGTGAGTGCGGGTGGGCCGTACAGGGAGCACAGGTCAGAGTCTGGGGATGAGAGAAGCTTGTTGACCCCAGCAATCCGCTCTATTTTTCCAGAGGAAAAGAATCCAAGCGCCTCCTAGGTGCCCTCTTTTGCCATCTGGTGGCTTCAGGGAATATTGCATGAAAGAGGAGAGAGAGAGAGAGAGAGAGAGAGAGAGAGAGAGAGAGAGAGAGGGAGGGAGGGAGGGAGGGAGGGAGGGAGGGAGGGAGAGAGAGAGAGAGAGAGAGAGAGAGAGAGAGAGAGAGAGAGAGAGAGATGCAACTCCCTCCTCAGCTCACCGGTCCAGAAAGTCTCCCCTCCCCAAGCTCCACATAGTTCACCAGCCTTGGCCCTGGGGCCTGATTCCCATTGCTACTGCCCCGTCCACTCCCCCATGCCACGCCCACACAGCCTGGGAAGGGCTTTTTCCTTTTCTCCTCACTCCTTACAGACACTTTCTCTTAGTTCAGGTCTCAGCTGGAAAGATGCCTGCCAGGAAAGGCGGTTTTCAGCACCTGACTGTGGTACCCCTGGTGAACTCTCTGAACCTTTAGACATTTGTTCACTGGAGCCTGGATTTGAGGCCAAGTCCTTTATATTCCAGTTGCTATGCTTCCACTCTGTCCTCCAAAGGGCCTGGGGGACCTGGTCTCTGAAAGATGACCATTGGTAGGGGCAGTCTTTGCCTTGCCCTCCTCTGTTGTCTATGGAGGAGAGCTGCTTGACGGGTAAAATCTCCAGGCTCAGGCCAGTTAGAGTTGATCAGGACCCTATCTCAGACCCAGGGCTCCCCTCATCCCTCTGCACAGCCTGGGCCCGTAAGCAGCAGCTGACAGGAAGGGCTGTGTTGCCTGCAGGAACACTGGATTTCCCCTCAAAATGCCACCCACATCAAGCCGATGCACCCCACCTCGGTCCACGGTGTGGAGGACATGATCCGCCTAGGAGATCTCAACGAGGCAGGCATTCTGCGCAACCTGCTCATTCGCTACCGGGACCACCTTATCTACGTGAGTACCACCCACGGCTGCCCCGTGCTACATCCAGAGGCCCGGGTTCCTGGGCCTCCCTTAGCTCTGCAGCCAGGTCCTCCAGCTGAGCCCCGCCCCTGTCCCTGCCACCGGGCCCAGGCCCTGGGCTCTTTCTTTAGAACTGAGGTTGGGGCAGGAGCTGATGTACTGCAGGTTTGTGGGTCTCATATGCTTGGAAACTAAAGGCCAGGGCTGCTCAGGGACAGAATTAGTATTTTGCCAGTTAGGGAGCCAGGGGCTGCTATTGCTCTGTTTTGGGCTTGGTCCTGAAGCCTTAAGATCAGGAAGGAAGGAAAAAGAGGGACCACAGACCTTCATTAGAACCAGCCAGCTCATGTCTCCCTGTGGAGAGTCATGTTCCCTGCTGAAGAAAAAGGCCTTATTTTGACTTTTTCTTCTTCTCCTCCTCCTCCTGTTCTTCCTCTGACTCCTTCTCTTTCTCTCCTCCTCCTCCTCTGCATATGGACCTTATTTATTTATAGTAAACTACATACAATGAGAACAGTTAGCCGGGTATGGTGGCACACGCCTGTAATCCCAGCACTTGGGGAGGAAGGCAGATCTCTGTGAGTTTGAGGCCAGCCTGGTCTACAAGTGAGTCTATGACAGCCAAGGCTAAACAGAGAAACCCTGTCTTGAAAAACGAGAGAGAGAGAGAGAGAGAGAGAGAGAGAGAGAGAGAGAGAGAACAGTTATGTAACAATCAGGACAGCCATATGTTTAGTTTATTTGTATTTAGCAACCATGAAGAAAATACTACCTACCCTATCTAGGTGAGTCTAAAATTTTGTTAAATCATTCTAAGTCACATCTTGTATTTATCAACTTATAAAACAACTTTCCAGACCTCAAAACATTTTCTTAAGTCCTAAACAACGTAGGCCTAACTGAAACTGTAAGTATCTAGGCAAACGTTACAGAGAGAGGAAGGGTGACCGACCAGGCAGTGAACTGTCCCTGTCATCTCATAGTTTTTGAGGCTGCTTGCCTGCACTTCCTACTGAAGTACTAATTTTATTCCTTCGTCAAGTCGAAGGGGTTTTGACTTTTTAAAATGGACTATGTATCGGTTGTGTGTAGGTGCATTGTGCCACAGCTAGCACCTACGGAAGTCTGAGAACAACTTTTGGGGCTGGTTCTCTCCTCCACTTCGTTTTGAGGCAGAGTTTCTCTTGCGTGTGTCACATACTCTAGGCTAGCTGGCCTGGGAGCTTCCAGCCAACTCTCCTGTAGTAGGACCAGGGTTACAGATATTTGTCGCTGCATCTGAGATCTTACACAGGGCTCAAACTCAGGCCAGTGGGCCCGCACAGTAAGAGGCTTCAAACAGACGTGTGTACTGTGAGTTGTGGTTGTCCTTCTGACTGATTCGATCGGACCTATGTCATCACCCCTGCAAGGGAAAGATCGTGTTCACCTATGTGTGCTTAGATGGTATGCATGTGTGGACATGTATTTGTGTGCACACATGTACAATGTATACACTCAAGTGTGGGACACGCACACATATATATAACCTTCACAGATGTGCACCCCTATGTGTGAACTTTGACCCTCTTCTCCACACACAGTAGTATATCTATTCACAGTGTTCTGTCTGTCCCGCCTGTCTCTTCCTAGGCCTCATTTTTGGTAATGTGTCTACGTGGTCCTGAGTGCTGGCAGGGTGTTCCTTAGCTCCCTTCCCTGCTAGACCCTGGAGGTGATCACTGATGCTGCCCGCTCAGCTCATTAATGCTGATCACTCAGTCACTTAACTAACAGTGTTGAGCGTGTCCTGTATTCCATGTCAAGCACCAAGGAGACAAAGTCCTCAAACCAGAGCCACCAAGCAAGCAAATGTACAGCAGGGAGCACACAGGCTGCGAGGGGCCACACATAACAGTCTTCGTTCTGCAGGAGGTGGCTCTGTATGGCAAAGGGACACCAGCTAGGTGAAGGGCATGGTCAGTGTGTTCCAGCCTGGTGCAGCAGGACAGTGAGGGGATTCGGGACACAGGCTCAGTAGAAGGCCATCTTGTCTGCAAGATGAAGAGCAGCAGGGCTCTTTTAGAGACATGTAGGCCATGCTCTGAGAATGTAGGGAGCAAGGATGGGTCCCAGCAGAGGACAGTGTAGTGAAGCCCACCAAAGCTGCAAGTGGAGGAGAGATGGAGCAACCACAGGGACAGGAGCCAGGTGGGGAAGCAGCACAAAGGACTGCCCAGACCAGGGAGGGCAGTCAGGATGCCAGTGACAGGGAGGAAGAAGTGGAGGGTTCACCTGGGTGAAGGGCATGATGGTACTGGAGGTCCAGTTGGGCAGGCTGAGAGCAGGGCTGGAGCAGGGCTGGTTTGGGAGTCCTCGTGTCCAGTATGTGGTGGCCTCCAGGAGGCGGGACACTGAAGAATCCTGAGCCCATGAAGGCCTTGGGTTGCAGGCAGAAAGAAAAGAGCCCTGGAGCTGTAGTAGACTAGTAGGGCTCCGTCCACACCAGCAGGAAGTCTTGGAATGTTGCAGCATCTGTGACACTGTAGGCTGGGTCATTAGGCCTGAAGTGATAAATGATATCAGTCTCCTACAGCTGCTAGAATGACCTTTCTCCAGCTGATCCCCCCAAATGCCATGGCCTTTCACACCCCTATCCTCTGCTGTTGGCCAGCCCCTGCCTCTCACTGGAGGATGCAGGTTTCCTCTGAGCCCTGATGGTGAAGGCTTGTGTGGCCAGCCTCCTGCCGTATGCTGGTGACAGGTGTCATGTTCTTGAGAAAGTATTAAGGAGTTAAGGAACTTGTGCTCCTGGTGCTCAGCAAGGGTGGTGCCTCTGTCCTTTAGGCTCTACAGCAGCCCCTTTCACAAATGACCAGACTGAGGCTGGCCTAAGCAATGCCCCTTGAGGCTGACTCTCGGGTGGGGTTGGGCTCCCCATCTGGAGACAAGAGGCAGCTATATTCCACAGCTGTGGAATGATGGCGCCCACAGGCTCCTCTCCCAATTGTTTAGCGTAGACCTGGGTTCATGGAGATGCCTTTGCGGTGTCTTTTCCATTGACTGGTTGTCTCTCTACCTGTTCCCTTACTTTGTGACAGACCAACTGTGGAGGGCGGGTGAGTGGCACAGTAGCAGCCCCTGGAAGACTGTGAGGCTTCTCGGCCTGGCTGGGCTGCTCCCCTTGGCCTCCTTGCTTCACTTACTTTCCTGCTTGGGCTGCTGGCACTGAGCTGAGCTGTGAAAGCGAGTCTTGGGTGCTCCTGGGTGCCGTGCTTGGAGGAGGTGGCTTAAGGGGAAAGGGCCTTCTGGGCTCTGCAGCTGGCATCTCTTGGCTTGATCACTGCTTCTCTGCACAGCTCCCCTGGCCTGCGCTGGGCACGCAGCTGCTTTCCCTGCATGCCACACTGCTGAGCTGCTGTGAATGGTGGCCGCTCTGCTGTCGTGCACTGAGTCCTGGGGAGACAGACACATCTGTCTTCAGCCACTCTAGGCCCCAGACACCAAAACATCTCTCACCAATAGCGACAGGGGGGCCTGACCTTTTCCAGCTCGGGATGAGGCAGGGCCTGACCTTTTCCGGCCAGCACAGGGAGGAGTAAAAGCATCTTGCCCGGGTGCTTCTCCAGGGCACAGCAGGAAGCCTTGTCCATGTCCTCTTACAGGAACCGAATGTAGACAGCCTCAGGCCCCCAAGCTCCATCCATGGACACAGCAGCCACCTCTCCCTTGGGGGACGCTAAGGGCAAGTCCCCACCCAAGCCCCAAATCCCAGCTCCTTCTCTACCACATCCCAGCCCCAGCCCTCCTGCTCTCTATGACCTGTCCCCACTCGTGGTACCCCTGTCTCTCCTCCGGACACAGTCCAGTCTTTGAATTTTACTCTAAAAATCTTAGGTGCAGAGATTGGGGCCAAAGGAGGGAGCCAGCATTTGAGCGGTCCCTGCTTTTGTGCTTTGAATCTGAAAACACACACCTCTTTCATCTTCCCCGTCCAGATAAGACAGTACAGTCCGGGCTTAGGGACCTCCTGCTGTCTTTCCCCCTTTCACCAAATGTCTCTGAGCCAGACCCAAAGCCAGTCTGAGGCCACCTTGGCTCCTGCCATGTCTGCGGACTCCAGAGCTGCGCAGGGCAGAGACCTTTCCACCCTCACCAGACAGTGCAAGCTCGTGTCCCTTGATGCTTGCAGACATACACGGGTTCCATCTTGGTAGCCGTGAACCCCTACCAGCTGCTCTCCATCTACTCGCCCCAGCACATCCGCCAGTATACCAACAAGAAGATAGGGGAGATGCCGCCCCACATCTTTGCCATTGCTGACAATTGCTACTTCAATATGAAGCGCAACAGCCGGGACCAGTGCTGTATCATCAGGTGGGTGGCACCGCTGCCCTCCCCCCCGTATGAGCCCAGCTCCGCTCTCCCGCTAACACACAGCTGGCTGTGCCCTCTGCGCTGTGTCATGGTGGGTAGAGTCCCCCCGCACTCCCGGGCCTTCCATTTCTCTTCTAAAGGGCTCATGTTGGCTTTTGAGGCCAACATTGTTTCCTAAAGGCTCCTGTTACGCGACGGTCAGTTGAAATCTGCCTTGTTTTCTCTTGGGCAAGGCAAGAGGCCAAAGCTTCGGTTGGGCAGTTCACATGGTTCATACTCTTGACCAGTAGGGATGGGGGCTTGGCAGAGCCCTGTGTCCATGAGGGCCAGACCTGTAAGCACTGACTGGGGCTAGTGGGACAGTCAAGGCTGAGGCCTCTCCTGCCGTGCCCCCCTCTGCAGTGGGGAGTCCGGAGCTGGCAAGACAGAGAGTACAAAGCTGATCCTGCAGTTCCTCGCGGCCATCAGCGGACAGCACTCCTGGATAGAGCAGCAGGTGCTGGAGGCTACCCCCATCCTGGAAGGTAGGCCAGGTTCTGAGGGTGACCCTGGCTGGTGCTGGCATGGGGTCCACCCAGCCTCACCTGTGATCCCCACCGCCCTGCAGCCTTTGGCAACGCCAAGACCATCCGCAATGACAACTCCAGCCGCTTCGGCAAGTACATCGACATCCACTTCAACAGGCGCGGAGCCATCGAGGGCGCCAAGATAGAGCAGTACCTGCTGGAGAAGTCTCGGGTCTGCCGCCAGGTGAGCCCCGGCCCTGCTGGGAGCCAGCCCCTGTGCTGGGGGGGGGGGGGGCGCCACTGTCAGCACAGTCCGGCCACCCTTCACCACACTGCGCTGCCATCTGCCCCTCCAAGTGTCCAAGGTCCCCCTGTGAGACTCCAGCCCACGTGTGCTCTCTGGTCCCAATACCGGTGCCCACTTCCAGGCCCCCGACGAGAGGAACTACCACGTGTTCTACTGCATGCTGGAGGGCATGAATGAGGAGCAGAAGAGGAAGCTGGGCCTCGGCCAGGCGGCCGACTACAACTACTTGGCCATGGTGAGGCCCAGTGACACACTGGGGTAAACACCTGTCTCAGGGACACGGGGCAGGACCAGACTCTGTGTCAGCCCACCCCGGCTTGTCTGTGCCTTACGGCCTCTCTAGTGAGCACATGTCCTTAGTGAATTCTTACCACAGGAGCATTTCTCGAGGTCAACATGGCGCATGGGAACACAGCGCACAGGAGCCACAGGACCAAGCGCACAGGCCTGCTCATCCTCCTAAGCTAGACACTGAAGGCCTCTCCTGAGCCTCCCAGGATTGAGGGAGCTGGTTGCTGAGGCCCGGCTCTCCAGGCTTTGTTGATGGCAGGCTCTGGTGCTGGGTTCTCCTGCTCCGTGGCTCTAGGGCAGTGGGTCCCGACACCTTTGGGGCTGAGCGACTTTCGCAAGACTCACCTATGACCATTTGAAAACATAGATACTTACGTGACGATTCATAACAGTAGCAGAACACAGCTACGCGGTAACAATGAGATAATTTTATGGTCGGGGGTCACCACAACACCAGGAACTGTGTTAAAGGCTCGCAGCTTAGGGAGGTTGAGAACCGCTGAGCTGGGGGCTGGGCACATAGCAGGCTAGGTTGAGAGCTCCCCTCCCCCTCCCTGGAGAGAACCTGCCGTGGGCTTAGGGGTGTTGTGGGTGTGAGGAACTTTCTCTTCTGTAACTAGCCGACTGGCACACACGCACGCACGCACGCACGCACGCACGCACGCACGCACACAGCGCTGAGCAGGCTGCGTCTGTGGATCCCCTCTGTGGTTCCCACGTGGTTACCGTCGACAGGTGCTCCCCGGAGAGTGGGCTCCCTGGAGCCATATGGCACATAGTGGGATGCTGCTGCTGTGAGCTGTGATGAAGTGAAGACGAGCGAGCCTTGTGTAGCGCCTCGCTCTTTCTCATGTCAGGGTGCCCTGGAGAAGCGACACAGTAACCTTCTAGCTATCCTTGCAGGCGCTGCCTCCCCGACATAGCCCCTCCTCCTCTTTTATGCCCCACCCCCCAGGGTAACTGCATCACCTGTGAGGGCCGGGTGGACAGTCAGGAGTATGCCAACTTCCGCTCAGCCATGAAGGTGCTCATGTTCACCGACACGGAGAACTGGGAGATCTCAAAGCTCCTGGCCGCCATCCTGCACATGGGCAACCTGCAGTATGAGGGTGAGGCCCCACGGTACCTGCCCCATAGCGCTCTACTCCACCCAGAGCAGGGGTTGGCTGTGCCGCCTGCCGCGGCGGGTATCACATGGGATGTGGGCTGGGAGGCCGTGACCCTGAAGTGAGCCTGGAGGGCGGTACGCTATGTACGCTGGCAGGGGAGCCGTTCCAAGAAGAATGCAGCCCTTTGAGACCTCTTCCGCATTTGGTTTCTTCTCTAAGGCTAAGCATCTTCAAGACGCTTTGAGTTCACGCTGCATGCACACTTACTGACCGCCATGAACAAGTGTCCCCAGAGCTAATGCAATTCGGGCTACTGAGTCTGGAAAGAGAAGGGAAATCGGTGCTTTGAGTAGAGGGATAAGCACCTGCAAAACCCCTGAGGCCCAACAGAACAGAGTGGGGGGAAAGGAAAAGTTCACAGAGCTTGTCCCAAAGGTGTCATGGTTGCCACTGTGGACTACAGGGGAGAGGCCGAAGGGGAGCCAACAGAGGGTCCAGATAGGTGCCAGACTCAGCCCTAGGTGCTGGTGTTTGGGGTCCCTCCTCTCATGGTGCCCACCGGCTGTCGTGAACGTTCATCAGATGTGTTTTGACCATTGCTGATGATGTCCTCTGTGGACAGGGCAGGCCCCTGAGAATAGGCACGGCAGCCTGCACCCCCTTAGGGGTGCCCTGCCCCTCTAGTCCCTGGGTGACACTGTGCCCCTTGCCGCTGGCAGCCCGTACATTTGAGAACCTGGATGCCTGTGAAGTCCTATTCTCCCCATCGCTGGCCACGGCGGCTTCCCTGCTCAAGGTCGGTGCTAACCTCTCCCACTTCCACTGACCCTCTGAGGCCAACTGTCCCACTCAGTCGGGCTGAGGTGGAGCCCTTGGAGGGTTTCTGTCCAGTTAGGGAGCAGTATATGGTCCTGGCCCCTGGTCCTACAGTGGGTGGTGGTGTGAGGTCTGGGATGAGGCCCTGGGATGTCTGGGAAGAGCTGGGAAAGGGAGCTGGCAGGGAGGAAGGGGCCTGTCAGGGTGGGACTGGACCAACACCTGGTGTTTGCCTAGGTGAACCCCCCCGACCTGATGAGCTGCCTCACAAGCCGCACCCTCATCACCCGCGGGGAGACGGTGTCCACCCCTCTCAGCAGGGAGCAGGCGCTGGATGTGCGAGACGCCTTTGTCAAGGTGGGTGAGCGGAGCCGTTGACCGTGTGCAAGGCGTTTCCAACGCTGGGCCTTGCTCGGCAGCCCCTGGGCCAGCACGCTGTAGCCTCAGGCTCTCTGATGCCCGATGTCCCTCTGTCATCTTCTGAGGCCAAAGACCAGGCGTGCCAAAGGCGCGGACTCTGTGCTCCCCTCCTTTGTCCCCTGGGGCTCGCTTTGCACAGCTGTTCTCAGCCAGGGGCCTCTCCTTCGGTCTCATGGGGTCTGGCTGGTGGAAGACTCCCAGTCCTCAGGCTGCTGTACCCATACACTTGCCAATCAGAAAGTCCCTAATCTGTACCACCTTGTGCCAGACTGTGAACCTTCAAGGTGCTCAGAGGATGGGGAGACATACAAGTGAGGTGGCTGAACCCCAGGGTGACTCCCTGCCAGGCCTCGACATCAGGGGAAGTTTAAGGGAGCAAACAGTGGCTGCTGAGTCCCAAGCGCACGTAGGCTCGGGGGTGTCTGCATGGATATGGCTGGAGCGGGGCTGCCACCCGGGGAGGGCCTGGCTTGCAGCATGGCTAATGGGTGCCTTTCAGGGCATCTACGGGCGGCTCTTCGTGTGGATTGTGGACAAGATCAACGCCGCAATCTACAAGCCACCCTCCCAGGACCTGCAGAACTGGCGCCGGTCCATCGGCCTCCTGGACATCTTTGGGTTTGAGAACTTCACTGTGAACAGGTAGCGTGGGGGACCCCATGCCTGGGAAATGCCATGTCTCCCCCTTTAGGCTGCACTCGCCTGCCTCCAGGAACACCCCCAAGCTTGGGAAACGTGACCCCAGGAGAGCCTTTTCATACCCAGCCCCAGGTCAGCTGAGGCCAGCCCGGTTGGACACTGGGGAAGGCTTCTACTGTCCTGGGTACTTGGGAGGTGGTCTGTGGTCTCTGAGCTCAGGAGCAGAGTCACTTCAGCTTGTAATGCTGGATGTCACAGAGTCGCCCAGCCCACCATACTGAATATGAGTCGGGGCTGCTGCTCAGCTGGGCTGACAGCAGGGCTCCCTCTGCTTGCTGGATACTGTCACTCCCTGACACTCTGCTATCTCTCCACGGCCCACCTTCCCAGTGTCATGACACTTTACCCTTATTGGTGGGCCCTACATGGAGCATGGTCACTCAAGGAAGGAACCCTGAGCCTGGCCTCTCCTCTGACCCTCGGTGACCTTGGGCATGTCCTTGAAAGTCCCCAGAATCTTCTTCTGCATAGGAGTTGGACTTGACAATTCCTACCCTAGCCCACCTGTTGGGAATCTTGTGTCAGAGGTCACGTTGTGGGTGGAGACAGGGCTGGATCTGGGCGACAGGGATGTCCATGGTCCTCTGCGCTCTGCAGCTTCGAGCAGCTCTGCATTAACTTTGCCAACGAGCACCTGCAGCAATTCTTCGTGCGGCACGTGTTCAAGCTGGAGCAGGAGGAGTATGACCTGGAGAGCATCAACTGGCTGCACATTGAGTTCACTGACAACCAGGAAGCCCTGGACATGATTGCCAACCGGCCTATGAATGTCATCTCCCTCATCGACGAGGAGAGCAAGTTCCCCAAGGTGGGCATCCTGAGCCTGGGCTCTCCTATCTGCAGCCTGAGCCAAGCAGCTTGAGTCTGCCTTGGTGCTCTGGGCTGATTCCAGGGTGTTCAGGCCATGAGCAGGGATTGCGTACCTGTGGTCCACCAAGCCCCGGGCCAAACCATCAAGATCTACATATACAGCTGGTTCCAGAGAGATGCTCATAATGGAATATGGCTTGGCCTGGGGAAGGAAACATCAGACTGCCCTCAGGAGAAAAAACACAAATGAGATTAGAATCTTGCTCTTTCGATCAAGCTGGCCTCGAACTCCTGGGCTCTAGACAGCCTCCGACCTTAGCCTTCCCAATATTTCAGTCATGAGAAATAGATGCCCTGGCCTGGAATGTGCATTCAAGGTTGTGTGGTTCCAGTTCACTTGCTTCACAGATGGGCAGTGGGGCTAAGACAACCTGTGTGGGGGTGTGATGAGGGCAGCTACTGAGAAAGACAGGAACTGGGAAGACAGGTATAGGGAGCCCTTGGAAGGCAGCGCCTTGGCAGTGGCCATTTTGTTCCCTCAGGGCACGGATGCCACCATGCTGCATAAGCTGAACTCACAACACAAGCTCAATGCCAACTACGTGCCACCCAAGAACAGCCACGACACCCAGTTTGGAATCAACCACTTTGCAGGCGTTGTCTATTATGAGACTCAAGGTACAGGCCATGCTGCCTCTGTCTCTCTGCCTGTGTCCCAACCTTCTCTGTCTCCAGGTTAGGGGTGAGGCCACCCGGTGCAGAGCTCAGAGGGATGTCGGGGACCACAGGAAACATGGCACCCAGTGCTTTGCTTTTTTCTTTTCTGCTCACCAGGCCTCACCAGCTCTCCTGGCTGGGCAGGAAATCACTCTCTAGACTGGAATGACCTGGAAATCACAGAGATCACCTGCCTCTTCCTCCCTAATTCTGGGCTTATTTTGCTTATTTATGATACTGAGGGTCAAAGCTATCTATGCCACACACGAGCTCCACCCATGGGCTACCTGCCAAGAGCTTCAAAAGTTGATTTTTTTTTTTTTTAACACAGTCAACTGTGGCAAAACACACTCAGTACAAGGCTTGCAGTTCAGTGGCAGGACACACATTTACGATGCTCCACCCTTTCCGGGGCTTTCTGTGACCCTTCCCAGAAGTCAGTCCACGAATAGTAACTCCTACCCTTCACCTCGCCCAGCGCCCTCCCCCGCTCTACCTTCTGTTCCTATGATCACCTAGGTACCCCGTGTAAGTAGGGTCACCGCATTCGTCTCCTAGAGTCTGTCTTATATCTCTGACCACCGTCCCGTCTGGCTCCGCCCATGTTGTGGCGTGGTTCAGTTTCCATCGTTTTCTCGGCTGACTAACATTCCGCCACATGGAGACACCACTGTTCATTTGTTCATGTGCTAATGGGAACGTGGGCTGTTTACCCTTCAGCTAGTGCCAATGGTGGGGCTGTGAGCGTTGGGTCTGTGTGAGTTCCTGCTTTGAGTTCTTATGGAAGGGCTCAGCCATTGTAACTCACTCTTCCATCACCATGACACCAGGCCCAGGGTATGCCCTCTGGAGTAGCCTGTTTAGCTGTTTAGTCCTGTTTAGCTGTGTTCTCACCCCTCAGGCATCTCTAGCCTGCAGATCTCATGCACCACCCTAGTTCCTCTGTCCCTGAGAATGACAGGCCCCTCTAAGTGTCGGAAGCTTCCCTGGGTTGACACCGGGGTCCTGGGTTCAAGTGTTAACTCTGCCATACCTTGCTGTTCTGGCTTCACTGAAATCAGTTTTCTCCCTTGTCAGATGGAGGAGATAGTGCCAGCCCCAGAACACAGGGAGGACACTGTAACATACACTGTCCTGCCTAGGCCCAGGGTAACTAGTTGCACTACTGGTGTTTTGTAGCCTCACGTGGTCTCTTTCAGGGGATGGATCCCTTCACAAGGACTCTGGCATCTTAGCTCGAGAGGCTCATAGTGGCTTAGGGATGACGGAGTTGAGAAGGTCGCCTCACTCTCTTTGTGAGACAGAGTACTCCTGTACTTCTTACATAGGCTGTGTGATTGAAGGGTGTGTGCTTGGGGATTGCTCCCCATCTTCTCTGTGTTCTTGGGTAAGCCAACGTCCTCTCTGGGCCCGGTGCCCCACACTTTGGAATGGATGTGAGTAAGCTAGGTGAATTCCAAAGGTCTTTCTGGCTCAGACGTTGCAGGCTGGGGAGGCCTTGGTGGGGGAGCTCCAACCGTGCTTTGCTGCTGCCAGGCTTCTTGGAGAAGAACCGCGACACCCTGCACGGGGACATCATCCAGCTGGTCCACTCTTCCCGGAACAAGTTCATAAAGCAGATTTTCCAGGCCGACGTTGCTATGGTAAGGCTATCGGACATTTCTTTGGGCAAGAGGGGTCCTGGAAGCTAGGCCTGAATCTTTTCCATCTATGGAGCCCCTTGAACCCCAGGGTAGGGACAGGGGACAGTGCTGAGCTGGGCTCCAGAAGGCAATGCCTGCAGATGCTTCTGTCTGGTTCTCCTTCACCGGCCCAGGATAAGACTGGGGTGTGAGGCTCAGAGACGGGCTATGTGGGAGGTCTCTCGGGACTGGAGGCCCACCTGCCAGCCAAATACAAGGGGAGACACAGGATGTGTGTGGCGTGTGGCCCACCCTGGACCCGATGCCGAGGATTGCCTATCTGCCCCTTGGGAAGTGCAGGCAGGCATCAGCTGGAGTGTCCTGCCGGGCTGTTGGCCTTTTATTTCATTCCTTTTTGCACCCCTGTTTCCCAGGGCACAGGGGAGGGGAGCAGGGAGGACAGGGCCACCACGCTAGGCAGGTTCTGAGCTGCTTGGGATGGTGGCCTGCCTTGACCTCTGCCCGAGGCCCGCCCTCCCTGGCTCAGTGGCTGTTTAGCTTTCTTACCCACTCCGCTCCACCTCACCTGCCTGTGGTTCCCCTTATAGTTTCTCTGTGGTTATTCATCCGGCACTGTCGGCCAGGCAGCGTCCTCGGTGAAGGTAAAAGCCCCAGCCTGGGGCCAAGATGACCGTGGTGGAAGAGCTCAGCATTGTGGGCTGACACCAAGAAAGAGAGGGCTGGACTTTTTTTTCTTTTTTTTTTTTTTTTTGTCTTTTGTGGAGTGTGGTTTCTTTTTTTTTTTTTTTTTTTTTTTTTTTGTGGAGTGGTTATTATTATTATTATTTTTTTTTGAGTGGTTTTGGTTTTTGAGTTGTGTGTGTTGCAGTAATCTCGGTTTCTTAAAGGGGAAACTGAGGCCTACAAGAAGAAAATTAGAGATGGTTCCTAGGCCCTTTCTGCCCCACCCTGTTATTGTACCTACTTCTGTGCCCACGGGCCCTAAGGACTCAGCAAGACGCTGATGACTCTTAATTGCAGGTCCAGGTGGTCCTGTTTTGTGGGAGGAACTGAGGTCAAGGAGAGGCTTCACTTCCCTATGGACACATCCTGGGGGAGGTCCACTAGAACAGCAGCTCTGACCCCACCTTCAGGCCTTGACTGCCGTGGTGCTTCCCATTCCAAAGGCCTTCCACTGTCCCACCTCCTCTTTGCTTCCCTTCTCCCAGTTCCTCTCTCCTCTCTGCCCAATATGGCAGCCCTCCCTCATATTTGCCTGCGCCCAGACCCTCCCAGAGCCCTAGGGTAGGCCCAACCCCCTGGGGGTTAAGGGGAGGAGAATATTACAAACCTGTCAAGATAGGGACAGCCCTCCTGTGAATGACTCTGATCCCTCCATCATACGCAAACACACACACACACACACACACACACACACACACACACACACACTCAGCACATTTCTCCTGGCTGCTATGAATATAGACACCATAGCAGTGACTGACTGAGGCCTTGGGCAAGTCCCTTCGCTGTGCTGAGACAGTTCCAATGCTGATGGACACAACATGTCATCTTGAATAGGTCATGTGGCCCTGGGCTGCCCTGGGGCAAGAGACAAGTGTGTGTGTGTGTGTGTGTGTGTGTGTGTGTATGTGTGTGTGTGTGGTGTGTGTGTTCATGTTTGTGCATATGTGTATGGAGGCCAGGGGGCCACTCCGGATATTGTTCCTCAGGAGCTGAGGAAAATATGGTTTTTTGAGACAAGGCTTCTCTCTGGAACTCCCCACATAGGTTAGGCTGGCTGGCCAATGAGTCCAGTTCTGTTCTGCCTGTTCTGTACCCCCAGCACTGGGATTACGAGTGTGTACCACCAAACTTTTCTTTCTGTATGTGGGTTTGGAGATTGGACTCAGGTCTCCATGCCTGCAAGGCAAACACTCTACCACCTGAGCTGCATCTCAGCCCAAGAGAGATCCTCAGGTGCTGGAAACTTGGCTGTTCTTCTCCGGGGATTCCCCAAAGCAGTGTCTTAGCTACAGCTCCGCTGTTAGGGTGGAAACCCACAGGTCACACTTAATAGGAACCCTCTGCTTGGGGGAGTCCCCCTCCTGAGTTCTCAGCCTTTGACTCTTGCGTCTGCTGCCCCAGGGCAGTTTAGGGCATCATGACCTGTCCTGACCTACTGACGTAGGGACCAATGACGTGGAGGAAGGCCATTTTCAGGCATGGGGTGTACCCGGATGAATGTCTCACCCCAGGCATGTCCACAGGACAGCTGCTCAGTTCTGTCTGCTCATTGGCAGACACCTGACACCATGGTGATATCTGCCTTCCTTCCCTCAGACCCCTTTTGTGCCCATTCCACATTGACCTTTGGACCTCTTCTGGCTTCAGTCTTTTCCTCATCCCCAAATATCCACAGATGACTCAGCAATGAACACTCGGGAGGCTTTCCCTGAACAAAACAGAACCAGAGGAGAACCAAAATGGCTGAGGCTGGGAGAGCAAACCCCACACACTCCTTCACCCATCCCCCCCACACACACCCACTTGCTCAGCCACTCACCCACTCACCTAAGCAGGCATTCACTCATTCAGTCTACATGACTTATTGAGTGCTCTCCATACACCACAGGTGGCTCTAGGTCCCAGGACACAGCAGTGAACAACAGCAACAAAGCCAAGCCAAACCCGGTTCTTTGTCTTGTGTTCCGGCAGAGGGGGGACAGTGAGAGCCAGTAAATACGTAAGGCATGCTGTGTTTCTCGGGAGGGGGCCACGAGGAAGGACAGAGTGTGAGGTGGTGGTGGCCCTGTCATTGTGTAAGGCTCAGGACAGGCCTTACTGAAAATCTGTTAGGAAGGTGAAAGCACTACCCCTCCCCAGGTGGGAAGCTTTGTGGGGGAAGAGGGAGGGGCATGTGCAAAAGTTCTGAGTGCAGGCCAGGCAAAGCCAGGAGGCTGGAGTCCAGGAAGGGTCAAACAGGTGGGGGCGGGGGACCAGTCCCTACTGCAGGAGGTCCTGGGGCTATCACGGATCCTCATAGGGACCTTGGCTTTCCTTGGCGTGAACTGATGTCACGGGAAGATTTTGAGCAGGAAGGAATGCCCAGGCGCCAGCCGCTCTGTCAATGCAGCTGCAGAGTGCCTGGTGGTGACAGGGCAGGAGGCAGTGCGAAGGCTGAGGTGGGGAAATGAGGGAGCCGGGGTGAGGCTGGGCCCGGCTAATGGGAAGTGCGAGGGGCATCAGAAAGGACCTGTTTGTCTCATATATGAGAAGGGCCATGATGGCGGTTCCTGAGGAACTGGCTTGCACGGCTGGAAGGGAGACACTGTGCACCACGGAGGGCACCAGGAAGCAGTGACCCGGGTGTTGACGTGTGTCCTGATGGACACAGAGCTGTGGGTGTACCCAGGCCCTGGTGACACAGCAGTGAGCAAGGCAGACCCGACCTGTCCTCGTGAGGCCCCGACGGGGAGGACAGACACAGGGAACAGCTTCAAGATGGCCGGATCTTGAAGGGTGTGATCCCGTCCAGGGCGTGTTCTCTCCGTTTATGCCCCGTGTGCATGTGCCACCCAGCGAGCATGCCATGTGCATGCTATGCATGTGCAATGTGCATGCAGGGGTGCGTGCTGTGAGGGCGCTGCGTGCTCTTAGGGTACGCGCGTCATGTGTATTCAGGGGCGCTGCGCAGTGTGCCTGCTGTGTGTGGGTGCCGTGGGGGCGCGTACGATGCATCTATGTTCAGAGGATGCATGCCACGTGTGCTTTGTAGCGCATGTTCAGCACATGTGCTGAACGCTGTGTTCTTACCGTGTTTGTGTCATACGTACGCACTCCCGGATGGTGTGCACGCTGTGCGTGAATTTGTACTCACTGTCACGTGGGGTACGCATTTTGTGAGTGATGCCTAGTGTGGGCAAGTCACGCTTGCTATCTGGTGTGCATGCTGGAAGCGTGTTACACGCGTGCACGTGGGCGTTTGCGTTATGTACATTGCGCGCGGCGTCTGCATGCTCAGATACCCCTCTTGTGGATAGCGCTGTGTGAGGTGCGAGTGTGCGCGTGGTATGGGTGCAGGATCTGCATGGCTGCGTGTACACCGTGGGCTGTGTGCCCTGGGGCATGTTACTACATGCATATGGTGCGCACTGTGTATGTTCTGTGTCGTGAACCACACGCTCTGCATGTGTGTGCTGTTGCTGAATCAAGAATTCCGCTGGGCCAGAACGAACATCACCCAGGTCCCTGAAAAAAATTTTGGATGTTCTTCAATGGAACTTCAGATGAAAACACTCTGCGTTTCAGAACCAAAGACATCTGCTTTCCTGCAGAGTTTATTAGGCACTATGGCTTACCACCTGGATTTAGTGTGGGTTAAGCACCTTCACCCCAAAGTGCCATAGGTGTGCTTCTGCACCCCAGATTTTAAAGTATTTTTTTTTATTTTATATGCATATGTGTGCCCCCACGTGTATGTAATTCACCACCTGAATGCAGGACTCCTCAGAGGTCACAATCCTCAGAGGGTGTCAGGTCCCTGGGAGCTGGAGTTCCAGGTTGGAATGAGCTGCTGTGGGTCCTGGGATCCTGGGGACCTAGGGACCTGGGTCCTCTGTTAGAGCAGTCAGCGCTCTGCTCTGTTGAGCCGCCTCTCCAGGCCCCTGCATGCCAGAGTGACTGAATTATACCTTAAAAAATATAAAGTCTTTCAGCAAAATCGTTTACTCATGAGTTCCTACACAAAAACGGCCAGGAAAACAATACGCGGCGGTTCTGTGTTCTCTCTAATCTGAGTCCTGCAAATGTCCCGGCAGGTCTTCCGGTCTTCCCCAGTCCCCCTTCTCCCTGTTCTGTCAAAAGGCTCTGAGAGGACAGCCTATGGGCAGGGGGTGCAGAGGGCCTGGGGGGCTCCTGAGCAGCTGGGCACAGCCACCTGTCTTTGCAGGAAGATTATCCAGGTCACCCACACTGCCCTGTCTGACCAGGAGAGGGCACTGCCCAAGGCGCCCTCAGGTGTAGTGATCACCCCGGGCGCCTGCTGGTTGCTGTTGGACTCTACTCCCTGACCTTGTCAGGCTCAGGCGGGTAGATGGCAGTATTTTCACTTCAGAAACTTAGCGGTCAGCCTAAGCCCCATGAGGACACGAAGTCTGAGGGCGTAGGACTCAGAGAGGCTGCTCCTGGCAGCCTCTGGATCCCCTGGAGGGACACCGTTGAGGGTTCTAGAGAGTGGGTGTCTGAGATCCAAGCTCCAGCCCAGACCAGGGGTGTTACAGGAAATCCCAACCGCCCTAATACTCTGGCTCCGGCTGACCTTGGTGACCTTCCCTGGTGCTTTCCTCTCCCCTGGATAGCTGCTGGAGGGTGGGAGGGGAAAGGCGCAGCCCCTCCCCTCACTGTCTGTCTGTCCCTGCTCCAGGGTGCTGAGACCAGGAAACGCTCGCCTACGCTCAGCAGCCAGTTCAAGCGGTCGCTGGAGCTGCTGATGCGAACCCTCGGCTCCTGCCAGCCTTTCTTCGTGCGCTGCATCAAACCCAATGAGTTCAAGAAGCCCATGGTGAGCCTCAGAAGGGAAGTGGCGGGGGGAATGGAGGCGAGATGGTTGGGATAGGTGGCCAATGCAAGGTCTTGTCCTCTGTGGGACCAGAGGGTTTGCCAAGTCGCTGGAGGCACAGGGGCTCCAGAGTCACGTTTTCCCTGGCTTTGCTGACTCCCAGCTGAGCGGTTGTACATCAGTGAGAATGAAAACCGGAGCCATCACAGCCAGCTCTTCCCCAGAGGCCATGCCTGAAGATTCTGGGGTGCCTATTACATGCTTAGTAAAGAGCAGTGTGGCTCATGCTGAAGCCCCTCCTTGAAAGCCCCCGCCCCCGAGTTCAATGCCCACCTCCTTCAGGAAGCACTTCTGGACTCCCTTGCCTGGAGGTCCCTCTTTTTGACGCTTAGTGACGGCATCTGTTAGCCTGTCTATAGGCCGGGTATAGCCCCTTTAGCAAGATGCCTATGAGGAAGTGACAGTTGTTCAAGAATTAGAGTTGTCACATGGGGGCTCAGGGATATTGACCGCTCCGGTCCCACAGGCTGCCTAGCTGCTAGCTCTCTGCTTCAGTGCAGGCCCTGAGAGGTGTTGTTTATCCAGAGGAGGGGAGAGGTCCAGGGGAAGCTGGGTGTGGGGCTTAGGGAGGGAGGGAAGGCTGGGGAAAGTAGCCCAGAGGGAGAGGAAATGGGCTGCGGAAGCCGACCTTCCGCACATGCTGTCCCCGCCAGGAAATCATTTCCCAGAGCGGGTGAGTCCTGGCCTCTTCAGAGGTCCTCCTCGGGAGCAGGGTGCGCAGGAGGACAGAGCTGGGACCCAAGACCTTCTCCCACCCCAGGCCTTTCAGTGTCTGTGGCCATCACCTTTGCAGTAGCCTCCTTACCTGCCTCTCTGCCTCCTGCCCCCCCCCCCAACTTTCACTACACTGATAATGACGTCATTCATGCTCTTCTTTTGAGATAAGGTCTTGTTGGGTAGCCCTACCTGGCCTAGACCACGCTATACAGAGGAGCTCACAGAGAACCACCTGCCTCTGCCTCCTGATTGCTGGGATTAAAGGTGTGGCTCCACATCTCAGGGCTGCAGACCTTCCCTGGTTCCTGCCACTCATGGGGCAAGGCCCAGACTCCTGGCCTGGCCTCAGAAGCCCCCTCTCCCCCAGCGTTTTCTTTCCATCTGAACTGAGAGTGTAGTCCTGCTCTGGAGCCGTCACATTGCCTACTGTGTGCTGAAGAGAAGAGTGCGCCTCTTCCTTAGGGCACTGCAGCCAGCTGTAGTCGTTTAAATAACCGTGGATCTGGGATGGAGGCCACGTGAAGGACAGCCCGGGGCTGTGTGGAGTGCCCACCTCCGGCAGCCTTCACTGCACCCCGCCCTAGGCTCTACAGCCTGCTCCATGTTTAAGCCTTGCCCTCCCCACATGCTCACTCGCCAGCCTTGGAAGACCCTTCCCTCAGTTTCCACGAAGCTTCCTTTGTCTCCCAAGGAGCACAGACCTGTGTATTCTCTGTGATCTGATCCTAGAGCACATGGCTGTCCCACCTGCAGGCCCTCACTTCATGCTGCCGTGGGGGTCTGACCAACAGACCTGGGCTCCTGCCTGGCTTTGCTCCACATGAGCCCAGAGGTCTCGACCTCTGTGTTTCTGTCTGTGCTGGTCAAACACAGCCCGAGTCCTGGTAGCAGCCTTGCCCTGATGCCTTTGGTCCTGGCCCGCAGCTCTTTGACCGGCATCTGTGTGTACGCCAGCTGCGATATTCGGGCATGATGGAGACGATCCGCATCCGCCGTGCGGGCTACCCCATTCGCTACAGCTTTGTGGAGTTTGTGGAGCGCTACCGCGTGCTGCTCCCTGGAGTAAAGCCAGCATACAAGCAGGTACAAGGCTGGGTACCCCAACAGGGGAGAGGCCCCAGTTTTACATGTGGCAATGACGGGAGCTTGACATCTACTTGGTCACCTCGGGTACTGCTGTGATAATAGGGCAGGATAGAAGGAAACATTGGAAGGCCTTAGCAACCACAGTGGCTGCCATCTAGTTGGCTTGAGGAGAAGACGGGGCCAGGCTGGGTCAGTCACACAGCCAGACAGGGACAGACCTGCTTCCCAATCTTGAGAAGGGCACTGGGAGCTTTTCTGTTGGTTACACCGTCAGTACCCCTGTCTTCCGCCCAGGGTGACCTCCGAGGGACATGCCAGCGTATAGCTGAGGCCGTGCTAGGCACACACGATGACTGGCAGATCGGGAAAACCAAGATCTTTTTGAAGGTGAGTGCAGCCTGTCCTGGCCGCCATGGCCCTGCCAAATCCAGAGGCCTCCAGGCTTGGGATGTTCCCGAGGCGCTGCAGGGTGTCTTGATGTGTGTGTGTGTGGTGGGGAGTGTTAGAGATAACTAGTGCGGCCAGGCACTGACCCCAGGTTAGAGCTGGGGACCAGAACCCATACCAGGGACTCAAACCCTGCATGCGGAGCCTGTGGTTCTCAACCTGGGGGTGAAGGGCAAGTGGCCGAGTATTTCTGCCTTCTCTTCTATCTGCGACAGGCTGGGCCTGAGATGGTCTAGAGTGGACTTCAGGTCCCTTCTTGTGCTTTCTGCAGGCAGGGTCATGAGGGTCAGCTGTGTACTGGTGTCTGTGGTTCTGTCTCAGCATCCAGGTACAGCATGGGGAGTTCCTGCCACCCACAGCCTCCTAAGAAATCGCAGACAAGAAGCTGGGCCCTGAGCAGTCAGGCCTTGGAGAGTAGCCACACAGGGACTGTGAGGGCTTCCCCATTTCCATTTCCGCTGTTCTGTGACAGAGCAGGGCCCCTCCTCTGTGGGGGCAGGGCAGAACACAGGACAGCTGGGAGGAGAAAGGGGAGGAAGCAGCCTTGAGTGGGGCCTGGTTGGGGGTCTGTCTAACTCTTCTTGGTGTGGGCTTTGAATTAGCCCCTGCCCCTCCTACAACCTTGTTTCTGCACGGGGAAGTATCTTTCATTCCCTCTGTGTGCTCCCTGACTGTTGGCCGGACAGTGAATTCTATGTGCTGGGTCTCCCAATGTCTTCCTGCTAGGGGTGTCGGATAGAAATAAGGGACTAAAGTCAGGCTGAAGGACGCAGGAAACAAGCTACTGGCCTGGGATGGTCGAGTGCCGAGTATGCAGAGAGAACAGACAGAATTGTGATGGCCTCTAACCAGAAGATCCACAGGGCCCCACTGTCCCCATGCCCCATCTGCACTCTTTAGGAATACTCCTAAGGTCCCACATGTCCCAGCCCCATTCATCCGTTCACCCATCCATCCACCCCTCCATTCGCCCATCCACCCATCAGCTCTCTCATCTGCTCACTGAGATACCACGCCTGAGCTTCACGAGTGTCAGCAGGTGTCTGTGATAATCGGATGGCTTTTTACCGTCTCCTCCTGAGGCTCAAAGGCCAGGCTTCCACTCAAGGATGCCCCTGCCGTGTCTTCCGTGGCTCTACCACACTACCTAGCACTCTGCCTACCCACGGAACATTCCATCTATATATGTACTGAATGAACCAGTAAAGTTTCAGGTTTCATCTACCTGGCGGGGCTTGGGAATGGGGAGGAGAAGGGCTGCAGATGTTGGTGGGACCTGGAGTGGTCTTGAGTGTCATGGTGGCACATATGCTGTGGGGTACCTGTGGAAGGTCACAGAAAGGTTATCCAACTGCATGGGAAGGAGAGGGCTAGAAGGGGACCGACAGGCACCAGGAGACTCCTGGTAAGAGTCTGCTACCAAGATTGTGGAGAGAAAAATAACAGGGCTCAGGGCTAAAATGATGGTGGGGGAAGCCGGGATGTGATGTTATTGAATCTGTTTCCTTGTCTAGTGAAATGAGGCGCCTCTGGTTCCTTCCCCAACTCCCAGACCTCTGGGGACTAGCCACGGTTTCTGATGGCTGTAGGAAGTCACTGCACAGGCCCCAGCAGGGTTGAACGCCTGAGGTGCACATAGAGCCCAGGCCTGAGTTTCGAAGGGAGACAGGCTCTACCTGGCCTGAGCGGGTGGCCTGGGGGACACTGCTCAGGAGCTCTGCCTTTCAGGACCACCATGACATGTTGCTGGAGGTGGAGCGGGACAAGGCCATCACAGACAGAGTCATCCTCCTCCAGAAGGTCATACGGGGCTTCAAAGACAGGTCTGTGTCACGGCTTCTGCTCCCTCAGCACCCACATTGGGAACATGCTTGGCTCACCTTTGGTCTCCCGCACAAACACCAGGAACAGACATGCGTAGCCATGGTGCACACACAGAAACCGTCATACACATGCATGGCATTCACATGGCCACAAAAATCCTCGAGGAACGAGGAACGTGGGTACAAGGTTTCCGCAGCTCACCATGTCACAGAACAGATCACGTGGCAGCCACACACACACACACACACAGACAAGGGGTATGGTCACTGGCATCCTGCTCATGTAGGCCAGACTGGAGATTTTATAAGGTACAAGGAGTAGCTCGTATTGTACACTGGGGACATGAGTACACCGTGGTGGTCCAAGGCCAACTCTAGATTCAGGTACCACAGAAACCCACAATCTGCCTTGTTTGTAGTTCATCTGGTCCCTCCTTCCTTTCTCCCCTTTGTCTCCCCATCACCTGTGAGGCTGCTAGCCTCTTCCTCCTGACCTCCTTTTCCTCCAGTTCACTCCACCATCTGTCCTCTGCTTGGCCTTCAGCCCCGTTTCTCACGAACATGACATGCAGGCCCTGGAGTGCTGGCTCGTGCCGTGCCTTGTCCACCCTCCCCTCCTGCGTTTTCCTATTCTCAGCAGACCCTCGTTATTGCTGAGTGGTCTCTGTCCCCATCCAGCCAATGGTGATTGTGGGATCTGAGAAACAGCCTACTGTGTGCAGGAGAACAGCCCCGGGCACTTCCGAGGCAGGCAGTGACAGGGGTTCCAGCCTCCCAGGTCTCAAATGAGGGAGTTTAAAGTCCTGCTTCTTTCACATTCTTTCATTGCCAGTTTTGCCATGCCTACACTTGCTCAGCAAGCATGTTTCCAGTTTCTGCCTTAAAGGTCTCATGTGATGAGCCAGGCAGGAAGGACAGCCCCAGACATTACTCCTCATTCCTTCCGGTGGTAGCACTGTGTGTGGTACAGAAAGGTCTATGCCCTGTCCAAGATCACGGATAGGGAGGGGCCCAGGGTGCTGTCCAGGCCACCAGCTGTCTGCCCTGGAGTCACCCAGCTCTGTCTGCCTTTCAGGTCCAACTTCCTGAAACTGAAGAGTGCCGCCACACTGATCCAGAGGTACTGGCGGGGCCACTACTGTAGAAAGAACTATGAGATGGTGAGCCTCCCTCCCACCTCACCCTGACCCTGCTAGACAGGCCACAGAAGCAGGGAGTTACCTTGGCAACAGGACTTAATCTGCATCTGAGGGGGCCCTAGCCAGGCCCCCCTTACCTCAGTCAAAGCCCTCCTGGCTCTCCCCGTGTTTCGTGAGCCTTTCCCTTGGAATATTTTGCTGAGCTAAAGCATAATGAGACAGACCTTGGCAGGAGCCAGGAGAGGCCTGGTCACACGCAGCTCTGGAAACCTGGCTGCAGCCTGAACTTAGATTAGGGAGGTGGGCAAAAGGACACTGGTTGAGGTGGGAGTTCCCGGAAGGAGCTTTGGGGCCCGCTTGAGTGACATAAACAGTGGGTCCAGTCTGATGGAGGCCGTGCTGGGTGTTCTGCTGGCCTCGTCCCTCAGGTGTGAGTGTGGCTTGCTGTCTTTACAGATGCGCCTTGGCTTCCTGCGGCTGCAGGCCCTGCAGTACTCCCGGAAGCTGCACCAGCAGTACCGCCTGGCCAGGAAGCAGATAATCAAGTTCCAGGCCCGCTGCCGTGCCTACCTGGTGCGCAAGGCCTTCCGCCACCGCCTCTGGGCCGTGCTCACTGTGCAGGCATATGCCAGAGGCATGATTGCCCGCAGGCTGCACCGGCGCCTCCGGGACGAGGTGAGGGGGTTTCTGAGCCCCAAGATTTTGTCTTCAGAATCCAATGAGCCCCCATCCATTGTGACCCAGGAAGCAACTCAACTGCCTTTTAATTTTTTTTTTTTTTTTTTTTTTTTTTGGAAAACTCACCCTCCATTTCAGGGGGTGGGTGATGGTGGTGGGGTAAGGCAGAGGTGTGACAATGGCTACCCATGTTACTATGGTCATGTGGCTGTCCCTTTCCTCAGTACCGGCGTCGCCTCGAGGCGGAGAAGATGCGGCTGGCAGAGGAAGAGAAGCTCCGAAAGGAGATGAGTGCCAAGAAAGCCAAGGAGGAGGCGGAGCGTAAGCATCAGGTCAGCCAGGACCTCCAGGCTCCCCTGGGTAGCTGCTCTGCAGTCTGGCTCTATGACTTTTCTTCATCTCTGGCTGCCCGTCACCTGTCCCTGCCATCTTCCTCCACCTCCTAGAAGATGTGTCTTCCTAGTTCCCTCAGCACACGGCAGCTGAACTCTAACGTTGGGTTTGGGCTGTGGCTGGAGCCAGAGGGCTGTATCCACAGCCCTTCCGGTTAGGGGTGACACCCAGAGCAAAGGCCTGACAGGGGAGTCATTCAGCCTCTCGTGCCAGCCAACACTGAAGCGTGGCTTATCTAAAAGCTATGGATAAATTGTGAGGCACACATGGTGTTATGAAGAGTTAGCTGCAGAGGAAAGTATGTAAGGTGCTTAGGTGTTATTTTTATATTGATTACAGGCAAAGATATTTGCAACTATGACTGCAATCATTAAAACATTATTAGTGTTAGTTTTGTTTGTAGTTATTATTTTACCTTTTAAACATGGTACTAATCTTTTGGTCAGCTCTAGTACAGTTCCGCATCCCAGGACTTCATGGTTTCTGTGGCCTAAAAACAGGGGAGGGCATGGAAAGGGGAGGACATGGAGGCAGGGGTACTCATGCAAAGGGGGGTGCTAAGGAGGTGTCTGCCTGTGGGTGTCCGCCTGTGGTCCGGGAGTGCTGTTGGTCTGTCTGGCCCACTTGCCCTCCCCTGTGTCAGTTCCCTAGTGGAGTTGGGTACCCTGAGGATAGCTGTTCCCTGAGGCTATGTTTCTGGGTGCTGGCTTACTTTCCCTGCACCCCTTCCCCCCCGCCCCCCGACTTCAGGAGCGCCTGGCCCAGCTAGCCCGCGAGGATGCAGAGCGGGAGCTGAAGGAGAAGGAGGAGGCTCGGCGGAAGAAGGAGCTGCTGGAGCAGATGGAGAAGGCCCGCCATGAGCCCATCAACCACTCAGATATGGTGGACAAGATGTTTGGCTTCCTGGGGACTTCGGGCGGCCTGCCAGGCCAGGAGGGCCAGGCACCTAGTGGCTTTGAGGTAACAGGACTTCAGGGCAGGACTTCCTGAGGCACCCCAGAGCCTTCCCTCTCGCATCCTTTGCCCTCTAATAGAGGGAGGTGGTGACTAACTGGGTGAAGAATTATGGGTTTCAGGTCTCATCCAGTCTCTACCTGCCACAGGACCTGCTGAGCCGCTCCCAAACTTTTACCCATTGTCCTTGAGGTTCCCCTGTGAGCTGGGCTCTGTTTGCACAGTGGAGAGAAGCAGCAGAGGCCTTGCCCCTGGGAGGAGGAGCTGGCTCTGCAGAGACAGAGTGGGGACAGCAGCCAGTGCTGCCTCTATTCTAGCCCTGCAGGCCACAGGGCCCAGTCTGACAGCTGGGACACAACCCCTCTGTGTCCCTCAGGACCTGGAGCGAGGGCGGAGGGAGATGGTGGAGGAGGACGTGGATGCAGCCCTGCCCCTGCCCGACGAGGACGAGGAGGACCTTTCTGAGTACAAATTCGCCAAATTTGCTGCCACCTACTTCCAGGGCACGACCACGCACTCCTACACTCGGAGGCCCCTCAAGCAGCCGCTACTCTTCCATGAAGATGAGGGTGACCAGCTGGTGAGGCTGCCTGCGGCTGGGGCATGGCTCACGGAGCCGGACGGGGGTGATGAATGCTGTGGTGGTGACTAAGGTCTGACCTTTGGCCCAGCTCCCAGCCTAGGGTCAGGCCACACCGCAGGTGGCTGTCTATCTCTCCAGCATCCACTCCAAGCCCAGGCCCTTGCTATGGCTTAGACTAGGTCCTCTGTTCTTCATATATATGTATATATACATATATATGTGTATATATACATATATGTATATATAACTTATTATATATAAATATTATATATAATTTATTTATGTGCATTAGTGGTTTTCCTGCATATATGTCTGTGTGAGGGTGTCAGATCCTGGAGTTTCAGACAGTTGTAAGATGCCATATGGTGCTGGGATTTGAACCCGTGTCCTCTGGAAGAGCAGTCAGAGCCTTCTCTCCAGTCCCCCTCTGGCTTTCTTACGTGTGTGCTCTATCCTCAGGCGGCACTGGCTGTCTGGATCACCATCCTCCGGTTCATGGGGGACCTCCCTGAGCCCAAGTACCACACAGCCATGAGTGACGGCAGTGAGAAGATCCCTGTGATGACAAAGATCTATGAGACCCTAGGCAAGAAGACATACAAGAGGGAGCTGCAGGCCCTGCAGGGGGAGGGTGAGGTAAGGCCAAGGAGTCCCAGCCTGCAACTGCCTTGGGCTAGCGGGGTTGATGTCAGCATGCCAGCCTCGGGTAACCAGCAGAAAGTATCTTACGACCTAACTGTCTGTGCCTCATTCCTGCCCGGTCCCCCGCCTCATCTTTCTCCTCGTGGGGATAGTGTGTGAGCATTTGCCAACTGTCAAGTGCTCATCGTAACTGAGGGGCCGGCCACAGTGTAAAGCAGACAGACTTTGCCGTGGGAGCCACCTCTAGTGACAACTCAGTGGGAGGCTTCAGACAGTGACTGTGATTTTCTGAGTCTCAGTGAGGGTGAGGGGAGAGTGGCCTCGTGGCCTGCACCTTGTGAGCATCTGTGTGGAAATCACACACACATACACACACACACACACTCACACGCACACACACACACCATAGCCTCACTGCCCAGAGGTCTCACCCTTGCTTCTGTTACACAGGCCCAGCTCCCCGAGGGGCAGAAGAAGACCAGTGTCAGACACAAGTTGGTGCACTTGACCCTGAAGAAGAAGTCCAAACTCACAGAGGAGGTAAGAACAGACCTCAGGGCCTAGCGGCACTTTGGGGTTCCTTAGGCAGCCAGGCTGCAGCTGAGCGGGTGGGGGCGCTGGGAGAGGGAACAGGAGTAGGAGTGGATGATGCTTTTTTCTCTGAAGCACAGCATCGCAGCACCCGTCAGACAGGGGTGCATGGAAATGCTTGGGGGTGGGGGCTTCACGGGGCGGGAGAAAGAATGGGGGGGGGCGAGCACACACGGGAAAAGGAGGGCGCTCCTTGCTGAGGCGTGTACCATACATTTTGTCCCACTCAGCCCGGGTACCACTTCTGTGGGAGTCTTCCTGAGTACTGGCACCGCCATCCAACAGCCCATCCCCCACCTTCTGGGACGACCAAGGCCTGGTCCCCCAGGGCTGTCTAGGCTGGCGGGGGCTGGGACAGCCAGCCATGGGTTCAGTTGATATGGCCCTCGCTGTCTGTGATGGAGGTTCTCCTGCTGCCTCTTATTGCATGTGCAGTGCGGGGCTGCCTCTGTGGCTGTGTGACACCACAGCAGAGAGACACGCATCTACTGAGAACTATGTCTGAAGGTGACCGTGTCACCTTGGTAACGAACCAGAGCTCGCTGTGGTGCTGTGGATGCGAAATGGCGATCTCGCTCAGAGTCAGGGATGGGCCATATTCTAGCTGAAAGGGTTTCCCCGGGGTGGAACTGAGGTGCAGCGGGCCAAGGGGGCCACAGAGGAGAACTTGAGGTGGGTGGCATCAGGCTGGTGCTCCAGACCAGATGGTCTGGGATGTTTGTCTTCGGGGATGGAGTAATGACGAGCTCAGGCCCATCAGGCCATCCACCTGCTCCCTGTGGGTGCCTGGGGCCAGCACCCCAGCCTCACCCACTCGCCTCAAACCTCTCTCATCGGCCTAGGTGACCAAGAGGCTGCACGACGGGGAATCCACGGTGCAGGGCAACAGCATGCTGGAGGACCGGCCCACCTCCAACCTGGAGAAGCTCCACTTCATCATCGGCAATGGCATCCTTCGACCTACACTGCGGTCAGTGCCTGGGGGCGATGGGGTGCTGGGGGGCGGGGCCGCGGGGCTCTCAAGCCAGCTGGCAGTGCCACAGGCAGATCTATGAGTCCGAGGCCAGTCCTGTCTGCAAAGCAAGTCCAGGACAGCCAGGGCTACACAGAGAAACCCTGCCTCAAAAAAGGAACAGCTCCCACATCTGCGGCTTGAGGGAAGACGGAACCGCAAGACGGTGAACAGAGGGTGCAGTCCATACCTAGTAGCTATGTCGTCGTGAACCCACCTGAGCTGTCTGCTTTAACCCTGTTGCTGCTGGCTCACCTTCAGTGTAGCTGACCCAGGCCAAGGTCAAGGTTACTGTGGGTAATATGCCAGGAGACCCAGCTAGTGTTTCCATCCGTGGGTCAGGAGAGATCTCTACCGATGGCCTGGGTGTTGGCGAGTTGGTGGAAAGACTCTGGAGTCACCAGTTAACAGTTAACCCAGCCAGATGTAGGGACCTGGGCTTCTTGAAAAACTGGCTTATCGTATGACCATTGGTGAGGTCGGGGGATCCCGAGAACTTGTGTTTCTATTGGAAGTATGTCATGAGTCCTAGGCCGAAGAAGGCTAGGGAGTCGGCTCCTGTGGAGACCACAGCTAACCTTACTTCTCTTGCTTAGCTTCCTGCCTCTCGGCTGATTGGGGCCAGGCCAGGGACTCCAGCACAAGGTTCCTGCTGGTCTGTGGCACCATAGGATCTCGATGAGCCACGGCAGCTTCACCTACAGGCCCGACTGCTGGTCTGAGGGCTCCCTGTCTGCTTTGGATATTTAAAATGGCCCTTGTTTTATGAAAGGATTCGGGTCATGGGCAGGATGTGTGTATGTGATGTGTTATCTTGTCCTGAGAAAAAGATGGCACCTTGAAATTTTGTTTGTTCATGATGATCCTGCCTCCTGCTTGGCACTGCCCTCAGAGAGATGTGTCCGGGGACTCAGAGTCTCTGCTCAGTGGCCCTGAGACATTTCCCAGGTGCCTGGCTTATTTCTGTTGTGTCAGTCACTATTACAAAAACTGTCCCTGACTGTGGGATCCCCCGCTCAGGCTACATCACTGGCCAGGGGCTAGGCAGAACCAGGCTTGTAGCCTTGAACTTGTATTAGAATGTCCACTTTGTGGATGTCCACTTTGTTGATGGTGGACCCCATCAGGGGCTTTTCCCTTACTCCTGGGCCATGCCTTATTCCTGATGACCCCCAAATCTAAAGCAAGAACCCTATGCTCAGCCTCTTCTCCCGGGCCATCTCTGTCTCCTGGCAAACTCTGGCAGGCTGAAGCGCTGCGGTGTGGGGGAGTGATGGGTATCACTCTGAGGTCTTGTTTCCATGCAGGGACGAGATTTACTGCCAGATCAGCAAGCAGCTCACGCACAATCCCTCCAAGAGCAGCTACGCCAGAGGCTGGATCCTCGTGTCTCTCTGTGTCGGCTGCTTCGCTCCCTCTGAGAAGTTCGTTAAGGTAGTCGGGTGGTCTGGGGTGGGAAGGGTGCAGGGACCCTGCGTGCTGGGACTCAGCATGTGTGTGTTCCTCACGTGGGCTCCTAGGACTTCTCGGCTTCTGCAATCCCATGTCCCATGTGGGGACAGATCCCCTTCCGGGTCCTTGAAGGTCTCGTACCCACCGGCCCCTTCCTCCCGGGTGCCCTTTGCCCAGGGTCAGGGCTTGCTCTGTCAGTCCCATTCTGCAGAGCTCAAGTGTGACCAGAATGTGTCCTGAGCCACCTGAACACTTGTCTTGGGACAGGCACTTTGATATCACTCTGTGCCAGGCTCCGGGTACTACCTGGGTGCCATGATGGTGGTGGGTAGAGGAGGAAGGGAAGGTGAGGGGGGACAGATGGAGCTCTGAAAAAAGGCCAGCAGCTGCAAGAGAGAGTACAGGCAGAGTGTGGGGTGAGGCAGGAGGTGACGCTGGGAAGGCTGACTGTATGGCCTGGCCGCCAAGCTATGGGGCATGCGCTTGCTTCCAGGGATGGCAGGAGCAGGCCTAGAAAAGAGGGGTCTAGGAGGCCCTGCTGGAGCAGCAGGTGTGCCCGAAGGCTGCTGCAGCGGCCGGGGTGGGGCCCGCCTCACTTAGTCCCCCACCCGCAGTACCTTCGGAACTTCATCCACGGAGGCCCGCCGGGCTACGCCCCATACTGCGAGGAGCGCCTGAGGAGGACCTTTGTCAACGGAACTCGCACACAGCCACCCAGCTGGCTGGAGCTGCAGGTTGGCCGGGCTCACGCGGCAGGCGTGTGGGCATGCTCTCTCTAGTGGCCCCAGAAGCATGCCTTTGTGTGGGATTGCAGGGTGCCTGGAGTTCTGGAGTCCCAGCCCCCCCAGAAAGTGCCGTTGACTTTCTGCCTGTCTTATGCCCATGGGACGGAGTCAAGGCCCATGCTCCTGAAGCGCTCTCCTTCTAGCCTTGGGTGTCTGCCACAAGACATCTAAATGTGCCCTGGGGCGGATACCTGTGACAGATCCAGGTGGTGTCCCAGTGGGATGCTGGTGGTATGAGGGCTCACTCAGCTCCAGCCCAATAGGGCAGTCGGAGCATAGAGAGAGCGAAGAGACCACAGATCCTTTTGGTCACTCTCAGGCCACCAAGTCCAAGAAGCCCATCATGTTGCCTGTGACCTTCATGGACGGGACCACTAAGACCCTGCTAACGGATTCAGCAACCACGGCCAAGGAGCTGTGCAATGCTCTGGCTGACAAGATCTCGCTCAAGGACCGCTTCGGGTTCTCCCTCTACATCGCCCTGTTTGATAAGGTATGGTGGCCCAAGCCCAGCCCAGCGCAGGGCTGCCACCTGCTGGCCTGGGTGTTCTCGCGCCAGTCACTTAAGCCGCCGGGAACCCGAGCTGCCAGATTTCTGGGAATGGTGTCAGGCTCTTGGGCACCTGGGCGCCCCACAGTCAGAGGTCCAGAGCTTGCTGCAACTACGGGTGCCCAAGGGGAGGCCCTTCTCTTGCTGCTGGAAAAGGAGAGAGAAAGGCTTCGGCGGGTTGGCAGGCAGACAACTGTGCTTCCCAGGGTCACATACTGCTGTGCAGGGGGTCTGGCCTTTTCCACATCTTCTCCGGCCGTGTGAGCCCCTAGCTTAGGCTCACAGTCTTCTCTGCTGAGCTAGGCCTGGAACTTTGGAGTTTCTTTTGCCACGGGGCAGACCAAGGGACAGGACCTTGCGCTTCGGCACGGTTTGCTAGCATTTTCCCCTCGCCATCTGGCTCTTCCGGTAATGGCTTGCTTGACAGCACCCCTTGCTCTGAGGAAAAAGTCTCCCACATATGCATGCCCACTGCTGAGCCTTGAAAGGCGGTCACTGTGCATGCCTGCATGCCTCGAGCCAGCTCAGAGACTGCGTAAGGGGTCATCCTCCCGAGGGACCCGGGCTACCGTCCTGCCTCCTCTGGGCCTCGGGCCTCTATACTCACGCATTCGACACAGCGGACGGTCCTTTGGAGCCCTTCCCTGACCCCGTGCCTGATAGCCTCGCACTGTGGCGTCTCTCCTCTGCTCACAGGTGTCCTCTCTGGGCAGCGGCAGTGACCACGTCATGGACGCGATCTCCCAGTGTGAGCAGTATGCCAAGGAGCAGGGCGCGCAGGAACGCAATGCGCCGTGGAGGCTCTTCTTTAGAAAAGAGGTCTTCACCCCCTGGCACAACCCCTCCGAGGACAACGTGGCCACGAACCTCATCTACCAGCAGGTGGTGCGAGGGGTCAAGTTTGGAGAGTACAGGTGTGAGAAGGTAAGTGAGGCGAAAGGGCCACGAGACACCGTGGCTGCCTGAACTGCTTGGAGCAGGTGCTTTAGGAAGCTTTCCTGATTCCCCATTGGAGGGGGTCCGTGAAGTCTGCAGTGCGCGTGCCTGATGTGTGTGTTCAAAGATGGGAGTATCTGTGGCATGGTTCTTAGTCTAGGAGCTGCTCTGAAAGGGAAGAACCGACCATTTAGAGCAGGGTTTGCAGGTGTGCCTCAGTTTATCTCCTCCTTGGAACAGAACTGGGAGTCTTGTATTTTAAGATAATGAGGGTGCTGCCAGTACCTGTGACGACAAGGTGAAGATGGCCATAGTGGTGATGATGCAGAGAGCGGCTGGCGTCGGTGACGACAGCAATGCTGATGCTGATGGTGGTGTTTATTGGTGTTGGTGGCAAAGGCGACTGGTGATGATGGTAGTGGTGGCAGAGATTGCTGTATATGCTGATAAGCTAATATTCAGAGTGTACCAGAGTCATCATACTGGCTACTAAAACTTGGAAATGTTTCCCACCCACTGGAAAATAGCAGTTGCCTACAAGGTCCCTGAGAGCCTCCTCTATCATCCTGCCACTCTCTAGAAACCCCAGGAGCCCCAGGGGAGTCCTGCCCTGGATGCTGGGCACCAGTCTAGACAGAGAACCTCACCTGGCTCTCTGAAGTAGAGCCATGTTGTGGCCTCATTGATTCTTCCTGGGTAGATGGTGACAGTGATGGAGATGGTGACAGCCATGTGCTGTCATGCTGTCACCATCCCAATCAGACCATCCAGAGTCCTACTCTCTAAGACGGACTCCTCCTCCTCCTCTTCCTCCTCCTCCTTTTCCTCCTCCTCCTCCTCCTCTTCTTCTCCTCGACTGCCAGCCCAGATGGCTTTCATGCAACACTGAGCTGTAGCTGTCTGACCACCATCAAATAGCTGGCTGCTCTCAGTTTATGTGCCCCTGACAGAGGTCAGCTTTGTACTGATGCCAAGGAGACCGGGACAGGGCAAGAGTTTGACTGTGGGCTTAGGGACTTCATACTTGCCCTCTGCAGAAAAGAGTGTGACAGTGAGGCAGAGAGAACACAGGGTTCTGAGGGTCGGGGTCTCCAGGCGACAGGAGGCACAGCCTGGAGGGGTGCTGGGGCTAGAAGGACACCCCCAGGGGCGGTGGTGGTGATGGTCTGTGTCATCCCTAGGAGGATGACCTGGCTGAGCTGGCCTCCCAGCAGTACTTTGTGGACTATGGTTCTGAGATGATTCTGGAGCGTCTGCTGAGCCTTGTGCCCACTTACATTCCTGACCGAGAGATCACTCCCCTGAAGACCCTTGAGAAGTGGGCGCAGCTGGCCATTGCCGCCCACAAGAAGGTAGGAAGAAGAAGGAGCTCAGAGGAGGGGCAGCACTAAGCCCCGGAGGAATCACAGCTGGCATCTGACATTGTCAACCTTGAGCTGCTGTGGACTAGGGCCTCCCGCCCCCAACTCCACCCTCCACTGTGGGCGTCATTCGTATGTGTCTTTTGTCAGAAAGAGACTTGCAAGAGGTCCAGTGCAGACTAGAGAAGAGAATGCGGTGCTGCGGGGTGCCTGTAGGCTGATGGGAGCAGAAGCCCACAATCCCTCACCTGGCAGCAGGGATTGTTTCTAGAGTCTTCCCTTGCCCTTCGATATTTATCCCACTCTGTCCTCTGCAGGGAATTTATGCTCAGAGGAGAACTGATTCCCAGAAGGTCAAAGAGGATGTGGTCAATTATGCCCGCTTCAAGTGGCCCCTGCTCTTCTCCAGGTTTTACGAAGCCTTCAAATTTTCAGGTATCCACCCAGCTCTCAGCAGGGTGGCTATCTTCCTGCAGGTGCCTGGTCTTCTCGGGTCTTACTGCTGAGGGGCTGGGAGGGTGGGCCCCCAGTCTGACCAGTAGGTGCCCACGATCCACTGTTCCAGCAGCTGATCTTTAAAGACTTCCCTTCTGCCTGCACTATGGACAGAAAAGGGTAGCCAGGTCTTAGATGCGCTGTTCTGTTGAGCTATTCCTACGAAGCTGAGGGTGGGTGGTATCAGCTGAGGAGAAGCGATGGGGCAAGCTCGGCTTGCCTCTGTGGTCATTGCTGAGTATCTGCTCTGTGTCAGCTCTGAGCTCATTCTGGGCTTCATAGAATTGCCAGATCTCAGAGCCACAGACAATTCTGGGGTTCAGTGACCTCTCCCCACATCTCACCTTGGTGCAGGGCAGGGACCAGAGGGAGGAAGGGGACTGAGGCTGTTTCTCCAGCCAGCTGTCTCTTCCCGCCACTTTTTGGCTTTCGCTTTGTAAGGTAGCCATGCTGGGCCTCGATCTCTCCATCTATGGACCAAGAGTCAGTACCCTCTGTGGAAGCCTCTTCCTTGTACTTACGGGGATTAGGGAGGAGCTAGGCCCAAGATCAGATAGGCCCCCACTTCTCAGGGCCTCTGTCACTGTCCCAGGCCCTCCCCTCCCCAAGAGTGACGTCATCGTGGCTGTCAACTGGACGGGCGTCTACTTTGTGGACGAGCAGGAGCAGGTGCTTCTGGAGCTGTCCTTCCCAGAGATCATGGCTGTGTCCAGCAGTAGGTGGGGATGGCCGCCAGGGCACAGACAGAGTGATGGGAGGAGAGGGCACAGCACCCGGGGCCGGGGACACAGTCCATGTTACTGACGGGGAGCTCCTCGTCATCTAAGAAACTCCTGGAGGGTGGCGTGGCCCTGGAGGAGCCACTTTCCCTAGAGCAGTGCAGCCCAGAGCATCTGCCTGGGGCTCATGAGAGCGTGCCCCAGAGATAACGAGGGTGGGAAGGACTTCCTGGTGGAAAGGCATCTAGGTTGGCCTTGAAGGGTGAGTAGGGACATAGGTGGACAATAGGGAAATAGGTGGACAATGAGCAGTGCACTGGGCCAGAGTGGGTGACTTCTGGACCAGACCTGGCTGTAGCCATGACTACGCCTGCCTAAGAGGGTGACATCTGAGCTTACCGCCCCGGTGGGCCAGACCTTGCCCTGGCAGAGCCCTGCCCGGGTGTCTGAGACTCTGACGGATTGGCCTTGGTCCCCTTCAGGGAGTGCCGCATCTCGCTCTCACTGGGATGCTCTGACCTGGGCTGTGCTACTTGTCACTCGGGCTGGGCAGGGCTGACCCCGGCTGGACCCTGTTCTTCGTGTTGGTCCTGTAGGGGAGCGAAACTGATGGCCCCCAGCTTTACCCTGGCCACCATCAAAGGGGACGAGTACACCTTCACATCCAACAATGCCGAGGACATCCGTGACCTGGTGGTCACCTTCCTGGAGGGGCTGAGGAAGAGGTCCAAGTATGTGGTGGCACTGCAGGACAACCCCAACCCTGGTGAGTGACGACATGGGAGCTTAGGGGCCGTAGGCAGACTGTACAACCGCCCTGGCCCTCCTCTACAGCAGAGGGCTGCTGCCTTGTTATTAGCTTTTCTAGACACTAAGCTGAGGGCGGAACCATCTTTACCTGTAGTCCATGGAGCATGCCTACCCTACTCCCTCCTTCTAGGACTGTAAACTAACTCCTGTCACCAGCTCCAAGTTATATGGGGTCCTCCCTGCCTGATAACACAATGCCCCCCCCCCATCAACATGGAGCCCAGACTCAGTGGGGAGGGAAGGGAGAAATGGTGGTAGCCTTGTGCTAGCACAGTGACAATGGAAATCCAGAGGCTGTGGGGGCCTGGAGGTCGGACTCTCCACGCAGCTTGGTCCGAGCAGGAAGCATAAGTGAGCAGGGTCCTGAGGCAGAGAGCATAGGAGAGCCAAGCACAGAGGCAGGAGAAAGCCGGTGTGTCCAAAACTGCAACTGTACTGGTTTGATTAAAAAATGGCCAGGGAAGGGAGGGAGGCCAGGAGCGAGGAGGAAAGAGATGGGCTTTGAGAAGGAAGGTCACCCTCGCTGGAGCTAAATCTGGGTGTGGGGACTGCATAGGATGGCATAGAGCCTCAGTGAGGAGGTGTGGCTTATAGAGGTCATGAGCACAAATGAAGATGTTCCAACCCGGCCCTGTTTTCTGCCCCCCATGTGCATCCTCTCGCCCCTGCTTCAAAGCTGGTGAGGAGTCAGGTTTCCTCAGCTTTGCCAAGGGAGACCTCATCATTCTCGACCATGACACTGGCGAGCAGGTCATGAACTCAGGCTGGGCCAATGGCATCAACGAGAGGACCAAGCAGCGAGGGGACTTCCCCACGGACTGTGTATACGTCATGCCCACTGTCACTCTGCCACCACGGGAGATTGTGGTATGTGACCGGCACTGGAGGTCTCTCCTGGACCCTCCCTTACTCTTCTTCTCACATCTGGTGATTCGAATGAGGGATTGCACTGTACTAAGATGCTTTGCATCTTCTGTGTAGACGGCCCTGGGGTCTTAGGGGACCACAGACTTAATGCATGGGTATCCACCTAACTCACATCAGTCGATGAGGGGCCTAGGGGTAGGAATGGGGGATCATTGTCATAATGTCTGAAGGGAAACAGGGCCACAGCGGGGCGAGGATCTGTTTTTTTGTTTTGTTTTGTTTTGTTTTTTTCTGGACCACAGCTCAAGGATCAGCACAGCTCTCCAGGCAGTTCCTGGGCAAGGCTGTTCTAGGCACAGCACACCTGAGGCATAGAAACTACAGGCATGGGAAGGAAAGGCTTTATTCCACCCCATACAGACCAAGTCTCCCCACCCCATTCTGGAAGGCTCCAGCTTTACGAGATCCCAATGCCCCCAACTAAACAGCTGTCACACACTGTGTCTCTTGCCTCCCAGGCTCTGGTCACCATGACCCCAGACCAGAGGCAGGATGTTGTCCGGCTCTTGCAGCTGCGCACAGCAGAGCCAGAGGTGCGCTCCAAACCCTACACGCTGGAGGAGTTCTCCTACGATTATTTCAGGTGATGCCGGATGGCAGGTCTGGAAAGGGATGGTCCACTTTGAGGAGTCCCCCACCATGGACCAGGCCGTGGTGGCATACACATTCTCTGTTGTCCAGGATGAGCCTCCTGTATGGTCTCATCTCATCCTTCCTTCCTCTGAGTGGTACCTGTGCCACCCAAGCAGGTCCTGTGTCCTGCGGAGGAGGGGGCTGGGCAGGAAGATGCATGCTGTGTTCTGGGGTGCTCAGCTCCGGCTCAGGGTACCCGAGTAGAGGCTCCTGGAGAAGGTGGCATGTGTGCCCTGCAAAGTACAGAAGAGCAAGGGAGGGAGCGGTTCTCCACCCAGCTCCCTGAGGCAGGGCAGGTACTGACCATCTCCATGCTCCACAGACCCCCGCCCAAGCACACGCTGAGCCGTGTCATGGTGTCCAAAGCCCGCGGTAAGGATCGGCTGTGGAGCCACACACGAGAGCCACTCAAACAGGCCCTGCTCAAGAAGATCCTGGGCAGTGAAGAACTCTCCCAGGAAGCCTGCATGGCTTTCATAGATATCCACTGCCACGGGGATGAGGGGGGCAGCAAGGGAGGGCACTCCGGCCAGAACATGGCACAGATGGAAGACCCTGACTGGGTACATAGCACCTCACAGTATGCAAGGGACAGACTCAGCCATCACCTCCTCTGCTCTTATCATTCTGTTGAAATATAAGCAGTTTGCCCTGTGCTGAGCCAAGCAGAGACACAAAGCTGTGACGAGAGGCAGTCCCCGGCCTCATAAGGATGCCATGCTGGCCAGAGTCAGTGGTGATGGTGCCAGCCCATGAAGTGGTCTGACTCAACCTTCAGGAAAGGCTTTCCTGGGGCGTGTGGCATGCACAAAGGCCCTGAGGCAAATCAGCTGGGCTATTGCAAGACACAAAATAATTCAGCATATCTGGAGGGCAGATGTGTGCCAAAGAAAGTTTCCCAGGGTCTGTTAAAAAACTATGGTTGCTGGAGCTATAACTGGGTGGTACAGTGCTTGCCTAGCAGGCCAAGGCTCCTGCGTCAGTCCCAGCAACACACACACACACACACACACACACACACACACACACACCCATGCATACATGCACACACATAGCCTTAGATTAGTCTGTGTCCCATGAACAGGGGGAGCTGCTGGACAGGGGGAGGAGGGGGAGGCACAGTCAAGACTGGTGGTTGGACAATGTTTTCTGCCTGCTTTGGGCACTTGGGATGTAGGGTCAGAGCTTGAGGAAAGGTGGCCATAATAGGAAAGGGACGAGAAATGCTGATCAGGCCATATCTACCATGTAGCTCAGAGTTCCAGGGTAGGGAGAGTCTGGCCCCTACTTCCTAGGCCAGTGTATCTATCCCCTTCAGCCGCAGCCTTTCCTTGACAGCCTCCCACCTGTGCTCAAGTACATGGGTGACTACCCATCCAAGAGGACACGATCTGTCAATGAGCTCACTGACCAGATCTTTGAGGGGGCACTGAAGGCTGAGCCCCTCAAAGATGAGGCCTATGTGCAGATCCTGAAGCAGCTGACTGATAATCACATCAGGTGAGCAGACATGGGCTTGGGACCTCTTGAGGCAGTTGAGGCCTCATCTGCAGTAGGCTGTCCTCATCAGCCTGGCCTAGGACCCAAGGTCAATCTGTGAAGAGCCAAGAAGGGGCATCCTTTAGAGCAGTCCTCTAAGCCCGCAGCCCAGCCTGCGCAGTGGCCATGCCTAACACCTGTACTGACTCAGGCTGACGTGGCTGTCAGCCCAATGGGCTCTCTGGAAAGGCTCCTGCCTGGCAGAATTGAGCCTCCAGGAGATCCCTCCTTTGCTTTCTTACTGGGCCAGCCTGAGGCAGAAGTGAAAAGTAAACCCAAGCCCACCTTAGAGGCCAGGGAGAGCTCTACCTGGCTCCTCTGCCCAGCTTCACCGTCCACCCTGAGTGAGCTGCCTTTCAGGTTAACTTACTAAACTGTGAGCTACAGTGTAAGGGATGGCAGATCTTGTGGCTCAAGCTTGTGGTCCAACAAGGTTGGGAACATCCCAGAGCCTCTGAGGTGAGGCAGTCCAGATAAGCTATCAAATAACCTGTGGAAAGCAAATTCGAACGGAGGGTCAAACACTGTTCCCCAGGAAGGGCTCTAGGTTACCTGTCCCGAGAGGGTGTAAGGACTGGGAGCTATGGAGGGGATTAGGACCACAGCCTCACTTATGGCCCCATTCCTAGGTAAGACTGGGGACCATTCTGTAAGAGCCTCCTGACTTTTTCAATGCCAAGCTAGGAGCATTACATAGTGAGAGACAAGAACTTATCATTGAGAATCGATAAGCCCTTTTTGCACATTAGGCTTTTAAGGATATTGGGAAAGAGTCCTTAAGGGCCATTGAAACTGGAGTGTGTTCAAGTTATTTTTATATAAATCTGTTTGTTTCTCAGTTTCTCTCTTAACATGGCTATCACACTTGAGACTCTTTTATAATTGTTTAATAACAAGCTTTACAGTGCAAGAACTGAGCAGTTGTTACTCTGTTCTTAACCCTCTAAAACTAATCTGGTTTCCTCCCAGCATACAACCCAGAGATACTTGCACTTTGTAGCCTTCTCTGCTCCAGCTCCTCTCCTGATGTCACCTGGACTTCTGCCATGACTCCATCCTACTTCCTCCTCTAATTCCTCCTCTCCTGCCTGGCAGGAAGTACAGACCTGCTTATAGATTGTCTGTAAGCTGCTTTATTGCCATATCAGGGGACAATTGGGGAGCAGTGTTTACACAACATTGAGACAGAACAAGATTCTCAGAACAAGGATTACAACCAGATTGGGGGGGGGTACAAAAATCAGCATTTGAATTACACAATAACCTTAAGCCTACAGGAGTGGTTGTTAATGGATGCCCAGGAGTGGAGACATCCAAGACTATGTGGGGAGCTTACTGGGTTATGTGGCTAAAGCAAAGATTATAGGGAGGGTCTTTAGGGACATTACAGGATAAAAGACTGTTAGGATAAGGGTCTGTGGTATCTCAAAATGTCTTAAATGATTCTAGAGTTTAAACATGAAATTCCTAACTAGGAAGGAAACAGGACAGCTAGGAAGGACCAGGAAGAAATGGATGAAAATGTGTTTATGTGTAATACCTGTTAAGAAGGGCATAAAGTGGGTTGTTGGGACTTGCCATTAAAACCAGTGAGGCAGCCTGGCACAGCGACACACATCTGTAATCCCAGCACTCAGGGAGGCAGAGGCAGGCGGCCCTCTATGAGTTGGAAGCCAGCCTGGTCTACAAAGTGAGTTTAGGACAGCCAAGGCTACACAGAGAAACCCTGTCTCAAAAAACAAACAAACAAACAAACAAAAAAACAACCAACCACACAAACAAACAAAACAACAGTGAGAATTTGACTCTGGAGGGCCAGAAAAGGTATTCAGAGCAGAAGAAGCTGCCCCATACTTACAAGGAATGTCATTTAGGTCCCTGACTCATTAAGGGTTAACTGAAGTTGATTCATAGAGGTGGAAAGTATGGGAGTCCATGTAGCCTCAGCAGCCATTGGTCCTCTGAGGGAGAGGCTCTCCTGTTTCCCTGAGTATCTCCAGTCTGGGAACAAAGCCAAGGCCATTTGTTCTTTTTCAGGTTTGTCTGAGTGTGAGATCCTTAGGTGAAGAATGGGTTGTCCCTTTTCTCAAGAAATAGAAGGATATTCTACTGGGCCCCCGATCTGCAGTCTGGACATGGCCCTAGGGAAGATTTATAGCCTGGTGGCTTCGGGCATGCTGGCAGAAATGTCCAGGTTGGCCACAGTGGTAGCAGGACAGGTTCCTTCATTCTGAGTTTCCACAGAGTGAAGGCGGGAAGGGGGCGGCTCTGGATGGAGCCCCCAGTTTCTCGTGGGATGGGCAAGGGATAAGCAGCTGCTGCAGCTGTGCACTGAGCTTGTCCTTTGCACCTTTCACCTCCCTCTTTGGCCTTTCTGGATCTTGAGGTCCCTTTTTGGTTATTAAATGCTTAGGAGGGTGTATCTGGTAAAGTAGGTGAAAAGGAGTCTTGAGTCCCTGGTCTAGTTTTTGTAAGCCTGGCTTGTAAAATTCACAGCCAAGATGGTGTGGCCCTTGGGGTCTAGACTGGAATACTTGCACGTGGCTTCTGCTAGCCTAGGTGGAAAGATGGCATGGTTCCAGAACAACCCCTGTGTTACTTCCGGCCTCGTGTCATGGTTAAGATATTTGAAAACAGCCTTTGTCTTCCTTCTAACAGACAGGTGAATACATAACCCCAGCAGGTTCTTCCCCCACTGTCCTGTACAGTGGTGGCCTGACTTGACCACTTTAATTCTGTATCAGGTGGCACAGTGGAAGCTGGCCTGGCTGAGACAGGTAAGAGCCTGGACCCCATCAGCCCAGGCAGATGCTAAGGCCAGATAGCTCTCCTCATACACAAAGCAAGCGGTTAGGAGGTTAGGTCAAATGTTTTGCCAGGTTAGGTCAAAGCCATAATGAACCCTTTAATTTCATTAACTTGAAGGTAAAAGGATTTTGAGTAAATGGCCCCGGTTTAGATGGCATTTGGGCCAGAGCTGATGCGGGGAAATGACAGTTACCAAGGTGATGCAGAGGTCCTTGTTAGTCCCCTGGTGAAGGAAAAGGATGTTTTTAGGGGAGAGGGTGGGAGTCCCTTATATGCAGTTCCCAAGTGACCAAGTGTCCATGTGGGAGAAAGGGTATCGGGTGGCATCCTTCGGACTCCAGGAAGTACAACTCAGTCTCACTCCAAAACCAAACCCGTAGGCTGGAGCAGCCCTCAAAACAACCCACAAGCTGATGCTGGCCATGAACCAGTTCTGAGAGAGAGGCGATCTTGTTGTTCAATAGTGAAACCTGGGTATCTGTGAGCTCCCCAAAGATCAGGAAGACTGGATGGGAGGGGAACCCGCAAATGGGAACACAATCAGCCACACACTCTGTTCCTTCCCCGCTCTGGAGGGCAGCGGATGGTGCAGTGCAGGGAGGAGAAGGAAGTAGAAGAAGACAGGATCCTCACAGTGTGTGTGAAGTTTTTCTTGGCCGAGCTGCAGCTGCCGTCTGTGCAGCACAGAGGGGGAGAGGCGGTCCCCAGAGGCAAGCAAAAGCAGCTCTCCTGTTTCTGTTACCCTCATGTTCTACGGACAAATAGTCTGAGCCAGTTCCCATCACCCACAGGTGGGAGGTAAGGCTTTCCTCCAAGGGGGAGGGGGAAAAGCCTCCTTAGTCTGTGCCCCACAGTCCAGCCAGCGGCCATCAGCTGCCTCTGGCCCACCCGGAGGCAGGCACCAGGTTAAGTAGCTAAGAGAGGTCAGGCAAAACTCCCCCTCTACCCACCCCTGCACTGGCCACCAAAACGCTGTGTAGGGCAGAATCTGACGAGGTCAGTGACAGAGGTGGGTAAAAGAATTTACTAAGACAAAATAAGCAAAGGGAAGACTTACAGATGCAAACTGCAAGGAGACGGTGGCTGAGCTCCCAAAGAACTCACACTTAGGAGGGGGGAATGCTCTTTTAGGGTAGTTAAAAGGGAAGCCACGGCCTCACCGTATGAGACTCCTGTGTCTGGCTCACATTGGCATGGCTACCTGCTGTCTCACCATTTGTGAAAGGCAAGTGTTTAAGTGTTCGCTGTTTCTCTTTGAGACTGTCTGCTTCAGTAGGGTTGGCCTCTGGCCTTCGTATTAAAGTGTAGAATCCTCAGGCTGGGAGTGCTGTTGCATGCTTTTAATCCCAGCAGTCGCCAGGCAGAGGCAGGAGGATCTCTGTGAGTTTGAGGCCAGCCTGGTCTACAGAGTGAGTTCCAGGACAGCCAGGCCCCAGAGAAGCTTTGTCTCAACAAACAAACAAACAAACAAACAAACAAACAAACAAACAAACAGAGTAGACCCCTCTGCGGCAGTGACAGGATTCATGACGACAGACTGCGGCTGGGGCTTGGTGTGGTCTTTTTCCTTCTGCTGCCTCCAAGGAAGGCAGCAGAGACCTTGGTCTAAATCTAGCTTGTCCCAAGATAGTGACAGCCTCGTTCTGGGGCTAGCAGAGCCCGACCTGTCCATCTGCATCAGAATGGCGGACACAGCCTCCCATCTTTGCACTCCACGTTATTGTTATTGTTATTGAGGTCCTCCCTGGAAGCAAACACATCAGAAGTCCTCACAGGCCAGGCCTTCCCCTGGGCAGGATCACATCTGACCTCTGCGTGTCAGAATTTGTATGCTCTTAAAAGCCTGTGTCAACACTGCCTTGTACAGAGCCGAGTAGCGGCGGGCTTTCATTCTGGCACAGGAACCTTGCGTCCCCGTGGACTGGCAACTGGCCGAGCTGGCATGGGTGCATGGCCACACTGAGTAGCACCGTTTGGCTCTGGTTGCCATGGCTGGGTGTCTGTGCTTGTCCTTGGACAGAAGGTGTAGCTCCAGGATGCACAGGACTCCCTCTGGTCCTCCTCCTACAGGTACAGCGAAGAGCGGGGCTGGGAACTGCTGTGGCTGTGCACAGGCCTCTTCCCGCCCAGCAACATCCTCCTGCCCCACGTGCAGCGTTTCCTGCAGTCCCGCAAGCACTGTCCTCTGGCCATCGACTGCCTGCAGCGGCTTCAGAAAGCCCTGAGGTACAGGGGCTATGGAGGTGGGGGTGGGGTGCAGGGGCAAGCGCTGGGGAGGATGGGCGCATCTGGCCACACCCAGCTGTAGGACAAACCTTTGCTTCCCCAGCTTCGTGTGGCAGGAGCTGCAGCCCATGCTGCGGCCTAGCTGCTCCTGAGAGGCTTAAGCCTTCTGGAGGACTGGGAAGGTGGCTCCGGGACGCACTGACACACCCTTCGCTCTCCCTTTTATCCTCCCTCCAGTCCCCATCCCACTTACTGGCTCAGAACTCAGGGCTCTGAGAGGCCACATAGCTGAGCCCTCGGTTGGACACACTGGGCCTCCTGTTTCCTCTGGTCCCAGCCTGGTGGACCCAGGGACATGCCCCCCCCCTCTGTATTTCAGAAATGGGTCCCGGAAGTACCCTCCGCACCTGGTGGAGGTGGAGGCCATCCAGCACAAAACCACCCAGATTTTCCACAAGGTCTACTTCCCTGATGACACTGATGAGGCGAGTCTCCACCCCCAGCCCTGCCCCCGCCCCACTCATGGGTCACGCTCCCTCAGCCTGCAGGCTGCCTCTGACAACACCCAGCACCCCCACGGCTCATTCCCTTGCCGTTGGGTAGAGCCAGGATGTGATTAAAAGACGACACACACCCCTGGGATTAGGTTCCCTCCACCTTGGTCCTCCCGCAACCCCCACCTCAGTCAGGCATGAATACAGCATCTTAACTTGTAGCACGAAGAGTAGTTTTAACACCCGCCTGATCCTGGAGGCTCAGAGAAGCCACACCAGGATTCTGTGGCAAATGCAAAAAAGGTCCCAGAATCCTCCCCACCTACATCCATCCCGTCTCTCCTTCCTTCTCACAATCTGGGCTGCTTCTTCCAGGTCCACACTCTTGGGTGCTTTTTTTTTTCCATTCCCTCCCCCCCCCCACACACACACCCCAGCACACACATACTTCCTGTGAGTCCCCGCCTCTGCCTGGTCCAGGGAAAGTGAGATCTGTGAAGAGCCCGGTAGGAGCTGCTTTCTTCAAATGCTACATGCAGATCTGGCTCCATCAGGGTGACCCAATAGCTCAGGGGTCTTGAAAGGGAGGAAGTCAGGTGGGAGGGACACCAGAGGGGGTGGGGGGGGCCTGCAGATGCTGAGTGAGTGCTTCCCCTAGGCTTTTGAGGTGGAGTCCAGCACCAAGGCCAAGGACTTCTGTCAGAACATCGCCAGCCGGCTGCTCCTCAAGTCTTCCGAGGGATTCAGCCTTTTTGTCAAAATCGCAGACAAGGTGGGTCTGCCCACCTTTTTGAGACTTGCTTGGGTTCCAGGAGCCTGTAGGGGGTGAAGAAGAGAGAGGCACCTGCTTGGAGCATCTGTCTGCTCACCTCCTTCTTGCATGGCCAGAAGGCTCCCCTCACATGGCACCGCTGCCCTCCCCTCCCTGTCCTCTGTCCTCTGAGGCACAGCATGTGGCAGCAAATCTCTTCTGAGAGTCACGTGCCCAAGTGCCCTGTGCTCTGAGAATCACGTGCCCGGGTGCCCTGTGCTCTGAGAATCACGTGCCCGGGTGCCCTGTGCTCTGGATTCACAAGGCCCATTTTCTTTGTCCCTCAGCAAATTCACCCTTGAAGTAACCTTCAGAGGGTAGAATGAATGCTTGTTGCTGCTTCATCAGAGAGGTTAGGTAACTTACCCACGGTCACACAGCAGGGTCCCAGATTCAGGCTTGCTATCCCTAAAGGTCTCACAAGTCAGCCCTAAATTCTCCTTAAAGGGGAGGCTTCCTAGAGCATCCTGAGGGGAGACCTGGGTTTTCCCTTCCACTGGTCACCGACATTCTGTCTCACTTCATGTCAAACATGGACACCAAAGACAATGTCTACAAGGTCCTGTGTGCAGAGGCTGTGTCAAAGCCTGTAGAAGGAGCTGGACACAGATGCCAGGAGCCAATTGAGGTGGAGCCTGGTCTTGGCTATGTTGCATTGGGCTTGTGCAGTTTTTGGTGTGCCAGGCCCTGGTAGGGATGAAGTCATTCCAGTCAGGAGGCTGGTGTTCCAGAGATGCTGAGTAGGCACAGATGGTACAGGCGGGCCTGACACACAGAACCCCTCTGGCTTGGGGTGGAATCTTCCTATAGAAGCAGCTGACAGGACTGTTGGTGGGAAAATCAGAACCAAAGCAAATGGGCTGTGATGGCTACACCCTAGGTCATCAGTGTCCCCGAGAACGACTTCTTCTTTGACTTTGTTCGACACCTGACAGACTGGATAAAGAAAGCACGGCCCATCAAGGATGGTAAGGGGCTGGGCTCTGGGATGCTTAGAGGCATGGGGACAGGGTCGTGCTGGCCTGGAGCCAGGCTGTAAAGCCCTGTGCTCAGCCAAATAAGGGGCACTCGGGGCTGGTGTCAGCCTGGCAGGGTCAGGGGACCTTCTCTTCTGAGTGTGACCAGCTGCCCTGTGCCACAGGAATTGTGCCCTCGCTCACCTACCAGGTGTTTTTCATGAAGAAGCTGTGGACCACCACGGTGCCGGGGAAGGACCCCATGGCCGACTCCATCTTCCACTATTACCAGGTGAGCTGCGCCGTGCCCTCTGCGCCTGTTTCAGCAGTCTTGTTGTCTTCAGTCCTGAAGGCTTGACAGATCACACTTCTTCTGAGGTCCTTGTTAGCTCAGACTGTTCCGTGCCCTGAGTCCTCTGGAGGCAGGGGTCTGCTGGTGTGGCTGAGCCTGTCCAAGCCCTCTTTGGAAACCCAGAGGGACTCTCACAGGCCAAGCTTGTCATGTCTACCTTTGAGTCCTTCCATTTAGGCCTCTGAAACCAGCATGTTCTTGTTTTGGAGGAACAAAAAGACAAAGAGTCCAAGCGGTACTGTTCAGGTCACACAGCTGCTGGAGCGGTGCTCCATCTTTGTGACTGACCTCAGTGTTCTGCGCTTGCCTGCAGCCTGCGCTGTGTGCTTAGCCTTGAGTGAGAAGCCGGGATGCCTGGAAGGTGGAGATGGGACAGTGACCCTGTGGTGCAGAGTATGAGGACCTGGGGGAAGAACCCTCCTCATTCAAGATTGTGATAGCTCCCACAATGTTCCTCCCCACCCCCCGCCAGGTCACCAAGCACACATTTGAGAGTCAGATTTTACTTCTCCCAAGGGCTGACTCGTTAGCCGCATGCTTTCACTAACTGAATATCTGAACTATGTCTCATCTCCCTGTCGCCCTCGGAGCCTGGACACTCTGCTACCTCTTCTCATGCAGATGTGACAGGTCTTCTTGTCTCCCTCGGCTTGACTTTCCTTCACTGCTCTGCATGGAGTAGCTAGCTACCCTGCCTCCTAGAGCCACTCTCTCGGGGGCTTCCTGTTCTTCTCAGGGTCTAATTCCAGATCCTGGTGCTGCTGCTCCTGCTGCTGCTGCAGTGTCAGCCCTGGCCCAGGCCACTCCAGCGACAGCTTTTCAGATTCTCAAGTGCTGCCCAGCTTTTGCAGTGTCGTCCTGCAGAGGGCCCCCATGTGCTTCTCCTCACCTGCTGAGCAATTCGAGGATGTCCTTCCTGTCCCCAAGTCTAGTCCTTCACAGTTGGTGTCGTTGCTGATGTCTGACTTTTCACTTGAGATTGTGGGTTCCACAAGAGTGTGTTGTGGCCTAGGGGTTGGGTCATAGTCAATGTTCAGTGACTATTGGCTGGACTGATGGACGGATGAATACATAAACTGGTGACGGTCTGAACGGATGTGTGGAAGGATGAACGTAAGGTGAATTCCAGGCAGATGGGTGGCTCGGTGTGGGTGGATGGATAGATAATGGGTAGAAAGGATGATCGTGGGTAGATAGACCCGTAAGTAATGAGGGATGGTGGGTAAGTGGAAGGAAGGGCGGGTGGACAGTGATGGATTCTGGCCTCTGATTAGCAGGCTGTCCTGGCCTGCCTCATTTTCTCTGCCCTTAGTGGTGGAGAAGATGGATAAGCCTAAGATTCCTAAGGCTCCAGGAGCCTGTGGAATGCTGCTGCCCAGAGGCCTCATGTCTGCTGTGGTCACCCTGCTCTACAGAGGCCCTGGCTCTGGGTCTGGAAGTTCAAGGGAGTGAGAGGACTGTGCTGCTACTGAAACCCTTAAGATGATAAACAGAAAGTTGCTAGGGAGGAGGAGCCCAGGAGAAGAGGGATGTGGAACTGTGTCCGGGTTTTTCCATCTTCGGAAAGAGTCAGCTCACCTCACTGGCCGTGGACAGTGCTCCGACCTGGCCTTCAAACTGCCAAATGCTGGGACCGTGCAGCACCTTTCCTGGCCTTTGCATCCTTTGAAGTTGCAGGGTCAGCTGAGGCAGGGGAATCGCTGGGCCCATACGTGGGGGGACGACAGGAGCCCCTGTCCTGGTTCAGCCATGCCTGCCACCGCTGTGTTTCTGACAGGAGTTGCCCAAGTATCTCCGAGGCTACCACAAGTGCACGCGGGAGGAGGTGCTGCAGCTGGGTGCGCTCATCTACAGGGTCAAGTTCGAGGAGGACAAGTCCTACTTCCCTAGCATCCCCAAGCTGCTAAGGGAGCTGGTACCCCAGGACCTCATCCGGCAGGTCTCACCTGATGACTGGAAGCGGGTAAACATGGAGGAGCAGTGGGAACAGGGTCTCCCACAACGATGGGACCTTGGGTACCCCAGGGGTTGAGGCAGCTAAGGGGAATGCCCCTCCTGGGTGGTGAGGGAACCCTCTGTTCCATCCTGTTTGCCAATGTGACCTGAACTTACTTGATACCATCTGGCTGGTCTGCTTGGTTTGGGTGAATCAGAAATCAGTTGGCTGGGGTAAGGGGGGACCGTGGTAGTTGGCAATGCTGTCTATGCCATGCCTGGCTCTGACAGTGTGCATGGGCAGAGGCAGAGCTGTGTAGAGCCCACCTTAATTCACTTCCCCCACAGTCCATCGTCGCCTACTTCAACAAGCATGCAGGGAAGTCCAAGGAGGAGGCCAAGCTGGCCTTCCTTAAGCTTATCTTCAAGTGGCCCACCTTTGGCTCGGCCTTCTTTGAGGTGAAGGTATGTCTCCGGGAGATCTTCAGGGGGTCGATAGGGGCAAAGGGTTCGGGGTGAGACAGCATAGAGACTGGAAGGAAGCTGGCAGCAATTGCTTTGAACGCCTGCTGGCACAGAAAGGAGGGAAGCATCCTTAACTTTACCCACCAAGGGAGGCAGTCACGTAAACAGGCCTGACTAATGGAGGGTGGCTTGGTAATAGTGGGCCCTCTTGAGGTAGCAGAGCCAGAAGACTGTCCCCTGGGTGAGGGGGTAATCTAGGGTGGCTTCCTGGAGCAGGTGATGAGGGGTTTTCAGGAAGTCCTCCGTCAAGGGTCTTTTGTAGACAAAGGGCCGCAGGCCTGAGCGCTCTGGTCTGGGCAGGAAATGAAAAAGGTTAAGTGTGGCTGAGTGTGGTGAGAGGCAGGGTGCCAAGCAGGTGAGGGGCAGGGGCTCCTCAAGGGACAGTGAGACCTGGAGGTTTGGGACCGGGACAAGAGTACCATGTGGCTGCTCTGGCTATTGGGAAACCTTCAGATTGAAAGAAAGGACAGAGTAAAAACTTCTGGGGAAGAAAGCGGGAAAGGGTGGAACCGCTACTGGGTGGGCAGAGGGAGAAGCCAGGAGGCCATGGCAGGCTGGGCTGGCTGGTACCTCTGGCTTCACATGGGTAGCAAGCCAGGTTGATTTTGTCCTGCCTAGGCTGGCTTCATGCCTGTCTCCAAAACTCCTGCCTCGTCCTGGACTGCCATCTGATGGTGCTTCTGTTTTCTTTGCTAGCAAACTACAGAACCAAACTTCCCTGAGATTCTCTTAATTGCCATCAACAAGTATGGGGTCAGCCTCATTGATCCCAGAACCAAGGTGAGCAGGGCAGGAGTGAGCAGGCTGGGGTTGGGACTAACGGAGCTCCCAGCCAGAAGCCCTTTCAACTGTGGCGCCACTCCCGAGCCCCTGGGTGCCCATCTTGGAAGGCTGCCTGTGCATGCTGCATTGGCTTACTCATCTGTCCCACCCACACTGCCGCCTTCAACCTGCTACCAAATTCTTGCTGCTAAGTTCCTCAGAGTCTTTTTAGGCTTCTGCTTTTCAAAGGCCCTAGAGGCCACAGACTGCCACCCTTTTCCAGAATGTTCTCTGCCTCTCTGGTCAGGATGGCATATGGTGGGAGCCTATGCAGGGGTAGCTACGCTCATGCACCAGAAAGGCCAGTCCCGCTACGTCCCCAGCTGTGCTCCTGAATGGTTGGTGAAGATCACTCATGGCTGTCCTCTTCCCCTTGCTGCACGGCAGCATGGCCACATGGGCTCTCTGTCTTTATCACTCTTTCTCAGCCATTTTTGGGCTTCTGCTCTACACAATCCAAGGATACTGTGTCCTTCCAAGGCTCTTCTCTGACCCACTTTTCTCTTTAAACTCACCCAGGCTATCTCACTGAGACTGACAGTTGACAGTGCTCTCGGGCACTTGAGTTTCTATCTTAGCCCCTAAGTCCCCAACAGCCTCCAGAGCTTCCTTGGGTGTCCACGCAAGGCGTGGAGAGGAAGCTCGCTGGCAGCTGCATACAGTGCTGCCTCGCCCTCATGTTCCTTTCCTCGTGTGAGGGCCCAGGCCCTCTTTGGGGGGAGTAGCTGCGGGCCGGAGTTGGGGTTACTGAAGCCGGAGGTCGCGCGAGCATGTGTGTGTCTACCTGCTCTCCCAGGACATCCTGACAACTCACCCCTTCACCAAGATCTCCAACTGGAGTAGCGGCAACACCTACTTCCACATCACCATCGGGAACCTGGTCCGTGGGAGCAAGCTGCTCTGTGAGACCTCACTGGTGAGAGCGCCCCCTAGTGCCCGGCATAGGTCTCTGCCTCTCCTGCTTGGGTCTGTTCGAAGCCTAGTTTAGGTCTGGGAAAAGTTGCTCAACTGGGGTATAGGAACAGATCCGTCGTTCAGCTGCTGTTTTAGTATCTGGTTACTGAGCCCGTGGATGTGGGCCTTCAGCCCAGCCTAACAAAAGAGCCGTTAGCAATGAGACCTCCTCCATGAGCCCAAGCTTCCACGGTGCTGTTTACCTGGTAGTGTTTGCAGTCACCCCTGAGGGAGGCATCCAGGATTACAGGGACCACAAGTCCAGGGCTCATGATGGCAAGATGAACCCAGCCCCCCAAGTGTGTAGGTGGGGACAGAACTTGCTTTGTTTCTGCACTGTGAGCCCTGCAGAGTGTTCTGGGAGCCATCTCTGTGTGTGAGGGGCTGGTGTGCTCCTCTATGAACCCAGCTTACTTTTTCACCCCTGGTTTCAGGGATACAAAATGGACGATCTTCTGACTTCCTACATCAGCCAGATGCTCACAGCCATGAGCAAACAGAGGAACTCCAGGAGTGGCAGGTGAACTGTAGAGGTGATGCTAGCTCAGGCCCTGGCCATCTAAGCAGGGAGGCTGGGCTGACCATCTCTGCTGGGGCTCCGACCTCTCTGCCACGAGGTCATGACTTTCCTGCACCCACCTACGGCATCTGGGTTAGCTGTCACCCTGCTTCGTTTTGGCCTTTCTGTTGTAAGAGCCTGTATTCCTTGGATACCTCTCCTGATTCAGACCAGCTCCATCAATCAACCTCTTTTGACTTTCTGTATACTGACAGGACAGAGGACTCAAAGACAACTTAGCTCTCTCAGTACTCGGAACAACCAAACCATATGTGCATTGAACTGGCGGAAGCCCATGGGACTGGACTCTGGGTCCTCAGCACTGGCTCCTGCCATAAGCACTACCGCTCTCTGGATCCTCTTCAGTATCTGATACCCTCTGATACTCTGTTTAGTATCATCTGCTTCAGGAAGGCCCCCTAGACAACCTCCTGAATCTAGACAAAGCCTCCTGATTCTCCCTGGGTCACTTCTGTATGTGACAGTTCTGGGTCCCTGCTGGTCTCCCTGACCACACGAGGGCATAAATCATGTGTCTCATCCTCTGGTCTCGTGGTGGTCTTTGCTGAAGGAGACAATGTGGAGTCAGGACTCAGACCTGTCAGGGAGCGGCCCTCAAGGCTTCTTCTTCTGCCTTCTGACCAAGCTGCTTTACATTTGGGGTTAGGTATGCTTAAGCTAAGTTGAGTCTTAAAAGACCACTTGAGACAGGATGATGTTGGGGGAAATTGGTCACTGGTCAGAGAGGGGAAGGCCCGTGTGTGTGTGTGTGTGTGTGTGTGTGTGTGTGTGTGTGTGTGTATGTGTGTAGGGGGTAGAGTCTAGGGGAGGGATCACTTCCTGGCTCTTAACTAGGGCCAGTGTGGGGACAGAATGGCCCTCACATCATGCCAGAAGCGTCTCCTTGGTTTATCAAGACATATTCAAGAATAATAGTACCTCCTCAGGTGAACTGCTCACAGCCAGTGGTGACTGGGTAGATCTGGGGCAGGGGCTTCAGATGGGACAGCGGCTGGAGCAGCCATAGATGTGATGGTGAGAATCCCGTTGATCTGGTAATGTTTGGGTCTCCATCAGGACTTCCCTGAGACTTCACATTAAGCACCTGGGCCCACCACATCTGTCTGCCTAACCACCCCAGGGGGCTCTGTCTGTGGGAGAGGGCAGCTGCTGTTACAAGCGGAGACACCAAATCAAGCAGCCTCGTTTTATGGAGCAGATGCTGTGCTTTTGAGAAGGAGGGAGACGCCCTGCCCTATAACATCCACATGGCTTCACAGTCAACCAGGGCCGGGGGAGAAGCTGAGGTTATAGTTCGTTATGTCATGCTGAGGGGAAGGGTGAGGTCTAGGGGAGTGTAAATGGATGAAAAAAAACAAAAACAAAAACAAAAACAAATAAACAAAAAAAAACCATCATAGAACTCAACTCACTCTTGCTAACAATGGGCTCCCAGACAGAACGGGTTTCAAATGAGTGTTCTGAGCTCTATTTTCCTGATAAGGCCAAAGGCTATTTATTGAGTGAACATGGATGGGACCATGACATTGTAAACCTCAAGCATTAGGAGGCAACCCACTGCAGACAGATCAGAACACGAGGGTGGGATGAGAGCCTCGCCCTGGCTCATGCCCACGCCACCGCTCCTTCCCTGACCCAGGAAACTGTCACTACCACAGCGCCCCACAGTCTTCATCAGCCGGGTGACCACGGAGCGGGCAAACAACACACTGGCTTCCCGAGCGGTCGCCTTTATTACAAGCTGAGGTGAGCAGTCATTTCTTCGGCAGGAAGTACAACACAAGTATAGGATGGGGCAGCCCTGCAAACCCAGAGAGCAACCAGCTCCAGGTCCATGACCGCGCACCGCTGTTTGCCTGGCCTGTCTCCCGAGGTGCGTTCCTTACAGTGGCTGGCCAGACCGCTGCTCCTGAAAGCCTCAGTGGCCCGTGTGCGAGCCTTCTTGACCACCCCCTACCATCACCAGACTTGGGCTCAGAGAGGAAGAGAAGAAGAGGGCAAGGTGAGGTTAAACTTTCTCCAGTGGGGAGAAGGAAGACAGGATAGAGGAGGCATATACCATGTAGACAGATTCCTGGGAGGAGGACTGAGCTCTAAAGGGCTCACGGTGTTGTTCAGTGAGGACTGTGCCTAGTGATCCCCTAGCTGGGAACGTGGAGGTTTGATGTTCCCTACAGGGACACTGGTTAGTTGCTATTCCCCTTGGAAGAGATGGTCCTTTTGGGGGGATCATTAGTGATTTCACAGCAGCATCCTCTTGGGGGCCCTTGAAACAGAGTATTCCCTTGGGGGTCACTGGTGGCATGACACTCCCTTAGGGAGATACTGATGGTTTGATGTTCTTCCTGACACATGCTAATGGAAAAATGCTCTCACTGGAGGAAATCTTGTGGTTTGAGAAGCTCCTCTTTGAGGACTGCTGTGCGATGGAGAAAGTTTGAATATCTCAGGTTTGTTTGCATTTTGATCCAGGATAGCTGGAAGGTGGCTAGAGTTTGTCTATGACTTTCTTGATGGTTCCTGAACTCCTGTGGGGGGAGAGAAAAGATAAACACAGATTTATCAACTGTCACTCTCCAGATTTTTGTTTGTTATCTGGTGAACTCATAGCCATCACTCGTATGTTAGAACTGTTTCAGGCCACCGCTGACTTATGCTAACCTTCCAATCCCTGCACAAATTTGTGCAAACTTTACAGATAACCCTTCAGTTCATCCAAACACAGAAAGGTGGTTGTGTGATCCACAGAAGTGTTGGAAGGCAGGGAGTGACACTGGCTTCAAGTGATCAGCTGTGACGTCACACTCTTAAACTCCCAGCACTTAGGAGGTGAAGGCAGGAGGATGACAAGTGAGGCCAGCCTGGGCTACAGACTGAGGTCCCATTTCAACCTACCCCTCGAAAAATGAACACTTTCCCCCCCAGAATGGGAGAAGCTTTGACTTGCTTCATATCATGTTCCCACTATCCAGAAAAATGTCCCATACTAGAGGCCTAATATATCCCACCACTTTGTTGATTGAAGAACATGTAGTGGGGAGCTAGGGAATTTAGATCTACTTTCAGGTAGAAAATCAACTTTGTAAGTGTGTAAAGTAGAAAGAAAAAACTTCTTAAAGTTATTTAAGAGTTAACAATATAGTGAGGAATTGTGAGACCCAACTAAAGAAGAATGCATCAACTCAAGGAGGGAAGCTTATCCCAACTGTATGCTTCCTGCAAGACACTCATTTTAGATATTAAAAACATAAATAGAGGTAAATGCTTCTAAAAGATAGGTCACACTGACACTAAAGAAAAGTCAGGGTTTCTATTAATATCATACCAAATAGATTTCAGAATAATACTATTACCCAAAATAACGAAGGTTGTCTTATTATTGACTTAATTTATGTTCATAGTATGGTTTATCCTATTAGAGAATGCATTATTTTCATATACACATGGAAAAAATCTGTCAAGATAGGCTATATTCTGAGCATAAAAATAGTCACAGTAAATATAAAGGGACTAATAATCATTCCAACTATATTCTCTGGAACAGAAAATTAAATTATAAAACAATAGCGTATTTCTGGAGAAGTTGTAAATGTTGGGTAAAGCTCAGGAATAGAATGTGGGCATAGCAAGTAAAACAAGACAAAATAAAACAAAAAAATTGAGCTCCAATCTCAGCCTCCACTAAGAATTTCCTCAAAGACATTTGAAAAATTCTCTAATATTTGGAACAAAAAAGTTCAGTTTTTGATTTTCATATATATATGTATGTATGAAATGTCACTGTATACAACCTGTATGTAGTATGTAATGATCAGGTCAAGTACTCAGATATAGTTCTCTTTTGCATATATTTTATTTATTTTTTGACAAATTCATTCATGGATACAAAGTATCTTAATCACGTCCAACCCAATTTCCCTCTATGACTCCCCCCAGACCCTTCCCAAAACTTTTCAACTTAATGTCCTCTTCTCGTGGTTTTTTTTTTAATTTTTTATTTTTTTTAAATAACCCAATGAGTCCAATTGGTCTTGCCTGTGTGCAAGAGGGTGGGGTCAGTCGCTAGACCATGGGCACCCTCTTTGCAGTCACGCCCCCCCTCCCCAGCAGCCATCAGTCGTCAATAGTTCCTCAGATATGGGTGGAAAAGCCTAAGTCCTGCTCTACACGCGTTGGAATGTTTCCCGACCAGCTCGAACGTGTGTAGGTCTTGTACAAGGTAATCGTGGCTACTGTGGTCCAAGAGACAGCATTTCACAACACTCTTCCCCCGCCTCTGCTTCTTACGTTCTTCCCGTCCTTCTTCCCTGATGTTTCTCAGTCTTGAGGGGTGAAGATAAATGTCTTGTTTAGGATAATCACTTAACAGTCAAGTCTTTTCAGCACTTTGACCAGTTTCGTGTTTCTGCATTAACTGTTCCTCTCTATACAAAGGAACTTTCCTGGCCCAGGCTGAGGGTGGCACTAGTCTAGGGGTTTAAATGTAAATATTTAGAAGGACTCTTGACCAAGTACCCAACCAGGGAAATAATGGTAGGATGTGCTTCCTCTGAACTCATTAATTCCTCAGCATAGGCTTTTGACCCAGTTTATCATTCCAGATGTTTATTTCCTTCTGTGGAGTGGGCCTTCAATGCAATGGTAGAGTGGCTGGTCACCCCAATCTGAATTCATGTTAACTAGGGATACCCAGGGATATCTGTGTGTCGGCTTGCTGTTGTCGTAGCCATGTGTAGCTTTGGATGAGAGCAATGCTGGCCTCTTAAAATGAGTTTGGAAGGGCTTCCTCCCTTCATCTCTTTGAAATAGTTTGGGAAGAAGTTGAATAAGTTCTTCAGAAGGTCGGTAAAGCTCAGGAGTAAAGCCCTTCAGCTGCAGACTCTTCTTGAGTTGTGACTTAATCTCTACTGTCGACTGGATTTAGAATCACCTTGGAAACACGCCTCTGGGTGCATTTGTCAAGGGCTTTCTAAATGAGGTTAATCGAGTTACAAAGACCTACCCTACATGTGGGTGGTACCATGCCATGGGTTGGGGGCCCAGACTGAAAATCCAGGGGAAAGCTAGATGAACGCTAGGATTCATCACCACTTCCTGATTGAGAATCCAGTGTGACTAGCTGCCTCAAAAACTCCAGCCACCACACCTTCCCTGAAACATGGACTGTATCTCCTTGAACCATAAACTGAAATAAACCCTTCCTCCATTAATTTTTTTTGTTTCGTCAGGTATTTGGTCACAGCAATTAGAGAATTAATGCAAGAAACTTACATTTCCAATTCGGTCTCATTGCTCACTGTGAGTTTAGGTTCCCCATGTCCTCATGGGTCAATCTTAGTGGGTGACTAAGTCGAGAAGTCTAACTGTTTCTTCTAGGTTTTCCAATTTCTAGCATATAATTGTTCATTATTTTCCTTGTGATCCCTTTCATTCTGCTAAGTTACGATGCCTCAATTTTCATTGCTGAATTTAAAATTTGGTCTTTTATCTTTTCAGGAAGCTAATTTGAGCTCACCAATTATTTGTATATTTTAGTCTCAATTCTGCTATGATCTTTGTTATTTCTTGTCTTCTAATAACTTTAAGTTTGCTTTGATATTTTTCTAATGTCTTGAGTTTCAGCTAGTAGGTTTTTATTTGTACTCTTTTTTTGTTTGTTTGTTTCCAAGACAGGGTTTCTCTGTGTAGCCTTGGCTGTACTGGAATCACTTTGAAGATCAGGCTGGCCTTGAATTCACAGCAATCTGCTAGACTCTGCCTCCCTGAGTGCTGGGATTACAGGTGTGTGCTACCATGCTTGACTGCTTCCTGCCCCCGCCTCCATGGCCATTGCTTTCTTTAAAATTCCCTCAGTACTGATTTTGCTATATTCATGGGTTTATTTTGTTTTTATTTTAAAATTTTTTTCTCTTTTGGTTTTTTCAATAACTCATTGATACAGTAGCATGTTGTTTAGTTTCTATGATTTTGTATTCATATAATATCTAAAAGCCCTCTTGTTAATTACTGCTCTTATTCCATTGAGGCTAAGAAAGATATATGCTATGTATTCAATTTTTAAATTTTGTAGACACTTATTTTGGCTTAGCTTTTAAGAGCTTTCCTGGAAAATGCTCTGTGTGTGTCGATGAGAAGAAGGTATATTCAGTAGCTGTTGGATGTGACGGTTTGCAACTCCTGGGTCTGTTTGGTCTATTGCAGTTTAACTCTAACGTCTATTGATTTTGTGTCCGGATGCTCCATTTGCCCCTAGATGAACACGAGGTGTTGCTACGCTCAAGCCTGTCCTCTTACAGCTAACATCTGCAATTTGTCTCTCCAGCACTGAGTACATTCGCACCCTCTCGTTTCTTTGGCAGCTTAACTGTATACAAACCAGAGAGGATGATTTTTGTCAAGTTTATTGAGGTGCCCTCTGAACTTCTTAGGCCTTATGGATAATTTTCCCATTGTCTGGAAAGTTTCCAGCAATTAATTTACTAATGAGATTTTTCATTTCTTTTATTAAAAATATTTTAGCTTTTATTTTATGCATATGACTACCTGAATGTATGTACGCACGCTGTGTGCATGCTCAGTGCCAGCAGAGGCCAGAAGACACTGAATTCCCTGGAACTGGAGTTCTAAAGGGTCATGAACCATGAAGACCTTCTGCAAGGGTAGCAAGTGCTCTTAAATGCTGGGCCATCTCTCCAGTCCAAGTGAAAAGGCCTTTCTATGTGTTCCCTTATCTCCTTTTCTGAAACACCTATAATGCATGTTTGCTTATATAATGCTGTCTCGTAAATCCATAAAGTAGTCTCCATTTTAAAAATATTTTAAGACTTAAGTTCAGAAATTCTTTCTTCTACCTGATCAATTATGTTGAAGCTCTCTCTCATGTTTTAAATTTCATTTCTTGAGTTCTTTAGATCCAATATTTCTTACTGGCTCTATTTTATGATATATTTCCCTGATGACTTTTTCATTCATTTTATAAACTGTCTGTCTTCTTGAATTTTCTTATCTCACCAAAGTAAGCTTAAGATTCTTTAAGCTTGCTTTTCTGAATTCTTTTCAGGAAATCTGTTTATTTCCTTTCCACTGGTGTATGTTGACAAAGTGTTACTCTGTTCCTCTCAAGGAATTGTAGTGCTTGTTTTTATCATCCTTCGTATATTCCTATAAAAACTATGATAGATCAATAGCTGCCTCTATCAACATTAGGTAGTGGTTTGTTGTTTTTTTTTTTTAAAACACAGACACAGTTTCATTATGTAGCACTGGTTGACATAGGATTTGCTGTATAGACCAGACTATTCCCAAATGTGTTGCAATCATCCTGCTCCTGCCTCCTCAATGCTGGGATTACAGCTGTGTGCTGCCATACCCTGCCTTATAATTGTGGGTTCTGTAGAAAATGGGCTACGTTGACTGGTCCATTGTGGATACTTTGGCATAGTGCCTGTGTCACTTCCTTGACTATAATCCACATTAGCAAAGACATGGGACCTCTCAGCCTGGGATGTAGACATTTCAGGATTTAGCTTGGATGCAGCTCCATTAGGCAAGATAGCACTATCTAAGGCTACACAAGCTGGCCTTAAGGCTCTCCCATGCTAACCTGCTCAGGCAGCAGTAGGCTAAGTTGAGAACAGGGTGTTCGGCAGCTCCTCAAAAACTGTGAGGGGACAGAATGTTGTTCATGCCATTCACGAAGGTCTCCTTGGTCACCTGTGGGGCCTCTGCAGGACAGAGCCTTTCGGGCCTGGGTCATCTGTTGCTTTCAGGGCAGCAGGAAAGCTGCCTGTGGCTGTTCGCTGCGGGCTTCTATGAGCTGCCCAAATGCTTCCCATGGCTGCAGGGCTGAGTCTGCACAGCTTCTTGGATGTTTCATGGGCCTGGAGGGGCAAGGTCTCAAGGTGGTACTGTGTAACAAGAACTTGAGGGGGTAGGAAGGAAGCATGTGTAGTCTGGGCTCTTCCTCTGGGAAGTACAGCAATATAACCAACCTTGTAGCTCCCCAAAGTAGGTACGAGGCCTGCAAAGGCTACAGGGTACTGCAGGACTAAATACTTTAGGTGTCTGAAGAGTGGCTAAGAACTTGCATGAGCCACCTGATCACACCAGCCAAGTCTGTTGGCCTCAGTTCAACGCTCAGGACACACATGATGGAAGAAGGGAACCAGCCTCCGTGGGTTGTCTTCTGGCTGCCACACGCGTGCTGTGGGGCATGCACACTCATACCCAACAGACACATAGTAAATAAGTTAAAATGTCATGTATTTTTAAATGTGTTTCTTTAAGGAGAGTAAATTAGAGAAGATGTTGAAATGAATGAAAATGAATCCTCAACGGTTGCTGTCTCTTTCCAGAACTATGAAAGAATAATCCAGGCCAGAGAGTTTATGAACAGTAGGAGCTTACCTTTCTTAGCTTTAGGGACTAAACCGCCAGAAGTGGCTGGGGCCTGTGGCTTCTGGTGAGAGGCCCCTTCTCCAAAGACGGTACTTTCTGCTATGTCATCCAAATGAAGTAAACCTGTGTATTCATGGGGGTGGAGCACAAGGTCAAAAGAGTATAAGGACACTCCATCCAGCATCAAACCTTCCCATGAGGGTGGAATGTTCACTTTGAATCTTTCCCCCAAATAATTTTGAACACAACCACATTGGGTGGTAGTTCCAGCATGGGAATTTTGGAGGGGGGCTTAGAGTCACACTGCAGCAACAGCATCATGGGATCATGGGATCGTGGAAACAGTGTTTTTAGCAAGACTGTAGGAAAAGAAGTCTTAAATCAGCAACTCCAGCCATCACCTTAAGTTAGAGAAAGGGGAAGCCAGACAAACCTCAAGCAGGAGAAAGAAGAGAATAATAAGAGGAAAGTCAAAACCCAAAGCTGAGTCTTTGAAAGGACAAACAAAATTGATTAAACTCTTTCTAGGCTGATGAAAAACAAAATGGAATAATATGCCAATATTGGGAATAAGCCGGGGAAATTAGGATAGGCCTGATATTAAAAGAGAATAAGAAGTGAGAACAGTGGCAAATTATTGTAATCCTAGCACTCAGAAGCCTGAGGCAGGATTGTGAATTTGGGCCCATGCTGGGCTCCATAGTGAGGTCCTGTGTCAAAAATCAAACTAAATGAAACAATAGAAGAACTCAGAGCATACAGATATAAAAGGGACTAAAACATGCTGTGCTTATAAATCTGAGTTTTTGGAGTAGATATTTAAATTTTCCTTGAAAGATACAAGATACTGAATAAATAAGCCCATTACTTTACTGTGAAGAAAACAGCAGCTACAGATGGCTTCACAGAAGAGCAGAGTTCATTCTAAGTAGCTAACACTGCTAGGATACGAAAACAAACAAGTTACAAAACAGTATTGCTCATGGAGACCAACACAAAACGCTAGAGAAAATCTTATCAAACAGAAGTCCATACACCTCAGGTACAGTGTGCTCCAAGAACACCAGGTCATGTCAACACTGGAAATTAATGCGTTGAAAGAAACACGTACAATCAATCAGTAGCTGCAGAAGAAGTGCTGGAAAGGCCAAAGCACATTCCTAAATGCTTTTTCGACACATTACTCACAGACAGGAACTTCGTTTCACCCTCAGAAGGGGCATTTATGGGAAAACTCAGGTGCTATCATGCCAGATGTTTTTCTATTGGCATGGACATTCACTCTCAGCACTCACAGATTACTTGTAATTCTAGCCAATGTGATAAAAATTGGCTAGAAAAAAATCAAAGGCATCCAGATAGGAAGAAGTGAAATTTTAAAGAAGGTATGACCACATACGTAGGAAACTAGAACCTAAAATAAACCCACTAGAATAAGTGAACTTCATAATATGAGATCAAGATACGAAAACCAACTACATTCTAGATACTCAATAATCAATTGTAAATTACAATTTAAAAATACCATCTTTAGTAGCATAAAATATAATGTTTAGAGTTAAACCTTATAGTTATGAAGGATGTACAAATCACAAAGCCTTGCTCAAAAGAATTTCAGAAAGTCTAAGTAAATGAAGAGATATATTTTCAGCCTTCAATATCTTTATGTTCCACAGCTGAAGTTTCAACTAGAGAAACTACATTAACTAGATATACTAGACAACTGCATTAAAAACACTGTGCCTGAACTGAGCATGCACAGACTCTTTTTCCCCTTGGGCATCAACAACACAGCACAACAACTTTTGCTTTGTTTTTCGAGACAGGGTTTCTCTGTGTGGCCTTGGCTATCCTGGACTCACTCTGTAGATCAGGCTGTCCTCAAACTCACAGACATCTGCCTGCCTCTGCATCCCTGAGTGCTGGGAGTACAGGCGTGCACCATCGTGCCCAGCTCAACTATTTATCCTATTACATCCTACCCACACTGTGTTTGGCATGACGAGTAATGCAGAGACGATTTAAAGAATATCAGAGGGTATGAGGGCTATTTGCCAACGCTAAGATATTCTGGATGAGACAGGAACACCCATGGATTTTGGTATTTTTTCAATTCCCCACAGACAACTGTTCGTATGATGTTCTTGTGGAATGTATACAATTTACCCTTGTTCATTCACATGCTTATTTCTCTACCCTACTATCTGGTTTTAATTCAGATATTGCATTGTGATGTTTATTCTAAGCATCACCTGTCTCAAGTTTGTGTAAACACGCCACCATTTGTTCTCTGTATTGCCAATAAAACAACCAGCCTGTGCTGAGCATTGGAGAGGATAAGGTGGGACAATCTGGTCTGGAGGGGAGGAGAAAGAAGTGAGTGGGAGGAGTCAGAGAAGAGATATCTGAGAGGAGAGAACCTGGAAATACCAGGAGAGATGAACCAGACCTAAGATATGACTAAAAGCAAGGATAATGTGGGAAATCTGAATGGGAGGAAGCTATGTGGACTTGGACATTTAGGATGGAGTAACTGTGGCCCAGCATTGTGCTCTAGGTTAATTAAATAAATCCTAGTCTCTGTGTGGTGATTTGGGTATACAGCTGGTTTAGGAATAGCTGCTATTCCTAAGTAAAAGATAAGTCAATAATAAGTATTAATAATCAGCAACAAATAACATTGAAGGTATAATTTCTTGTATACTGTATGGATTTTTCACCTGTCAACAAACAGCTAATTGGCCTATAACTGAGGCAGGAAATAGGATAGAGGAGTTCCAGTAGAGAGGATGAATGCTGGGACAGGGTGAAGGCGGCTAGAGATTTGTCAGAAATACTAAGGAGGCCAAATGCATGAAACCTGAGCAGAGGTAACTGGCCACGTGGCAGAGCTTATAATAAAATAAACGGGATATTAGTTATAAGCAAGTCAGAAAACATACTTACCTATATTGACCTAGGCTTTTGTAAATATATTTAAGTCTCAGAGTCATTATTTCTGGAACCAAGGACATGGGTGAAAAATACGGGTTACAGAAAACTCCCTTCTACATAACATGGTATAACTACTTTATTCATGTACTGTAGGAATAAATATTATTAAGATACTAGGCTTCTCTAAGTTGGTGTACGTATTTTGACACAATTCCAGATAAAACACCAGAATGCCTTCAAAAATGCATTTCTTATTATATGTGTATACACAATAATAATAATAGAAGTTGATAGGCCAACAAGAAGGCAAAGTGTATAAAGCTGCTCACCACCTAACTTGACAGGTTAAGAAACCTCCAAGACTCACGTGGTGGAACGGGCTGGTTCCTGCAAGCTCTCTGACCTTTTTCAGAAGTGCAGGAGTCTGGCAATGATATACATTTTATACAAACATTCGTGGTAATTTTGTTTATAGCCTCAAATTGGAAACAGCTTAAATGTCTGTTAATGTGTGACTGGATAACCACAGTTTGATTTCTGCCACTATAGCAAAATACCCACTACTGGTGCTGCGTTTAGAAGAAAGAATAACCCCAATGATTAAACCACCTGCCGCTAGACTCCTCTTTCTTAAAAAGTTTCCCTGAGTGCGAATCCTGCCAGAATGAGAATCAGTATGGTGACTTCTACGGAACATACCACAGCCAAACTACAGCACAGCGTAAGAAACAAAAAGAACTGACACAGACAGCACAGAAATTCTGAAATGATTGCGCTGAATTAAAGGAGCTAGATGAAACTACTATATATTATTGGTTCTATTTACATATGTTTCTGGAGAATGCAAGCTATAATGTTATATTCTGGAGAATACAAACAGACTAGTACCTGGGCGTGATGTATGATAGGAAGGTAAGAGGAAGCTATTACAAAGAAATATGTGGAAACTGTTCTTCTTTCTGGGGGAGACAGGGTCTCAGTGTAGCTCAGGCCGGTGCTGAATGCATCAGGTAGCTGAAGATGACCTTAAGCAATGGCCCTCGAGCCTTTTCTTTCCATCATCTGGGGTTATAGATATGGCCACCTCACCTGGTTTGTTTTTTGAGATAGGGTCTTGCTATATAGGCCTGCTTAGCCTCAAACTTGAAACTCTCCCACCTCAGCTCTCCAGTGTTGGAATTATAGGCTCATTACTATGTCACAGATATCTACAGTCTACTATAAGCCAGTTATTCCTCAGGAAGGTGTTTGAATGGATTAAATAACGTGGGATCACCCCTTCTGCGATTGCCCTGTTTCACTTGGCACAGTATCTACAAGTTCATCCATATTGTGCTGGCAGTTGCTCCCTCTTTAAAGATAACTAGTATTGAATTTGTATACCACATCGTGTTTATCTGGTTGTCCATACATGGACACATGTAAGCCTGAAGGCTTGTCAACATCATCATTATTAATGGTACTGTGAGCATATCGTGCATATTAATGCAAACAAATGTCTTTTCACATCCCTACTTTTTCTTTTTTGGGTCTATTGCCAGGATTGAAGTTGACATGTCATACAGTCATTTGATTTTTAGAATCTGAGGAAGCTCTACTTTCCACATTCCCACCCAAAGCACAGGGTTCTGGTTTCTCAGCATCTCTGCCAATCCTCTCCATTTTCTGGACTCCCTAAAGCACTCGTCATGAGTGTGAAGTGGGACCTCACGACGGTTTTGTTCCGTGTCCTTGGATTAGTGCCACCATGTAGACACGGTGCCTTCTGCCCTCATCACGCACACGCAGTCATGAAAGTTAAAAAATTCAAAAGTCCAGTAACAAAATGGGAGGGTGAGGTAAATACTGAAGAAAAAATAAAAGGCTAAGTATAATTTAAATAAGACCAATAGAACAGGCCTTCTCAGATGCTATCTGAGCCAAGTTAACATCTTAAAGGAGCTGAGGGAGTGAACCCTGTGGAAACCCAAGGCAGGTGAGTCCATCTGTGGGCAGCAAGTGCGGACACACTGGGGAAGGAGCATTGCAGATGCTGGAGGGAAAGTGAGCCCTGTGTGGCTGGAGCAGAGTGAGGAACAGTGTGGAGGGGCTGGGAACAAAGAAACAAAGAAAGGAGTGGTTCCTGCTGGCTTTCAACTGGATCCGAGCACTGCAGCGGCGACTTAAGGTGGGTGTGAGGATTCCATTTGTATTTGGCATCCTTGAAAAAAGGATTCCATTACCTAGCCTATCCTAGTGAATTCAAAGTTCTTAAATACTTAAATACTTAAATCCTTTTTTATCAAACAAAAACAAAAAGATATTTATATAACATAACTGAAATTTTAAAGAAACCAAAACTTCCATTACATATCTCCCTTTTGTTTAAAAAAAAACGGCTTTCTATAACATTAATAAACTACATACAATAAGAATAATTATGAAAATGATCAGGTAAGAATTAAAAATCACCACCACAGCCATTTTAACGTATGAGAGGCAATGTCACTGTGGTTCCCGTTTGCGTTTCACTAGTGACAGGGCCACTGACCACCTTTGCTTACACTGCTGAGTTAGCAACATGTCTTCTCTTGAGAAATGTCTGTTTGGGTACTTTGTCCATTTTACTCAGCTCTTTTTTGCTCCTAAGTCGAGTTACTTATAAACTGTGGATATTAACCTCTTACTGGTAGTGTGACACACAGCTGCTTTCTCCTAGTACACAGGGGCCTCTGCACTTGAGATGGTTTCCTTTGTTGTGCAAAAGCTTTGGTTTTACACAGAACCACTTAATCTATTCTTGGTTTTGTTACTCGTGTTCTTCGTACCATAGTTAAAAAGTCATTCCCCAGACAGAGCTCAAGGAGACATTTCCCTCACGTGTTCTACAAGTTGTTTTGTAGTCTCTGTCTGTTTTCAGCCCATTTAGTTCATTGTGCAAGTTAAGAAGTTTTGGATATGAACTGTGATAATTTACAACTGTGTGAATGTACTTAATGCCCCAGTACTATGCCTAAAAAATAGTCAAAATAATAAACTTTGTTATGTATATTTTATTAAAACTTTTATTTATTTTTTTGAGACAGGAACTCAGTAAGTCCTACAAGATGTCTTCCAATTCACAATCCTCCTGTCTCTGATTCTGGAGCGCTGGGTTTCATTTGTGCTGGATTTCAGTTTTTAAATTTATTATTTTTTATTAATTGCAGTTTATTGACTTTGTATCCCAGCTGTGGCCCCTCTCTCATCCCCTCCCAATCTCACCCTCCCTCCCTCATCTCCTTTCATACCCCTTCCCTAAGTTCACTGATAGGGAAAGTCCTCCTCCTCTTCCCTCTGACCCTAGCCTATCAGGTTTCATCAGGTCTGGCTGCATTGTCTTCCACTGTGTAAGGCTGCTCCACCCCCCAACCCCCAGGGGGAGGTGATCAAAGAGCCAGCCACTGAGTTCATGTCAGAGACAGTCCCTGTTCCCCTTACTAGGGAACGAACTTGGACACTGAGCTGCCATGGGCTATATCTGTGCAGGGGTTCTAGGTTATTTCCATGCATGGTCCTTGGTTGGAGTATCAGTCTCAGAAAGGACCCCTTTGCCCAGAGTTTTTGGTTCTGTTGCTCTCCTTGTGGAGCTTCTGTCCCCTCCAGGTCTTTCTATCTCCCCCTTCTTTCATAAGATTCCCTGCACTCTGCCCAAAGTTTGGCTACTAGTCTCAGCATCTGCTTCAATACCCTGCTGGGTAGAGTCTTTCAGAGGCCCTCTGTGGTAGGCTCCTGTCCTGTTCCCTGTTTCCTCCCTCTTCCAATGTCCATCCCTTTTGCCTTTCTGAATGAGGATTCAGGTCCTCCTTCTTGCTTTAGCACAATTTTTTGAAGCAATAAGTAAATAAGTGTAAGGGCTGAGAAATGGTTCAGTTGTCAAAGCATGTGCTTTGACAGGCAGGCAAACCTGGTGTGCTGCCCTGAAGATGGCTCAGTGGCTGAGATCACATACTTCTCTTGCAGAGAACTCGAGTTCAGTTCCCAGCATGCACATCAAGCAGCTGACAACTCTCTTAACTCTAGCTCCAAGGGATCTCTGGCTGCCACCTGCACTCACATGCACACACCCTCTACACACACACACACACACACACACACACACACACACAATTAAAAATAATATTTTTTTTAAAAAGGAAGGAAGGTAAAAGTCAGGTGTGATGAGTGGCGGCTCAGGCTCCTCTAGTGCTGGGGAGGGACTCCTGGGCTGGCTGGCCAGCTAGCCCAGCCATTAATTGGTGAGCTCCTGGCCACTGAGAGTCAAGGAAGACAGCAGCTTCTGAGGAATGATACAAATGTTATCTTCTGACCTCTGCAAGCATGTGCACCCAAGTGTGTGCATGAATGTACACAGATGTACACACACATATACACAAAGTAAAAAAAATTAAGATTATTGTTATAGCCAGGAGTGACAGTATAGCCCTATAACCTCAGATGCCCAGGAAGCTGAGGCAGGAGGATTCTGGGCAACTTAGCAAAACCCTGTCTTAAAATTAAAACAAACAAACCCCATCTTTCACATATTGTCATTATTCTACATCCCCCCCCCATGCTCTGGGAGTGATGCTAGGGCCTCACACACGGCAAGTCCTCTACCCCCATGTCATAGCCCTGAGTCCCAGCTTCTTTCTCATTCCAAAACAATGTCCTTTCCTGGATCACAAGAACTATTACTGAGTAGGTTTATTTAGGTCATCATATTTTGCCTTTAACCTTGGAAGAATTAAATATCTGTACTTACAAATATTTGTATGTATTTTGATTCTTGTTATAGATTGCTCTTCTCTGAGGAAAATGGCAACATCTATTTTTAGTGACAGACTAGAGTTTATACACAGGTCTGATTAATGGTATCTCTTTTAGGTTTCGTTTTGTTTAATCAATGTACTTCCTGGATCCTGGGCCTGCCTTCTTTGAGCTTCTATGTTGACAGGGATTTATTTCTTATTTCTGGATTCATTCAAGCCTGAGGGCCACCACTTACGCCCATCGGGAAATTGGTGAACCTCAGGCATTAGGAGGCAACCCACTGCAGACAGATCAGAACACGAGGGTGGGATGAGAGCCTCGCCCTGGCTCATGCCCACGCCACCGCCCCTTCCCTGACCCAGGAGACTGTCACTACCACAGCGCCCCACAGTCTTCATCAGCCGGGTGACCACGGAGCGGGCAAACAACACACTGGCTTCCCGAGCGGTCGCCTTTATTACAAGCTGAGGTGAGTAGTCATTTCTTCGGCAGGAAGTACAACACAAGTATAGGATGGGGCAGCCCTGCAAACCCAGAGAGCAACCAGCTCCAGGTCCATGACCGCGCACCACTGTTTGCCTGGCCTGTCTCCCGAGGTGCGTTCCTTACAGTGGCTGGCCAGAGCGCTGCTCCTGAAAGCCTCAGTGGCCCGTGTGTGAGCCTTCTTGACCACCCCCTACCATCACCAGACTTGGGCTCAGAGAGGAAGAGAAGGGGACATGACTACTTCTTCTAGGAGTCAGTGGAATATAGCGTTTCATAGCTTTTCTCAGAAGATTTCAACATGGAAGTATTTTGGTAGGACTGGGCGTAGGATTCGTCTGTGATGGGTTCTGTTGTCTCGGCCTCCTTCAAGATGGGCAGCTCAATTGGTGAGGAAGCCTGCCTGCTGGGCATCTGAATGTGCTGAAAACTCTGAGGTACTGGTAGAACTGTGTTCTTGAATGGCGCTGCTTTCTTCTTGGGGAATTTTAAGTTTTCATAGTAAACTTCTGGAGTCCACGGACTTCTCAGTATTTGGGGAGAAGGCTTTTCAAGTAAGTGTGAAGCTTCTTGAGTCTTAGAGTATTCTTTTGGGAGGTTTATGTTCTCAGTATCTGTAGGATAAAAAAGGCACAAACACGGATTCCTCAACTACTTCTCTTCAATCACTGCCAGTCATGGTGACATCCAAGTGTTCTCTCAGTGCTATCTCTTCAACCTTTGGGTTCTTTCCTCTAAGCTCTCCTCTCCCTCTAGACTATGGGAGTTTTATTATGATCCTACAGCTCAGGACGGAGGTGAAGCTTATTAAGGGTCATCTGTGAGTCTCTACCTTACCACAGATGCTCTCGGGAGGAAAGGAACAGCCTTTGGTCAGAGCTTATGCCTCACAATCTTTGGTTATAAACCGGTCTAAGTTTTTTAAAATACATTCTCAATTAGAATTACAATTATTTTTGTTTGTTTGAAACAAACCACCTAGCAGAGTACAGGGAATCATATGAAAGAAGGGGAGTTAGTATGATGGGGAAAGGATAGGAGCTCCACAAGGACCAAATATATCTGGGCACAGGGTCTTTTCTGAGACTGACCCTCAACCAAAGACCATAAGTGGATATAACCTAGAACCTCTGCTCGGATGTAGCCCGTGGTAGCTCAGTAACCAATTGGTTTCCCATAGTAAGGGGAACAAGGGCTATCTCTAACAGGAACTCAATGGCAGGCTCTTTGACCTCCCCACCCCCCCAAGGGAGGAGCAGCCCTGCTAGGCCACAGAGGAGGACTTTGCAGTCAGTCCTGAAGATACCTGACAAAACAGAGTCATATGAAAGGGGAGGAGGTCCTACCCAATCAGTGGACTTGGAAAGGGGCAGGGAGGAGATGAGGGAGGGAGGGTGGGATTGGGGAGGGAATGAGGGAGCAGGATACAGTTGGGATACAGAGTTAACAAAATATAACTAATAAGAAAAATTTTAAAAAATTAACAAATAAGAAAAAAAAGGAACAAACAAACAAACAAAAACCTCTCACTTTGTGGCCCAGGAAGGCTTGGAATTCATTATGTAGCCCAGGCTGGCCTTGAACTTGAGGTAATCATTGTACCTCATCTCTCAAGCACAGGGATTACAGGTATGAACACCATGCTGGCTATAAAGGAAGCTTTTTAAGGACGGAGCTTTGACTTGCCATTATCTACATAGTGCTTCAAAGCGTGTGTCACAAAATAAATGCCAGATAAATCAATTTTGTTTTACTGATAAGAAAACATAGACAGTAAAGGCTTATAATAATGGAGTAAGGAAATTAAGACCAAGTCTACCAAAAAGAAACAGTGAATGTAGACGATCTGTAAAAACATGAGAAATGTCAAAATTATCAAGGAGTTACACTGTGATGAGGAATGATGCCACCAACACCCGGAAGCTGAATTTGCCAAGCAGGATGCCCAGGGATAGGACAGGACTTTTGCATGTGTGTATTCATTCGGTCTGGAAGGAACAGCAGTGCACATGGGTTTTGTGTTGGGGTGACCTTTTTGTGCAATGTGTAAAAATTTTTTTTCTAAACTCCTTAATTTCACCCCTGTCTCTAGTTCTTCCCAACAGATTTCAAATCAACTACAGATTGCTCCAGCAACTCCAGTGCCAGCCCCAGCTGTTTCCTTGGAATCTAGATCCTGGCCCAGCCTCACAGATACACTTCTCTATGGGACAACAAAGTGAAATAGCCTGCTCTTCCTGGCCTGGACCAGCAGCCTAGCCTCCCTGGGATTCCTAACAATAATGCCCCAATGTCAGCAGAAAACAGCCAGCGAGAACACACCACTTACCCAAAACCCAGCGGCATAATGATAGGTCAAAAAGGTAGGAATGAAGGGACTGTAGCCAGCTCAAGTGTGGCAGGCGTGGCTCTGACAGGCCTTGTCCTTCTCCCTCAGCCCCTGCCCTACTGAAAAGCTGTTAGACTACATTCCTAAAGCTACTCTCCAAGGTCTATTCCCTTATTTGGCCACTTCCTCCCCTTGAGATGACTACCAAGGTCCAACTATCAAAGAATTAAAGCCCAGCAATCAAAAACTCATTTTGGCTCACCTAACTAATATGCCCAATTAAAAATTAAACACCTCATTTTTACTTTATAAATCACCATTTTCCCCATTTTTACTTTATAAATCACCATTTTCCAGTGGGCCATGTCTGTTTCCTCTACATCCAGAAGCAGTCCTTTGCCCCCTCCTCTGGGTCAAATATCCCTTCCCTCTCGCTTGTTCCCTTTCCCTTCTCCCTTGTCCTCTATCACCTGTTATTGTCTTTTGTTCCCTGCCACTTATCCCTCTGGGACAAATGAATCCCCTTTGTGCCCAGAACTTGGTCTTGGGAGGTCTTAAGCTGATACAGTTCCTTACCAAATAGAATTATAGCAGATGCCCTCTGAGGGCAGATGTGGCATCTTTCAAGTGGCCATGTTGTAAGATGGGGCATCCTGGCCAGTGGCTCACAGCAGTGATCACAGCACTCAAGAAGGCAGAATCAGGAGAATCTGGAGTTGGGGCTAGCCTAGGCTACACATTGAGGAAGACTGTGGCACTTTGCTTTATTCCTCAGACCAGACTGATCTAGACTTTGGTTTTGTCAAGGTCCTGCCTCTGTCCAGTCTTTGTTCCTTCTCTGACTCTAAATTTGGTCCTATACCCTCTGGATATTTCCTGAAGCTCCAAAACGGCCTTTTATTGCATTTACTTTCTGCTTAGATCAGGCAAAATTAGTTTCTGTAACAAACAATTATGAACTATTTTAAGAACTGTATAAATTTAGGTTAGAGAGGTTATAATAACACTTTTGGAAAATCACCAAGTTTAACTTGAACCCATTACATTCACATGCTGATAGGAAAATAAGGTGAGTAGAAAATAAATCTAAAGTAGCTGCTGTTTTTAATAGTTCAAATACATGGCCAGAAGAAATCAAGGAAGGAAGAGTTTGTTTCTGCTCGTGGTTTGCAGGAGACTGTCCATCCTAGCTAGGAAGGCATGGCTAAGAGAGCAAGAGGAAAAGGGTCACACTGAGACCAAAGTGAGGAAGAAGAGTGGGATGGGGCCAATGGTCGCCTGGCTTTCCTGCTCTTCCTTCCTACCATTCAATCTTGGCACCTAGCCCATGTTAAGGGTGGGGCTTCCTCCTCACTTAAATCTGTCTGGAAATGTTCCCATAGGCACATCCTGATTGACACACATTAGGAGTGCTTCCTACATGAAGCACCGCACCTTACTCAGCCCTCTAAGAACATAACACCAGCTTCCCCTCCCTCCCTCGCTGGGTCTATCTATCTATCTATCTATCTATCTATCTATCTATCTATCTATCACTGAGACCTGTGATAGGTCTCAGACCCGGATCCTGAGGTGCCTATTTAACATATCACAGTGGACCTGGCCACCAGATTCTCCCAGCATCCCCCAGTCCCCACCTGCTTCAGGGCCCTCTCTGGATGGTATCCCCTGTCCCCTACCCTAAACCTTTCCAGTGCAGCAGCTGAGCTGCCCTTCCCAACATAATCCAGCTATTTTGCTATGCCAGTCCTTTTGGGTCTTTTCCTCTACCCTTTACCTTCCTGGCCTCTTGGTCTGGCTCTTCCCTCTACCCACTCCCTTCTCCTCTCATTGCCAGGCTCAAGGCCATGTTCTCTCTAGGCTCTCCCTTTTAGCTACAGTAAGCATACCTAGGAGTAGTCTTGTCCTTCCTTTTTACTTCTTCTTAAAAATTCACCTGATGCTAAAACCCAGGACCAGTCATGTCCTATCCATTTTTATTTCTTTTTATCATTCATCTGTTGCCTAATCCCAGGAGGGGCATAAATGAGCTAAATGTGTTCTCTCCCAAGGCGCTGGGCCGCTCTGAACCAAGCTGCTGACCTACCTCTCCTAAGGTGTGTATGGATCATTTGTTTGTGCTGGCTTCTGCCGCCCACAGATTTGATTCCAAATTCTGGAGTCCTGTTCTTCCACTCCTGCTTCCCTACACCTGCTTTCTAACCATGTGTCTCTCGTCTCTCTGGGCTCTGGCCTGCTGTGCCCTCCACATTGGCACCTACACGTTTCTCTGGCTCCTGCAGCATGCTCCGCCTCTGTCCTGCTATGCCCAAGTGGGCATCTCCCTTTTCTCCTAATCTCCCCTCTCCTTCTCTACTAGATAAATGATTCTATGGAGCTCCCTGCTGCAAGGAAAGTTTTGGTTTCTTTGTGAATTCAGTTGTGTTATGGAAATCTGTTTTTGTTTTAATCCCAATTATGGGATTTTAGTTTGAGCTTTACTTTGTCCACAGCTGATAGTTATCTTGTGCAGGGTGTGGCTTTTGCCAGCTGGTAATGGCCTACCTCCTGCCTCATGTGGCATGGAGAGGGGCATGGCCTAGGGCTCTGGGGGAGATCAATTTGAGAGCCCAGAAAAAGAAGGCATGGCAAGAAGTGCTGGCGTGTGGCGTGTAACAGTTCGGAGAGACCGGAGACTGACAGTGAGGCAGTTTGCAGCAGGCAGATGAAGAGAAACACTTCAAGGTGCAGCGGCTCGGAGGAGACTGGGGGCTGCACCTGCTGTTGACGGGGGTCGATTGGTATGTCTCCCAAAGCCCCTTCTACCCTAAAGAGCCAGGAGAAGTAAACTGTCTGCCACCCTCCCCCACCAACCTTCTCTCTCCTTCCATAGGAGACTGGAAGGCAGGGAGAGGCCTAAACACCCCAAATAATGCAGTTTTAAAAACGAGCACTACGTCCTGCAATGTCTACTTTTAGTACAAAAACCACATTCGTGTACCAAGAAGCTTCCTCTCGCCCCAGTGGGCTCCAATCACAAGGCAAGGGATGCCTTTCCTCTGTGACTTGGGACATTTTTCTCTCTGACAAATTTCTCGTTCTACTTGAGGATGCCCAGATGGAAATTCTTGTCACAACTAAATTTTTATCCAACTCAGCTCTTGAAATATTTTTCTGAACAAACATTTTCTATCTGAAGGGGGAAAAAACGAGGACATGGCTGCTCCTAGGAATAGTTAAAGATAAGGTTTCATTGTGTAAATATGAAGGAAAACACAGCCAGAGCATAGACCTCAATATGCTAACAGGCACCTCAAGAGGAGGTTGATGAAAGAGCCACATGTTCCTCTGCCAGAGATAAGGAAAAAGACTGCTTTCAGCAAGGAGGCATTATCTTCGTAAGTCCTGGAGGGAATTCTGGCTTTTTTCTAAATGCCAGAATTGGGAAAAGTAACTTCTTGAAACCTAAAACCATCTTTTCCTAGAAATCTAGCTTTATCATTCCATGTTTGAGCTCGTTTGCTCTCCCCATTGTTAGCAGCAGAGACTAGACGGCAGCCTGGCATTTCAGGGCCTACATACACCCTTTCTGCACTCTCCGGCAGACACGCCCACAGCTGCAGCCCAGTGAAGCACTTCAAGCACTTCTAGCCCTCACAGGCGTAGAAGATACCCTGCCCTGGACCAAGGTGTCCGGTTCATGACAGTACCTGCAGCTTTTGCTTGCTTCCCCAATGGCCGAATGGTACAGTCCCTACTCTCTCTTGGGCCACCCACCTCAGACAATTTCAAGTTCTCTTCAGCTGGAACAAAGTAGCTACCCAACAATGTAATGCATGAACATGCAAAGACACAAGCAACTAAACATGTGTTCTGGTAGTCTCCCAGGGATAGGGACTTAGACATCTACAGTCTAAAGTAGACGGTTCACCAGAACCTCTGGCAGTCTGTATAGTTCTGACCCTTGGTATCTGTATGACTGGTTCTGGGATTCCTTAGGGAAGCAAAGTCTGCAGATATCCACAGATGCATATAGAGCCAGGCACACCTTCCCATATATCTTACATCACCTTTAATGATCTGTAATGCCCAAATGATGTAAATGATATATAATGAGCTATACTGTGTTGTTTAGGAAATGCAGTTATGTGCCCCATAATGATGTTTCAGTCATCATGAATTGAACATATGATACTGGTCACAAGAAGTCACAACAGAACTGAATTCTTATTTAGTGACACTTCTGCCACCCTGAGTTATAACACAGTGTAGTCAGCACACATCTGTGGGAATATCAGTTGCATAATAGGTATAGTTTGTAATTTGTGACCATGATGACAGCTGACTGCGTTGTCATATTTATGTTTTTTATTGTTTTTTTTCACATGCTACTTAAAAGAGATTACTGTTAAACAGAAGGTCTTGCCAGGCAGCTAAATATCATGTTGTCAAGTCTCTAGACTACATCCCTTGCTCATGTGCTCTATTTCCTATCATACTCTTTCACTTATCACAGCCCTAGGAACAATAATCTTCAGACATACAGACACACAGAGAAGTTTGTAGGAAATGCACTCTATGATGTCTGCACAACGATAAAATCAGGTAAGCAAGCATTTTTTGGAAAGCACACCCATTCTGAAGTAATACAGACTGACTGCAAGAAAAAAGCTGTATGTGTTCCATAACCAGCCACCTTACAGGGCCTAACTACATAACTCGTATCAGCAACAACAGAACTTTTGTTTCCACTGGTGCTTGGCTGAGTTTGCAGATGTGAACTCAAGGACAAGGGGACTGACTAAATTTCCCTGCTTCTCCCTTGGTCCCCAACCCTCAGCTCTCATCAGGGACATGGAGAGCAGGCCCTGTCTTCTTGAGGTACTGTGGAGGGACAAAGGGAAGGAAGGAGCAAGGCTTTTGAGCTTACCTGTAGATGCAGTGGCAGAGGCTTCCAGCCACCTTTTTTTTTTAAGCTCTTCCATCCTGGGAGGAAGCAGACCATATATTATCTCACAGGCCTCTTTCAGGCTGCTTTCCTGAGGCAGTGAACAGAAGAGATGCACTACCTAGCCAGACCCTCACCTGAGCAGAGGCCTGGGCTCCTTCCCCTTTAAAGGCTGCTAGTCAGAATGATGGGACTAAAGAACCACACACTACCCAAACGTACATCCTTCTTCCAGGCTGTTCTCTCTTTCATCTCAAAAGCAAAGTCCTGGGCAGCAGGGGTGACTCAGTGGTCAGCTCCCAGCATTGGTTGCTTTTCCGGAGGACCAGAGGATTCACATCACCCACCTGGTGGCTCACAACCCCTCTAACTCCAGTTCCAGGAAATCTGACACTATCTTCTGGCTTCTGTGGGCATGACATGCAGCCAAAACAACCACGCACACAAAATAGTAAAATACTAAGAGCATACAAAAACAAAACCCTGTAGCATTTGTCCCGCAAGGATTCTTAAATGTCATTTTCTGGACAGACATAAAAAGAAGTATGGTCCAGAAAGAGAAAAGTATGGTCTCAAGGTCACCCAGGAACTAAGAAGCAATGCCAGGGCCACCTCCCAGTCTTCCTGGCCTGCATACCATGCTCTGTCCATTTCTCCCAAGAGGGGAGATGGAGGCCCTTGCTGGTCAGCTGCAATTCCTGTCCTTTCTCCACAGATCACACTAAATCCACAGTAAATGCCTGCCTGGGCTCCAGTGAGAGTCCTTATTTGAAAAGAGGTGAGGGAGGGAGCTGCAGGCAGAATAAAATGAGAAGCGTGGATTCTAAACCCACTTCTCCATGGAAGGTATTACAACCAAATAACTGTTTTCTCAATTCTTTATAAGAACCCTTTTATTGTTTTATTACTTTATTTAGAGAAATTTTTCATTTAGAATTATAAATATATACTTACCAGTGATAATAAAATACACAGGCAATGATAATCGCAGAAGCAATGTCCATGAAAAGCCACATGAACGCATAGTATCCTGGTGTCTGCAAAACATGAAGCAACTGAAGGTGGCTACATTGCTCTATAACTGGACGCTTTTAAGTCCATCTACCTGAGCTGAGTGCCCATAGGAAGTGAGGGCAAATGAGACCACTTCCAGCTCCTACAGCCACCCTCACACATGCAGGGGATCTGCAAGGAATTCAACTGCATCATGCCCTTCATCTTCCCTGACTCTCAAGGCAGACATCAGTGGGGTCACAGAGAGGTCACACACCAAGTCTGTTCTGGACCAGGACTCCAGTCCAGGTTAGCTGACATCTTGTGCTCTTCTGTAAATGGTCTCCACAGTAATGCAGCTTTCTAGGGTTACCTACAGACCTAAAGAAGCAAAACCTCCAGGCTCAGCACCCCCAGGTGATAGGGAAGCAACTAGCCTATGACCCAGTACCTGGGCACCACCACTCTCAACACTCTTCACTGAAATGCTGAACCACATATAATTCCCTTCGACTCACACACCTGCTCCCCCCCCCAGACCCTGCCAAGACCAGCTCTTTATCCCAGCACTCTGGGACCTCTCTCCTGCACTGATTCACATGGGTTTTCTAATCCCTCTAGTCATTGCTCCCTCCCAGTGTTACCTGATGCTATGGAAGCTGCTGCTTGCTAGTCTTTCTTAAGCTTTCCTTTCCAATCCTTAGCTTTCAAAGGAGCAAAATTAAACTTTTCTTTTAAAAAACATTTATTTTGCTTGTGCCACATGTGTGCATACAGATGTCTGCAGAATCCAGAGGGGGCATTGGATCCCCTGGAACTGAACTTCTGGACAGTTGTGAGCTGCCTGATATTGGTGCTGGGAACTGAACTTAGGTCCTTTAGAAGAGTATCAAGTATTCTAAACTGCTGAACCATCTATCTAGCTCCTAGACAGTTTTTTACTGGGGAATGGTAAAGTGTGTCCATAGTCCCAGCTACTTGGAAAACTGAGGCAGGAGAATGACTTGAGGCCAAGAGTTTGAGGCATATTGGGACTCCCTTACAACAACCTGTTTCTGTTGCATGCTGTTGTGTCCCAGTCAGTGAAATCACTATCCAGACAAGAAATCCAGGCTCTGCTGCAGTAATTGGCTAGCCACAGCATTCCCTCCAACCTCACAGGTACCAAGTGATTAGATTTAGCTGTGGCTGCAAACCAGGTCTTCAGGTCCACCAAGCCAGGTGCCAGAGTAAGGTGGCTCACCTATTTGAGAGCATTGTATTCAAGAAATAGTTTTACTTTTACTTTACAGTCCAAAGGATACGGCTTTCTTCCCATAATATACCCTGTTGTTGCTGCCATACTTTTAGTGTGTGTGTGTGTGTGTGTGTATGTGTGTGAATGTGCTCGCACATGCTTAAGCCTGCAATAACAAAGTTCTAGAGTCAGACTTCACTGTCAACTTCTATCATGAGAACATGCACCAAACTACCTGTGAACTCCAGTTTCCTAATAGGGATAATAATAATGATGTTTAATTGCAGCATGCAAAGTGTATTGTAAAGATTCAACAAATAAAGAAGAGTTTGGGTGAGGAAGGGAGAAGGCACATCTTTGTTACTCACAGATGACTCTATTCTAAGTAGTTTAATAGGGAACTGCACCCAGGGCTGCAGACGGGAGAGACATACAGAGCACAATCACACCAGGCTTAGAATGATCTGGACACGCAGCTCACCATGAAGAAGAGAGGGTTACTAAGCTGCTGCAGGACCTCAATGTTGTCTGTGGTCACAGAGTTGATCCTCAAACACCAGGCCAGTGAGAAGAGCCAAGGCTCATTGACAATGTACACATTGATATGGATTTTAGCTGCCTTATAATCTCTGGAACGAAAACAGAGCCCACAGAGGGTTTCAGCTCGGTTGTACTCTCAATAGCTAGAGGAGAACAAGCACGTTTGTGAGAAGCTACTGCGTAAATCAACAGGCAAACAGCTGTTCCAAGGACAGCTTAGGATTCACTGTGACAGTCCCTCAGGTGAGGAAGGGGCTGGTCTAGTCCTTCGGCTCCTGTAGCGCCAGTGGAGTGTTGGTGAAGAAAATGTCCTAAGGCAGATGTAGCAAAACAAAGAAAATGGAAAGATTTGGAGGGAACAACAGCAGACAGGAAACCCTTTTTTACAGTATTTACCAGTTCGCAAATATTCCCACCACAACCAATTTCAAGCTACAGCTAAGAAAAACAATTTACGGAGGAGCACATGGTTCTTGAATGGCTGCTTCTACAAGTCACTGTCACCTCAGGCATGTGGGTTCCATGGGATCCAATCCCAGCACCGCCCATCCTGACTCTGATGACCCGCTCGCTTACCATTTTCTGTTTGACTATAAGCAAGTTACGGCAGAATCCATCATAACTTCACCCTTCTCTGTGTACCCTGGCTCAGCACCTACCTCCATGTGTTAAGGATTAATTGAAAGAAGAAAGTAAACACCAGTGTGGTGACTGTTTTAACATCTGAATACGAAGGGTTTTCTGTTTTGTCTTGTTTTGTTTTGTTTTATAAGAATTGGGTGTGAGAAATCAAACCCAGCTTTCCATAAGGCACTAAGTCAGTGGAGGCCTCAGCCTGTCTATAGAAAGGAAGAGTAAGTTAAGGAAGGGCTAGCAAAGCAGGCTAAGTGTCCTTTCAGAGCTCCAAGTTCTCAGAAAACACACCAGTGCCTTCCTTTGCTGCTGCTGCTGCTCTGCCTGTGGGTCAAGATCAGGTGTAAGTGTTTCCCCAAGTACTTTCAACTCCAATCCAGGAGTCATATCAGAAAGTACAAGCCTGGCACCCCCTAGCAATGAAAGCTGTGTGTTTCGGAGCTGAGACATAAGCTAATAACCACACCTCCCTGCAGAAGGCGCTGCCAACTTCCTACTCATGGGTAAGAACTGCCTCTAGGTTCTACAGGTCATCTAAAGAGAAAGCTAGAAAGAACTGAAAGGGGAAAGGTTACTGCTTTGTACTGTTTGAACTATAACTTAAAATTCAATGTTTCTAAGTATGAATAAGGGCTGTAGAAACTATAATTAAAAACATAATAGCCTTAACAATTACGTCAAAGGAAATGAAATACTTAGGTATGAATTTTAGAAAGCATTAAGGACATTATCCTAAAAATGATGAAGTACTGATGGAAGCAAGCAAAGAAAACACACCAACAGAGTGGTGTTCATTCAGATTGAGAACCATCAGAGCAGGCTGCCAGCTGTTCCCGAGCTGACCTGTGAGGTCAGTGTGAGTCCTAGAGAAGGCTCACTAAGGTTTGTTCTCGCAGTTAGGTCAGCTGGATCCAAACACACATGCAGAAGCACAGCTCTAGGAAAAATCAAATCTTTTTTGAGGTGTAGGGTGTTTGGCAGAGTCTCACTCTATAGGGCAAGGTAGTCTTAAACCCACTACGTAGCCCAGGCTGGCCCTGACAATCCTGTCTCCCACATGCTGGGGCAAACAAACCTCAATCTAGAAAAAGAGTCAGTGAAAGGGAATCAGCCACCTTACTTGGCATTGAAGCTACATACAACTATTGTAATCAAGGCAGCGCGGTGCCAGAGCAGGAACAGACATGTGTTAGTGGTCTGCCACAGGAGCCCCAGAAATAGACCTACACAAATGTGCTCAAATAACTTGTGACAAAGCTGACAAAGCAAGGGAATGGAAAAGTAGATTGTTACCAATTTGGAAGCCAGAGACACTCTCCTGAAAGAACATTAAAATCTCAACCAAACCTCAGACTGTGTATAAAAGTGAACTCCAGATGATTTGCAGGCTTGAGTGTATGATGTAAAAAGATAAACCTTATAGAAAACATAGAAGAAAGGAACTGTCAGCTCTTGAACTCATAAGCCAGCCTCATCAAAATGGAAACACTGCTCTTTCTCTGCGGAGACCTTGTGCTCTGTTAAGAAGATCCCACAAGTTAAGACACAGGCTAGGGGAATGTACTCCCTTTTATAAAGATTTATTTTTATTTATTTATTTGTGTATGTGCCTGACATTAGTGTGTAAGTGCCCATGGAGTCTGAAGGAAGGTGTCAAATTCCCTGGAGCTCCAGTCACGGGTGGTTCTGACCTCCCAGCATGGGTGCTGGGGGCTCTGGGCACTCTGGGAAGCTGTCCACTAGGCATCCACTGGGCATCCACTGGGCCATCTCTCCAGTTGCAGGGGAATGCTTTGAAACCCTACCCAACAAAGGGTGAGAAGAATCCTCAAGATTCAACAATAAAGAAAAATAATTTAAAGGAAGAGATCCATGAGGAAATAAACACAACACCATTAGCCTTTGGAGAATACATGTTTAAACAAACTGATATTGCTACATGCCTGTCAGAGTAGAAAAGACTAAAAAATGACAACACCAAAAATTACCAAGGATGCAGAAACTCTGGGTCATGGTGTTGGTAGGAATGTGAAATGGTACATCCTTCCTGGAAAAGTCTGATGGCTTTTAATGAAACATTCAATTGCTATACCCAAGGATTTGAAATCTTGGGCATTTATCCCTGACATTAAATTTGCATGAAAGCCCATACACAAACAGATGGCAATAATCAGATGTCCTTTTACTACTAACTGACTAAACAAACTTTGGTATATGCCCTATTGAACACTATTCAACAACAAAAAGGAACAAATTATAAACACCTTGGATAAAATGTAAAAGAATTATGATAAGTGAAAAAATAAATTAGTCCCCACATAAATATGAGTTTGTTCATTCTTAAAATTCACATTATAGACATTTTGCCAGGGGTTAATATGTTAGGCTGGGGGTGGGGAGGATGGAAAGACATAAAAGTGGCTATTGAGGGACCGTATCAAAAGATACTTGTGATGATATTCAAGGCATCGTTTTCACTCCCAACTTCACTGCAGCATTCATAGTGTTCACTGGCAATTCACAATGGCCAAGATAAGGAATCAACCCTAGTGTCCACCAAGAGAAATGGATTTTTAAATATGGTGCTTATGTACAATAGAATACTACTTAGCCTTTAACAAAAGGAATTCTGTTATCTGCCCCAATATGGATAAACCTGGCAAACACTATGTTACATAAAATAAGACTGAGGTAGAAAGACAAATATTGTATGATCTCACTTAACTACTGAATCTTAAATAATCAATTTTATAAAAGTACAGAGTAAAATGTATATACCAAGTATATAAAAATACGTGTGGAGTGTCTAGAGAGATGGCTCAGCTGGTAAAAGCACTGCCTGCTCTTCCAGAAGGCCCTGGTTAAAATCCCAGCACCTACACGGAGGCTCACAACCACCTTGTAACTCCAGTTCCAGGGGATCTATGTCCTCTTCTAGCCTTCCTGGCTGCTGCACATGTGCACATACCACACACCAGGGAAACACACACATAAAATAATACATGGATCTTTAAAGTAGGTAGTGAGCGGGTACGAAGGAACATCACCCACACATAGAAAATGTTTGTTGTCAAAAGAAGGGAGCGAGAAGAAGCAATGAGAAAACAGAGGATTCAAAGATGGTAGGAAACCAAATAAAGGGGAAAAGGAGCTAAGTAGAACTGATATTTTGTGAATGTTATAGCAACAATGCATGCCAAGAGGTGTGGTCAAACACTTACCTCAGCCCACCATAGAACAACCTTTTATAGTCAACATTTATTATAGTAATATTCTCTTTCATAAGACGATCATTGGACCATAAACGGCCCACGTGCTGAAAACCAGGAGCCATGCTCCTGACGTAGCCCCTATCATGACCCGGCAACCAAAATATCTGCAAGAAGAAACAGATAGTCCTTCAGTGGATGGTCAGCTTTCCTGACACAAACACCCGGGGAGAATGGATGAAGCTCCATTCCTGTAGACTATTGGTGGTAGTCTACAGGAGGCAGGGAAAGATTCTAGCCCTTCGGTAATATGATCAAATTAGTTGTGTTGTCTAATGAACTCTTAAAAATGGGGAAGGTTGCTGTGGAATTGAGTTTTCCCCAGGACCTTTCCACCCTCTGGTTAATAGTAAGTCAAGGGCTCAAGTGTATAGAAAAACTCATAGAAAGAGTAATTGAGGCCTGGAGATGTAGCTCAGGTAGAGCATCTTCTTAGTATGCAAGACCATGGATTAGACACTTATGAGAAAAAAAAATACTGATAGATATGAATGTTAAAGAACAATCCCTTAGTTTCTGATGTCAACAGCTAACCTTAAAAGGAGCTACTTAGGTGTCTCATGGTAACAGGGCTGCCTCTGTGACTCCTCTGTGGAAAGAGCTCTATTTGCAAAAAGATACATACTTGTTTTACTCACAGCATTAATGTATTTTGAGAAAGTAAGTAATTTGAAAATTTACTTTGCAGATAAAGAGAGTGATTCTAAAATAAGAACCCCAAAACAAATGAGGACCAAATCTTCACTCAACTAAGAGCCAGTGGTTGTTCTGCATGATTCTCAAAGCTAGTCCTCAAAGCCGCACTTTGCTGAAGGCCCATAGGCCTAGGTTGAGCATGGGGCAGATCACATCAGAGTTATTTTTTGTGTGGTTTTAGGGATTGAACACATCCCAACCACACTAGGCAAGGGTTCTGCTGGTGAGCTATATCCCCAGCCCTCTTTAAAAAAATTTAATTTTAAGGAAAAGTCTTGCTGTAAAGTGTACAAATTGGCCTTGAACTTACTCTATAGTAAGTTCAAGCTTTAAATTTGCCTTTCTCTGGCCTCAGCATCCAAAGTAGCTGGAATTACAGTTATGTAAGACCAGGCCTGCCATATATATATTACTCTTTTTTTCCTGGACATGTATATATGTATGTAGCATGAATGTGTGAATGTTCAGATATATGTGAATTTACATGTACACATGCACATGTGTGCCCACACATGTAGAGGCTGGAAATTGACACTAGGTAGCTTCTTCATTGTTTTCCATTTAAGTTTTGAGCTGGGGTCTCTCACTGAACCTGGAGTTTGCCAATTCCAGTTAGTCTAGCTAGCAATACTGCCCTGTGCTCTCCGCCTCTCGGGTGCGGGAATTACAGGTGGCTGCTCTGCCTGTCAAGCTCCCACAGGGCTTCTGAGCATCCAAACTCCCACCTTCATGCTTGCCTGCCAAGTGCCTCATGCGTGGAGCCATCTCCTCAACTCATAAATCATTCTTTAACAATGCACCAATACTGTATTTGGTTTAGAATAGCAAACAGTCTCAATATTTTTCCCTACTGGAGTCATTTTAACTGGATCATTCTCGGACTGCCATCTGTAGCTGTATAAACAATAATTTCCATTTCCAAAGAAGGCAAAATCATTTGCAGATCTCAGAGAAGACTTATCCTGTGGGGAGCCTCTGGTCTGCCAGGCTGCTTTGTTATTTTGATCTCTGCAGAAAGACATGCTTTCACCCTGGCCTTCACTGGAGTCAGTGATAAGCTGCTGAGTCTGTCTCCTTTTGTTTGAGACAGCAGATGGGATGTCTTGTTAAGTTCACACCTTTTGTTTGTGTGAGGATCATACAGACAGGTGGTTGAGGTAAAGAGGTCTTGACTTCCCTATGAATTCAGTCATGTACTGAGGTGCTTTTGCTCTGACTTAAAATGGGACTACTGGAATAAACTGGCCACTAGTTTTCTACTAGAGCCATCTCGGAAAGAGCCCATGTGCAGTGCTTTGGTTTATTATTTTTTCTTTCAATCCTCACTCCCTACTCAAGAACCATTCGACTCTGCCGGCGGGCTCCGGCATTATACCATAGGTTAAATCCAACCGTGCTCCTGGACAAGCTGCCCACCTCCCGACTCTGCCATAAATACTAAGAAACACATACCAGATGTTGCTCAATTTTGGAGTCAAGGATGACCCGTACTACTTTTCGCACAAACGTGCCTCTGAGAGGATGCCCCGGTGGAGGGCCGAAAAGATCAAATATCACAACCTTCTGTTCCTTTTTCGCAAGTTCCAGTAGGTCAGTCAGCCGTGCAATTGACTGGTTGCTTGCTCTTCTTTTATCAGCCTCTGATAAAGATTTCATGCCAAAAAATGGCTTATGCTAAAAATAAATGTATCAAAGAAAATATTAGTTCTTGCTGGCATAATGTTATTGTGCACTGTGCAAAGTTTACCCTTGTGTATTCAAATGCTGACTTTTTCATCCCACTATCTGGTTTCAGTCTGGACATGGCATTGTCATGTTTATTCTAAGACTCTCCTGTCTCAATTTTGTGTAAACATGCTCACCATTATTTCTCTGCTTTGCCCATAAAGCTAGACAGCAAGTACCTGGACATTAGAGAGAATAGGGTGGGACTTCTATTTCCAGCGAGGGGAGGAGAAAGAGAGAGGAGTGAGAGGTTGCACCACAAGGAAGAGAGGTCCAGGAGGCACGAGGAGAAAGAGCTGATTCCAGAGAAGACCAAATATTATGGGAACTTGGGCTGGGAGGAAGACAGGTTGGCTATGGAGCATTAGAACAGATTCATAATGCCCAGTACTGCACTCACACCTATTTAAATAAACCATAGTCTCTCTGTCAATTATTTGGGAACCAGCTAGGTTAAAGAAAAACTGCTGCAGTACTAATTTCCAGCAACTTTACTTAAATATTAATATTCATTTAACAGGTTCTGGTCAAAGCACTCCCAAGCTTCCTGCTCTGTGGTTCTGCTTCCATATTGCTCCCATTACCACTAAACCCACTGCGCCCTCTGACATACAAGGAAAATACAATGTCATCTCCATTGGTGATTTGAGGGTTTGGGATGATTTCTTTGATATTCTAAACTTCTTATACATGTACCAAACGTCCTCCATGTTCCTAACTTTCCTTTTTAGTCTTTTCTTCTGTGACACGCAGCACCTACCCCTTCTACCACACTGCCTCACCACGTGGGCTCTTGCTGCCACAGCTTTCGGGAATAGTAAGAACACATGCTTTGGTCTCAGGGCTCGCTGGCTTTAATTCCAGCTCTGCCACTCCCTCATTTGTTTACGATATTAACTTGCTAAAAATCTCACTCTACATGTTCAAACGCTTCCTCCTCCATGAAGCTTTTTCTTAAATATTCCCATACTTATGAGACTTTGATAGCAAGAAGTTCTGATGGCCTATTTTTTTTTCTTCTATAAATTTATATCATGTTCTGTCTTCCATAGTACTCATATACATCTTGGATCACAGTTAAAATCCTCACTCAGTACACTTCTTGATGTTCATTTAAATTCAACCTTATTCAAGTTTTCACTGGCATAACGTAGCCAGATTCTTTGCCAGAATATAAATGGCTTCTAGCCCAGTTCTGGAGAGAACCCTTGCATCTCTCTAAAACCTCATAAGTTGGGCCTACACCATCCACGTTTCTTTTCATATTCTTGTCTTCCAAGCTCCTACCAGAATCACTCATTAAGCTCTATTTGCAGCATTCAAAGGCTTTTCTAGGCCAGAGTTCCAAAATCCTCCTATAAACCAGTTCCAAAGGCCTGAAGACCACATGGTCACAACAATGGACCCCACTTCTCAGTGCCAATTTTCTGTATTACTTTTCTCATTGTTACACAAAATTCTCATCAATAAGCAATGCAAAGGAGCAAGGGTTTATTTTGGCTCACAGTTTGAGAGTATAGTCCATCGTTTCAGGGAATGCATGGCAGCAGAAATTGGGGCATCTGGTCACATTGTGTCTCTGCCAGGAAGCAGAGAATGATGACTAGCTAATGTTCAGCTAGCTTCCTCTTTTTTATTCAGGGAACAGTGCTGCCACAATTAATGCAGTCATTTCCAATTCAAGTAACCCAATCAAGATAATCCTTTACAGGCATATCCACAGGCTAATCTAGATGATCCTTCAAAGACGTGTCAGGAAGCTTATCTCTTGGGTAATTCTAGATCTTGTAGGTTAACAATCAATACTACTCTTGTTCAATGATCTTAGTTTTAATAGCCCACACTATAAAACAGGAAAGTGATGTAGTAATCTATGTATTTCTTAGAATTTTCTTTGAGCCAAGATCTTGCTATGTAGTTTAGAGTGGCTTCAACTTTATAATCCTCCTGCCTCAGCCTCCTGACTGCTGGGATTCTAGTTCTATGCTACCACAACCAGCCCTTAGCATTATTTTGAAGAGTAAGCTTGTATCTGATAGGCTTATTAGTAGACTGGATATACTAAAAAAAGGTTCTCTGAACTTGAAGGTTGGATGAAATAACCTACAAACAACCAAAAACCCAAAGGAAACAAAGACTGAAGCCTATCAAATCAGAACATACAAGGATGATAAGATACAACTAAGAAAGGTAAAAATATCTACATCCCCATGTTCTTAGGAGCATTATATGTGGTAGACAAACATGAAATCAACATGCATCCATCATGTTGGAATGGATGGAATGCTATTTAGTCTTAAAAATAAAGAAATTATGTCATTTGAGTTAACATGGATCACCTTGCAGGACATCATGCTAAGTGAAGTAAGCCTGGTATAGTGAAAGATGCTAGTTTCATTAATGTGTGGAATTTAAGAAGGCTTTACTGATAAAGGCAGAAAATAAAATAGTGATTGCTACAGAACTGGTGGTAGTAATGGAATGCTGGGGAGATGTTAGTCAAAGTATACAAAACTTTATCTAGACAGAGTGATTTGAAGAGCTTTGTTTGCTATATGCTGACTATAATTTTAAAACTTGGTGGTTTTTTTAAAATAATAATACTAGAGCATAATTGAAGCATTCTCACCACAACAAAAGTATCATGTATGGTAAAGCATGGGTTAATTAGTCTGATTGATCCATTACATGATACAGACAGATTTCAAAACAGCCTGTGGAAGAACACATGTCTAGCATACATAAGACCTTAGATTTGATCTTCATCACTGCAAAAGCAAACAAGCAAACAAATAAACAAAAACTGACTATTATATACCATGAGAACACACAGTTCATTTTTATTATCTTTTAGTGTGTATGTGGATGTGTTTAGGTGTGCAGACATGTGTAGGAACATGTGTTGAGCATATTCACGTGTGTGTGCATGTGGAGACTGGAGGTTGATGTTGGACATCTTTCTCAAATCTCTCTCCACCTTATTTTTGAGACAGGATCTCTCCTGAAACCTGGAGTGTGCCGATTTGGCTATCTGGTTGGGCAACAGCCAGGGATCCTCATGTCCCTGTCTCCTCAGTGCTGGGTCTAGAGATATTAATCATTATGCCTAGCTTTTTACATGGTTACTAAATGTACAAATTCAGGTTTCCATGCTTGCATCCCTTAAGTTCTTTTTATGTGTTGAATATACTGTACATAATTTCCAGCATGCTGCTCATGGGAGTGGTGAAGAGAGGCACTTTGCTTATTCCTCATCTTTGGAGGCCAGTGTTCATCTTCTTACTATGAGGAAATGGTGTTAGTTGGAGGTGTTTTGAAGTTCTTTATTTCCTACTCCTAGTTCATTAATAGCGTTCCATCACAGGAACCAGGGAAATGGCTTAGTCAATAGAGTGCTTGCTGCACAAGCCTGAGGCTCTGAGTTCAGATTCCCCATATGAAGAGCCAGCTGTGGTAATGCCTGCCTATAATCATAGTACTTAGGGAGCATTGACAGGAGGGTGCCCGAGGCTCACTGGCCAGTTCCAGGTTCAGTGAGAAACCTTGCCTCAAATAAAGTGGAAACTGCTTTGGGAAGATAATCTAACAACAATCTCTGGCTGCCATATGTATACACACATGTGTTCATACATGAACACACACATACACACATTTTTCAATACAAGTGGAATTTTGTTGAATGCTTTGATATATAAATTTAAGTGATTACATACTTTTTCTTTAGATTATTACCATGATAAGTTATACTGAAAGAGTTTTCACACCAGGCATGGTGGCACACACCTTTAATTGCAGGAGGCAGAGGCAAGCAGATCTCTGTGAGTTCAAGATCAACATAATGAGTTCCAGGACAGCCAGGACTATATAAAGTGGTCTTATCTCAAGGAGAAGAAAGAGTTTCATGTTGAACCAGTGTTTATTGATTTGAGAAGCTTATTTAGTTGAAGTGTTTTCTGTCTATGTCCATATAGCACTGTCATCATGGTTAAAGACAGTCATTATTTCATGATTAGTTTGCTTTTGAGACAGTCAAGCCTCACCTTAGACTCACCGTGTAGCTCAGGCTGGCCTCACACTTGTGATCCTCTTTCCTCATCTCCTGAGTGCTGGGCCTAGAGCTTGCACTGCCACATCTGACCATGATCAATTTTGTATTATGTTATAACAAACTAACACAAACTTAGTGACTTAAAACAACATAGATATTTTTTTTTCCTGTGGGTTTTGTTTTGTTTTATAGATCAGAAGTTCTTTATGGGTCTCGTGTGACTTAAATCAAGGTGTCAACCAAGTTCCACATCACTCCAGAGTCTCTAGAGAACATTCGTGCTCAGTCACATTATTGGCAGAAGTCAGTTCCCTGTGACTTGGGGAGCCTCCATAAGTTGAGGTCCTGCCATCTTTCAGGGGTTATCTACATTCCTTGGCGCAAAGGCTCTTTCTTCTATCTTCAAAGCTTGCAGCTGATGGTTGAGTCCCTGACACACTTCGAACCTCTTTTGTATCTCTCTTCTCCACTGGTAAAATCCTTCTGGTCACATCTAAGAAAGTCTTTTTTAAAGGACTGAGTAGACAGGGGTCATCTGGAAAGTCAGGATAATTTCATCTCCTGAAGGTCCATAACCTTGATTACATGTGCAGAAGGCTTTTACCATGCCCAGTAATATATTAATAAATTCCAAGTTTGGGGCATGCACATCTTTGGACTGTTGTCACCCACTTCTTGCTTTATCCTCTCTGCTTCCAGTGTGTGGATGAAGATGTGGCCAGCCATCTTCTTGGTGCACACCTTTGATCCCAGCACTTGGAAGGCAGGGGCAGGCAGATCTTTGTGAGTTTAAGGCCAGCCTGGTCTACAGAGTGAGTTCCAGAACAGCCAAGACTACATAGAAAAACCCTGTCTCGAAAAACAAAACAAAAGTCTGAATATTACATTATGCTTGTGTAAAACATCCTTTGTATTTTGGTCTTATCTCACTGACCCCTCAATTTAGAAAGAAATGCTTTCATTCCACCTCTACTTTACATGGCGATGCATCCATTTGCATATATTCCATAATCTGTTTTACTTTCCCTGCAGTCACGGTTAGCAAACTGTGATATCAAGGCTTCAGGATCACATTTAAGGATATATTCTAGTCAATCCAATACGACAGACCCTGGGTCCCTATTAAAGATACAGATGTAATTGATATTTGGAAAAAAAAATACTAAAAATCATTGCAAAGCAAACTATCTGGTTTATTGTCACAGTGTTACCTATATAAAGACAATAACTACTTCTCATGAAATCAAGAAAACTGCCTATATAAGTATTAGGTTAAAAATACTAGTGAAGATGAACTTATTATTTTACAGTAATAATGATGAGATGATTTCTGAAATAATTGGCACTATTAGATGATCAGAGCCAGAGGAGCAGGGGATCTGCTAAGAAACAGTCTCTCCTAGAAATGGCTGCATGAACAAGACTGGAACAATGACATCCATGGACAGGCCTGCCTGCATGCCACCGTATTTCCAACCACGACAATAGACTGCACCTCTGACCTGTAAGCCTGTCCCAATTAAATGCTTTCCTTTATAAGAGCTGCTGTGGTCGTATTATCTCCTCACAGCAACAGAAACCTTAAGACAACAGCAAAATGATTTACTGCAAAATATTACCCCTTTAAATATTTTAAATCACAGATAACATTTCAACTATCTTCTACTGACACATCAGAAGAAAGCAAAGAAAGTCCCACAGTGAAACTTAAAGTTTCCCAAATAAACCAAATCTGAACTCCAGGTTTCACAGACATAGTAAAACTAAATGCTACATACACACCACTTAACATGCTAAAATAAAGCTTTTGGTTAAAAAAAAAAAAAAAAAAACACCAAAATCTATCATAGCAACACACCTAGTCTTACCACTTATAACTAAACTCAGAATCTCGAAACAGAAAATAGCTGGGCTTCCATTGTTCTTTTGAAGCTTTGAGGCTCAAACCCAAGACCTTGAATATTCCAGGCAAAAGCTCTATCACTGAGCTACATTCCCAGCCTTAAGAGATGTATTGAAGGAAGGTTTTGAAAACCCAAACCAAGAACAATATTTAACAGAAACATTAACTATTACATGCCACAGGCCTCAGGTGGAATCAAACCATGGAAAATAACTATTATTGTCTTTTGGTAATGAAGACCATAAAGTTCAAATAAGAACAACCCAGAAAAGTTATCCATTAGATTAAAATACCACACACTAAACATCAAACATCCCAGTTTAATGAAACTTTGGCTCATCTTTAGGACTATGTTTAATTCTACAAATCCTAATAAGACTTTTGGAGCAATGTTGTATATGTCTGATATAGACTGGCCTTTTCATGTCGAAGGCACATTGTTAAACATTATCTGGGTCAGCAAGATGGCTCACCAGGTAAAGGCACCTACAACAGCCTCTGCCAGCAAGCCTCATGACATGAGTTTGATCTCTGAGACCTACATTGTAAGATGAGAGGACTGACTCCTGCAAATTGTCCTCTGATCTCCTCTCCACTCATATGCTCTCACACACATGCACTTATGCACACACACATACATAATGAATAAAATGTAAAAAGGAAATGATAAAATGCTGATGATGACTGACAAATCTAATATGCATGCTAATGGAGCGTTTATAGTTTTATGTGCTCATGTATTTATGAATCATGAGACATATCACATAGATATATATAGAAATACATTTTATATATAGAAATATGGAATAATTTCATTATTAGTATGATGATTATTTGAGATTTGACACAGGGCTCTGTAGCCCTGGCTTACAGAGGTCTACCAGCCTCTTCTAAGAACTGGGATTAATGGTGTGCTCCACCACACCTGGTCATCACTTTCTTTTCACATAAGGAAGTAGCATTACAGTTTACATCCTCCTATAGGGACAAACATTTTGAGGAGACATGGTTGTTACAAATCTACTTCCAGCTATCTCTTACTCTATCCGTTAGAGTGTGAACTGGGGTCTGTAAAGATAAGACCATCTTTACTTTAATCCTTCACTGCTTTTTACATAATCACCCAGCTCTTAGAATGAGCACACACTGTTTATCCTAGTAAGATGATTATTTTCAAGATCAGAGCCTCTGATGACTATAGCTGGTTGAGTAGAACGGAGGCTTCAGGAGTTTTCCCCAGTCATAAGACAAGCTGGAAAACATGTTATTTTGTTTATCAGGAGAGCAGTCTTGACCTTCCACTGTACTCTTCACCTCCTTGAATTTACTCTAGCTTGTTATTTCAACTTTGCCAAGTCTCCCCTCTGCATGCTTTATTGATTCTTCTCCCAACTATTTCTTCCTTCAGTCTTCTTTTTCTATTCTTTCCTCCATCCTTCTTCCTGCTCCCCATACACACACTGGCTAATGTATCTCTGAAATACATTGCCACCATCATCCATGGTTCTCCTTGGTAACAATCTTCCTGTAGCATAATAGTTCCTTGATATACAAAACTTCCTTAAGAAGGTGACTCAAAATTATATCGTATATAATGTATGCTTTATCTATTACTATCTCCTTATTTAGCCCGTCTTCTTCCAGAGTCTCTCGTCCTGTTACATGCTTCTGAAACAATGAGAAGTTTACCTTAGCTGGCAGTATCATATTGTATAGTAACTGCCCATTTCTAATGCTCCTCCCTTTGGGCTGTCATTATACTTCTTATAATGCTCCATTTGGGTTATTCGTCATCATATCCCATGTGCCTTGTACCCAGTAGATACTTAACACATATTTGTTGAAAAGCAAGAACTCAGGAATAAATGTGTCTCTTAGTCTGCTTCATAAAGACTGTGAGATATTCAAATTACTTGGAAAGTGCTATGTGCATTGCAAACACATTATCAATGATTATGAAATACATAAAATAAACAGTAAGGGTTGAGTTTACAAGTTTACAACAGCCTTTCTAGTATATGCTGACCCACTGTATCACCAGAAAATGTGATAGCCCTGCTTCTAAACTAGGAGGGACTCTGTATGCTCTTAACTTCTTTACCTTTCACCTTTATCTCCAGGAGCAGCACATGAACCTTCAGAGGAGGGCTTCCACACAAATTCACAAAAGCAGAGGATGTGAGTCTTACCTTTATGAACCATTTGCCGGCATTCAGAGTTGACAGGAAAGTCCAGTTGAAGTTGGCAGTGTGGTTATAAGCAGCTGATGGAAGGACCTCTTTAATATTGGTTGTTCTAGTCAAGTCATAGTCATGCATGAGGAAAGGCACATGATCAAAACTGCAGACAGAAGCGGGAAAGAAGGGAAGAGGTACAAAGGATAAACCTGGCCACATGGCATAATGATTCCCCAAAGCCCTTCAGGGTTACCAGTCTTGCCAGGCCTTTTCATGCTTTCTCAAATCTCAGCAAAGGACTACATGCCTGTCATTTATACAGATGTCAGCATTTTCCTGTCTGGGAATCAATCTTTTACAAGTATGTATTCATGATACCAGGAAAGCAAAAGGTACAGAAATGACCTAACAATAAGGTGAATGGGGATGGGTATGAGGCAGGGCCCCAGGACCATATTAAGCATACTTCCACACAGGCTTTCTGTGTTTTTCTGAGTTTTTTCCAGGATAGCACCTGTTCCACATTGGCCATTATCATAAAACAAATTTCTGATTCCTCTACTTCCTGGTTGTTTTGTAGAATCCTTGACTTTATGAAACTCTCTCTTCCTTTCTCATTAAGGCAACCACCAAGAGAATATCTATAATGGTCTTGAGATATTAAGAGCTATTTAACTTGTTACAACTATAAAACTGGGCAAAATAAAGGGAGTAACTGTCAAAGAACATTTGGGATTGCAGTGTTTTACATCTGAGAAAGCGGGAGCAAATTAATTAATCTACACCATTACACATGCTTCCTTCCTGTGAGTAGTAGAGTTTTGTATAAGAAGGGAGAGCCCAAAGGGACCTAGCTATCTTGCTGCAATGGGAAGAAAGATATCAGAGTAGATAAAGTTTCAATTTATTGACTAGAGTCCTATGGAGGATGGAGCTATGCAAAAACAAAGCCAAACAGCTCCTGAGCAATGCAAACCGAGGTCTTGAGTCTATGACTAAGCATCAGTCTACACATAGAAACTCTGTGTAGCTCAGCAAGAACAACTAGGGCTGATAACACAGCTCAATGGTAAAGGCATCTACTGCCCAGCCTGACAGACTGAGTTCAATCCCCACAGCCCACATGGTGAAAGGAGAAAACCAATCACCACTAGTTGTCCTCTGACCTCTACACATGTGCTGTGGCATGTGTGTGCCCACGCAATACAAACATAAACACAGAACTACACAAATGCAATGACATTTTTTAAAGAAAAACTTTCAAGAAAATTATCAGAATCTCCAAAATTGCAGAACTCACATGAGGTGTGACTCAGTCAGTTCCATCCAGCAAGAGAGGAGAGACCTCAATAATTGCATGGGTATTCTTTAGAGACTCCAGGAGGCCACACCTTAGAAATGAAGACAACTTAGAACTAGAACAGTGGACATCCACTTAAGTACTCCAAAAGATCTCTTAAGACATAGGATCAAATTAGTTACAAGTACTTCATCTACCTGCTAGAAAAAAGGTCCAACGTTCTTTAAAGGGAAACAACAAAACAGAGCCCATCCATGTAAAATTACAATGTCTAGCAAGCAATAAAAACTTACTAGAGATGTAAAGATGTAATATGTGAATATATACCAGTGAGACCCTTTGACAGAGGCAAGCTCAAAAATGAAAGGAAACAGGATTAGACAAGGATGTTAAGTAATATACAATAATATTATAAATTCCATAAATAACATTCAAAGGAAGCATGAACATAAAACACGTATAACTCTGGTGTCATAGCACTCAGGAGGTTGAGACAGGACATGTTAAGTTTAAGGCCAACCTTACCTACAGGCAATAGCTCACGTGTGTGTGTTTGGGGGGGAGCATAAAGAAGAAACTAAAATTCTGCAGATGAAAACTGTAACAGCTGAAGTGAAAATTCTGCCGGATAAATTTGCATCTGAGGCTGGGAACGGCCCAGCGGGGGAAGCACTTGCTGTGCAAGTGAGAACCTGAGTTAAGATGTTGTGGTATTTTTCTTAAATTCTAGAGGGCTCTACCCTGGCTCGCCCCCCAATAACCGAGGGACAGAGGCCTATCGAGTTATTTAAACATCTTTAACAAAATAACTGAGCTGGCATGATTTAAACTAATTTTCTAAGATAGTTTGCCTATTTCCCAGTTGTAATCCCCAAGTTATTTGCCAATCAGTAGTCCTGTCTGTACTGGATCTGCTCCGTCAAAACATGTCCTCTCTTTTTCCATCTTCTTTCTTTCTCTTCTCTTTCCCCACCACTTCTTCCAGCCTCATGGTCCCTACTTCTGATCCCCAGCCCAGGAACTGAAGCTCTACCTACTTCTATTCTGTCCAGTAATTGGCTATCAGCAACTTTATTAACAAATCAGAGATAACAGGGGAGCAAAGTTTATGCAACATCACTTGAGAATGTGGGGGGCTGGACTGTAACCAGATCGAGGGGGGGAGTGGAGAGGGGTAGCATTTAGCATTTGAATACACAACAGCACCAGACCAACCCCAGCATTAAGATCCCTAGTACCCACAAAGAAACCTGGGCACAACACACATTTGTAACTCCAGCACCAGAATTGGAGACAGGTAGATTCTGAGGGCTCCCTGGCTATTCATTCTAATCTAGATAATGAAATCCAGCTTCAGCAAGAGATTCAGCGTGAGGCAGGTTCCAAGGACCATGCAGGAAGAACAGCAAAATGGCATTAGAACTCATGAAATGTGGCCCACTATTTAGCACAACCACAATGGTTGTGCCTCAGAGATGCAGAGCTCCAAAGACTATGTGTCCTGAGGACCTCATGCTGTTACGAAGCATTGCTCTGCTTGATGCTCTTGTGGTCTTTACATCCTTCTTAATACATGAGTTGTAGGAAAACTCTAAGTGGGCTTCCAGTCCCTCAGTGGGCAGCATCACTGCCTTTACAATAATAACAGCACTTTTGTTAGTGTCTCTGATGTAGAAAATTTTAGGGAACAATTTGAAGTTCAGAAAGGCACACTCTTAATAGCTGAGCTAGAGACTTTGTCGTTGTTTTGAGACAGGGTTTTTCTGTGTAACATCCCTGGCTCTCCTGGACTCAGTTTGTAGACCCGGCTAGCCTTGAACTCACAAAGATCTGCCTGGCTCTGCCTGCCTAGTGCTGAGATTAAAAGCAAGTGCTACCACACCTGGCTTGAGTTAAGGAGGTCAAAGAACAAGAACAATGGCAGCCCAGCTGGTACTGGCTGACATGCCTCTCTCTTGCTGAAGCTGGGTTGGTGAGCAAGATGATGATTAATTTCTTGTACCCATTTTCACCCTCAGCTTCCTGATGTGATTTAATAAAACATTATAAATGAGTAGATGTGCACCCTGAGGATTTAAAGTAGAAACGGCTGATTGTTTTTATATAAAAGTTTAGATTTATGATTCTTTTAAGATTTTTATAAGATTACTTTTTAAGACAAATTTTAAAATAATTGATTCTTTTTTTGTAATGGCAAATTGCAGCCTGGCAGTTAGAGAAACTGGCTGAGAAAACTACTTTGCTTGCTTTCACTTTGTTAATCTATAACAGATTGCTTAGTTATGAATGTATGTGGGTTCTTGGGAATCATTTGTTTTCTTCACCTGTAATACATACAGTGTTTTCATGTAAAGGTACTGGGGAACATACTGTTTTCCCACAATCATTCACTAAAAGAAAAATAGAATGTAATCACATTGCTATTTTCATACTGCTTGAAAGATTTTGCTGAGATATATAAGCTGTGGTTAAAAAAAAAAAAGGGGGGGTTTGTTTTTTTTTTTTTTTTTTAGCTTGTGCATTGGAGTTTGCCTCATTCACCCAATAGGTATATGTGTATATATGTAAAGATGGTAGAAGCCTGCTCATTGGAGCTTTGCTCCATCATTCAGTATGTATTTATGTGTGTGTGTATGTATGTGTGTGTGTGTGTGTGTATAAATAAAGTTGTTAGAGCTTGCTAACTGGAGCTTGTCTTGCTTCATATTCTAAGTGTGTGTGTGTTTTTGTTTATGAGTTTTTTTCTCCTTTCTTCTTTTTCTCCATCACTGGCTACAATCAGTGCCAGTCCTCAGTCACCGGCTTTATGTTCTACCTCAGTTTACCCTGTGATGTTGAAGCTGACCTTCAATAGGCAGGGACATAGAAAATGATAGAGGAAAGAATGCCAATGTCGACTTCTGCTGGCCACATGTGCTTACATAGGTGGGCACTTCTATTGCTACCACACACAAATGTACAACAGATCACCCAAGAGCAGCGAATCTGAAAATGGAGCAACAGCATGAAGCATAGAGCCAGAAGCTCTGGCCCCCAAAGCCAGGGGGGTGGTTTATCTCTCGGCTCCAGTAACGGACTCAGAGCTAACTTTATGTTTTCTGGCTCTTGGTTTTGCTGTTGTTGTTTTGTTTTTCCTTTTTTAAAATGTGAGTGTTTTTGTTTTATATGTGAGTGCTCTGTCTGCATGTACACCTGCATGCCAAAAGAGGGCATCAGATGCCTTTATAAATGGTCTTGAGCACACCATGTGGTTGCTGGGAATTGAACTCCGGATGTTTGGAAGAACAGCCAGTCCTCTTAACTGCTGAGCCATCTCACCAGCCTGTTGTTTTGTTTTTCAGGACAGGGGCTTTCTGTGTACCCCCTGGCTGTCCTGCAGACCTTTGGACATGTTCACCACAAGGAAATTTTTGCAATAGGTACACTTAACCTGATTTAAATTTTATAGTATGCATATATATTACATAAACACCACATGATGCCCATATTGCCGGGAGCACCGCATGCAGAAGAGGCCTATGGCAAGCAAGGAGCTTCCTGGAAGCAGTCCACTAGTTTTTGCACAGCTGATGAGTGGGCGTGTCCCTGGTTTAAGCTAAACCCTAGGGATTTTGCCTTGAAACTGCTTATTATTGCTCTGTTGCCTTCCTATGTTTGTCTCATATGTCTGGCATAATGCATTGGGGAGATTTCCTGCAGAATCTTACAAAGATGATAATTCCTGATAATGATTCCTGACTTGATTTACATAATTCCAAACCCTCCTGCAGTATAGCAAAATCTACTAGGAACCATATGAATTACACCAGGAAGAAAAACAAGGCTGAAAAATGTTAATGATCGAGGAAATACATTCATTCTAGGTTTAGTCCAGGTCTGTCTTACCTTAAGTGCAAAGGTAAGAGGGCTAATGATCTGTGGGTTGACACTGATCAAACCATGAGCGGAATGAAAGCTTCTTTCTTATTAATTTACCCATGTATTCGTCACAGTGCTGGAAACATGATTAACATATGATGAGACATTTATTTTTAAGAAGTTGCTTTTTATTTATTTTTGAGGCTGGGTATTGTCACACACACAAAGATGCATGCCTACTACAACACTACTATGGAGGTCAGATGAAAACTTTTTTAAAATTAATCTATTTATTTATTATAATTTATTCACCCTGTGTCCCTTATAGCCCCCTCCTTCATCTCCTCCCAGTACCACCCGTCCTCCCTTTTTTCCCCCTATACCCCTTCTTTAGTCCACTGATAGGGGAGATCTTCCTCCCTTTCCATCTAATCCTAGCCTATCAGGTCTCATCAGGACTGGGTGAATTCTCTTCATCTGTGGCCTGGTAAGGCTGCACTCCTCACAGGGGGAGGTGATCAAAAAGCCAGCCACTGAGTTCATGTCAGAGACAGCCCCTGCTCCCCTTACTAGGAACCATTTGGAAACTGAATAGCCTATGGGCTTCCTCTGATCAGGGGCTCTAGGTCCTCTTCAAGCATGGTCCTTGGTTGGAGTATCGGTCTCTGCAGGCCCACTGGGCCCAGGTTTTTTGGTTCTGTTGTTCTCCTTGTGGAGTTCCTGTCCCCTGCAGGTCTTTTTATCTCCCTCTTCTTCCATTAGGTTTCCTGCACTCTGCCCAAAGTTTGGCTATGAGTCTCAGTATCTAATTCGATACCTTGATGGACAGAGCCTTTCAGAGGCCCCCTGTGGAAGGCTCCTGTTCTGTTCCTTGTCTCCTCCTACTTCCAATGTTTCTTCTTTTGTCCTCTTCCCTAGGGCCCAGAGGACAACTTTTAAGATGCAGTTCTCTCCTTTTACTGTGGGTTCTAGGAATCAAACTAGGTTGTCAGCCTTGCGCTTCCTTTTCCTGTTCTAGCCTTGGCTGTACTGGATCACTCTGTATACCAGGCTGGCCTTGAACTCAGAGATCCATCTGCCTCTGCCTCCCAGAGTGCTGGGATTAAAGACATGTGCCACCACGTCCATCCTGAGTTGTCCTTTGGAACTGGTGAGATACAGACATTATCCTGTTCCTCTGCATGTGGTGGTTCACATCTCCTAGCACTATTTATGGCTGTGGGTAGAGGGGAGTAGAAGAGCCATGTGGCTCACTCTTCTGCGGGTGCTTTTATGCCAGTCCTGTGTGTTTTGTTGCAGTTTTGTTTTTCACACAGGTAGTCATGGCTGTCCTGGAGCTTACTATGTAGACTAGGATAAGATTCTTCTGCCTCTACCTCATGGGTTCCGGGATTAAAAGCATGTGCAGGCACACCTGGCTATCCATATTATTTTAGTTACTGTAGCATAGTAACAGATTTGAAGTTGTTCTTTTTGCTCAAAACTGTTATTAGCGTTTTTGTTTTGTAGTCTTGTACAAATTTTAAAACTTTTATTTCCAGGTATTTGAACAATATCATTGGCATATTGATAAAGGTTACATAAATCCGTAGTCCTGTGGGTTTTATGGGCATTTTAATAGCACGGAGTCTCTCATTCCACAAATCTACAATAAGTTTGTTTTGGATGTCTTTTCCATTTCTACATCAATGTTTCATAGGGTTGAGGGAGGCAGAGATCTCTTACCTCTTTAAACTTATTCCCAAGTGTTTCATTGTTTTGCAGCTAGTCTTGATTCTGTTTGTTTGTTCGAGGGGGAGTCTTACTATGTAATGAAAGGTGGCCTTGAACTCATGATTCGCCTACCTCTGCTTTTCAAGGCTGGAATTATAAGTATGTATTACCATGCCCAGCTCTTGATTTCATTCTTTATTGCTTTATTTTATTTTATTTTATTTTATTTTATTTTATTTTATTTTATTTTATTTTATTTTATTTTGTGTGTGTGTGCAAATAAGCTATCCCATGCATTCATGTATGGAGAACAGAGGTTGACGTCAAGTAACTTCCTCTATCTCTTTCCACCTTACTCTTTGAAATAGGGTCTCTTTTAAAAAAATTTATTAATTAGTTATTACAATTTATCCACTTTGTATCCCTGCTGTGACCCCCTTCCTCATCTCCTCCCAATCCCTCCCTTCCTCTCTTTTCTCCTCCCATGCCCATCTCCCTAGTCCACTGATAGGGGAGGTCCTCCTCCCCTTCTATCTGACCCTAGCCCATCAGGTCTCATCAGGCCTGGCTGCATTATCTTCCACTGTGGCCTGGCAAGGCTGCATCCCCCAGGGAGAGGTGATCAAAGAGCCTGCCACTGAGTTTATATCAGAGAAAGCCCCTGCTCCCCTTACTAGGGAACCCACTTGGAGACTGAGTCTATGGGCTACATCTGAACAGGGGGTCTAGGTCCTGTCCATGCCTGGTCCTTGGTTGGGGTATCAGTCTCTGCAGGGCCCCAGTGCCCATTTTTTGGGGGGGTAGGAGGCAGAATGCATGGAACTTTATGAAAGAAGGGGAAGATAGAAAGACCTGGAGGGGACAAGAGCTCCAAAAGGAGACCAACAGAGCCGAGATAGGGTCTCTTATAAACCCTGGAGATCACCAACTGGCTAGACTGGCTCATACTTGGGGATCTTCCTATTTCTGCTCCCCCAGCATTGGGGTTACAAATGTGTGCTACCATGTCCAGCTTTTACATTGATGCTAGAGATTAGAATTTTGGTCTTCATGATTGCACAACAAATACTTCAGCCATTCAGGCCCTCACCTCTTGATTTCTGCTATAATTAACCACCTACTAGCAAACAGCAATGCTTCTGATTGAGCTTGGTGCTGGGAACGTCACAACTGGACCTAGGACCTTACAGATACAAAGCATGTTCTATACCCCCAGCCTGGTGCTGCAGATTTCTGTATGCTGATTCTGTTTTGTGTGGAAGAAAGGAGGGAGGAAAAGAACATAGCTAGAATACCTGATATCATTTCTTTAAAAATGTGCTGAGACTTGTTTTCCGGCTTATATGATTTATCCCAGAGAATGTGTTGTTAAGAATGCTCGTTGATGGCATGTTCTATAGATGTCTATTAGTTAGACTTGGCACTGGGTGCAACTTAACTGTGTCTGTTCTTTATGGACTCTCTGTATTATCATCCACTGCTGATAATACAAGCTAGAGTTCTTTCTATTATGGTATTGTGGTCTACCGCTACCTTTAGGCCTATTAACATTTGTCTTATTATTTAGGCCTTGAGATCTGGGTACATATATATTTAAAATCATTTCACCTTGCTGAATTGCCGGTTTTAAAATTATATAACGACCTTCCTGGCTCTTTTTCCCTGATTCTAATTTAAATGTCTCTAATAACTCATCTAAGTATGGGCACTTTTTATTTATTCTGGATACCATTTGCATAGAATATCTTATTCCATCCATCCACTGACTTCAGTCTATGTGTGCCCTTCAGAGGTAAAGCGAGTTCTTACTATAAGCAATTTGGAGGTAGGGAGTGTAGCGTTAGTATGGTTACTCTGTGTTTTAACTGGACAGTTAATCCATTTCTATTTACAATGGTGGGGTGCTGTCCACTAACCTGCTTCTCCAGACTTGTTCAGTCTGCTTTCTTAGGCACCCCAGGACCACCTGCTCAGGAATGGAACCACTCACCATAGGCTGAGCCCTCCCCACCAGTCATCAGTTAAGAAAATGCCCAAAAGACTTGCCTCCAGGACAATCCTATGGAAGCATTTTCTTAATTAAGATTCCATCTTCCAAGATAGGTCTAGGTTTATGTCAAGCTGACAAAAGCCAACAGGCACAGGGACAAGTGCTGGCATTCCCTTTTTCTCTGCATTCTGGCCCAAGATAAAGTAGCCAGGTCACTGTGTTCTCCCTGCCATGGCGGACTGAGTCCCCCAGAACGAGTCTCAAATCTTTCCTTCTCCGGGCTGTCCAGGCCAGGTGTTGTCTCCGTGATGATGGAAGCAGCTAATGCACTCACTTTGGTTCTAGGTCTTTCCCCTTTAGCTCTTGGAACTCCCATGCTACTGTCCGCACACAAGAATAAGTCTGCCCTCGGGACACTGGGAACTCTTGCTACCTTGAGGGTATTCTTTTTGCCTTTAACTTTTGAGAGTTTGATGATGGTGTGCCTTGGGGTAGATGTTGTTGAGTGATTAGTGACCTCTGGCCTTCCTGTTTCTGGATATTTTTTTCCTCCTGTGGATTTTCAAGTTTTTGTTTTGTTTTCATCACTGACTTTCTGATAAGTTTCACATCCCTTTGGAAGTACTAAGTCCCTTTTGAAACCCAAGAGCTTGAATATTTGCTCTTTTAATTCTGTTCTAAAGCTGTTCAAACATTCTTCATGTTTTATATTTTTTTCTTCTCCCATTATAGTTGCAAATAGCTTGTTTTTTAGTTCATTACTTCTTTCCTGCATTTAGGCTCTTCTATTTTCTATATTTTTAATATAATTCACTGTATTTTTCAAGCTCAACTATGCTTTATTTTTTTTTTAGATTTATTTATTTGTTATTTATACAGCATTCTGCCTTCATGTGTGAGTGCAGACAAGAAGAGGGCACCAGATCTCATTATAGATGGTTCTGAGCCACCATGTGGTTTCTGGGAATTGAACTCAGGACCTTTAGAAGAACAGCCAGTGCTGTTAACCTCTGAGCCATCTCTCCAGCCCCATACACTTTATTTAAAAAAAAAATGCTTCCATTTCTGTCAAGTTTTTCTAAGTACTGAATCACTGTTTTCTTTTGAAGATAATTGAGTTTCTTTAAAATATCTTAAATGCACTATTAAAGACTTTGTTCACCTCCTTGCACCTTATTTCAACTGTCAGGTAATGTTATGGTTCCATGGCTGTCGTTGATGCTTATTAGTGTGGAATGTATTTGCCTCAGCTCTTGTATCTGGCGTTGTGCTTACTTTTTTTGGCATTCTAAGTAAGGTATATATTTTCTCTTAGTCTACAGTGATGTCTGCGACCCTGTGTGCTACAGTCACTGCCAGAGCATTGCCGCTGTTTCAGCACTAGAGGGTGATCCAAGCTTATCTCAAATCCGCAGATGGGTGACTTGTTCACAGCACGAGCTAGAAAAGTACCTAAAAAGATTAGTCCACCCTCCCAAACCTCTGTATAGATCTTTATTAGTTCAAAAAACCGTACCCAGTCACCAGCGGGCATTCCAACACTGCAGTCCGCCCTCTCGAAAAGACCAGCCTCAGGCTTCTATGCCATTCATTCCTACACAGGGCCACCAAAACTGCAACACTGTCACACTCACAGCTGACAGACTGCCAAGAATTGAGGCCTACACTGTGGTGACTGCCTGCCTACTGCTAACTCATAGCTGGAGAGCGCTGCAATCAGCCACAGGTGACACTGGGTGGAAGACCAACAGCCCAGGGCCGTGCTAGAGCGGCAACCCACAGGCAGCCCTGACGACAAACATGTTAGGTTCTGTCCAGTATTAGGCTTCATACACCCAGGACTAACCTCCAAGACAAAGTCCTATGCTAGTACCCCATCTTCTCCCTAGCATAATCTTTGTTTGTTTGTTTGTTTGTTTTTCAAGATAGGGTTTCTCTGTGTAGCCTTGGCTGTCCTGAAACTCACTCTGTAGATCAAGCTGGCCTCAAAATCAGAGAGGCACCTGCCTCTGCCTCCTGAGTGCTGAGAGTAAAGGCATGTGTAACCACTCTCTGGCCTCAGCATAGTCTTGCTACCCACGGTTGGGATAGTGTTAACGTACTCCACCTCAATTTATGATCCTGCCTCCGTGGCTCACCTCGGTGATACTTGCTGATGGACCCTCTACATCTGCCCTGCCACCAGCAATGTATACTCTAATGGTAATCAAACTCATTGCTTGCTGATCCTTCCTTTAGGATCTGCACAGCTTCAAGAGTGTATGTATCCAGAGGGCTCTGTCTGCTCTTCCAAAGGACCCAGGTTCAATTCCCAGCACTCACATGACAGCTCACCACTCTCAATAACTCCTGTTCTAGGGGACCCAACCCCCTTACACATGCAGACAAAACACCAATGTACATTAAAAAAAATTTAAGAGTGTATACAAGCTCACATTACAGCTGCTGATGAATCAAGCCAGAAGACAAATCTCTCCCATTGGGGTACAGATCTAGGGAAATTCTAACAGCTCCATCTGTGCGCACTAGTCTAGGCACACTGGGAATAGGTAGCACAGGAGTCTCTCAAGTGCCAAGGCTGACATACTTGAAGTCTCACAGCCACAGGGACCTACAGAGTCTGGATGTTTGGTGGTAGTGAACAAGCCCACCCCATGGCAGATGATGGTCTAGGCAAAAACTTGAGTCCGTCCAACTGACTCTGAGGTCTCTCTGCCTGATGCTCAAGCATGCCTAGAGGCACCATATAAGATCTGGGCTGTGTGGGGTTTAGTCTCTGCCTGACGCTGTCTCCTTCAAAGTAGGCTAAGTCCTGTGGTAGCTTCTGTGCTCTGCTCTCAGAAAGCAGAGTCGTGCTTTATTCTCTGCTACCCAACACTGGGAGAAAAGTGGCAGAGGTAACCCTTTAGCCAGTTAACACAGTACTAGTAGCTCAATCATGAGTGTTGGTCTAGGGACAGGGTTTTGGGCTCTGCTTGGCAGTGGATTTCCCCTAGCAGGCCTGATAATGGATTTGAAGTCTAAGTCCTGTATTTGATTTTTCTCCTCCCATCACCCCCTCTTCTCCCTCTTCTCTTTCCATGCTTCTTAGAGTTGAAAGAGGGTTGATATGGCAATTATTTTCTTCCTGCTTCTTCAATAAGCCCTTCCTTATTATTTCACTAAAACCAAACAGTATGGTTTCCTACCTAGCTTTCGTGGCTCTTGTAAATGAGCAGCTGTTCAAAGGGGTATGACTATGGTAAGATTATCATTAGAGGATTTGACTCAGCTGCTATCTTGTTCTCTCCTATAATATTCAGATAAATGAGTAATGTTAGTACTACCCATATTTTCCTCATGTCTAATGAAGTTAAAAACCTTTCCACATATGAACATGTTACCTGCATATCTTCTTCTATAAAATATCCATACATGCCTTTTGCTCTAGCTGGTTCATTTATTTTTAAATAATACTTTGTACCCTTGTAATGTTTTTTTCTTTTGATTAATTGTTTTAGGTTTTCATACATGAGTACTATATTGATATCATTTCCACTACTTTCTCTCCCCACCCAACTCCTTTCATGTACCCTCCCTCTTGAATTCATGACCTCTTCGTCTATAATTATTACTGACATATATATATATATATATATATATATATATATATATATATACTGTCTATTTGGAGTGGCTCATATGTACATGTGTTTAGAGACAACTTGGGATTGGATGACCAATCAAAAGGCATGTCCCTGGAGAAAACTGATTCTCACACTATCAGTGACCATTAATTGCCTGTAGATTTTCATCTAGGGGTAGGACCAAAAGGCTACAGAAACAAAATAAGTGAAGTTATAATTACTGAAATATAAAATAGAACTAAGAACATAAATAGAAAAAGGCAACAAAATGATAGTTATCAACATGCACTTTTCAATAATAACTTTTAAGTATTAATGGCCTTAATTCTCCAATCAAAAGGTAAAAGGTTAGATGAAGAAATTGAGAAACAAAATCCATATTTTCATTGTGTATAAGAAACTCCTTTTGCTTTCAAAAATAGGTATCACCTGAGAGTGAAAGGTTGGGGTTGGCTTATCCCAAGCAAACAGAACCAGGAAACGAGTGAAGCCTTTCTACTTCCAAAGATGCCTAGGTACAGGAATGCATAGCCTTTCCTAGCCCTGCTCTGATCCAAGTATCACTTTGTTTTTCTTTGGACCATTGCTATACCCTGCTACCCAATACTTTCATTTTTTTCCGCAGCATATTAAAACAACAACAACAACAGTGAAGTGGGACTGGGGTATGACATGGACAAGGCCCTGAAAAATCTGAAATTAAAATTTATTGTTTAAAAGCTGGATATGGTGGTACACACCTGTAGTCCCAGCATTTAGGAAGTAGAGGCATCAGATCAGAAGTTTATACCATCCTCAGCTAGTGAGTTCAAGGCCTTCCTACTTACACAGGTCTGGCTTCCCAAAACAAAAGCAAAAAGAGAAAGAAAGGAAAAACCAAATACAGAGTTGGTGAGATGCCTCAGTAGTCAACGGGACCCACCACCAACTGTGACAATCTGAGTTTAATCTCTGGGACCCACATGATGGAAGGGAAGGGCCAATTACATCCTCTGATCTCTATACACACACACCATGGCACACATGTATGAATGCATAAGCAAACAAATAATAATATAATAAAATTAGAAAACATATACAAAGAAACAAACCAACAATGAAAACCAATAGGGCCATCTAGCCTGAGACACCTACTCTGGTTATACATTACACATTTATGGAGCGTTCTAATGGTTTATTATTGCTCATTAAGATGCCTTTCAATATATTGATGCTTTTGTCTGGAATGCCTCCATCTCTGGTTAGCAAAATATTTTCCTTTAAGGCATACCCAAACATAACTTTCAGTCAGCATATAGACTGTTTCTTTCACAGAATAGGAGGTATCCTTTCCTCCACTGAGGCTCCTCTGTACTTGGTTTATCCTTCTCTGAAAGACTTGCCATCACAAACAGCCTTCTTCTGCAGTCACCTGTAGCTATGCCACATCTTCTTTCCCCTTGGGTAGGTAAAGATGAATGTACATATCACTCAGCTGCATTTCCTGAACACTCATCAGGCATCCTAGCCTGCAGCAGGTATTAGGGAATGTTAATGAGCAAGTCCTGAAGGTATACAGGGTTATGGTGTAAGCATGGTTTACACTGAAAACACATCTGAATCACATGTGCTTTGTGAGCCAATGGTAAAGAACAGAGAGGTAAAAGGGCATAGTTTATAAGGGAATGTGGCTCATATATGTGGCATATACAAATATGCTATATAAACATGGAAGAAACTCTTCAAGGCTTATTCTCCTTAACCTTGAGACAACTGGTCCTTTCCCATGACATTAGATAAATCCCCTCTTGCCCTTTACCCTAGTCCTACCTTAGATATACATCTGTCTCCAGGCCAAAGACATCAAGTTCAACAGCCTTCTCAAAGGACATCATGGTATTCTCTGGCGCCATCTATGGAAGAGAAGGACATCAAGCCCTATGCCTTAACATCTCTTCTCCCAACATTTCTTTCACGTTAGACATAGCGCCTGGGAGCAAATGGGGCTTTGAGAAGCAGAGCTTGGCTCTCTGGGCTCTCTTTTCAAAGAGGCTGACTCTCTTCCCCTCTATCCAGCTGAACAGTGGGCATAGTAAAGATAAGCTGACCAGAGTTAGACAACCTGAGTTCAGAGGCAACATATGCAATTAACTCCTTATTTTTGTCATGTCAAGATTCTCTTTCCTCCAGGATCTCTGACATTTCTGAGGCTCCCTTCTGTCATCCTTATAATCCATCCATACATACCTACATTCATCCATGCTCATTATGCTTGGACCTACCATGGGTGCGCCTCTATGTCCAAAGAAGACAGGCTTAGGCCCTAAATTCTCCTTCTTCAAAACGCAGGGAGAATAAATTCCCAGTGGCATCAAATAAAGACATAAGAGAATAATAAAGAAGGGCAATCCAGCAACTATTTGTAGAGCTGAAAAAGTTGAAAGGAGAGAAGAAAAATGGGTAAAAAGAAAAAGAGGGATGGAGAAAGAACCATTTCTAAAAGCTAGCTACCCAAAGCAGCAGACAGTCCATGATTTGCTTTTCTATTTCTGTCACATCCTCTCTTTCAGGGCTTTAGATATTAATACACAGTATTGTTCAGAAGAAGATATTTTTCAGGGTTGGGTATTGAATCCATGCCCCATATATGCTAGGCAAGTGCTCCACCACTGACCTACATTTTAAGACAGACATTATTAAGGCACTACTGCTGGAACTTGAAAGTAAAAATGTAAAAACTGTACAGAAGGTGGGTGGGAGGAAGGGAGGGAAGGCTGGATGAGGGAGGGGAGGAAGGAGAGGAAGGCAATATAAGAAACAGCATCTGGGAGGAGAGCTTGGATGGCTCTAAATAAGCCCTGACATCTGTAAAGATCGCCCTAAGAGGTTCTCTAACTTAGGGCAGAGCGGCACAGTGGAAAAGGTACTAACTGACAGAAATGTAAGGAAAGGCTAAGTTGTGTCACTCCTTATAGTGACCGAGGACACATGATGTAACTTTTCTGGGTCTTTATCTTTCTTCTGTAAATTAGGTCTGTCTAGCAGCTAACATCATCTTCACAGAGTTGTTACAAATAGTGCTGACTCATAACAGTTGATAAACATTAGTTTTGTTTCTTTCCCTCCTTCTTTCTCTTCTTCCCACTCCACACTGCACCCACGTCCGTCTCCCACTCTGTAGCCTATCCTTGATTCTTATTATCAACTGCTTCCCCACCTTCCACTTTACACCTCTGAGGATTCCACCCACCTGCACATTTTTTTTAGTTACTACCTATGTTTCAGTGACTTTCAAATTGAGATCTCCAGCTCTAACCTCTTAACCTTGTGAATATATTACATCTCTTCAGGGATTCTTGCTCGTAATCTGCCATCCTGTATTTTCTTATTCTAACTAAAATAGAGAAAACAGTTCATTGATATTCACTATAAGTTCATGTCCTAGAAATATTTTCTAAAATTTACCACACACACAACACACACAACACAACAAACAAGCAAAAAACAGCACCAATATTAAACCAGCCCTTCACTTGCTTGCATCTTCCCACAAGCCAGGAAGCAAGTGCCTTTCATTTTACCAATAGTAAGAAAAGAGGTGTAGAAAGAAGACACTACTGCTTTCCATTTGCAAAGCAGTTCAACTCAGAGTTCATGTCTTGTTTCCACCAACATTGTGAAAGAACAGAGAGGAAGCCAGCAGCAGAGGCAGCATTCCTGCTTCTTTAAGTTCCTAAGTATGACAGGGACTCACAGGGAACTTTTCTGAGTGGCCTGATGCAACCAGAGCTCTCTGGACACAGTGTAAATTGAAATCAGTGATATTTGTGTATGAACAGGTTAAGTCGTAGAGAAGCACTCAGGTCAAAGCAAAATTAAGATGCCCTCTGCTGTGCCCATCTGCCCCAGATAAATGATGTGCATTAACATGGAGGGAAAATGACATTTTCCTTAAAGAACCGTTCTCAGAAGAAGGCTGGCTTAGTAATAGAAATACTGTGATAGGCTACAGGGGTTGGTGAGACTGTAAGGAACATCCCTACATAACACACTGAATAAATTTCAAAGAGGCACATGGGTGGCTAGCTACCATCTCTGCTTCTCTGAGTGGAGTATGCAAGGTGGGGAGGTCAGGCAAGGTTCCACCTCACATGATATACCTTCTGACTCCAAGTGGGCCACACAGATGGCTAAAGGCCAGGAAATGATTATCATCACAGTTAAGAGGCTCAGGTGCACGAAGGGAGCAAAGATCTGGAACAAAAGGCCAAAAGTCAGATTAGACACAAGAGGACACAGTGATGAGAACCCTAGGATAATGCTTACCTGCAATGACAGCCCAGCTATCAGCCACTTGTCCTTCCAGTATCGGTTTAAAAGACTCAATAAGAAGGAACACAGCAGAACTGTTAGCAAAATGAAGACCTGGGAAAACAAAAAGGGCTTCTGAACATCTGGGCACCAGATTTGGATCAGAACTGTCCTTGTGAATTGCGTGTGATTAAGCGTACTACCATGGACTGTGTCTTTTCAGTCTAATCACCTTGAGAGTCCTCAGTGTTTCGTGGCTCCAGTAACTTACCTTCACTCTTCCTGAATCTTGGCTGTGCAGCATAACCGGAAGGAATTACATAATTGTGTGGTTTGATGCTGCCACCAATCCAGCATCTTCACCCTTCCCAGCCACACAATTTCAATAACAGCATTACAAACCTCTACCTCCTCTTTGACTTAAAGAAAAAAAGTACAAGCCAAGCAGTCAAATACATAAATGCAACATTATTAGCCTGTTATCAAACTAAATTCATACAGGAGCTGATCTGTTGAACCGAACACTTACCCAATACCAAACTTTACAAATGACTTAAAGGATATAAGCAATCATAAGGAACAAATACAATATTTTCCCTTGGAGAACTACTCATGAAAGGTCTTTACTCTCCTGCATCAGTAAAGCACTCTGATTTTGAGATTAGAATGTGGGGTATGTTTTGAGCCAAGTATATAGAAATGCTGCTTCACAGAGTTGGAGTCATTTTGTGTGCAAAGTCCTTTTGCCACCATAAAAACCTGTAATTCCAGGGTTATTTAAAGTAAAAACAACCGATATACATAAGGTCTATCTTGTCAGAAAATTTCAGAGGCATCCCGTTATTGCAAGCTGATACCTTAGGGGGTTTTTATAAGGAAGTCAAGCTATTAGTGTGTTTATAAGTGGTTTTGATTGATCACTGTAGTCTGAAAGTGTTCTCTGGGCATCCCGAGGCAATCAAGAGATTCTAGACCTGGTGCTAATTCTATCCCTTCTGGGTTATTCTGAAGAAAAAAAATAAATAAATAAAAGTAAACCTCCAGGCCCTAAAGTAACCCCCTGCCAACAGAGGCAGACTCAATAGGTCTTGTTCTTGCTAGTTTGGAGGCTTAACCAAAGTAATTACTTTCCAAGGGAAGGTCACTTCATCCCATAATCCCCCTCCATCACTTTTCATTGCCCACAGATACATAATGGCAATTAGATCACAAAATAGTTCAGGACAAGAAGGTTTGAAAAACAATGGCAAAATTTTATTAACTTGAATGGACAAAATCCTATTGAAGATATATAGGAATTAATTCTAATGATGATGCCAGACAAGAAGAAGGCATAATTTTAAACCAGTCTAACTTCACTAATAAGGAGTGTTTATTGGAGATTTTTATTTCAGAATACCAGAATATAAGATGTAAGCACTTCTGTTGTCTGAAACAGATTCAATAGTCATAACATGTATCCAAAAGAGGTAAGGTAGAATAAAAAGGTCACTAAAGTATAAGACTTAATTGGACATTAGCATCCTCATTTAAAGCTAACAAACAACATCTTGCTGATTGTGTATAAAAAGAAGATTCTAGGGCTACAATTTAGCCTAGGGCTTATGCCCCATCTGCTCTTGGCTAATGATAATAACTATGCTTACTGAAAGGATGCCAACAATTTCTTGGTTGAAGATTTATTGAAAAGGGGCTGATGGAATAATAACTTTCTTGGTGGTGATTAATTCATAATAGTGTCCAAAGTCTAAAACCAATAAGATTAGCAATAAGGTTTTTTTTTCTTTTCAATATATATTCTTCTCATGGAAGAGCTCATGATATCAATTTCCATTTATTTTATAATACTTATAAAATACTTATAATACTTAAGTTATACTTGCAATTTCTCATTTGAGCAAAAGGAAATTTAAGAATGCCGCTTAAAAGACTTGACATGTTCCCAGATTTTACAACCATGCTCGAGAAGATCTTTTTAAAAAAGAAGAAAGAAAACTGTAAAAAAAAAAAAGGGGGGGGTACAGAGATAAACAGAGAATTGTCTGTAGAGGAATATAGAATGGCAGAGAAACACCTAAAGAAATGCTCAGTGTCCTTAGTCATCAGGGAAATGCAAATCAAAACGACCCTGAGATTTCAACTTACACCCATCAGAATGGCTAAGATCAAAAACTCAAGTGACAATACATCCTGGAGAGGATGTGGAGAAAGGGGAACCCTCCTCCATTGCTGGTGAGAATGTAAACTTGTGCAACCACTTTAGAAATCAATCTGGTTCTTTCTCTGACAATTAGAAATAGTGCTATCTCAAGATCCAGCTTTACCATTTCTAAGCATATGTCCAAGGTATGTTCAAGTATACAACAAGGATATTTGTTCAACCATGTTTGTAGTACCTTTATTCATAATAGCCAGAACCTGGAAACAACCCAGACGTCCCTCAATTGAGGAATGGATACAGAAATTGTGGTACATTTACACAATGGAATACTACTCAGCAATTAAAAACAAGGACATTATGAAACTTGCAGGCAAATGGTGGGATCTAGAAAAGATCATCCTGAGTGAGGTCTCCCAGAAGCAGAGAGATACACAGGCTATATACTCACTTATAAGTGGATACTAGACCTATAATATAGGATAAACATACTAAAATCTGTACATCTAAAAAAGCTAAGCAAGAAGGAGGACCCTGGGTAAGATGCTCAATCTTTATTCAGAAAGGCAAATGGGATAGACATTGGAAGAAAGTGAAAACAAGAAACAAGACAGGAGCCTACCACAGAGGGCCTCTGAAAGACTACCCAGCAGGGTCCTAAAGCAGATGCTGAGACTCACAGCCAAACTTTGGGCAGAGTGCAGGGAATCCTATGAAAGAAGGGGGAGATAGTGGGACCTAGAGAGGACAGGAGTTCCACCAGGAGAGCAGCAGAACCAAAATATCTGGACCCAGGGGTCTTTTCTGAAGCTGATACTCCAACCAAAGACCATTCATGGAGATAACCTAGCTCCTGCACAGATATAGCCGATGGCAGCTCAGTATCCAAGTGGGTTCCCTAGTAAGGGAAACAGGAACTGTCTCTGACATGAAATCAGTGGCTGGCTCTTTGACAACCGCCTTGAAGGGGGAGCAGCCTTACCTGGCCACAGAGAAGAATGCAGCCAGTCCTGATGAGCCCTGATAAGCTAGGGTCAGACGGAAGGGGAGGAGGACCTCCCCTATCAGTGGACTTGGAGAGGGAAATGGGAGGAGAGGGAAGAAGGGTGGGATTGAGAGGGAATGAGAGAGGAAGCTACAGCTGGGATACAAAGTGAATAAACAGTAATTAATATAAAAAATAAAAATTTAATTAAAAACTCAAAAAAAAAAAAAGGCTGCTACAAACATGGTTGAGCAAATGTCCTTGTTGTATACTTGAACATATTGTGGATATATGCCTAGGAGTGGTATAGCTGGATCTTGAGGTAGCACTATTCCTAATTGTGTGAGAGAGCAACAGATTGATTTCCAAAGTGGTTGTACAAGTTTACATTCCCACCAGCAGTGGAGGAGGGTTCCCCATATCCTTTCTCCATATCCTCTCCAGCATGTGTTGTCACTTGAGTTTTTGATCTTAGCCATTCTGATGGGTGCAAGTTGAAAGCTCAGGGTCGTTTTGATTTGCAATTTCCTGATGACTAAGGACGTTGAACATTTCTTTAAGTGTTTCTCTGCCACTCGATGTTCCTCTATTGAGAATTCTCTTTTTAGCTCTGTACCCCATTTTTTAATTGGATTACTCCATTTGTTGCTGTTTAACTTCTTGAGTTATTTATATATTCTGGATATTAGCCCTCTCTCAGATATAGGGTTGGTGAAGATCCTTTCTCAATCTGTAGGCAGTCGTTTTGTTCTGACGACAATGTGTTCAAGCATGTTTGTAGCAGCTTTATTTGTAATAGTCAGAAGCTGGAAACAACCCAGATGCCCCTCAGTTGAGGAATGGATACAGAAATTGTGGTACATCTATACAATGGAATATTACTCAGCAATAAAAAAAAAAAAAAAGGAAATCATGAAATTTGCAGGCAAATGGTAAGAAGAGGAAAAGATCATCCTGAGTGAGGTATCCCAGAAGCAGAAAGACACACAGGGTATATACTCACTCATAAATGGATATTAGACATATAATATAGGATAAACATACTAAAATCTGCACACCTAAAGAAACTAATCAAGAAGGAGGACTTTGGCTAAGATGCTCAATCCCCATTCAGAAAGACAAAGAGGACAGACATCAGAAGAGGGAGAAAACAGGGAACAGGACAGGAGCCTACCACAGAAGGGCTCTGAAAAGCTCTACCCTGCAGGGTATCAAAGCAGATGCTGAGACTCACAGCCAAACTTTGGGCAGAATGCAGGGAATCTTATAAAAGAAGAGGGAAATAGTAAGATCTGGAGAGGACGGGAGCTCCACAAGGAGGGCAACAGAACCAAAATATCTGGGCCCAGGGGTCTTTTCTGAGGCTGATACTCCAACCAAGGACCATTCATGGAGATAACCTGGAACCCCTGCACCGATGTAGCCCATGGCAGTTCAGTGTCCAAGTGGGTTACCCAATTACGGGAACAGGGACTATCTCTGACATGAACTGATTGGCCTGCTCTTTGATCACCTCCCCCTGAGGGGGAGCAGCCTTACCAGGCCATAGAAGGAAACAATGCAGCCCCTCCTGATAAAACCTGATAGACTAGGATCAGAAGGAAGGGGAGGAAGACCTCTCCTATCAGCGAACTGGTGGAGGGGCATGGGTAAAGAAGGGGGAGGGAGGATAAAATTGGGAAGGGAGGAGGGAGGTACCTACAGGGGGGGATACAAAGTGAATAAACTGCAATTAATAAAAAATAAAAATAAAAAAACTTATAAAAAATAAGAAAGAGAAAGGAAAAAATAAAAAATAAAAAAGGAAAAGCATGCCACCACTGGAGCTGATCTAGTCCACAATAGAACAAAGCCAGAAACTCCTTGTTGCAACCACACTATACCACAGAGAATACCTGGACCTGGGGACCAGGTATGAACTGTTTGAGAGAAGCCATGTTGGTATCATTTCAAAGGGACTTGTCAAGTAGATATTAAAGGAGAAGCTTCAGGGGGATCATAAGAAAGCAAGCACTGACCTAAGAAAAAATGTCATCAAGGAGAGAGCCACTGCCCTCTCCACCATGACAGGCAGAAGCTGAGTCAAGCCCAAATAGAGGAAGCAGAATGTTTTAGACCTATAGGGTTAAAGACTGGTTTACTACAGTGAACTACAATTTTAATGTCTGAAATAAGAATGCTATTGTGATGGAAAAGAATTGCAAAAGTAAGGAATTTGCCTAAGATTTCATTGGGACAGGAAGAACAAAGCTGGTGAGTATGACATGAAACATAGAGAGAGAGAAAGAGAAAGAGAGAGAAGGTATAGCTTTTTAGGCTGGTATTTCAGTTCCTACTGTCAGAAATGTACTTATTTCAGTTAAAATTGGACAAGCAGATCTGTCCAAGGAACAATGAAAGAGGGCCAATTGCAGGTGTAGCATGAATGCTGGAAGCTCCTGCCAGCCTGTCTACGGCCGCCTGTGAGGACTGAGTTGTCTTACCTTATGAGCTGTATGTAGCTTTAGTTCAATCCTTTCCCAGAGCAACAAAACCCCAAATAACTGCAAAGCAAAGAAGGCAAGGCAATTATTTTCAAATTACTAAAGTCCTGCCCAGAGCAGTTCCGTAGTTCTGTTGCCGCTCATGATGGGCACCACCTTTGCTTCTTGGGCTACTTTTCACTTTTTCTTGCCTTGTTACTGCTCATCCTTTTTAAGAAGTTCTTCCCCAATGCCACTGACCCATGAAGCCAGTTCAAATGTCATTTCCTGTCTGTAGCTTCTACTAGAACCTTAGGAAGATTTCATTATTCTTCCCTCTGGGATCTCACAGCCATTACCACTGATGCTTTCTGAGTTCCTGTACATTATTTTCTGTGATGGACTTCATGCCTGATATTACTTAGGGTCACTTATAAGAGAAGAGAGTTTAAGAGACAGCTCTCCCAAGGGTCATTTAAAAGCTTTCTTCCAGAACTGGTGCTGATGGATTATCATTAACATTGGAATATGCTGAGTACATTTTCAAATCTAAGTCTAAATCAAGCCAGTCACAAAGTCAGTATGAACATAGAAACTCGAGTCTCCAGATGTTGGCATATTCATGTACAAAGCTCTTACCTTTTACTACAGTAATTTTGTATATACGATTTTATTTATTTTTACTCAGCCCTATAAAATAGAATTTTATTAAATATTATCTTTATCAATTAGAAAGCAACCAAAGCTTAGGATAGTTTAGTCAAGTTATAGTAATCTTGGCCAAAATTACTAGGTCAATAACCTTTGCTTTTCCCTACTGGGAATCAAACTTGAGGCCTAGTACAGTATCCTAACCACTGAGCTTTACACCGAGCTCTCAAAGCAAGCACCCTAATGACAGACGGGGAACGTGCAGCCAGGCCCCTCTCTTTTCCACCATTCTCCAAGAGAGGCAGGCTAATGTAGTCTGTTGAAACCAAGACTCTGCTAGACACCAATTTTCTCACCCTGGAAGCTAACAATCCCATTTCCCACTAATTGTGTGTAAGCACAGTACAATTCGGTGGCCAGAATTTAGCCTCGAGCATATCATCTGTATCTTCTTCTCTGAAAAGAAAGTCTTAGCTTGTCTCTCTACCTTCACATCACAGCTTCTAGAATGTGTTTCCTAAAATGCAAACATGTTTGCCAAGTAGCTCTTCCTTTCAAAGCCTTTCAAAAGCTGTCACAGGCTGTGTCTCCCCACTCATCTACATCGTTCCCTTCCCAAGAGAGCAAATATATTTTTTCTCTTATTACTCTCTCACAATACCTTTTCTCAGCTCTTAATGTTCCTTTCCATTTCAATCCCCTATGTCCAAATCCATCATCTGCTCAAGATCCCACTCCAATCCTGCTACTTTGTGAGTGTGTACTTGTTGGTGTGTGTGTACTTGTTGATATGGATGCGTGTGTGTGCACTTGTTGGTGGGGATGTGTGTGTATGCGTACTTGGTGTGAACGTGTGTACTTTGTGTGTGTACTTGTTGGTGTGTGTGTGTGTACTTGGTGATATGAATGCGTGTGTGTGTGTGTACTTGTTGGTGGGGATGTATGCATATGTGTCATTTGTGCTCGTGGATATGCATGCACACAGACAAGTACATGGAGCACTTCTATTGGATAACCGTCTCTCACTGAACCTCAAGTTCTTCATTATCTCATCAGTGATCTTCAGGGACTTACCTGCGTCTGCCCTGTCTCCACTGTAGCCCTGGGTCTGACTCTGGAGATCTGAACTTAGGTCCACATGCTTACCCAGCACACACTTTACTGACTACACTGTCTCTCCAGCCCTCCAGTGCTACCTTTCCTAAGATTTATTTGATGTTCTTTGTTGGAAGTTATCTCTCCCCTCATAAAGCCCCTGACAAATTTCATGTGAGTGTGTATAGAGATAGTTACAAAGTTCTATCACGAGTAGTTATTTTTGTCTGTGATTTATTGTCTATGAGATTCTAAACACTGAATGAAGAAACAACCATAAGCATAACCATAACCATAACCACAAAAGACTACATCCTCTCAGACTTTAAGTCAAACAAACCCTCCCTCAAGTTTCATTTGTCAGGTATGCTGTCACAGCAGTGAGAAACAGAACAAACACATTATCTCTAGCAAGGGGATCTCCATGAAGACAGAAACTACATGTTTTACTTTTACTGATTTCTACATACTCAATACTTTTTACAATACTTTCATAATAACTAATAATTTTAGAAGAAAATATTGCAATTGGCAACATATTTGAGGGATGGACTCTTCTGTGTCTAGGAGGAAATCAGTGGAAACAGAATTCTGAAATTCAAGTAAGCACACAGTTTTCAGCTGAAGTTATTTTTCTGTTTGGTTCTCCACTTCCATGGACCTTTCTCTTACATGGTGTATCTTTTTCATGCAACATGACTTTACCATATCATGCAACAGAGGCAGGGTCATATACAAATAATTTGCATCTGAACCAGGTGACTAGCATTTGCATAGTTGAGCTGGTTTGATGTGTAAGTCCCAGACTGTGGGTGTAAAGCTCTAGGTGTTTAAACTATAATATCGAGTGAGGCAATGGATAGAGTATAAAATGGGGGAATAGAAGAGGGGTGTTGTGTCACCCTCTCAAGGGTCGGCTTAATTAGACACATCCTCTAAACAGCATAAATCTCCTTCAGCCACGCCTTGTGGATGAAGCTGAAGCAGCTGATGTAAACTCTGACCTTACTAACATCAAAGACTCTTGATAGATACAATAGCATAGGAGCATCCCATGAGGCTGCTCAAGAAATGGAAATGAGAATCATCACTCACCAAAAGCAAGAAAGTGTAGACAGCCATGATCCCCGCTGCACTCAGTACAACAATGGACCAGAAGAACCAGCGTCCTGTCCCCAGATAAACAACCCTGAAAAAAAGATTCAGTCCTTAAAATATAGTAGAAATCAGTAATAGCATCTACATTAAGGGTAGAGACAAGAACAGACTAAATAAAGGGTTAAAGATGGGGGGACAAGAAGAAAAGCACTTTTTGGACAGATCTGTACTCACTTTGGGGTACTCAATTTTGTACCATAGCAACCAGAGATATTAATGAAACTTCTATAAGTGGAGAGATGTTTAAAAAGTTATTTATAATAAATATTCAGATTTATATCATCTTTCATAAACAATGTGATGTGGAAATTCTACAATATCAAAAGAAAAGAATTTTCCCCTAAATTAATTATGTCAATATGACTAGTTGTTTCTACCTTTCAAGCCCCTTGTCCAGGCACATGTATACCTTGTTACATAACTGCACTCATCACCACCATATTAATTTCTCTGCTCTGTATGAGAGCTGTGTTCTAAGCATGCCATTCCTAAAGTACCATCTGAGGGAGAACTACTAACTTGTGAGGAAAGACAATTGTATTTGTCTAGGTTTCCTATGACACAGAATCCACTCTTCTCATTTCAAGAAAACAGAAATTACCTCATTTCCACTCAAAGACTAGAGACATACTTCAACGGTATGAAACAGGCAGGCAGCTTTCATAGCAAGAAGCTCCGAGGGTAAAGACACTGTGTGGGAAGGCGCTCTGCAAAAGGGAGCCAATGGAATGAGGGCTAGGGATGTGGCTCAGGGGTAACCACGAGTCCAGCTGATGGGAGGCCCAAGTCTGATATACCCCCTCAGAGGCTGGAGGGAGGTCAAAAAGAGGACCCAGTGATGCTCTCAAAATAGATGACATTGTGCCCAACAAAACACAATTAATAGAACCATCAGAAAAGATTCAGAAAAATTTAGCAAAAATCCAAATCTGGTGAGATGATTCAGTGGGTAAAGGTGCCTCCAAGAGGGATGACATGAGCTTGATCCTCAGAACCTACATGGTGAAAGGAGAGTACCCACTCCTGCAAGTTGTCCTCTTGCTTCCACACATGAATGTGGTACATGTACACACACACACACACACACACACAAATAAAAAGAAATATTTTTAAAAGTTTTTAAAAATGCTTTTCGGAGACTTAATATCACGTTTTCTTAAAGACTTGATATAAAACAAAAATAGTATTGGTTAAAAAAGTACATGTCTTATAATTAAATAATCAAATAGACCTTGAAAAGAAGATGAAATAAAAAAAAAGATCAAAGATGACCTTAATAGTGTATTACCTGAAGCCAAAGCATTATTCCTCAAACAGTAACTTAGTGTTGATACTGACTTTGCTTTCAAATGACAAGGAAAAGAATTGACATTTAATGGGCCATCTTTCTTCATAATCATTTTGCTAACTATATTATGTATTTTTATTTCTTTTCAATCCAAAAAGCTGTCTTTAAGGTATTTGATCACTGGTGAGTATCACTACCCATTTGACTGAACCCATACACTCTTATCCAGTGCAGGGATGCTCTCTCACTAGGCCAGTGCAAGGGTGATGTCTGTGAGTTCGAGGCCAGCATGATCTACAAAGTGAGTCCAGGACAGCCAGGGCTACTCAGAGAAACTCTGTCTCAAACAACAACAACAAATGTTGTTTGTATTTACTTATTTGGGCTGCAGGAGGTCCATGTCACAGTGTGCACATGGCAGCCAGAAGGCTTCTTGCCTTACACCGTCTGAGTGGGATCAGGGACCGAATTTAGACTGTGAGGCCTGGCGACAAGCACCTTTACCTGTTGAGCCACTTTGCCTGTCAGGATATCAGTCTTCTTAATCAATCTGAATAGCATTCTATATGCAGCCTCAACAACACCAACCTTCCATCTAAAAATTTTGTCCTCAAGTGCACATATCCCTACATACATGCACAAACACATATAAGCATAATTTAAAGATAAAAAATAAATCTTTTTTTAAATAAAAAAATGTATTTCCTAAGAACTGATACAGATATGTCCTGTGTAAAGGTTTGCTCACAGAAATAGAACCACTATGAGTAGTAGAGAGCAAGATTTAGGATAGGGTTGTTCTCACAATTATGGGAACACGGTGAAATCTGCACGAGAGGTTGCTGCCCTGTGTTGTGTTAGGCCTCACTTGAGTCACTGTTAGTCAGATGGGCAGTCAGGCAGAAAATCTTGAAATGGAAAGAGTGAGAGCAAACTAGAACTTTCACAATGTACTGGATGGAGCCTATAAGGACAAATTCAAAGCCAAGATTGACTCTTACCACTTGCAGCTTTGAGAGCATGAGCAACCTACATCTTCACCATGATGTTGTATGATAGGGCTGGGCTGTGATGGCACACGCCTTTAATCCTACCACTTGGGAAGCAGATGAAGATGGATCTCTATGAGTTCCAGGCAGCCTAGTCTATAGATTCAGTTTCAAGACAGCCAAAACTGCACAGAGAAACCCTGTTTTAAAACAAACAAATAAAGCTCATACAATACTTAGGCAAGCTGTAAAAGAGGTGTAGTCAAAGATAGGGGGTTGCAGACTGAAATGTTCTCCATATCAACAAGGTAGCCTGCAGATCAGCAGGAACACACACATGCATATTAGCAAACTTTAAAGCATAAGATGGCCGTGTCTCACTTTTGCCTTCCAAACTGTATGCCAGTTTCACCTGAACCTGAAATTGTACAGTGAAGAGAAATTAAGGTCCAGCTTAGGCAGGCTGACAGAAGAAAGTCTCTTCCACTGATTTCAAACTTGAAGATTAAAGAAGCAACAGGTCAGATGGAAGGGGAGGAGGTCCTCCACCATCAGTGGACTTGGGGGCGGCATGGGAGGAGAAGAGGGAGGGAGGATAGGATTGGGAGAGGACAAGGGAGGGGGCTACAGCTGGGATGCAAAGTAAATAAATTGTAATAAATTTAAAAAATGAAATTTAAAAAAAAATAAAGAAGCAACAGAAGCTTAAAGCTGAACAGAAACAAAGAAAAACACACCCACCATGTCATCATAAAACTATGGAAACCAAACAAAGAGAAAACTCTTAAAAGAAGGCAGAATGTTCAAGGACAGATTAGGTTCAAAAAAACATAGATGAATATCATACTTCTCAGCATAAACAAAGCAAGAAGATGGCAGTGAATCACAGTGCTAAGAGAGTAACTGCAGATTAGAAAACTAAGCTGTCTAAGGCTTTATTCTTCAAGGATAAAGATGAAATACAGCCATCTTCACAAAAATAGAAACTTTCAAAAATAGTCTCGAGCAGATTCTTATTAAAGGAAATTCAAGGACTTTATGTATCTCACCACCAGACAGCTTCTGTTGTGCTTAGCTACAGGACTTTGAGCACACTCAAGAGGTGAGGGAGGTAAAAACTGTGAATAGTATTCCCAATTCTCAGCCCATAACTCAGCCTGCATCCCTGGAGGCCTGCCACCACCTGGGACAGACAGCTGAGTCCCTTAAGCTCCAGCCCCCTACCTGCTGGGTTCCCCCTGTGAAAGCTTAACAGCAGTGATCTATGCCCTGTCCCCTGTGAGCTCTACCCCCTGGCTCACACCTATACCTGCATTCCTAGAGGCCTGATGCCATCGGGAACCACCCTGTGCATTCCATTCTGGGCCCACAGCTCAACCTTCATCCCTGGAGGCTTGCTGCCACCCAGTACAGAGGTGACTAGCACCTGCTTGCAGATGCTCCATTTTCTGGCTCACAATGTGGCCAGTATTATCTGAGGTTTGCAAATACGAGCAACAACCAGAAAGCTAAAGGCTAGTGTAAGAACACAATCAACAAGAGGCAGGGCAATATGGCACCATCTGAAACCAGCTACACAACAATCCAGGATATCCTAACACAGATGAATCACAAGAAAATAACCTTAAATCCAATCTTATGATGATAGAAGCCTTTAAAGAGGAAATAAATAAATCCCTTAAAGAAATACAGGAAAATACAGTCAAACAGGTGAAGGAAATTAATAAAATGGTTCAAGAGCTGCAGATGGAAATAGAAGGAATAAAGAAAACACAAACAGAGGGAATCCTGGAGATGTAAAACCCAGGTAAGAGAACAGAAGCTACAGACATAAAGCATCACCAACAGAATACAAGAGATGGAAGAGAGAATCTCAGGCATAGAAGACATGATAAAATAAATTGATGCATCAAAGAAAATGCCATATCTAAAAAGTTTCTAACACAAAATATCCAGGAAATTTGGGATACTATGAAAAAACCAAATCTAAGAATAATAGTAATAGAAGAAGGAAAAGATTCCCAGCTCAAAGGCCCAGTGAATATGATTCAACAAAATCATAGAAGAAAATGTCCCTAACCTAAAGAAAGAGATGCCTATAAATGTACAAGAAACTTAAAGAACATCAAATAGATTGGACCATGAAAGAAAATCCTCCCTCCACATAATAATGGTAATAAAAAATGGCAGACCTATTAGAATTACACCAGTCTTCTCAACAGAGACCTTAAAAGCCAGAAGAGGCTGGACAGATATTTTGTAATCTCTTAGAGACCACAGATGCTAGCCCAGACTATTATACCCAGCAAAACTTTCAATCAACATAGATGTTTTGATGGAAAACACAAGATATTCCATGACAAAACCAAATTTAAACAGTATCTTTCCACAAGTCCAGACTTACAGAGGATACTAGAAGAAAAACTCCAACACAAGGATGTTAACTACACCCTAACAAACCACAAGGAAAACATAAACTGAGGGAATCCTGGAGATGGAAAACCCAGGTAAGAAAGAGAACAAAAGCCACAGACACAAAGCAAATTTTCACACCAGCAAAAGAAGGGAAACACACAGACATACACACACACTATCACTACCAACATCAAAATAACAGGAATTAACAATCATTGGTCATTAATATCTCTCAACATCAATGGACTCAATTCCTCAGTAAGAAGACACAGGCTAACAGAATGTATCTGAAAACAGGAGCCCTCATTCTGTTGCATACAAAAAACACACCTCAGCAACAAAGGTAGATGTTTCCTCAGAGTAATGGTCCGGAAAAACGTTTTCCTAGCAAAGGGACCCAAGAAGCAAGCTGAAGTACCAATTCTAATATCTAATAAAATAGACTTTCAACCAAAATTAATCAAAAGATATGGGAAAAGACACTTGATACTCATCAAAGGAAAAATCCACCAAGAGGATGTCTCAATTCTGAATTATCTATTCCCTAAATACAAGAACACTCACATTTGTAAAATAAACATCACTAAAGCTTAAATCACACATCAAACCACACACATGAATAGTAGACTTTAATACCCTTCTCTCACCAATGGACAGGTCATCCAGACAAAAACCAAACAGAGAAGTAATGAAACTAATAGACTTTATGAATCAAATGGACCTAACAGATATTTACAGAAAATTTCACCCAAACACAAAAGGTTATACCTTTTTCTCAGTACCTCACTGAATCTTCTCCAAAATTGATCATAGACTTGGATACAAAGCAAGTCTCAACAGATACAAGAAAATTGAAATATCCCCTGTCTTAACAGATCACCATGGATTAAAGCTGGACTTCAACAACAACAGAAATAACAGAAAGCCTACAAACTCATGGAGATTGAACAACTCTCTACTCAATGATGAATGGGTCAATGAAGAAAAAAAATAAATTAAAGACTTTCAAGAATTCAATGAAAATGAAGGCACAACATACCCAAACTTATGGGACACAATGAAAGCAGTGCTAAGAGGAAAGTTCATAGCACTAAGCACCTTTGTAAAGAAGTTGGAGAGCTCTCATACTAGTAACTTGGCAGCATACCTGAAAGCTCTAGAATAAAAAGAAGCAAACATACTCAAAAAGAGTAGATGGAAAGAAATAATCAAACTCAGGGCTGAACTCAAGAAATGAAACACCAACAAACCAAATAATCCACTTAAAAAATGGGTAACAGCTAAACAGAGAATTCTCATCAGAGGAATATCAAATGGCAGAGAAACACTTAAAAACAAATGTTCAACATCCTTAGTCATCAGGGAAGTGAAAATCAAAACAACTCTGAGATTCCATCTTACACACATCAGGATGGCTAAAATAAAAAAAAAAATCAGGTGACAGCACATGCTGACAAGGATGTGGAACAAGGGGAACACTCCTCTATTGCTGGTGGGAATGTAAACATGTACAACCACTTTAGAAATCAGTCTGGTGGTTTCTCAGAAAACTGGGAATAGTTCTACCTCAAGACCCAGGTATACGACTCCTGGACCTATACCCAAAAGATGCCATACCATACTACAAGGACACTTGCTCAATTACGTTCATAGCAGCTTTATTCGTAATAGCCAGAAACTGGATGCAACCTATCAGTCCCTCAGCCAAAGAACAGATAAAGAAAATGTGGTACATTTACACAATGGAATACTACTCAGTTATTAAAAACAAGGACACCATGAAATTTGCAGGCAAATGGATGGAACTAGATAAGATTATCCTAAGTGAGGTAACCCAGACCCAGAAAGACATGCATGATACGTATTTATTTGTAAGTGGATAGTAGCCATAAAGTACCGGATAGCCATCCTACAATCCACAGACCCAAAGAAGCTAAGTAATAAGGAGGGCCCAAGGGAGGATGCTTGGCTGTCATTCAGAAGGAGAAAAAAAGATACACATTTGAAGTAGATGGAGAAAGGGAACTGGGTGGGAGAGGGGATAGGGAGGAGAACAGAGGTGAGATGGGGATCAAGTGTGGGGAAAGGGGGAAAGGGCTGAGAGAGAGAGAGAGAGAGAGAGAGAGAGAGAGAGAGAGAGAACAGAAATCAGTGGGGGAGCATTCTCTGGAAAGAGGGAGGCTCATGGGAGTCTATAGCAGTGACCCTAGCTGAGACTCCTAGCAGCAGGCTAGAAGAGGGATGTTGGGTCTGGGTGATGGAGCCTGAAGTAGCCACCTCCAGTAGCCAAGTAGGACTTCCAGTGGAGGGAGTGGGACAGGAACCCTACACACAAAACCTTCAACCTAGCTAACCAATGACTGGCCCAACTTGAGTCACATGTCATGAAAGCGAACCACCACTCACACTATTAATAATATTCTGCTATACTTGCAGACAAGAGCCTAACATAACTGTCATCTGAGTGATTTCAACCCAGAGGCTGATGAAAAATGATGCAGAGACCCACAGCCAAACATTAGGCAAAGCACGGGGAATCTTATGGAAGAAGGGGAGGAAGGATTGAAAGAGCAAGAAAAGTCAAGGACACCACAAGAAAACCTACAAAATCAACTAACTGGAACCCATAGGGGCTCATAGAGACTGACCACCAACCAGAGAGCAGCCATGGAACGGGAATAGCTTGGTCCTCATGTGGGACCGCCAATAACAGAACCAGGGGCTATCTCTGATTCTGCTGCTGGCCTTCGGGTCCCTTCCCCTTAACTGGGATGCCTTGTCTGGCCTCAACAGAAGATGCACCCAGTCCTACTTGGTGTGCCAAGGCAGGTTGATACCTTGGTCTCCCCTTCTTTGAGAAAAAAGGGAGGGAAGACAAAGGCGAGGGGAGGGAAAAGTCAGGAAGGGACTGAGAGGAGAGGAGGGAGGAAAGGTTCCTCCTGGGGTGTAAATTATTAAATAAATAAATAAATAAATAAATAAATAAATAAATAAATAAAAGAAATACAGCAAAAGGCTAGAAAAAAACTGTGAGTGCTAGAAACTGTAAAACCTTAGTCCTCTGTAAACCTCAATGCCAAATATCTTAAAATCATACATATACAGAACAATTGAAATACATGTGCTATATATTAATTTGGAACTGACCCATAATAAAGATTGTGTAGACACTGATAAAAACTTATTGAACATGCTCACAGCATAAAATGCACAAAGGAAGACACATTTCTAAAGAGAATATATATTTTAAGATATATATTTTTTAAATTATAATTTAATTTATTTAAATAATTAAAACAAAATAACTCCATCAAGAAGACTTCTTTGAGCCATCAAAATTGGAATATTTAATGCTACCGTTGGCAGCTTCATGCAGGAACTGCCATTTACCTCGGCTGGAGCGGAACTGGCCATAATCTTTTGAGAAAGTACTTTGGCAAAGAACAGAATTGATTTTAGGTGTTCGTTCTTCTTAACTTAATGCCAGTTGTATTAATATATTGTGAGGAACATTAGTTAAACTCAAGATTTCACTTAATCATTATCTTATTAGGACATGAATATTGTTCATAATGCCAAGCCGAAAACAAACAAACAAACCCCAGCTATTCAGCCATGGGTGGCAGAGACTTGTAACCCCACACTTGAAATGTGGGAATGGGGTCAATGAGATTTCGTGTTTGAGGCCAGCCTAAGCTCTCAATCAAGGCTCTGACCCTGTCCTGCCACCCCCACCACACAGAAGGCAAGGTCAGTGCATCTTCATGTCATATTCTGAAATCACTTAAAAATGATATTCAAAATGAGTTTCAATACTTTGTTGAATGTTTATGGTTATTTTATGTAAAAAGGCAAAGCAAAGTTATAAAAATAGTATGAACATAATGGAATAAAATAAGCACAGGAAAAAGCTGGGTCATGGTTGTCAATTGAAAATGTGACTAGATATTTCCTAATTTTCTGCATTTATAAAATTGTTATAGTCTATTCACTGTGCAGGTATGTTCTCATGTGTGAATTCAGAGGACAGTTTGCAGGAATCAGTTCTCTCCTTCTGCCATATGGGTCCTGGGGACTGAACTCAGAGCAGTGGGCTCTGCACGACATGCCTTTATCCACTGAGCATCTCGCTAGCCCTAATTTCTGCATTTTTTACATTTAAAATAACCAACTAGATTTAACTCTAAGATTTAACTTTTCTCTTATAAAGAGAAAAACGAATTGCATTTAATTAAGAAAAAAAGAGAAAGCTTAATATCTAAGCATGCCTTCTTCCGCAGACACCAAATAACAGGTCATGTTTACAACAGTGTTAGAAGTAATTGGACCAGAAAAGCTGGTTTGTCAGAGTGGTGCAGGAGTAGTTTAGCCACAAAAGGGCGCTGAGAAGGGATGTGCGTCCCTGTGTTCAGAGTCCCAAAGGACTCTAAAAACAAGAGAAGGAAACAGAGGCTGTAGGAAAAGCGGAGAAAGCAGGGGTAGGGACATCATCATGAAGAGCAAGCAGTGCGGGCGTCAGTGATCGGAGATTCAGTTGTGAGGACGGCAGAGAATCCTATCTGAGGGCTGGGGGTGTTGGGCGCACGGAGAAAGCCGTGAACATCAGTGGGTGTGTGGTGTGCGGCTGAGCCCAGGTGGAAGGAAAGTGTAAGTCTGGGTGCTGAGCATTTGACTACTGCCCTGGAGTTACACCTCTTACCCACAGCTGTGCAAAACCCACTTTTGTCTTCCCTCCCTACTGAACCACCAGATCTTTTCAACCTGGGGGATCACAAGTAACTATCCAACGAAGAAGCCCATATAGCAACAAAAATACAGAAAATGACACTCACCAGTCAAAGCCATTGTACTCATTGGAGGTTTCTGCCCACACGAACAGAAAAATCACAGACAGGACAAATGAAATCACCAGGCATATAAAAAAAAATTGCTCTTTCTGGAAAAAGAAAGAAGTCTAACTTAGCTCCACTTGTCTATATCATCTCAATAATTCTTGTATACATTTGCCAAAGGTCAGTATCATTTTGGTGTTGGACATTACCCTCCCTAGGCTAGAATAATCTGGTTTTATAGGAGAAGGAATAGAAAGATGGCAAACCTCCTTAGAAAGGGCATCATGAGAAGCTCGGGGAAATGAGCTCAGGAGTTGACTCCGTCTAAAACACACATCCCTACACACAACCTGAGTGGACCTTTAAAAAGTGTGTTATCAAAGAGTGTCTCTTCCCTGCTCAAACCCTCCTGGGGCTTCCTGTGCTTATACCATCACCACCTAAACAGCCTTCCATAACCCACATGGCTGGATAGGATTAGCCCACGCCCACCTCCTACCTCCTACCTCATCGCTTCTCCACTGACCCCTCTCCAGAGGCCAGCCACACTAGCTGCTCTTTTTCTGTAACACATTACGCACCATCCCTACTCAGGAGCCAGGTTCTTAGCAGTTTTGCCTGGAGTGCATTTGTTCCAAAACAGGTTGGCCCTGTCTCTTCATTTGGAGATGGATCAAAGGACTTGCTTTCATAGAAGTCTCTAACTTCTTCCCCTTCCCAGTTTCTAATACATTTTTCTACTTTATCTTCAAAGATCATATTATTATTTGAAAGCATTTTTAATCTATTATTCATTGCATAACTTATACCACTGGAATTTAAGCTGCTGGAAGGCTAGAGGAAAACTTCAGCTGTCTTGGCTACTGTGGTATATCTGATACACTTAATAATTTTCTGCTAAATAAATCTGCTTCTCTTCTTCTAATTTCATCTCCATTCTTTTTTTTTATAGCCACAGCCTTTTAATGTATGCCGTCTGCCTTGTCTACTTCATCATGGCCTGTATCCACTTGAACTGTGTGCCAGACAGTCCTTTTTTTTTAACTTTTATTAATTACACTTTATTCACTTTGTATCCCCCCATAAGCCCCTCCCTCCTTGCCTCCTAATCCCACCTTCCCTCCCCTTCTTCACACATGCCCCTCCCCAAGTCCACTGATAAGGGAGGTCCCCCTCTCCTTCCTTCTGATCTTAGTCTATCAGATCTCATCAGGAGTGGCTGCATTGTTATCTTCTGTGGCCTGGTAAGGCTGCTCCCCCCTCAGGAGGAGGTGATCAAAGAGCAGGCCAATCAGTTTATGTCAGAGGCAGTCCCTCTTCCCATTATTATGGAACCCACTTGGACACTGAACTGTCATGGGCTACATCTGTGCATGGGTTCTAGGTTATCTCCATGCATGGTACTCACATGGTATATACTCACTCATATAGACATATAATATAGGATAAACCTACTAAAATCTGTACATCTAAAGAAACTAATCAAGAAGGAGGACCCTGACTAAAATGCTCAATCCCCATCCCGAAAGGCAAAGAGGCTGGACATCAGAAGAAGAAGAAAACAGGAAACAACCTAGGAACCTGCCACAGAGGGCCTCTGAAAGGCTCTGCCCTGCAGACTATCAAAGCAGACGCTGAGACTTATGGTCAACTGTTGGGCAGAGTGCATGGAATCTTATGAAAGAAGTGGGAAATAGTAAGGTCTGGAGAGGACAGGAACTCCACAAGGAGAGCAACAGAACCAGAAAATTTGAACACAGGGGTCTTTCCAGAGACTCATATTTCATCTCCATTCTATCTTAAAAATTTTCAAGGGTTCCTCCCTGTTTATAGGATAAAGCTCAAAATTTGTTAGCCTAATGTAAAGATGTTATAATTTCACATGAATTTTCTTTTCTGATCCTAATTATTATTTATTCCTTCAAATGTCCCTAAATTCATGGGGACCTAAATGGTCCCTAGCACCAGAAACCTAATTCTTCTTAAACACACCACTGTGCTTTGCCATCTTTAGATTTTTGGTTAATTGTCCCTGCCCCCTCCCACACAACTCAGAATGCTCTTCTATGCATTTCTATATGTCACTTCCCCAAGAAAGTGGGCCTAGGAACACTACTACAGTAATAATATTCAACAAGTAGCCCAGTGTGTCATGACCAACTCAAAGTTTATTCTAACAACTGCTCTCCTCGTCTCAAAGTAACTCCTGTGGTAGGCTGTGCTGCTAACGTCTCTCTTACTCTTATTAGGATTCTGAAGCACAGAGCTGTTCTGGAACTTACTATAATGGGTCCCTAATTTAGGATTGGTCAATAGCAAAGCTGTAAATCTGGTGGTCTTTCCTTTATGTTATACTCCATCTGAGTAGAAAGGGGACTTGAAAAACATCTAGGGACTTTACCTAACTCAACTCCCTAGCTATAGAGAGACTTAGGTATATCACATAACAAGCCCAAGTCACAGTTATAATTAGAACCCGTACATATTCCAAAGTTTTGGTCCAGTGTTTTCAGCATTATCCTAGACTGCCCCAAAGGCTATCACTTTCAATACAGCTTACCTTTACATCTTACTCTGTGTCCTTTGTAGATCTCAAGTGATTCTATACTTCATCCCTGAGTAATGAATAATCTGTCAAATCTACCCATCTTTCTCCATAGCTGCCTTTACTGCTCTAATGCCCACCACCCACATCTCTTCTTTGGAGCACTGTCACTGTTTTCTCTCTGAGGTGGAGACCTTCACACACTGGCCCCTTCAGGTACAAGCCCCATACATTCAAATAACCGTTCCAAATCATAGTTCAGGCTATATAATCAGATTAAAACATTTACCCTCTCTGGTGATGGAAATCAAACCCTGGGCTCTGTACATGCTAAGCTTTCGCTGTACCACCGAGTTACCTCTGCAGCCCTCTTTAGGTGTCCTTTATTTCCTATATAACAGGGTTCTTTAAAACCACACAATATCTGACCCATTTACCTCTGCAACTTCATTTCCCAGAACATCTCTATTCATTTCTGCTCCACCTAAAATCAAACTACCAGTCTACACACTATCTGTGCACTCTGACCCCTCTAATATAAACTCCCATACCATATCCAGGTCTTAATCACCTTTCACCTTCTAAACAGTCACCGTTGGCCTCTCCCATAATATACTCCTATCTGTGCACACATACACTTGTTGTTATGCTAGAATGGGAATGCATGTAACTTTCCTCCAGCAAAACATGAGTTCTCTGAGAGTGGACCATGTCTAGTCACCTTTGTGACTAGCATACAAGCCAAATATCTGGGCATGAAAAATATGGAGGACAGAAGAACATTCTTGATTACTCCAGGGAAGCCTCTCATTTCCCACACTTTTTCTTCATAACTACTCAAACCAGACATAAGAAATGAGAAACCTAGGACTGGGAATGTGTCTCAGTGGTAGAGTGCTTGCCTGGTATTAGATTTATAATCATCAAAGTCCCAAAGATGGAAAGCTAGGCAGATGAACAGAACACCAACAGCACAGGCTCTAAGATCAACAATCAATAAATGGGACCTCATGAAACTGAAAAGCTTCTGTAAAGCAAAAGACACTGTCATCAGAACAAAATGACAGCCTACAGACTGGGAAAGGATCTTCACCAACCCTATATCTGACAGAGGGCTAATGTATAGGATATATAAAGAACTAAAGAAGTTAAAAAACAACAAACCAAGTAATCCAATTAAAAATGGGGTATGGAGCTAAACAGAGAATTCTCTATAGAGGAATATAGAATGGCAAAAAAACACCTAAAGAAATGTTCAGCGTCCTTAGCCATCAGGGAGATGCAAATCAAAACGACTCTGAGATTGCACTTTACACCCCTCAGAATGGCTAAGATCAAAAACTCAAGTGACAACACATGCTGGAGAGGCTGTGGAGAAAGGGGAACCCTCCTCCATTGCTGGTGGGAATGTAGACTTGTACAATCACTTTGGAAATCAATCTGGCACTTTCTCAGACAACTAGGAATAGTGCTTCCTCAAGATACAGCTATACCACTCCTAGGCATATATCCAAAAGATGCTCAAGTACACAACAAGGACATTTGTTCAACCATGTTCATAGCAGCTTTATTCGTAATAGCCAGAACCTGGAAACAACCCAGATGTCCCTCAACAGAAGAATGGATACAGAAATTGTGGTACATTTACACAATGGAATACTACTTAGCAATTAAAAACAAGGAAATCATGAAATTTGCAGGCAAGTGGTGGGATCTAGAAAAGATCATCATGAGTGAGGTATCCTATAAGCAGAAAGACACACACAGTATATACTCACTTATAAGTGGATACTAGACCTAAAAAATAGGATAAACGTACTAAAATCTGTACACTTAAAGAAGCTAAACAAGAAGGAGGACCCTGGGTAAGATGATAAATCATCACTTAGAAAGACCAATGGGATGGACATTGGAAGTAGGAGAAAACAAGTAACAGGACAGGAGCCTACCACGGAGGGCCTCTGAAAGTCTCTACGTAGCAGTGTATCAAAGCAGATGCTGAGACTCATAAGCAAACCTTGGGCAGAGTGCAGGGAATCATATAAAAGAAGGGGGAGTTAGTAAGACCTGGAGAGAACAGGAGCTCCACAAGGACCAAATATATCTGGACACAGAGGTCTTTTCTGAGACTGATTCTCCAACCAAGGACCATGTTTGGATATAACCTAGAACCCTTCATGGCTCAGACGTAGCCCATGGCATCTCAGTATGCCAGTCGGTTCCCTAGTAAGGGGAACAGGGACTGTCTCTGACATGAACTCAGTGGCTGGCTATTTGACCTCCTCTCCCCCTCTGAGGGAGGAGTGACCTTACTAGGCCATAGAGGAGGACATTGCAGCCAGTCCTGATGAGACCTGATAAGCTAGGGTCGGATGGAAGTGGAAGAGGACCTCCCCTGTCAGTAGACTTAGAGAGGAGCAGGGAGGAGATGAGGGAGGGAGGGTGGGATTAGGAGGGAATGAAGAAGGGGGCTACAGCTGGGATTAAATAAACTGTAATTAATATAAAATGTAAAAATTTAAAAAAGAAAACATGCATATTTATAACATAAAACACAATAACAAGGAATTGGAGATCTAATTAATGAGAATCTTAGACCTTAGTTAGACTATGTTTACAGTCAAGTGAAGGTGCTCATCATTTGGTCTATTATACCACGTGGCTCAGCAGAGGGTGCCAGTATATACTGCTCAGAGGAACAATGCGGCTCTTCATTAGGCTATGCTTCATGCTGCCACTCAGCTTCACTAGAGCCCTGCTGGTGAAAATCAAGCACTTGCTTGGCCAGGAGTAAAGGATTGGGTCCCCTATCTGGCCCCACTCTCCCATACCCCCAGGAACATACTTTCCCCTTGGAAACTGAAAGAAAAGAGACAATTAAAAATTTAGGGTGCTGGTTAGATGACTTAGTGGGTAAGGATGTCTAATGGCCTGAGTTCAATCCCTGGAAACTGCATGGTGGAAAGACAAAACCAACTCCTATTAAGTTGTCTTCTGATTACCACAAATGTGCTGTGGTATGTTTACACACACACACACACACACACACACAAAGTGTAAAAGAAATTAAAGACAGACTAGAACTGCCATTGACAAATTTTTTTAAATGAAAATTACAGATTTGGACATTCTTGTAATCTATTGTGAACATCTAATTGCATCTGAGTCTTCTTCAAAATTCAACGAATAAATGTAAAAGTGAAGGGGAGAATAGACGAATGACATAAAAGAAATCACAGAAACAAAGAAAATAAAATTGAGGGGCTGGCCAATTGACACATGGCTGTAACCCCAGAACTTCAGAGATGGAGACAGAGGATTAGGAATTCAACTTGTGGCTCAGCTATATAGCAATTCAAGGTCAGTCTGGGCTATGAGAGACCTTTCTTTAGAACACTGGGGAACAGGGAAGAAAGCAAGCAAGAAACACACAGACGGGACTGTGGGTATAGCTCAGCAGCACAGCTCTTGCCCAGCATGCAAAATCTCCTAGGTTTGGTCTCCTATTAAAAATAATAATAAGAAGAAGAAGCAAGAATGAAAAGGGAGGAAAGGAAGAGAGAGAGGAGGAAGAGGCAGGCAGCAAGCACATTTAACTCTGGCTTTAGACTTCACAGTATTTTGCTAGGAAAACTGGAGCTCAGTGTACCCGCCTGGAGAATTCCAATGAGTTCTCCAGTGGTTAGGGACCCACCCACATCTAAGAAAGTGTAGTCTAGCTCCTTTCCATCTCTATACCCTGGGGCAGCAACAGGATCCAAGTTCAGTCTTTTCCCACGCTCTGTATTGCCAGTGGCAACTGTAGCAGCCAGTCAGAAAGGTGATGTAGCATCTGTGGTTGAAGTAACGTTCTATCCACGGATTGGGATTTTCATCTGAGAGTCCTGTCTTCTTGCTCTCAGCCTCAGCTTGCATGTCTTTATGTAAGATTCACCCTTTTGCTGAAAGGACAAATAAAATAATCAGAACCTAGTGTAGCTCTTGCTCAGTTACTCTAGCCTGCCATCTATAGACAATTCTATCAACAATAGATAGATAAGAGAAGTCAGAGATTCACCTGCTTCTGCTGGGATTAAAGACATGTACCATTGCCCAGCTGAAAACATACACATGTATTTTTCCTCTTTGCCAACAACACCAACAGACTATGCAATTAGAATTACGTGTAAACCGGCGGGGTGGTGCACACCTCTAATCCAGCATCTCTTTAGGTTGAGGAGAAAGAGGACTGCAAGTCTGAAGTTGATGTGGACTGTGTCTGTCTTAAAAAATGAGTTTGAAGAAAGTGAAATAGGAAGAGGAGAAGGAAGGGAGGGAGGGAGGGATGAAGGGAGGAAGGACACGTGGCTTCAAAATGGCATTAAGAACCCAGGCATCTTCCACTTTGCTCTTCACATTTCTCCTTCTCTGTCTAAAACAGCTACTCAATCTATAGTTATCACCCCAAGTTACAGCTAGCAGAAACTAGAATAAAGGAGAAAACTGCCTCACTTTGAGGACTTTTACAGATGCTAACCATGGCGTTTCCCTCATAGGCATTTTCTTACTGGTAAGAAAGGGGGAGCAGGCAGACACTGAGTGAATAGCTGCTGAGTTTTCTCGGTGTCATTACAATCAGGAATGCGGTTCGTGGGCTGGCAAGGTGGCTCAGCGGGTAAAGGCGCCCGCCAGCAAGCCTGAACACTTCCCACATGGCAGATACATTTCCCCGACCGCCACTCCGTGCCACAACACATGTGCACGTGCGCACTCACACACGTAAGAGGGGAAAGAGTGTTTTCTCAAACCAAAGGGCTTTCAAAGAACATGTAAATTCAGTGAGGTGTGTGTGGGGACTCCACACACATATTTAAAACCAAACAAGAACAGCTGTGAGGAAAACAAACAAAAATAAGACATAGTTATAGAAATAGTCGTAAAGTCATGAAGGAGTCAATGCTAGGCAACAGTCTCTACTACTGAAAACGTGCAGCCATGTATTGTTTCATGAACATCACTCTGTATCTGTACTGAATACTCTCTAGTCTAAGGGGCCTGGCCATATGTCTCAGCGATTATGATTGCTTGCTGCTCCTCAGAGGATCCAAATTCAGTTCCAGAACCCATGCTGGGAGGCTCACAACTGCCTATAACTACATCTTCAGGAGAGCTTACATCCTCTTCTGGCTTCCTCGAGTTCCTACACACATGCATACATACTTGAACACACACACACACACACACACACACACACACACACATCTTTAAAAACAGAACAAAACTGACAAACAAAGAAAATCACTTCTCTGAACTTCTACTTTGACAAAAATGGAGTAACAATTATAGTGATCTTCCATTTTAATTGACTAAAAACTAAGGAAAATATAAAAGAATAGTTTTCAGACATTGGACAATAGTCAGTGATAGTCAAGAATCCCTGAGAGAGGAAAAACAAAGGAAGTAAGCATTATTAAAGACCTGTTTATAATATGTATAGAATCATGAGGTCAAAGCACCAAGAATGAGAAATTGGTAGAGGCTGGTAGCCTCCCAAAATTAAGCAGACAAAAAGGAATTAGGGAGAAACAAGTGTTCAACTCCTGAGTCTGCATATTAATGCTAAAAGAATATGCATGATTAAAAGCAACCCAACCAGCCACCTGACCCTAGAGTTCCAATGAAAAAAAAAAAAAAAAAAAAGGAAATGGAAAAAAAAATCAATTCAACTCCAAAAATGAACAATTCACAAATTAATGGCCCCCAATGACACTGCATTCAACAAAATGCTAAATAATTCAAAAGAATTACTATAAGTATATTCAAAGAAATCAAAGAAGACACAAATTCTGAATGAATTCCTAGAGAACACAAACAAGTGAATGAAATAAATTCAATACAGGATATGAAAGCGGAATCCAACAAAGATAAAGAAACACTGAATAAAAACCAAACTGAAAGAATGGAAATGAAAAACCCAATAGTTGAATAAAAGCTCCACATGGGTCTGGGGAGGCGAGAAAGAGCAGTTGTTCTTTGTTTCAGAGCATGACTTGAGGAGCTGACTCTGACTTCTCAGCGCCATGTAAAAGGCTGGGAATGGCTGTGTGTGCGTGTAACTACAGCATTGACAGGTACCTAGCAAAAAAATAAATAAATAGTGAGCTCAGGTTCAGTAAGAGAGCCATCGTAAAACAGTAAGTGAGAAAAGATAGAAGATCTTGCTTTGGCCTATGTATGTGCTCACATGCACACACCCACATTCACATGCATGCAATACAAACACAGTCCATGGAAAGCCTCACCAAAGTACTGGATGAAGGGGAAAGTAGAATATCAGAACTTGAAGACAATGTAGAGCAACTAGTCAAAGATGAATTAAAAAGAAACTACAAACAGAACATTCAATATCTATGGAATACTATGAAAAGACCAAATCTATGACTCAAGGACATAGAAAACTTTCATGCTAAAAGCAGAGGAAGCATTTTCATCAAAACTACAGCAGAAAACATCCTAAATCTAAGAGAAGAGACACCCAACTGGGTACAAGAATTTGCAACACCAAACAGACAAGACTAGAGAAGAACCTCCTTTCATCATAGTTAAAACACTAAATAAACAGGACAAAGACTGCATCCTGAAAGCTGCAACAGAAAAACACCAAACCACATATAAAGGTGGACTCATTATAATAACAGCAAACTTACCAACAGTAAGTAACTTTACAGGTCAGGAGGGGTTGGAAGGATGTATTTCAAGTTCTAAAAGACAACTGCCAATTCAGACCACAATGCCCAGCCAAACTGTAATAACTGAAGGAAAAAAAAAAATTTCCCTGACCAAAAAAAAAAAAAAAAGGCTAACACAATTCATACTATTAAGCCAATTCTACAAGAGATACTTGAAGGAATCTTTCAGACCAAAAATAAATTAATAAACACATCCATGAGGATACAATAAATATATAGTTAAGCAAATTAGGAACAGGAAAACATCAAACACTACAAGGCCAATGAAGTAACAGAAATGAATATCTGCATTTCAACAGTAACTCTGGGTATTAATGGTCTCAGTTTCCCATTCAAAAGATAGACTAGCAGGCTAGAGTAAAAAGCACTATCCATCTATTTGTTGACTTTCAAGAAACACACCTCACCATCAAAGACAGATGAAACCTTGGGGTGAAAGAATAGAAAAACATATTTCTAGGAAACAAGCAGGTGTCACTCTCCTAATATTTGACAAACAGATTTGAAACCAAAATTAAACAGAAGAGATTAAAATTTTCACTTCATAATTATTAAAAGGGCATTATAATTTTAAACATATAGTAACCAAACACAGGTGCACCCAATTTTAGAAAATAAATATTATTAGATGTAAAGCCTCATTAATCTCAAACACAATAATAGAAGATGACTTTAATAGACAACTCTCATCAATATAGGTAATGTTGACAAAAAAGGAATATAAACATCTGAGTTAAATAACATTATGGATCTAACATTCCAGCTATACTGCAGAACATTCTATCCAAACACTTCAAAATGTACATTCTTCTCAGAAGTGCATGGAATATTTTCTAAAATAGATAATATAACAGATACAAATCAAAACATAACAAACATAGGAAAATTAAAACAACTTCTTACAGTCTAGAAGAATTCTACAGACCAAAACTAGAAATCAATATGAAGAAAAACCATACAACATATGCAAAGTCATGAAGAGTGACATACTATTGAATAATAATTGGGTCATTGAAAACAATCAAGAAGGAAAATGTAGAAGTCCTAGAATTGGATGAAAATGAAGGCACAACATACCAAAACTGAGTACATGATGAAAGCAGTCCTAAGAGGGAAGTTAGTAGTGAAAAGTTAAAAAGTTACTAGTTAAAAATTCAGAGACAGGTGCATGTCTATGATCCCAACACTCCCACAAGTGAGGTAGAGGCAGGCGGATCTCTGTGAGTTCGAAGCCAACCTGGTATATAAAGTGAATCCAGGACAGCCAAGGCTACACAGAAAAACCCTGTCTTAAAAAAAATTTTTTTAAATGCAAGTGTGGGTGTCAAACTCAAAATTAGTAGATGGAAAGGTGTAATTAAGATAAGGGTAGAAATTGATGAAAATAAAAAATACACAAATTAATAAAATGAGTCGTTTTTAAAGCAAGACTGAGAAACCCTTAGCCAAACTAATAACAATAACAACAACAAAAAGACCTCAATTTAATACAATTCAACAAAATTGAAGCAGCAATAAAACAAAATTTCTCCCAACTGAAAAAATTTCACATCCAGATGGATTCACTGCTGAAATCTACCAGGCCTTTAAAGAAGAACTAACAGCAATGGTTCTCAAATTATCCATAAAAGACAACAGGAAAGATTGTTACCAAACTATTTTTCACATACACAACATAAAAATAAAATTATAGCTCAATCTTCCTCATGAAGAAAAATGAAAAAATTCTCAACAAACTATTTAAAAAGTGAATTCAAGGGCAGGAGAGATGGCTCAGAGGTTAAGAGCACTCGCTACTCTTCCAAAGGTCCTGAGTTCAAGTCCCAGCAACCACATGGTGGCTTACAACCATCTGGTGCCCTCTTCTGGCATGGAGGTATACATGCAAACACACATTGTATACATAATAAATAAATAAATAAATCTTTAAAAAAAAAAGTTAATTCAAGAATACTCAGTTCATTAGCCATAATGAACATGGCTTCATTACAGGATGGAGGAATTGTTTGACATGAACAAATCAACATACAAATGGACTCAAGGACAGAGATCATCTCTATCTGATTTCAAGTTATACTACAGATCAGCTTTGGTAATAAAACCAGCATAGTACTGACACAAAAATAGTCATATTGATCAATGGAATAGAATGGAGGACTCAAGTACAAGCCCACACAACTACAGCCACATAGTTTTTGACAAAGATACTAAAAATGTGCATTGGAAGAAAAAAGCCTCTTCGGCAAATTGTAAGGTGAAAACTGGATACCCACATGTAGAAGGATGGAACTTAACACTTCTCTTTCACTCTGCAGAAAAAATTAAATAGATCAAAGCCCTTAATGTAAGCCCTTAATCCAAAACTGCTATGAGGGAAAAGTAGAAAACCCACTTCAAGATATAGGAATAGGTAGGACTTTCTGAAGGGAAATAAGTGCTAATAAAATAAAGCCAACAACCAACAAATGGGACCCCAAGAAATTATATAGCTCTATGCCGGAAAAGAAATAGTTAATTGAATGAAGAGACAGCCTATAGAATGGGACAAAATCTTTGCCTGCTATATAACTGCCAAAGAATTAATACCCAGAATTCACGAAAAAAAAAAAAAACTTTTAAAAAAAGAAAAAAGAAAGAAAAGTAGCAAGAAAACAACCTGATTTTTTAAAGGATACAGAATTAAATAGAGATCTCAAAGGAAGATATACAAAGGCCCAATAATTATTTTAAAAAGTGTTCCACATCCTTATCCACCAAGAAAACACAAATAGAAACTTTTGAAATTCTATCTCACTCTAGTTAAAAAAGCTATCATCAAGAAATCAAATGACAACAATGTTCTTGAGGATATTGAGAGAGAGAATTTTTATGCATTATTTGGCAGAATATAAACTGGTGCAGTCACTATGGAAATAAATAAGCAGTTCCTTACAGAACTAAAAAGAGGTGTTCCATATGACCCAGCTGTATTGCTCCGGGCACACAGCCACAAGACTCTATATCCTACCACACAGACACATTCATGCTTATTGCCACTCTATTCACAGTAGCAAAACTCTAGAATCAACCTAGATTTCCATTAACTGATGAATGGATAATAAAAATGTGGTACATTTAAACAGATCCATAACCATCAATACACAGTAATAGAGTACCTCTCTGACAAAGAAAAGCCCAGGACCAGGAGGATTCATTGCCAAAGTCTACCAAATCATTAAAGAAGAGCTGACACTCAGGCTTCTCAAACTGTTCCATAGAACAGAAAGGGAAGGAAAATCAAGTATGATCTTAATTGAGCCAAGTTCTATAGGTTCAACACAATTCCATGTGGGTTCCCTGGAAAGGGGAGCAGGGGCTGTCTCTGACATGGACTCTGTTGCCTGCTCCTGGAATACTTCCCCCTTGGCAGGGTGGCCTTGCCAGGCCACAGAGGAAGAGGATGCAGCCAGTCCTGATGAGGTTTGACAGGCTGGGGTCAGTTGGTAGGGGGGGAGGACTCCTCTTTTCTGAGGACTAGGGGAGAGGAATGGGGAAAAGAGGGAAGGAGTGCAGGACCGAGGTGAGATGAGATGAGGGAGGGGGCTACAATGGGGATGTAACATGAATAAATTAAAAAAAATAAATTTAAAATAAATAAATACATAAAGATATTTATACGGAAAAACAAAGGAAATGTAAAGCCAAACAATATATTTAGAGGACTCAAACTAAGGTCAAGACTTAAAGACAGAGTAACTAAGATGTATAGAAGTAGAGAAAGAGAAAACATATGGATCAATTAGTAAAGGCTAATTAGGTTTTGTTTGGTTGGCTGGTTCATTGGTTTTGTATCTGTTTGGGTTTTTATTTGCTTGTCTACCTTTTTTATTTAAGTTAGAAACTCATATAGACCAAGAGGGGTCTTCAAATTTGCCAAGGCTGGCACACCTATGTAGCTAAGGCTGGCACATCTGCCTATGTGGGCACCTTTCTATCTCAAGACCCTGCACTCCAAACCCTCCTATATACCCTCTCTACTCTCCTCTAAGTACATGGTCTCTTTTTTCATTGTTATTGTATATATACACATATATTCCTATATATATATATATAAATGTATATATATAAATAATTTATATATATAAATGTATATATACATTTATATATATTTATACATTTATATATATATACATATATATATACATTTATTCCTAAATATAACCTGCTCAGTCCATACAATTTACTTCTAAGTGTGTTTTCAGGGCTGACAGTTTCAAGAGCTAATTGGTATGCTCTTCTGAAACAGGGTCTTGCTAGGAAGCCTAGGTTGGCCTCAAGCTCTTGATTCTCATCTCAGAATTCTGAGTTGCTAAGATTATAGGTGTGGGCTACCAGGCCCAACAAAAAATGATACATTTTGAATATGTTAAGTTTATTGTATCTAGGTATGCTTCAATAAAGCTTCTTTAAATTTTTTATCATTTTATTTTTATGTGCATTGATGTTTTGCCTGCACGTATGACTGTAAAGGTGCCAGATTCCCTGGAGTTGGCGTTACAGTCATGAGCTGCCATGTGGGTGCTGGGAACTGAACCCAGGTCTTCTAGAAGAGCAACCAGTGCTCTTAACTGCTGAGCCAGATCTCCAGCCCTCAACAAAGCTTTTTTTTTTTTTTAAAGCTAATAAAGTAAGAAATTAGGAACCCAACATGGTGGCATACACCTTTAACTGAGGTACTCAGGAGGCAGAGGCAAGTGAATCTGTGTATTCAAGGCCAGCCTGGTCTATATAGCAAGTGCCAAGCCAGCCACGGCTCCACTAAAAGACCCTGTCTCAAAACAAACAACAAAGAAACTAGAATTTAAAAAATCCAAAGGAAAACCAGATTACAGTGAAGAGCATAGACAACAGAAACAAACCGAAAACAAATCATATAATCTACCCTCTTTTTTGTTGTTGTTGTTCAGTATTTACATTTCTTTGGTGAATTGACAATTGTTGGGAAACCTGGTCTGTGGTCTGTTTTGTGTGTTTGAAACTGTGATGCTCTGTCCTCGCTCCAGGATGCGCACACACGCTCACCAGGAGGAGGTGCCTATTTTTAAAGGACAAACTTCTTAAAAGATTTATTTATTTATTTATTTATTTATTTATTTAATGTATATGATGCTTTATCTGCCAGAAGAGGACATCAGCTCTCATTACAGGTAGTTGCTGGGAACTGAACTCAGTCAGTGCTCTCAACCACTGAGCCATCTCTCCAGCCCTACTCTACCCTTCTAAATGGCCAGCAAAACCCTTCCCTCAAGCAGTACCCAGATTTAAATTTGCAAATGTCAGCATTACTTTAAATGTAAATGCAGTAAATTCTTCAGTTTAAAAACAGGAGAAAATCTGTTTGAGTGCAAATAGACAACCAATCTCCAGTGTTTCATTTGTTGAGATTAAAAGCAAAAGAAAGGAAAAGTGGCTGGGGACGTGATTCAGTGGTAGAGCACTTGCTCATCTTGTGCAAGGGCCAGAGGGTCAATCTGTGCAACCCCCACACACACATAAGCAAAAATAAATCTTTAAAAGATGTTGGCTCGATGGATGAAGAATTAGGGCCAACTGATACATACAATCTTCTCTACTAAAGGATGAGCAAAGTGCATATGAGGAGGAAAAAAGCATTACTGAAGACAAAAAGAACACAATGATGAAAATAATTTTAAAAATTAACATGTACTTAACCACATAGTCTCCAAAAGAAAAATAAAAGGCTTAACATTCCTACCAATTACAGAATACACAGACAAAACCCATAGTGGAGGCAGAGGACCTGGAAAGTTCTCTGACCTCCACATATGAGCCGTAGCACACTTTTATTCACACATTCATATGTATACACACATACACAGAAGAAATAGTTTCTTGAAACTTGTATAGAAGTGATTACAGCAAACTGTCCTAACATTATAGAACACTATACTCAGCTGAGAACATAATTCATGAGAAAATTTGTTCTTAGCAATGTAAAGTGACTATATGAGGATATAGCTCAGTAGCAGAATAGTTGAATAACTATTATGAAGTCCTCGAGTCAATCCCCAGGACAGGAAAAAAAAAGTGATCACATATTAAGACATGTAATTGGCTTTAACCCCCTTTAAAAAACTGACGTCTTAAAGGTGTATTTTTTTTCCTAGAAGCCAGATTCAGTATATTTTGCAACAATGACAAACAAATGCAAGTACTCCATGCTAACATAGATGATATAACCAAAGTGAGGAGTCAGTAAAGGGAACATATGGAGGCCACAGATGAAGCTTTTCCCTGAAAGCTAAGCCTTTCCCTGCATAAAGGATTGTTTTGTCCCCCTCACTGAGGCTTTTGTAAAGCATGTGCATGATTAAACAGCCATTTGATGTTCCTCTTCCTCCTTTGGTTTTTCTGTGCAGCTCTACTCCTTGCCTCTTGTATTCACCATATACATCATGGAAGAGAAATCTAATTAAAAAAAAAAAAAAAAAACTTATTTCCAAATGGCCTGTGGCCCTCTCCCACACCATTGCTCTTTCCAAAAAAAAAAAAAAAAGTTTTTATTTTGTTTTGTGTTTAAAACAACAAAGAAATGTTTCATGAATTGGTAAGAAACAGATAACTGGAATATTTTCCATTTGGGAATTAAATACATTTATAAAGAAAAAATAATGAGTTAACACAAAGTAATCACAACAGAAATGAGAAACTTGATTTTGTCTGAGGAAATCACTGTGTGTGTGTGTGTGTGTGTTCATATCTTGGTGTGACTAGCTGCAAATACCGGAGAATCTAATGGCGGATGTGAGCAAAGGCTCAGTGACGGGAGGACGGTAAACACTGAAAAAAGAGACAGGGTTTTTTGGTTGTTGTTGTTTTTGTTTTGTTTTTTCAGAATCGTGAGTGCACGCACTGGGTAGGTTTGCTGATCCACGTGAACCTGCAATAGTCAGGAGGGGATCTTTTAAGTCGTTTCTGTCCCGGGTCTCCACTTCGATTTCTCACAGGTACTTCAACATAAACAGGTGTGAAGCTGCACCAGGGCTTCACCCTCCCAAATCGGTTCCTCCTCAAGTCCGTCCGGTCTCTGTCTCAAAGACGCCACCGTCCGCCAGGTAGACCCCGGGGACGGAGAGGGACTTTTCTCCTGCCACGAGAACTAGGGTGATAGAGGAGGTGTTGACAGGGGGACAGTCCTGTGGTCCTCAGACAGGGAGACAAGCTTGCAGGGACTTGAGGGTGACAGTCTGCGTGGCCCGCCTGGCTAGCCCGGGGCTGCAGAGCTTCGCCCCTGTACCCGGGCCGCTGTGGAGAGGAAACTCCTTCTTCCTCAGGACTGCGGGAACATGGCCGGTGGGCTCGGTGGGCAACCTGGGACCCACAGTGCTGGCTGCGGGGCCGTAAACCTAAGGTAACTTCCCGTTTGGGGTGACGTTTGGGAGTTCCACAGAGATGGGCACGCTACTTACGGTGACTTCGCAGCCCCCAACGCAAATCTGGCTTTCACACCTGTGAAGACCAGCGTCTCTCAAGATGGAGGACCGCAGGCAGCGGCGGCTGACCAGCGTGCATGCGCGGGGGCGTGGCCAGTCGTCGTGGGGGCGTGGCCATGCTCACGCACGGCAGCGGCCTGGCTCTTAGGGCCAGGCACTGAGGTTCGCTTGTGCTTCCTGCTGTTGGGTGATGCTTGGGGTTTCAACTATGCCTTCCAAGGCATAAGCCTCTCTAATTTGTTACGGTTGGCATAAAAATAAGAGCAGTTTTTATTGCTTGCTTGATTCATGGTAGCTATTTTTTTTGTAGTGAAATTATTCAGATCACCATTTAATTCCCTCTTGTCCCCTGAAAGGAAAACAAACATGTCATGTTTCAAACATGACAATGAGCCAGCTTCACCTTGGGCTTTATTTTATTTTATTTTTCAAAGTTGTTTTTGGTTTGGTGTGTGTTTGTATTTGTGTGTGTGTGTTTGTGTGTGCATACACACATGGGAATAGGCAGGCACACTTGCTCACAAAGAGGACAGAGGCAGACTTTTGGTCTCTTCCTCTGTTGTTCTTGTTTTATTTCCAAGACGAGGTCTCTCAGTGAATCAGAAATCACGCTGGTTGTCCTCAATGGCATGTGTTGCTGTATATACTTCAAACTCTATAAACCTGTGGATTAAATTCATTCTCTTTCTTTTCATATTTGTTCCATCTCCTGTGGTTCTAAATGACAGGACCTGAAACCAGCATCTCATTATTGACACTTCCCTTTCTTTTGCAGTCTGGCAAAGTGACCAAATTTTGCTTAGCTTGGAATATTTCTTGTCCACTTCTCTCCATTTCTCCTACTCATTTTCTTGTATTTCAAAGTCCACTAAAAGCCCCTAAACCTCTCAGTGTGCATCTACTGGTTAATAAGGAGCTGACCTTACTCCTCACACTCTCCAAAAGCAAAGACACGCACAGACTCAAAGAAGATAAGTAACATAGAGGGTCCAAGGGAGGGTGGGTGAATCTCACTCAGAAGGGGAGACAGAATAGACAGAGGCAGTGGCTGAAAAGAGGCTTAACCTTCTTAAATTGGATTCTGTCCCTTTCTCCAGCCTTGCTTTCCCTCTACCTCCATCCCCAGCAACACCAGACTTTCTGAACGGATCTCTTTTTTTTTCCTCATTTATTTTTATTCATAATCATAAACTTAACTCTGCAATCCAGCTAGACTTGGAGGGTAATGAGGAAAACATGGATTCCAAAGAACTTCGGTGAGAGCGGAGACTGCGAGCGGTTGGGGTGGGGCCCCTCTCCTGAGCTACAGAAAGAATGGTCTAGTGGGTAAGATGCCGCACATCAGAAAAATTAGAGTTGTCTACAGTCGGCACTGGTGGCCTTCTTGCTGGTCTTGTTCCTGGGCCCAAAATGCTCTAAAGCTTTCTCAATGTTTATGGTTTCTTCCACCTTCCCAGAGTCCACGTTTGCCATCCAGCTGCTCAGTCCTTGCAGTGCTGATGAAAAACTAGGAATCACTTTCGTCTGGTCCAGTGTTCACCATGGACAAAATGCCAGTACCTGTATGCTTCAGGATGAAGTTCTCATCCTCAAATTTCTCCCCGTAGATGAACCTGCCACCAGTGCTATTATGATGTGTGAAGTCACCACCCTGGTACATGAGCCCTGGAACAATTCTGTGAAAGGAGGAATCTTTATAACCGAATCCTTTCTTTCCAGTGCTCAGAGCATGGAAGTTTTCTGCTATCTTTGCTCACCGTCAGCTGTGACACTGGCGAACACAGCAGGATTGACTGTGGCTGCTACAAGAAGTAACAGAGGACAGTGACGTCTACAAAGCCTTGATCTGTTGACCTCTTATTCTGGTGTGTCTTTGCTTATGCTGTCCCTGCTGCCAGACTCTCTTCCTGCTCTCAGCTTTTATTCAGATGCACTTGAAGGCCAGAGGAGGATGTCAGATCCCCTGGGATTGGAGTTACTGATGTTACGAGCTGCCATGTGGGTGCTAGGAATTGAGCCTGGATCCTCTAAAGAGCAGCCAAGTGCTTTTAACCAGTAAACCATTTCTCCAGCCCCTTTGGGTAAGTCTTAATGTGAGGCTCAGTTCAGGAAAACCTTCAGTACTACGCTTGTCAACAGACTCAGCTAAGTTCTTTGTCCTGTCTTATCTTTTGTCCTCTTATCTTCCTCCAAACAAACCTTTTATTACTGTATTAGCCACATCGGCGGTAATTACTTCTTTTTCTTGCTGAGGTTTTTCAATGAACTTTCTACTGGCTTAGACCACTGTGGTGTTCTGAATGAGAATAGCCCTCATAGACTCAGAGGTTTGAGTGTTTGATTTCCAGTAGGTAGAACTGTTTGGGAATTAAGAGGTGTGGCCTTGTTGGAGTCGGAGCGTCATTAGGGGTAGGAAGGCTTTGAGGGTTCACAGGTCTACCCATTCCCATTTAGCTATCTCAAAATGTAAGAGGCAAAAAATGTAAGCTCTCAGCTCCTGCTCTAGTGCCATGCCTGCCGCCACCCCACCCCACCTGCCATGTGTACCATGATGGTCATGGACCTCTGAAACAGCCCCCAGTAAACTCTTCTTTAAACTGCTTTGGCCGTGGTGTTTTGTCATGGCAACAGATAAGTAGCTAAGCCAACCACATCCACTGATGAGGTGGATTTACTATCAGTGCCAACTGAAATTCTCGGCAAGTGTCAGTTAATGGCTGTTTAAATAAATACCTGGAAGCTGCAGACCCACCAACCTAAACTGCATCTTTTCTGACTGTACTAAATTCCCTTCAGGATGCTTTCTAGTTGCATGGTGTCAGGTGACTGGAGCGATGATTGTGTAGATTAAGAAAAGAAGTTTAAGCCTTGAAATATTTACCCTTTCTTCTCAATTTGAATTTGAAAGCCTAAGCTGTTGGCACCCCTGATTAGGTAGTTGTCAAAGAGAGAAGCAATCATTTGTGATATGCAGACCTCTTCAAATTCCATTCTGATTGCTTCTTGAGAGGCTTTCCTCTCATCTCTTATCAAGTGACACTGAAGTAAGCTTTAGCTGTTGGTGTCTTGGGTGTGAGCAAAAACAGCCTGAATCCATCAGTCCTAATTTTAAAAGTCCACAGTTAAGCCTGACAAACAGAATTAAAGCATTCAAAACAGATTAAAAATATATCAAAAGATTGATCAAATAAGTCCAGTTACAACACCTTTGTTTCAAAGAAAGAAACAAGTTTCTGTGGGAAGCTGTTAGAAATCAATAAACAAAAGCTGACTTGGAGACTTGAGGTTTCTTAAAACCACAGGCTCCTGCTGATATCTGGGAGACAATTTATTTATTACCCTAACAGAACTGACTAAGTTCTGTAGAAACAATATTCATCTAGTTCAACTGTTGAACCCAATCTGATCCTAGACAAAAAAGCAAGTGTGAAGAACAGTAAGATTGTGTTAGAGAAACTGTTTTTGTTTGGGAGGTTGTTTTTGTTTTTACATTTATTTAGTGTGTATGCGTGTGTGTGTGTGTGTGTGTGTGTGTGTGTGTGTGTGTGTGTGTGTGCAGACACATGCACATACATGTGAAAGTCAGAGGACAACCTTTGGACCATGTGTGTTTCAGGGATTAAACTGAAGTTCTCAAGATGTATGGCAAGCCATCTCACCAACTTTGGAGAGACTGCTTGTTTCTTTTAATTCTTTCAAAAATAAAAACTGAAAGCCTGTCAGTAGTTTCTTTAAAACTCCAGCTTCTTTAGAATCTTCACGCAACAATTTTTATGAGAAAGCCTCAGATAAAAACCTTTTTTAGTGGTCAGGGTTACATTATCTTTTCATCTTTCATTCATTTGTTCATTCGTGTGCTTATTTTGATAATGCTGGGGCTTGAACTCAAGAAACCTTGCAATTGCTAAGTATTTGATCATTGAGCTATATCCCAGCCTGCACACTATCCTCTTTTGTCAAATTCTGCTAAAGAAAGCACAAGTGTTTTTAGTTTTCTGTCAACTATAAGGCCTATCTCTTCCAAACACTTGGGAGAGATAATCACCAATATGCAAACATCAGCACACATTTAAACTTCTGCAGTGATAGATGTTCCTCTTGGATTAGAGATTTCTCAGCCAAGTAAATGTTGGTAATTTTAAAACTGTGGCCACTCCCAAAACTCTCCGCAGTTTGCGGTTCCGTGCAGTGGTTCTCCAAACCAGTTCTAACTTGATTATTCTAAGAGCAGCTTTACTACTCACTGTCTGAAGAATGAATTAACAGTCAAGGGTTGGCATTTATCTAAATCAACAAAATGAGAACGGTGATATGAAGAAAGGGATACACTTGTGAGTACATATGCCACCAGTCTTGTGCCAGCTTCTGATGTCTTTTTTTTGGCAGCATGCTGAGGCTTGATGCCAGACCCTTGTCAACCATCCGGCAGCAATGCATCAAGCCCAAAACATGGACAAAGCTTTTGTTAAGTACTTTATTTGTAAAGCATGCATAGGTTTGTTTGACAAGGGATCCTTCTATTAAAAGAAAAATATTTTTTATTCCTTTTCAATTTTAGTGTATGTGCATCGGAACTCAAGTCATTAGGCTGCCTAAATGCCTTTATCTGCTGAGCATCTTTCTGGCATCTGAATCTCCTTTTATTTTTTATGTGTATGTCTATGTGGGTGTATGCTACATGTGAGGCCCTACGGACACCAAAAGAAGGAGTCAGATCCGGGTGCTGGGGACCAAAGTTAGGTCCTCTGCAAGAGCTCTTAACTGCTGAGCCAACTCTCCAAGCTCCCAATTTCCTTTCAAATGAAAGGACATTAAAATCAACCCTTTGCTTTTAACACAACCCTAATAAAAAACAAACCTGAACTCCAAGTCTAAAAGAGATATGAAATACTGTTGGGTGTTTCATCACTTAGCAACTCACCAGGAAAAGAAGAGGTTTGGTTTTATTTTTCTGCTTTTTTAACAGTCTTGACAAGCAGCCTTGATCATAATAACGCTTGCTATTATTTTGGTCTGGTTTTTGAGACAAATAGCATAATGCAGCCCTGCCAGTTGTCCTGCAGTTGTTCTCCCAAGGGCTGGAATCACAGACCTTCACTACCACACCTAGCTAGATACAAGTTTTTACCAGTGCTTAAGTGATTGTTGATTTCACGATTAGAAACCAGTATTGACCAAATGTTAAAGTACAACTTAGATTCCCAGATATAGATTCTTATGTAAGGTTCTTATTTTAGTCCGGTGAGAGTCAGAGTTACCATAAAGTCTCCTGATAAACCAGGTCACTTCAAGCATTACAAAATAGGACTGCATTTGTCATGTCCGGGGGATTGTACCAAATGCTCCACATAAACTATTTTATTTCCTCAGAAATTTAAGAGGTAGATACTATTATTATACATACTTTACAGATCTGGAAGTTGAAGATAAGATGATTTCAGTAGTTTATCCAAGGACATTGTGGGTGAGCCAAAATGAAACACTCAATTGAGTTCAGTTACAATATGCTACTTGGTTCTTCTAGATCAGTGGTTCTCAACCTGTGGGTTGCGACCCAATCAGGGTCAAATGACCCTTTTCAGTTTTCCTAAGACCATCAGAAAACAGGTATTTCCACTATTATTCACAACAGTAGCAAAACTACAATATTGTGACAATGAAAATAATTTTATAGTTGGGGGTCAGAACATGAGGAACTAACTGTATTAGAGGGTTGTAGTGTTAGGAAGGTTGAGAACCACCACTCTAGATGTTTGCCCTCTATAGTAGAAGTCTATTCTACCACGCACCAGTGAGCCTGGGAGAGGACTCTTAAGCACCACACAAGCCACAGCCTCCAACACTTTGACCACACGGGACAGATAGCCTGAGCAAAAAGTGTTGTTGCATTGGTCTTCTTAGAGCTCTTTCAACTCAGTTGACTTTATGCTTATCTTAACTAAAATGGAATACTGATCTGCCTAGCCTCAGGACTCTGAGTTCTTAGGCTAGACCTACATACAAACACAGTTCTAAAAAACAATCCCGAAAGAACCAACTTGGCAGAACGAGCTGCTGTGTAATGTATTTGTATATTGTTAAAGTATAGACACATATGATTTCACCTAAGCATGACAGCTGCTACCACCTGGAGTCGGGGCTGGCATTAGGGAATGAGGAAATGGCAAGATGGAGACAGTTTTAGTGTACAAGTATGACATTTCTTACATGGGCACTAAATACATGTGTGTTATAATTATTCTTTAAACAACACATTTTGTTGTTGTTTTATTTTTGTCAAGTTCTTTTAATGCACATCTAAACTTAAAATGTTTTTAGAAAGTGCAGTGGTTTAATAGGAGTGGACCCCATTGAATGCTTGGTAATTGGGAGTGGCACTATTAGAGGTGAGGCCTTGTTAAAGTAGGTGTGGTTTTGTTGGGTCACCGGGGGTGGGCTTTGACGACCAAGCTCAAGTCTGGCTAGTGTGATACAGTCTCCTTCTGCTGCCTGTAAATCAAGATATAGAACTCTTAGCTCCTTGTCCAAGACATCATGTCTGCCTGTGTGCTGCCATGCTTCCCACCATGACTGGACTAAACCTTTGAAATGTAAGCCAGTCCCAATTGAAAGTTTTCCTTTATAAGAGTTGCCATGGTCATGGTGTCTCTTCACAGCAATAAATCCCTAAGACAGAAACAAAAGACTACTGATGGAAGTCTCTAAAGTCAAGTCTCTAGTAAAGCGGCATCCTATCTGCAACTTACTTTAAAATGGTCCGTGAGAATCATTACTTCATGAGGAGGGCGGGCCACTGCCCTCCAGAAAAGGAGAGTAAAAAGAGACACACTCCATGTGGAATATTTTCATCTCCTTTTATTGAAGGAAATAGAAACTTGTGCTGCTGAGGCAGTAGGACCTCTGAGCATGACAAGGTAGTCAGTGGGGCTGATATGACAAGCCACAATGCTGGCCAAGCATCCTACCACAGTGGGAGAACCAAGACCACAAGGAGAGCAGGAGGTAGCAAACATCCCAACACCTGGAGTAAGCATGTCCACTTGTACAGAGCTTGGTCATGCATTTAAAAACAGGGTCCCTTATTGCTAGTAGCACATCATCTCATGTTTGAAGACCTTTTCTTCTGGCTGAAATAGTTAAGCTACCAGAAAATCTGAGTTCATCTTTCAGATTCTTATTCCAGGTAGAAACAGAAGCTGAGATCTTGAAATATCACACAAGTAGAGCTGGACAGGTGCTGAAGCCCAGCCATATGCTAAAAGTAGCTGCACTTTCCCTCTGACTTCTCACACTTCTCTTACTCAGCATGTGCTCTAGGAAATCTCTCAATGCTATAAATAAGGATAGAATGCAGGCAGCAGCCTAGGGGATGCAGGGAATCAAAAGCTGCTACATAGCTAAGACCATTTCACTAGAAATAGCACAGGGAACACTACTGGATCATGGTTCTCCCGAACAGCTGCTAGAAGCACACACAAAGAAAAACATGGTAGTTCTCCCATGTCAGGATCAGCTGCACCAAGGTCACAGTTCAGGAAATAGAGCCTCTTCATGTCCCTGGCAGAGTATCAGGCCCGATGGCATTCCAAAGCTGTTACAGTTTTCAAATACAATGAGGTGTTTGGGCAATTTGGTCACAGAAAGAAAGAACTAAAGAAATTTCAACTGATTGCAAATTGATAATGCTATGAAACCATAAATTTATACAGTCAAGAATTGATTGTGGGGGTAAGGAATGGGATGGTTGAGATTCTGTTTCGTAGAAACAGGTTTATTTGGGTAAACCCTTGCTCAACAGTCATCCCTCCATGCCCATGAACTGGAAGGCCATTTAGAAATGGCCATTGCTGGATTAGTTATCCAGTTGCAGCTCTCTTCAGTGCTAGACACATGGTTTCTAAAAATCAAAGTCCTGAGAGCACTAGATCAGGAAATGGGAGAAGCAAGGCAAGGAGAGGAGGACATCAGGGGTCGGAGTTCCCGAAACAAGTGTTTATTTCATAGAAGGCTTGGCACAATGAGGCTGGGGTAAGCATGGTTTCAGTGATTGTTCTTGGTTGCCTCCTTTGCTGCAGCAATCAGTGGAGTGAGGCTGGAGAGGGGCTTGGCAATCTTCAGGAATTGATGCTAGGAGGAGGAAAAAGGAAAAAGAAAATTGTCACTTGACATTCTTACTTAGTAACCATTATAAGATAATATGGGCATCAGTGCCAGATCATTCTCAAACTGAAGGAAAAAAATATTTCACTTATTTATTTTTTATATGTGTGTGGGTATGTATGTGTGTAGATCAAAGGACAATTTGCAGGAATCACTTCTCTTTACGGGTACAAGGAAATTGTCCTCAGGTTGTCAAACTTGGCAGCAGGTGCTCATACCCAGTAAGCTATCTCACTGACTAGGTATACACGTTTCACTTGTAACAGACAGTAACTGTAAAAATAGCAAAGGAAGAATTAATAGTTTTCTGCTTACATGACACTATACAGAACAGTGACATGGTTATTAAACACTCAAGTGAAAGATGTGAGACAGAAAGAGTTCATTTTGTATGATTTTGTTTGTTCCTACATAATGTTAAACCATTATAATAACAGGGCAGCTATTATTTCTGGGGAAGATACTGCTCTTTAGTGTCTAAACTCCAGCCCTAGCCTATTAGCTGGTGCTATAAGCCTGTACCATACCTGACTAAGAATCTTCTAAGTCCTTGACTCCAGCAAGGCTAAGAATTTCAGTAAGGACTTCAGTAGTTTGGTACATTCCAAAATTATTTTCAGTGGAATGTACACTGTGAACTACTTTTAATTAAAAAAAAAATATATTTAAGCCAGATGCAGCAGCACACACCTGTAATCCCAGCACTTCCAGAGGCAGAGGCATGGAGATCTCTGTGAGTTCGAGGCCAGCCTGGTGTACAAAGCAAGTCCAGGACAGCCAAGGCTACACAGAGAAACCTTGTCTCAAAAAAAATAAAAAACCTATATAACTAAATAAATAATGAAATAAACAATAAAAGAACAATTATTTAAGAGAAATACCATATGAAAATATTATAGCAAACAATTTTTATATAACTTAGAGCTCTTACCTAAACTGGTGGATTGTTTTTTTTTTTTTTACACATTTATCTTGAGCATATAGACTGTTTCCTCAATTTGATAATAAAAATCAGAGCTAAATTTCTTTTTGTGAGCAAATGTGAGGTTTATAATTATTTAACATATCTCATTCTTTTATCATTCTTATAATCCCGTTAGTTAGTATTAGTATATATGTGTACAGACACACACATGGAGACATATACAGTGACATTCTTTGCTGAAAGTTGATTGAACTCTTACTGGGACAAAGACAGATACATAGAGGAACTGTGAATAACGTTGGCTAACACTTAGAGATATGAAGCCCAACATCTCATCCTATATATTTCTGTCCAAATGAATATTCTCAAAGGAGAAGCAGATGACTTAAGATACTGAAAAGTTGAACCAGGAACAGTAGTGCATACCTGTAAGCCAGCATTCAGGGAGGCAGAGGCAGGCAGATCTCTATGAGTTCAAGGCCAGCCTGGTCTACAGAGTGAGTTCAAGGCACATAGAGAAACCCTGTCTCAAAAAACAAACAAACAAATAAACAACACCCAAAAAATGTCTAAGTTTTAAACATTTACCAGATAATACTATTAAGTTAAGGAGCTAGGGTTGAGATCCCATTTTCTAACCTTTCTTAAGCAAAAAAACAGCAGCATCAGATACTCAACTAGGAAGCCTCCATTTCTTTCAACAAAGTAATAGCTAAGTCCTATAAAGCTTCCAACTCTGACATTTTTTAAAAAAATTAGTTAGTTAATGAGTGTTTTAGTTTCAAGTATACCTGCATGCCAGACGAGGGCATCAGATCCCCGTGTAGACGGTTGTCAGCCACCATATGGTTGCTGGGAACTGAAATCAGGACCTCTGGAAGAGTAGCCAGTACTTTTTTCTTTTCTTTTTTTTTTTTTTAAGATTTATTTATTTATTATATATACATTGTTTTGCCTGCATGTGTGCCTGCAGGCCAGAAGAGGACACCAGATTTCATTGTAGATGGTTATGAGCCACCATATGGTTACTGGGAATTGAACTCAGGACCTCTGGAAGAACAGACAATGCTCTTAACCTCTAAGCCAGCTCTCCAGCCCCAGCCAGTACTCTTAACTGCCAAGCCCTCTCTCCAGGCCAGCTCTGACATTTTTTGAGTCTTAGAAGCTGTGAGCAAGAACATATATTCAAGAGAGCTAAAGAGATAGGCTGAAGCCCTGCATTCTTTACTCGCCAACTGTATAATCACACAAAAGTCATTACATCTCAATTTCCTCACCTGCAAAAATGGGAACAACCAATCCTGTAACTCACAGGCTTGCTATGAAAAACAGGTTTTCTTACTGTTTAGTACAGATTTATGATAAAGTCACTCGCCATAATGCACTTTTATTTAGTAACATTGCTATATTAGGAAGAAAACTCCAGAGGGCACTTTCAACAGCTACAATTTGGTACCTAATTGAGAATGTTTTCAACAATCACAGACTTAGCATAGCATCAGTATATTTCCCAATGCCTATGGCTTCCAGCGCACAAATCACATGGAAGGCAAAAGGATTCTATATTGTATCATGCGTTTAAGGAGCCTTTTCAGCCCAAAGGATCCTACAAATAATGGCTTATATATGGCAGAACCCAGATCCCATACCGAATAGGCCAGTGCTCTAAACAATTACAAACAGATGTTTAAAATGCAGCTAAGTAAACATCCCAGGAAAATGTAACTTGTACAAAATAAAACTTCTCAGGGAGCTACTTCTCAAGACTCAAACTCTGACAGATTAATTCAGGCAAAATAAAAGATGTCTGAAAGACAACAACAAAAACTTCAAGAGCTCAGAAAAAAAGACTGTGAGTTGAGCCTAGGAAAATGTGCAAGGTTTAAATAGACCGAAGAAGAAACTAAAGGACAACTTTAAGCAAAGGCTCAACAGTGAAGGTCAAGGAGCCAGAAATACAAAGTGAGACAGTAGGAGGGAAGCCTATAACCAGCAACCCATTGATGAGAGAGAAAGGTCTGCTTAGTGCTGACTTCAATTAGTCTCCCTGCAGAAGGACAGTTACCTGCAGCAGCTCTTTAGCTGAACCCCTCTTCTCCACATCCATCTCAAGACAACGGTTCAAAAAGTCCCGGAAAATTGCTGACAGTTTCTCTGGGTTCTGAAGCTCTGGAGTCCCATTGGTAGCAATGAGGTACAAGGCCTGGCAATACAAATGCAGAATCATGCTGAGTTCTCACTGAGGCTCTTTTTTTTTTTTTTTTTTTTCTGAAGACATGTTCTCTAAGAATACACCCAGTTGTTGAATGCTCTAAGACACAATGAGGCAGCTATGGTGCCCTGGAGAGAATATACTAGCCTAAGGATCAACTTTAACATTTCAAGGCCATGTGACCATATATATGCACCTAACATATAACTTCTTTGCTAATAAAACAGTGCTTTATATATACGCGAAAGAGAGTGCATTTGGAGAGCACTTTGCGACCTTATGAGGTGTTACGCACCTTAGGGTTTATCCTTCCCTTAACACGGAAGTTAAACATCTCTTGAGCTGCTGGGAGACACCTTCACTGAACTCGGTCACCCAACGAGGACTATAAAAGTTGTATTTGGTTAGGCAGCAACTGTCTCCCTGCTGCTCCCCGCCCCTAACATGAAGCAACTCTTAGCAGAAGTAAACAAAAACATAGTAAACTTTTATAAACACTAAGTTCTTTAATTACAAGGTTCTCCTTCTCCTCTCTGTGTCTGTCTGTCTGTCTGCCTTTCTCTCTTTTGTTCCTTTGATTGCTTTGGTTTTTTTGAGATGGGGTTTCTGTGTAGCCCTGGCTGTCCTGAAAAAATGACTCTGTAGATCAGGCTGGCCTTGAACTCAGAGATTTGCCTGCCTCTGCCTCTGCCTCCTAGTGCTGGAATTAAAGGCATGTACCATACCTGGCTGCATTGTCTCACTTTTAGTGACCACAGTAACTGAGTAAAAGGCAGGGCAAAGATGAGTATCCCAATTTCACACATAAGACTATATACCAGTTGCGCTTACTGTTCTGAGTTCATGTGCTGACTCTAATCCCAGTCTCACTTCCATTACACCACACTGCTCACATTCCTATCTGAGGCAGAGGAGGATGTGTTATATGTGGAGTTAGAGAGCAAGGCTGGGACCAAAGGGTAGAAATTAGAGAAGAAATTTTCACTTTGAGATAACGAAGTATTTTCCAGCAACTGGAGCTATCCAAGAGGGGTATGAGAATGTAGTTAAGGGCAGATAGATATCCTTTACAGGGGAATTCCTGCACTAGATGGGAGGATGAATTAAATGAGAAAATAAAAGCAATCAAAATAACTTCGAGTTTGTCCACAATCAAAATCACCACCTTCGTTGCATCTTTGTTTTAGACTCTGCTTTCCTCTATTACCCTAATTCATTTCCAAGAGCTAACATACAACTTTTAGCTTACCCCTTCTCAACTCTGCAAGATACTGTTCCACTTCTGTCACCCTTCATAACAAAGCTCATATAAGATGATAAAAATAATTTATAAATGCTATCTAAATTTTCTCCTTTCCTGCTCTTCTGGGTTTATTCAAGTTAGGCATCTATTCCCATCACACCACTGACTGGCCATCAAGGCCTTTTTGGAGGAAATATGTCATTGGGGGTGGAGTTTCAGAGCTTAAGGTTTTTCCCTATGAGTTTCTTCTCTCTGGTTCAAGTGTCGTTCAAGATAGGAGCTCTTAGCATCTATTCCTACTGGATACCTGCTACTTCCCTACTATCATGAACTCTTACCCCTTGGAACCATAAGCACAAATAAACTCTTTTCTTCTGTAAATTGCATTGGTCACAGTACTTTACTCACAGCAGCAAAAAAGTAACTAATGCAAAAGGCAACTGATTTTCTCAGCAATTCGGGCTATAGTGACTGCTGAGTCACTTTCTTTACTGTTTAATGCATCCTGTTTGCTGGTCCTTTAAGATACTCTGCAAGTCTACTTCTCGCCTGCACGCCAGTCCCACCCACGCTACCACTCTTGTCTGAACTATTAATTACATCAGTCCCTCACTCTTTCCTAAAGCAACGGACATGACTCATTTCAAACACAAACTGTATCCTCTTACTATTATCCAGGTGGAAATCCTTTCTAATGCTGCAAAATAAAAGCCAAGTTCTCATACTGGCCTACAAGACTTAGTGGCTGGCCCTCTCTTACCCCTTACTCTAGCTACTTTCTCCTCACTCCTTCGAGGAAAATAGTCTCCTTGATTTTCCTTGTGGCACAACAAGCACAAATCAAATCAAATTCTCAATACCTAGAAACAATTGCACGAGACTAAATTTCATGGCTTACTCCTTTAGTTTCTTCATGTTTTTTTGCTGAAATAATAAGAGAAAACTTTCCTCTAAGTAAACCCTTCACTATTACTCTTTCAGTCGCTCTTTTTCTGCATTTTTTTTCACAGAAGTTACCATCTGTTACTATACAATAATTTGGTATTATTATAAGGACATTTCTTGTATTTATAGGAACTTAGCCCTTCCTTCCTCCCCTGACCCCTCAATGTGAGGACTAAGCTCTAAAATTGAGCTATAGTCCAAGATCATTTTATATTTTATAATCATTTGTATTTTAAATTCAACAGTATCTAGACTTTGGGTGTATGTATGTATGTATGTATGTATGTATGTATTGTATGTGCATGTGTATGTGGGCACGTGTGTATCACCCATCAGAGGACAAGTTACAATACTTGGTTCTCTCTTTTCACCTTGTTTTCAGGGATTAAACTCGTCAGCCTTAGCAGTAAGATCCTTAACTCACTGAGTCATCTCACTATATCCATTGTTTTTATGTTTTGAGGCAAGTTTGCCTCAACTGGCAATCTTCTTATCCCAGTCCTATTAATCTAGGATTATAAGAATGCATCACTATGCCCAGGTATATATATACACACACACACATACACAGAGAGAAGAGTCTGAGTCCAATTTCCTGGGATTAGAGATAGCAGCCCAAATAATCTGAAAGAAGATGGGTACACTTACTCTCAAAGGGTTTTCATTAAGGTATGGGGGCTCCCCCTCAATCATTTCAATTGCCATGATACCCAGGGACCAGATGTCAACCTTGGGTCCATAGGCCTTCCGTGTCACAACTTCAGGTGCCATCCAATATGGAGTTCCCACCATGGTGCTTCTTTTGCTCTGCTCTGGAGTTATCTGTGCACAGAATCCAAAGTCAGCTAGAAAGGGGGAGAAGAAAGACACACTTAGGATACTACATCAGTAAGTACTGTATACCTATATGGACATCAAGCTTTGACCTCTGCACTCTGTCTCACCAAAGCGGGAATCATTTGACTGCTACTAGTCCACTCCTCTTTCAACCATGAATAGTCTTAACAGGACTGTTAAGAACAACATCTCTAGCTTCCTGCCTTCTCCTCAAACCAAACAGTCAAGGCATCGAAATCCAGCACACTATTCTGGCCCTAATTGCTTGGCCCTTTCTGCATAAAAAAATAAAAATAAAAATAAAAAATCCCATAACTCAGAATCTTGTAATTAACGCATTCCATCATCTTCTGGACATAAGTCCCTGAGTTAAACCCCAACCACCAAGACTTAAATATGGACTTACTTTTTTAATTTAAATTTTTATTATTTATTTTTTATTACAATTTATTCACTTTGTATCCCAGCTGTAGCCCCCTCCCTCGTCCATCCCAATCCCGCCCCCCCTTCTCCTTCCATGCTCCTCTCCAAGTCCACTGATAAGGGAGGTCCTCCTCCCCTTCTACCTGACCCTAGCCTATCAGGTCTCATCAGGACTAGCTGCAATGTCCTCCTCTGTGGCCTGGTAAGGCTGCACCACCCCCTGGGGGGGGTGATCAAAGAATGGCCCTTTTATCCGCCCCTCGCTGTGTGCCAACAGAGTCTTCTTATAACCTGTCTGCCCACTCGTGACTCATGACACAGCCTGTTTGTCTAGGCAACTGGTTTCACACCTTCATACAAACACTACCCGCAGTTCTTCCACATCACACTAAAACCACAGATTTATTTAAACTGGGAGAGTCTTGACAGTGAAGACCTTCTCTGTACCTCAAAAGGACTGGCATGTGTTAGATATTCAGCAAATGGTTGCTGAATAAATAACGGAATGAGTGCAGTTACATAATGCCTTTTTCTAATTCATTATGTCTCTCATACTAGACTGAAAATTTCTTGAAAGGTAGTAAAATATACCCTCAGTGCCTATCAGAGAATCCCAGAAGTAGACATTGGGTGGGGGAGTATAATGAGTAAAAAAATTGAAAAACAGTGAAAAGATACTGTAAGAAAATAGGGAGGACTATAAATATCCCACATCTTATGAAAGAATAAGGTCTCCGGCGATTATTATAGTAACTGTTATTTAATAGTCATCCTGCCAGAGACACAGCTCCACATATAGAGAAGTGTTATTCCCGAACCTCCTACTTACTTAACTTGACAGAGCCATCCATCCCCAGGAGAATATTGTCACTCTTGATGTCTCTGTGAATGACTTGGTTTGAATGTAGGAACTCCAAAGCTTGCAGACACTGTTGAAGTAGTATGTGCAGAAGAAAGAGACATGTGATACACAAGACTAACAATAATTTGGCTTCCCCATTTTAACATGAAGAAAATAAGGCCCCCAGGAATAAACGAACTTGTTCCACATGAAGAGATAAAGCCAGCTATGTAATCAGGGCAGCTTACAAACTGCCTGTCACTTCACCTTGAAGGAATCCTATGCCTTGAACTTCTTGGCATTGAGTACTTTATCCCCCACCCCAAACACACAATTTAAATTTTAAGTAATTAATTTTAAAACTACATGCTGCTTTTGTCTTATAATTTCCCTTTGATCAAAAGTAGTCTATCAATGTATTTCCATGTCTAAGAAGGAGACACATGGAAGCAGTGTTAGCAGACATGTTATTTTGGGAAAGGAAGTCTATACACTGTATTTGACACCCATATGAAGCATGAAGACACATATTCAGTGGGCACCTGAATTTATCTCAACCTCTATACAGAGATGGATATTTAGAAATCATTTAAAAGACAGATCATTTTATTCAGTGCTGAGAAGTGAAACTATGGCTTCATATTTACCAAGCATATATTCTTTCCCTGACCCACACTGCCAACACAGATAGATGTTTTTTAGGTTTAGTAATGACTACGACGAGTAAAGGAAATGAGAAAAATCTTTTAAAAATTAAAGAAAAAAAAACCCACCTAATTGTGATGATCCCCCAAACAATACACACAAAGTTAGACACTTACACTTAGCTAGGAGAATGAGCGTCAAACAGACTGGCTGTTACAATGTACAGTGAAAATGTTCTGGGCGAGTGAGATGGCTCAGTGGGTAAAGCAGTTTGTCACCAAACTATGATTTGAGCTATTTTCCTGGAATCCACATGGAGCTGTCCTCTGACCTCCACATGCACACCATAGCATGAACACATTTATATACTTGCATATATGTGCGTGCATCCACACACACACAAAAGAAGTTCTTAGTTAAGTCAGCAGTATCTTAAAATTTTTAAAAAGAAATTTATATTTTTTATTTTATGAGAGGGTTTTGTAGCATGTATGTATGTACATCCTGTGTGTGTGTGTGTGTGTGTGTGTGTGGTGCCTGCAGAGGTCAGAAGAGGGCAGCTCTATTAGATTAAAGAATGATAATACCACCTATTATATAATGTTTACATTTTTGCCATGTTTTCTATAGCTTTGGTGCAGTTCTTGGGATCAAACTCAGGGCCTCATATATGATATTCTTCTAAGCTGATCTACAGTTTCAAGCCCCCAAGTGCTTAAAAAAAAATTCATTTCTTTTAACAGTCACTTCATAAGTGTGTTGAAAAATAGTGAATTATATACTTCAAGAGGATGAATTATATGGCATATGAAATGTGTCTCAGTAAGTAGTTTCAAAAGTGATAATGATCTCTCCTATATTTTAAGAATAACAATACCACATATTTAAGTAACATTTACATTTTCTTGCCAAGTGTTTTATTGGTAGAGTTCTGGGGATCAAACTCAGGGCTTCTGTCAAGATGTTATTTTATAAGATGTGTATGTGTGCCACAGAGCACATTGGAGGTCAGAGCACAACTCTGTGGCGTTGTTCCTCTCCCATCGTTTATGGGTTCAGAGGATTGGACTCAGGTCATCAGGATTTCACTTCAAGGTGAGAGGTGAAAATAAATTAAATAATACAATGATTTTTGACCTCCAAAGGGCAGCTGCATGCATACAATTATCTATCATATCTGTAGCATTAAATTTTTATAGGAAGAATGTGATGAGGGGCTTTTTGGAAGAGTTATTTTTTCAAAGGTCATAAAATATTGTATTAATAGTACAGCAAATGAAACAGAACTTCTAGGAATCCCAGCTTGAAATTACAATGTTAATGTATTTCATTCTCATTAGCATGGGCTAAATACACAGCTCTATAATTTCATCCATATGCCTCTAGGTTTTTCACCATCAGACACTAATCACACTCACCCCTATAAAATTCTTTATCTCACTCTTTCTTCAATCTCCTGACCTTTCTGCTATTGGGTATTAGAAAACCTCAGTCTCTCATGGCCAGGTAGTGGTGGCACACACCTTTTATCCCAGCACTTGGGAGGCAGAGGCAGGCGGATCTCTGAGTTTAAAGGCAGCCTGGTCTACAGAGAGAGTTCCAGGACAGCCAGGGCTGCACAGAGAAGCCTGTCTCAGTCTCTCAAGAACAAAACACCAGTCTTCAACATTGTTTATTCCCATCACTGTCCTCACTTGGAAACGTGAGTATGTGCCTATCCTCTATAGATACTGCTTCTCATGGGAACCTTCTGGAAAGCTTACTACAGCATCATTATTACAGACCTCTAGATACCTAATTACAATGAGGAAAAAAGAGAGTTGTATTTATGCTCTTTTTTTCTTGTTTGTTTTGTCTAGAGCTACGATTGTTGCTTGGTTTGCTTGAAACAGGGTCTCTTGTATTCCAAGCTAGCCTAGAACGTGCTATGTAATCAAAGATGATCTTGAACTTCTGATCCTCCCAGTGTTTCGATCACAGGCATATACCACCACACCAGGCTTTTTGCCTGAAGTTAGTTTATCCTAGAATTTTGCCTCTATGTGTCATTCAGATAGATAGTCAAATTAAAGGAGAAATTTCTGACTAACTGAAGTATGCCACTACCTTTACCAATGTTATTTCCTTCAGAGTACACAAAGCAGGGAGGCAGGAAAAAAAAAAAACGTTCAAATGTGTGCCCAAATAAAAGTGATGAAAAGAAATATTATGTGTAAGAATGGTTATAATTACACATTGAAAGTACAGATGACTATTTAATAGATATTTCTGCATACTGTCTAATTTTTCTACCATGGTCGGAACAGTTAGTCTTAAAGGAAAAAAAATAATGATTATAGAAATTATAAAATACAAGCATGCAATATGAATGATAAATCCCAGAACTAACTTCTCCCATTTCCACAGAGCCCAGACTAAAGCCTCTTTTGGGTGTGAACTTTCATAGACAGTAATGTGGAGGTCATCTTTCTGCTTGATCCTTGGCCTTACCTCTCGGCACACAGCTGCTATCTGTCCTTCATCCATACAGGTTTCTGTCACCACATCTGTCAAGGAGCCTCCAGCCAAGTATTCCATGACAACCCATAGCTCATCTCCCACAAGGTAACTGCAGGAAAATAGGTAGAGGGCAAGAAGGAACAATCAGAATACAGTAAGCCACTGCAGTGGGTTTCAAAACCTAGGGACTAGTATATAAGGGAAACTACCTCAGCCCGCTTTTGAAGAATCTAGAATTCCTTACTCTGGAAAAAAAACAAAACTTGGAGGACAGAATCAGTAATTTTAAATCATTTAGGGATATATCCAGGAAAAAAAAAAAAAAAGCATTCATGGGCTATAAAGTCCCAAGCACTAAACTAAGATACTAGGTTAAAATATAAAATCACATCTTATCACCATACCAAAGAATAGCTCCTAAAATTAGAAAGACTAGCTTTATTCCCATGCCTGCAAAGTATCCAGGCAGTACACACAGACATGAAAAGAATAGGATTTGGAAGCCATGTTACTATCAAAAGGGAGGGCATCAGGAACTCCTTGAGAGTTCTACTAGATCTGAGATGACAAAATAATTACTGGATCTTGTTCAAGACCCTAGCTCCAGGGTCCAATAATGTATATACCAATATTTTGAAAAAAATCCATGAGTAAAAGAATGTTAAATCTGAATTACTATAATAGAATATAAGTGAAAGGGTGATGGTAAATATTTTAAAAGCTGTAAACTGTATACAAGGTCAGTATGCTGACAATGACTTTTACTTTGAGTTTCTATGATTCTAGCCTCTTCTGATAAACTACGGCTGTGGTTTGGTAGCCTAACCTGAGTTAGCACTGAATTTGACTCAGAGATTAGCTCTCTTGGTCCCATTATTGGTTAAATAAAAAGGTAACTTAACATTATCTCACTATAGACAACTGAAAAAAGAGGCTAACTGACTTGTGTTAGCAAAGAAGCTGTGCTAGAGAAAAATCATGTGTTGGCTTAAGGTATAAGATCTCAGCAAAGAAGCTGTGCTAGAGAAAAATCATGTATTGGCTTAAGGTATAAGATCTCTCATCTTTTCTTCATCCTAATAATGGGTCTCTTATCTGGGGAAACAAAGAATTTTAACACGTACCTCAAATAAAGGTAAGATTTTAATCCTGTTCTATAATTTCCTTCTGGTAGTGTTAGGAACAAAACTCTGAGCCTCATGCATGCAGGTTAAGCATTCTATCACTGAGCTACATAGTAATTGTATCATAGCCAAGAGTAATTTTCTTTTAAGGTAATGAAGAATAAAGAGAACATGTTAAAAAATGGTGGTGTATGCCTTAATCCCAGCAGTCAGGAGGTTGAGGCTGGTTAAGCTAAAATATTTAGTATTTCCAGTTTAATAAAAGCTTATATGACAAGGAGGAAGTAATAAATTTCAGTTGACTACAATGTTACTAGAAGTTAACAATGAAATAGGCATTGGGGCAGGGGGAATGATGACAATGACAGATGGATGGACTTTTGTTGACTTAGAAAAACAAAGAGTCCCATTCTTTCCATGGTGGTCAGATTTCAAAACAACACCCAGACCAGAGTAAGCATCACATTTTAGGAGTATATGGACAGTAAGAGTTATTCAGGAAGGTAAGCAGAATGAGGAAACACTTAGACTATATTCAGGAAGGTAAGCAGAATGAGGAAACACTTAAGACTATATAATGAAATACGGGTATTAGGTAGAGGGGCTGAAAAGGCCAACTTCCCTAATCATAGTAAAAGAATCAGTTGTTAGAAGCTGTGGGGTCATAGGGTTAATCATCACTCAGAAGGATTTCTAGCAATCACAGAGCTCAGCACAGAAAATACTTAAAGGGAAGCAATTCCAAGTGCTGCCTTCATCATCTCAAACATTTAGGCCCCAAAGGCCTGGAACTTCTGTGACATGGCCCATACCCTCTCCATACCTGTCCAGGTAATTCACAATATTTGGGTTTTTGTTTTCCCTCATGACCAGGATCTCATTAATAATCAGCTCTTTCTTCGGCTGCTGCTGAAGATTCATCTGTTTAATGGCCACCTGAAATAACAATACAGTAACATATACCAAGGATCACACAAAATTTACTGAGCTCTAGACCTTAAGTACTAAGGAAACAATTGTGAGTAAGGCATGGCCTTAGCACTTAGTAATTCATAACTTATCAATGTTAAATGGTTTTCAAAGTGAGTCTCTCTGCCAGTGGCATTTAACATCATCTCAAAGATTGCTGGAAACAAATGTCCTCAGACGCCACTCTAAACCTACTGAAAATAAGCTTCTGTGATATTCTGATATAGAGCAAAATCTGATACTGCAACGTTAAAAAAAAGCTTAAAAAAATCACTAGATAGTTGGTACTACCTATTATCCTAGCATCCAGTAGGCTGAGATAGGAGAATTATACATTAGTGACCATAGTTAGATTGTCTTTTAAAAATGGAAATAACAAAAAAAAAGAAACTACAAGGCATTCAAAGAAGTTAATAAAATATGTTTTAAAAATAGGGCTGGAAAGATGGTTTAGCAGTTAAGAACATATACTTCTCTTGCAAAGTTCGGTTCCTAGCACTCATACTGGGCAGCTCACAACCCTGCCTGTGTAACTCCAGCTTCAGGGGTTCTGATGGCCTGCTCTGACCTCTGTGGGCACCTCGACTTAACTGCATATTACCCCCTACACTCCACACAGGGTATGTAAAGATAAGTCAGAAATTACCGAGTTAAGAAAGATTAAGAAAGGAGACAAGATTCCTAATGCTTATATGTGAAAAGGGGCTTCACTGGCTTTTTGTTTCTATAAATTAAAAAATCCCACTTAATATAAATAATAAGATATACTTTAGATGCCTAGGTATTAGGTACTCTTCTCAAGTGTTCACAAGTTTATTCTGCTTTCTTTTCTTTCTCCCTTCCTTCCTTTTTGTTTTTGAGACATGGTCTCACTATGGAGTCCTGGCTCTGACTTGCCTGGAACTCACTAGGCAGACAAGGCTGGCCTTGAACCCATAGTGATCTATCAGCCCCTGCCTCCAAATACTGGACTTAAAAGGCATGTGCTCCCACACCTAGCCAAATCTGTTATCTCATTTAATTCTCAGAGGTAGCTTATATGTAACTTTTTCAACAAGTAAGAAAATTGTGTTCAGAGAGGATGCATGACTTGTATACATGGATGGTAATTCAGTAGTAAAGTCAGATTCAAAGGCTATTTTCATTTTGGGTCAGAAGGTAATGGGATCCATTTCGTAGATGAGGAGAACCAAGTCTGGCAAGTTTTCCTCTGACCTACATACAGTGCAGAGGCCTGCACACATACATATAAAAGCTACTTTGCTTTATTTATTCTGCTAATGTAAGATGTACACACTTGAATAATGCTCTCCAACTAAAAGCAAAATGGCTCTTGTTTACCCAGAAATATTCATTGGTTTGACATTAAAATTTCTCAATAATACTTACCACTGTACTATATTTATGTTCCATGTTCTCTCTGCCTTTAAGATCACCTCCTTCTCGAACTGTTTCACTTTTTAAAATTTAATTATTTTGTTTTTATTAATTAGTTTATTCACTTTGTATCCCCCCTGTACCTCCATCCCTCTTCTCCTTGCAATCCCACCCTCCCTCTTCTCCACCCATGTTCCTTTCCCAGTCCACTGATAAGGGAGGTCCTCTTCCCCTTCCCTCTGATCCTAGTCTATCAGGTCTCACCAGGAGTGGCTGCATTGTCTTCTTCTGTGGCCTGGTAATGCTGCTTCCCCCTCAGGGGCAGGTGATCAAAGAGCAGGCCAATCAGTTCCTGTCAGAGACAGTCCCTGTCCCCATTACTATGGAACCCACTTGGACACTACACTGCCATAGGCTACCTGTGTGCAGGGGTTCTAGGTTATCTCCATGAATAGTCCTTGGCTGGAGTATCAGTCTCTGAAAAGACCCCTGTGTCTTTTTGGATATGTTGCTCTCCTTGTGGAGCTCCTGTCCTCTCTAGGTCTTTCTAGCTCTCCCTTCTTTCATAAGATTCCCTGCACTCTGCCCAAAGTTTGGTTATGAGTCTCAGCATCTGCCTCGATACCCTACAGGGTAGAACCTTTCAGAGGCCCTCTGTGGTAGGCTCCTGTCCTGTTCTGTTTCACTTTTATACATTCAAAACCTTTGTATTAGGGGAAAGGAAACTTCATTCTTTTACTCATTTATTCATTATGTATACGGTGTTCTGCTTTCATGCACACCTGCACTTGAGAAAAAGGCATCAGATTTCATTACAGATGGTTATGAGCCATCATGTGGTTGCTGGGAATTGAACTTAGGACCTCTGGAAGAGCAGACAGTGCTCGTAGCTTCTGAGCCATCTCTCCAGCCCAGGAAACTTCATTCTTATACTTAATGTACTTCTTTGTTTGTTTGTTTTTCCCTTTTTGGAAAGTCCTGTACGATCATTTTATCCCCACTACTGTGTATCAAGAATCAGAGGTGTGTGTGTGTGTGTCAATGTATTTAGAGATTTCAAAGCATAAAAGCCTCAAATCCCCAACATCAAGCCCAGTGCTCAAAAAAACACAATTGGTTCTAAGACGGAAAGAAAAACCATAAGTTGATAAATAGTTTTAAACACACACACACACACACACACACACACACACACACACACACACCACTACTACTACATCCCATAGGGTGACATTCATTCCTTAGAAATAGTCTTTCTTTTCTCATTTAGTGGACAAGAATGTGAACATCTAATAGAACTTCTTTCTAGAAGCAGTAATAAGCATGAATGATGCAGGCTGGTGAGATGGCTCAAGGGTTAAGAGCACTGAAGGCCGGGTTCAATTCCCAGCCACCCACATAGCAGCTCATAACTGTCTAAGCCCAGTCTCAAGTGACCTGATGCTTTCTGACCTCCTTGGGCATGCACAAGGTACATAGACATACATGCAGAGAAAATGCCTATACACGTGAAAATAAGAAAAACATTTTTAAAATGGATGATGCAAACATTTTTAAGTCAAATATTACTTCAAGTCAACATAGTCCTCTGAACAGACTCAGTTAATTATTAAGAATAAAAATAATTCTACGGGCCATCAAGATGGTTCAGTGGATCAAGGTTCTTGCAGCCAAACCCAAAAACCTAAAGTTGATACCTGCAACCCACTTGACAGAAGGAAAGAACTCTCTCGCAAGTTATTCTCTGAACTCCTCACATGTAGACATGGTCATCATGGATATATGCACACTCTCTTCTTTCTCCTCCTCCTCCTCCCTCTCTCTCTCTCAGACACACTTTCTTTCTCTTACACAGGTAAGTAAAAATGATTTTATTAAGCATTTTGACCTCTTCCATTTCTAACCTGGAATGAGTTGTTTGGAAATGGGTTTCCTAGCCAGTCAGGCCTCTAGGCCTCACTGAAGCTTTCTATAATGGCCAAGGAGTACCTTTCCTAATAGCTGAGAAGCTACACATTCACTGACTATGGATATTAAGTAAGCCTCTACAGCTAGGACTTGGGCCTTACAAGTCCCTGTGGAGCTCCTCAGGCCACCCTGGAGGATGACACACCCTGGAGCTCCACATAGTACTTGTGAACCTCCGAAGGTCATCAGAAGAGCAGCAAGGGAGAAGGCAAGCAGAGGCTAGGGCAGGATAGTGAGAGTCCCTTTCATCACTACTCACGGGCTCTGTAATCCTAAACGCCTTTACCTGACCAAACTCCATCCATCCAGAATAGATAATACCATTCCTTTAAAAATAACTGGACTTGAACCTAAATGATCTAAGCTTTAGGACTGACCATTATTTTCTAAATCTGAATCACCAGTTTGATGAACCTAAGTGCCCTTATTACTACATTGAAAATAAATAACCCTCTTCTGATGTCCATCCTCTTTGCCTTTCTGAATGGGGATTGAGAGTCCTTCTTCTTGATTAGTTTCTTTAGGTTTACAGATTTTAGCTGCAAGGTATCAAGGCAGATGCTGAGACTCACAGCCAAACTTTGGGCAGAGTGCAGGGAATCTTATGAAAGGAGGAGGAGATAGAAAGGCCTGGGAGAGGACAGGTGTTCCACAAGGAGAGCAACAGAACTAAAAAATCTGGGCACAGCGGTCTTTTCTGGGCCCCATTCATGGAGATACCTAGAACCCCTGCACACAGGTAGCCTATGGCAGTTCAGTGTCCAAGTGGGCTCCATAGTAATGGGAACAGGGACTGTCTCTGACATGAACTGATCAACCTGCTTTTTGATCACCTCCCCCTGAGGGGGGAGCAGCCTAACCAGGCCACAGAGGAAGACAAGGCAGCCAGTCCTGATGAAACCTGATAGACTAGGCTCAGAAGGAAGGACAGGAAGACCTCTCCTATCAGTGGACTTGGGGAGGGGCATGGGTGGAGAAAGGGAAGAGAGGGTGGAATTGGGAGGGGAGGGAGGGAGCTACAGGGAGGATACAAAGTAAATAAACTATAATTAATAAAAATTTTAAAAAAGAGAATAACCTACTCAAAACATGTTTTGAATACTAAAAGAAATAGGCAACATGTTGCTTCTACTTAAATTATGTAAGTAAAAGATTTAAGTAACAAAGGAAGCCAACAATGACTATGATAAGCACAGCAGTAGCGCATCTGGTAAGCACCTGGCACAGAACAGCAAGAAAAATGACAGGACGACTGGCTGTGCTTACCTCATCTAACCCAAACCCTTCAAAGTAATGTGTTGCTTTTTTAGGTACAGACATTGAAGCTAAAGACATGTAAGAAAACAACCTCTGATCCTAATCAACGCTCTCACATCACTATGACTCCAGAAGTTCTTCTGGTATATTCTACTATACAGATTACCTTTAAAAACAAGCTTGAGAAGTGATTGATCTCTAATGGCAAGATTTCCTGGCACTGACTATGCTAACCTATCTATACATGACAGACAAAAAAATTCCCTCTTCCAGCTGGAGAATGCCCCCGTGATCATTCACAAAGACTTAAGAGCACCACGCTAGCCTTACTACCGATTTCTACTCCCCTGGGCAGGAAGTGAGGCCTTCCTGACCACACTGCATTAGCCACTCTAATGGATTTGCTTCCATTCACAGTTTTGTAACCACAGACAAGCACACAGCAAAATCAAGTTTCTTTCCTTTGGCCCACTTCTCACACAGGCATCTCCAGGATTTCCAGGAACCACTCATCCCCTGTCCGCCTCCTATCAGGGGTTACTAGGCTAGAAACATGGGCAAGAGAGAGTCATTAATATCTATCCTTAGCTTTGCTTTGACTCTGCAGCCCAAAATACACAGGACTGAAAACCAAAAGATTCTAACCTGATCACTTCTGCCTGATCATTCAGGCAAAAAGAGGTCTGTAACAGAAATAACTTCAGGCAAGTATCCATGTCTTTGAATTCTTAATAAATTCTTAAGTATGATAACAATTTTATTTACCTCTTAAGATTTTATTTTTTAACTATGTGAATTATGTTTGTGTCTGTGTGGGGGTTTGTACATATGCGTGTAGTTTCTGCTAAAACCAGAAGAAGGTGTTGGATCCCCTAGAGACACAGGATGTTCTTTTGTTGTTGTTTTTGTTTTGTTTTAAGACGGGGTTTCTCTGTGTAGCCTTGGCTGTCCTAGACTTGCTTTGTAGACCAGCCTGGCCTTGAACCCACAGAGATCTGCCTGCCTCTGCCTCCCTGAGGGATGCAGAGGATGTTCTGAGCCACCCAAATGAGGTACTGGGAACTGAACTTGAGCCCTTTGCAAGAGCAGCAAGTGCTCTTAACTTCTGAGCCATCGCTCCAGCTCCCATATTGGTGATTTTAAAAACTGACTTGCTCTCACAGAACAGCAATATTTGGCTTCTATGCTTGTAAAAAGCTAACAACAACCTAATAAAATATGTGCTTTCCCTGAACAGATACCAGATTTTGATAGTCAAAAATGTACAAATAGACCATAGCAGCCTCTCTCAGAAAAACAAAACTCTATTTTCACTCAAAGAGGAGGCTCCTCACTGAATTTTTGAGTTCCCATACTCTTGTAACTAAGACTTTCTCTTAGGTAACTAGCAACTATAACCTGCCCATCAGCAGTCCTGTTTTGTAGCCAACTAAGCATAGTCTGCAAAGAACTGCCAATCACCTGATATTGCCTTCATGGATTCCTTTTGCTGATTTTGGGTCAGTGGGCTTTAGCAATAAGGTCATCATTCTCATGGCCTAATAATAAAATAAGGACAAAGAGGTACCTCCTCAATATCATCATCTATCACCTGGAATTATACAACCACCTCCTGCATTACTTGGTCTATTTTTCCTTTCTCCATACTTGAGCTTTGGTAGCTTTTGCCAAAGTTTTTAAATCTTATCATATAGGTCTCCTATTTGGTTCTAACCGGGTACAAGAAGAAACTAAAACTGACCCATTGAGCCAAAATAGAAAGGAACGAATAAAGAAGGGGATAAAATTAACTTCAAATTAAACAAACAAACAAAGAAAAAACTGTAGGAGTAGAAGTGAGACAGTTGGTGATGAACACTTACCTCCTGCCCTGTGGCCACATCCATTGCAGTATACACCGTGCCTGAAGCGCTGAAAAAGCATAGGAGAGGGAGGAAAACAAACACAGGTGCAGTGATGTAGCATATGCTTATGCAGCTCTACAAACAACGTGGTAAATACGTTAACAAAAACATAAAGAAATAACTCCGCCCTCCACAGCCCTCTAACTGTCACGTTTGAAAGATGGTGTATGGTAGTAAGAATGAAGGCTGTAATCAATCTAGAACTTTTACTTTGTCTCACCTTAAGCACGTTTTGACTGAGCTGTACTTATATGCATACGCAAGAGTTTAGTTCATACTAAGCACTAGGCTAAGTCTATAAATACAACAGTGTCAAAGACATTTATTTCTTACAACTGCTTGCCCTACTCTACTCCCTTTGGGCACTTGCTTTCATTTTCTACAGTTTCAACTGGGAGTGAGGGGATGGGAAAGGGGCCCAAGGAGAATTTCAGAATGAGATGACGATAACTTGTATTATTTATTAAAATATGTAATGTTCTCTTTACTGTCCTGGGTTCATATATTTATTTTTTTAATTCATAGAGCAATATACTTACATGTTACCTTTGATTAAAATTTACATTACAACTACAGCCTGTTACAGCATCTGCCTGTAATCCTGCAACTCACTAAGCCAAGGCAGGAGTATGGGCAAGACCTCTCTCCCCCTCCAAAACAAAGTAGGAGAGGGCTGCAAGGATTGATATTCACCTTTTGAGATTCTATTTCACAATTAACCTTTAAAAATGTAACTAATTTTTAAGAACTATGAAAAATTGGTCAACCCATATTGAATAGCCTAAAATAATCCTGAAGTACAGTCCCTCTTCTTATTATAGGATACTCTGACACTTTAAAATCATACATTTCAATCACAATGATCAAAAAAACTTCATTTTCTATGGTTTGAATGAAATGCATTTTCAGTTTTTTAAAAAATAAAACGATACTGATACTGCACATATTTTTCCAAATACATATACTTTCAGAAAAATCTGGAATTATTTCCACTTCACCCTAAAAGTAAAAATAGCTCCATGACAGACATATGAACATGTAGTTATTTATATACACACTCAAACAAAGAGATGGGCAAAGTAAAAAAGATGTGAAAGGGTTTCACAAAGAGTAAAAGGGATACTGAAAATAATGCTAGAAAAGTAATCCTATCTATCTTATGCCTAAAACCACAAAATCCTGTATATGTCTATGTAATTTTCAACATATATTTATAGTTATACATACCATATTCAAACATATATAGATATATAGTACAAATTGTAGATATTTTGAATTCTGGTTTTCTATATGCTGTGTTCAGCAAATCCTGAAGTTAATACTTCCTACCGCAATTAGGTCAATTCCAGAGGAAAGGTCAGTTAGCTATGTGCCCTCCAGGGAGAAACTAAACACCACTCTTTGACAGCCCAGCTACCTGCATGCAAAGTGTAACTGTATGATACTGGCTATCAAATGAGGAGTGGGTATGTTCACTGGGAGTCATTTCTTCACTGCCTGGTCATCTTTGCCAAGAGATCTTCAGTGACAGAATGCGTGTCTATCTTCCTATCATAGCCCTCTGTATACCTACCAATATACACCCCTCTTTTTAAAAGCTTTTTAAGACTTTATATGTACAACTATTTGTCTACACGTATGTTTCGAGGTCAGAAGTAGGAATGGGATGTCTTGAAACTGGAATTATGGATGATTGTAAGCTACCATGTGGGTGATAGGAACCAAACCCGGGCCTTCTACGAGAACAAAAAATGCTCTTAACCTCTGAGTCATCTCTCCAGCTACTATATATATATATATATATATATAGTATATATATATATACACACACACACATATATATATATGCCATCCTTAAAGTGCAAACATATTAAAGTTATTCTAATATTTCTATCTCAAGGAGACCCACATAAGATCAGGCAGCTTAATAGTCTTTAGATCTTTAACGGGAGGGGCAGGGAAATGAGCCAAAATTTTAACAGTACTAATTCATCAAACTGATGTGGCATTTATAATTTTTAAATTATGAAATACAGCAATATTAATATAGGTGTTTAATAAATACTTCATTCTTGCCTTAGCCAACCTATTAAATAAAGCAGAGCACATTTCATAGATATCGTACATCCGTTTTTTTGAAGGCATGTTTTGGAGTAGAAATGCTCCTTCAAATATACAGATAAAGAAACTCAAATTCAGAGAAGGCATCTGATTTGCTAAAATTTGTCCATGTACCTTTTTGCTACATTCTTAATTTAATACTCAATTTAACTACCTAAAAACAAAAATCCCACCTACATTATTGAGTCAAGCAAAACAATTTCTTCTCAAAAATGTAAAGTATCTTTTACCAGTTTGGGCTCTCAAAAGCATAATCTAGTAGGAAAGGCACTTGAATCAGGAAAAATGGCATCTGCTCAACCAAAAGTTGTCCTGGGGATCAGATTAAAACTAGATGTAAATAAAAAATATAAACTATAAAATGAAGTGTAAATATAATACTCATACTCATATTTTATAATCCTTTAACACATTTTCAGAAATTTCTGGTAGCCTATTAAACTCAAGGCAAAAAGATTCAATTAATTAGTAACAATACTTTTGTTCTACTAAGAGCCTACTATGAGCCAAACTTAATTTTTTCATTTTCTTTTATATTTCATGTACTCTGGCATGTCCATAGAAATCCCATTATTTTAATTTTTCATATAAAGGTACAATTTACCTAAAATTTTCTGCATTAAATCATTAAGACTACAGTTTGATTTTCACATTTGTATACAACCCATGTTCACCACTAAGCTCCACATTTCCTCTTTCTTTGCCCCACTTGTCCTCCTCCTCCTAGACAAAAGCTGACTTCTATATTATAATTCTTTGTGTGACTTTCTATCTCCTGCTGATTTGAGACCCTTGAGGGCAGAGACTGTGATTCATAGCCATATCCACACTCCTCAACACACAACAAGAACTCAGTTAAGATTTACTGAATTCAATTCACTGAGAGAACAGCATACAGATTATGGAGACGAAACTAGAGAGCAAAGGTCACAGATTCCATCACTCACCTAGAAAAATAGCTCCCATCCCAGTACTACAAAGTCTATAGATCTGGGTCTTGATTTCATACTAGCAATGACAGGTCTCAATACTAGGGTTAATATGAAAAATCAGTTATAGTTTGGGGAGCTAGAGGGTTGTTATCGTTTCTGTTTTGTGTTTGGTTTTTGGAGACAGGGTTTCTCTGTATGACCTTGGCTGTCCTGGAACTCACTCTGTAGACCAGGCTGGCCTCAAGCCCAGATATCCACCTGTCTCTGCCTTGCAAGTGCTGGGATTAAGGGCATGTGCCCCCACTGACCTGCAGGAAGCTGGTTTCATGGTAAGACAATAGGTGACTGACTGACTCTTGTTGCAGGGGTACTTTAGTACGGTCAGATGATAGTACATCTCTCATATAAAGCATAATTCTGCAAAATTTGGAAGTCATACTAATATAAAACCTCCAGATAGGTGATACAAAGTAAAGAAAAAACAACAAGGTTGATGAGAAGGAAAAACAAAACAAAACAAAACCAACAACAATAAAAAAACAAGTAAATTGACATAGGCCATTACATACAAGTTTAAGTCATTTTTCCAAGGAAACAGAATGCCCCTACTAACCCTTGTCCGATCTTCTCAAACCGTGTATACTTCTTCTTAGGGTCGCCCACACTCACTATGCTCCCTTTGAAAGAAACAGAGACCAGGAATCATTTTGGTCCAGATCAAGAAACACAAGAGATCATCCCATGATCCCCTTAACCCCCTAAGTTGACCAATTTTAAAGAACTATGTCCAGATTCCTAAAAGCACACCAGCCAGCCTATTACCTTTCCTACAGTAAGTCCCAACCAAAAGTTTTATGCCCTTGACTGTTTATTCATAGTAATTTATTCCATTTCTAAACTCCTAAAAGCCATTCATTCACTTTTAAATTAATTCATTAAACATGTATTCATTTGTTACATACCAGAGTATATGCTGAGTGCTAGAAATAAAGGTAAGGCTCCTTTAAGACAGTCACTACTTTCAAAAAGCTCAATGTCTTCACTTATAGAAAAGACAAGCAAACTGAAGGTGCTACAAAAATACAGTGATTGCCGTAATGAGTGCTGAAAGGACAGGGAAAAAGAAGGGAAAGGCTTCAGAAAGGCACTATCCAGGCTGATTGTTATTGCAAGTACAAGTCAGTCAGATTAAGAAAGCTGAGAGAGTTCTGTAGCAGGGGACAGCTTAAATCAAAACACCCATGAGCCTCCCAGCAGCATACCAAGGCAGGGAATTAGAGCCCACAGAGGGAAGACACTTCCCCAAAGTCACACATTAACTGGTGCCCAAGCTGACAGTCACAGTCTGGTTTTTAATTTCCCAGTCCAATCGGCTTTTCCGCTGATACGCCAATCACTAGAATTTGGTGTTTCTCACATACATTATTATCTCCTTTAATTAAAAAGAAATAAGATATAAGCATCATTATTTAAAAGGTGTGAGGTGGAAAAGAGACTCAAAGGACAGCAGAAAATTGTTCAGGCCTGTCTGCTTTCTATAATGCATTGTATTACGAGTTAGGGGAAAACAAATCTGGTTTAGTGAACAGGAGTACATATGATCAAACAGATGCCTAGGTGAGTGGCTTTTACTTCGTCATATGAGGGCTCTAGCAAGGGCAGTTCTTAAGACAATGAACCAACCAAACAAACAAACAACAAAGTTAAACAAGAATTATTAGGATGAAACAGGAAGCTGCTAAACTAAAGAACCAGAAACCTCAGCTTTAGAAAGCAATGCGAGTATACAGCTTAACAAACCAGTCACATCAAATCCTTTTTACAAGAAAACATTTTTCTAAGATAAAAATCAACCTATACCTATTACCAGAGGCAGTATGTTCTATTTACAAAAACATAGTGTGACCTAACCTCAGCTGCTGCACCACTCTGCAGCTCTTTCACCTGGAGCAGGGTATTTAGAATCTTTGAGTCTTAAGAAACTTAACTACATAAATGAGGATTATCATGCATATCTTCACAGTGGTATTATAATAAAATTTAAAAATTCAAGAAACTATCTTTCTTGGTACACCAGGAATTGGCGAAACATGGAAGGGGTGAAAGTTCAGATGATGAGCAAGCAGAACAGTCCACAGTTCAGGTATTGCACAGAGCCAGCCAGGCACAAGCCTAGGATCCAGATCTTTATAGCAGCACTCCTCAAAGAACAGGTTAATAAAACATTGGGGTCTCCTTCCTTCTTTTTCTACAACCACAATGGCAGAGTTGTCTTCTCCTAGGTCAATAGCAAGTATCAGCAAGAGCATTCTTTTTCACCAAGCACAGTCAATACCTCAATCTTTCTCCATACAATATTCTAGACTACTCACTAAATAAAAGCTATTTGTTATGTCCATAACCCTCAAAGTGAGCTGTCCACATTCTCTCTTATTATGCCCCTACCTTAAGGTAGTGTACAACAGGAGCTGGTAAAACATGGAAGGGGAGAAAGTTCAGATGATGAGCAAGCAGTACAGCCCATAATTCAGGTATTGCACAGAGCCAGCCAGGCACAAGGCTTAAACCTAGGATCTAGATCTTTATAGCGGCACTCCTCAATGATTGACCAGTCATAGACCAAAGAAAGATTCAAGAAAACTGTAAAGCACTTACGTAATTTCTCCAAGATCTCCTCATCAGACATTTTAGGCTTCTTCTTTTGCTTTTCAGTATTCCGGGTCAAAGCATCTGGCGGAGTGGTGTTATTCTCAGTTGGTGAAATAGGAGATGTCGCTACATCCCGAGTGGGAGTAACAGGAAGTGGTTCAATCACAGATCGTGTATATACCTGCATAATCAGCGAGGAATTTTGGCAAAGCCAACTTTGTTAGCATAGGGGAACCTCTTCTAGATGTTCTAGCTAGAACATCCCAGGAGACCCTTCCCTTTTCCCATTCACCCTTTCTCTTATATGTCAAAATCTATATTATTCCTCTTCCGAGCCACAGTTCAGCTGGGTAAAACGACATTCCTTTGTTCTCACTGTACAAGAAAGGTTAGTTGATGGTCTTATCCCTGAACTCACTCCAAAAGGGCTAGACCACTCTCAGTAAAAATCAAAGGAGATTCTATCATTAGATTGAAACCACCCTCACCTATGATACTTTTTTCCTGAGATGAAACTCTTGTGTGTACTCCCTGACACTTTGTAACATTTAACATTGTTTTCTGTGGATTACTCCATCTTGAGCTGTTGAGCTCTTACCAAGAATTAACTACTCTTATGCATCAAGAGGCAATAAGGTATAGTAATTTAAAACAAACCCGCAAACTTGATGGCCTCGCTTAGATCTCAGTTCTCATTACTATCTGAACGACTTCAGTCAGTTTACTTCACTTCTCTGTGCTTCAGTTTCCTTGTCTATAAAATGGTATACTACATACCTTATTTAATAATAAATCAACATGTGTGAATTAAAGCCACACACAGCAGACGTTAAGCATTCAAACCTGAGATTTTAAAGACATTGTATTTCCTATTTTTTCGCTTGTTTAACAAATATTTGCTGAGAATCTATGGTAGGCCTAATTCTGTACAAAGCACTGCCCTACTCATTCTACGGGAAGAAGTATGAAAGTAACTGCTACACAGGCGAAAGAGAGAGGTTATCAAGAAAGGAGCAACAACATACTATTAAGGTTATGAAAAAGTACTTCCAGGTTTTACTTCCTTTTCCAGAAATGTTTTCAGTATTTATCAGATGTTTATCATTAAAAAAGTGATAATTATTTTTTTATCATCTATAGGGTCTATTGAAACAGGGAACATACATTATTATTCCTTGAGTCATCTAACTAACTACTTACCAAAAAAAACAAAAACAAAAAAACAAACAAACCAAAAAAACCCCAAGCATTCAAATATATGTTTACACTGAATCAATTAACAAATGGATGGATCAGATCCTTCAATTGGAGTGGCTTTCTGACTACGCTAGCAAAATAATTTCTCACTTTTTATCCTGGTACCTGTAGAACAATTGTGTCACAGGTACTTAGACCCTATTTGCTTCTCCATCTATGCTTCCTGGAGAACGATCTCCTGTCTATGTCCCTCTATAACATTCTCTTTACTTGACTCCCACTGCAGGTCTATACAAACAAATGTGAGGTGCGGTACTGTGGAATGTAATATGGACTTGGATTTAATTATCTGCTCTCAAACACTGGTTTTTGCTTACTAAGGACTGTGGATAGATCAATTTACCTTTCCAAATCTCAACTGCTTCTTCTATAAATTAGAAATTAGCAATATTTATTTCAGAGAAGATGCTAAGAAAAGCAAATTTGTCAATCTAGACCTTTATTCAGTATTTACTACCCTCTCCTGATCCCTGTGCTCAAACTATATTGAGTACTAAAAAGATAAATTGCACATAGATAAATAGGTGATAGATACACAGATTTCCTCTACTTTAGAGGAGTTCAAGATTTAGAGAGAAAACTGTGTTAAATAAATATACCTGCAAACCACAAACAGGATACATCAAGAGAGATACTGACAGCTCACTGATTTAGAAAGCTACTTTCCTTAAGGTAACTTTGGGACCTATAGACAAGGAAACCCAACAGATTCTATTTGTAAGTTCTCAGACTATGAGGTAGGTCATCTTATTGAATTTCCTCCAAAGGATCTCCCATTAGTCATTCAATCAAGATAGAGCTTAAGTCCTAGATGGTTCTTTCATTATGGAGTTCTCATAATAAAAAGCTAAAACAAACATTAGTAGAGTGTTTCAGAGTATCATCTGATGGGAGATCACAGCTCAATGATGTTAAATCGAATAAAAGCAAAGGTATAGACTGTGCAAAGTGCAGAAGGAGGGAGTGTGGCTACTCTGAAATGCAGGAACCTCAAAGGAAGTCAAAAGGGAAGTCACTATCAATATCCAGCATCAAAATGCACTCCTAACATCCAGCATATTAATAGCACTAATGTATTTATAAACTCTCTTGGGTCTTTCAACATCATCAAAGATGCTGGAAAGGGTGAACACTGCATATTTAAGACAAAAGAAAAGTCTTTGGCAAGATAATTTGCTGCTTCCTAAGAGATTGGAATAACTTATTTTATTCTGAAAGTGAAATGTGCCAATTGTATATTCCTGCCTATCCGTAAAGAATAGGATAAGTCACCCAAAATTAGACTGGAATAAACACCAATAACCTAGGAAACTTTAGAATAGCTGAAATAACAAATACACCACTTCTCTTTAATCGTGTAGGAAGTACCTTCAAAATGGGTGGTCCAGATAGCATAGTAGTGCAAGCCTATAATATTAGTACTTGGGAGAGTGAGGCAGGAGGATCACTATGAATCAAAGCCAGCCTCGATTACATAGTGAGATCCTGTTTTAAAACAAGAAGGAGAAAAAAGTAGTTCAACAACTATAGCAGCTCTAAAGTCTCTGGACCCCTAGCCTTAGTACCACCACCTCCCTCCTCTCTGCCACCCCTTACTTGCAGGAATCATAAAGCATTCCAGATCCTCAGAGACTTACAGATTTTGTATGTTCTGGGCGTGGAGCAATCACTGGAGGTGGGGTAGCATCGTCATCATCATCTTCATCTTCTGACACTGGTGGCACTGCTGGGGTCTCAGACACAGTCTTCACATTCTATGCAGAAAAGACAAAACCATCTGGTCCAGTGAACGCAGAACTCCAGCAGATCCCAGGTCTGCTAGCTCTCTAGAAGGAACTCAATTCTGACATCCCTTATGAAAGCTCACTAGCCTCAAGGCTCTCCACCTCTCTCTTATTCAGCCAGCTTCCTTCTCTTTTAGTCATCACTACCCACTCACTTTGGGGGCTTCCTTTCCCCACCTAAAGCCTAACTGGAATAGTAAGCAAGGTTATAGCTCCCCCACCTGCCTCCTACAACCAAAAACTCAAAGACAAGTTCAGTTTCTTTTTATTCTATGACTTTTACTCTTTATCATGAACAAAAAATAAACACAGAGAAGAAAATAAAATTTCATTTGCTCAACTATGTTCATAGCAGCTTTATTCATAGCAGCCAGAAACTGGAAACAACCTAGATGTCCCTCAACTGAAGAATGGATACAGAAATTTTGGTACGTTTACACAATGGAATACTACTCAGCTATTAAAAACAACGAAATCATGAAATCTGCAAGCACATGGATGGAACTAGAAAAGATCATCCTAAGTGAGGTACCCCAGACCCAGAAAGACACACATGGTATGTACTCACTTATAAGCAGATATTAGACCTATAGTACATGATAAGCATACTACAATCCACAGACCCAAAGAAGCTAAGTAACAAGGAGGGCCCAAGGGAGGGTACAGGAATGGCACTCAGAAGGGGAAATAGAATAGACAGCAGAAGTGTATGAAGAGAGGGAACTGGGCAGGAGATGGAATGGGGAGGGAGATAAAGGTGGGGATCAGATATGGGGAGAACAGGGTGGGGGAGGTAAGATGGCTGGGAACAAGAAAGGAAAATGACAGGGGATGGCATCTCTTTCTCAGGCTGGAGGCCTGCAACAGGGTAGGCTTCTGGAAAGATATGGGTATGATTCTAGCTGAGACTCTTAACAGGTTGGGGGAGACATGAAAACTGAAGTGACCTACCTCTTAGCCAGGCAGGACTAGTGGAAGGAGGGGAACACCAACTCACCGATAAAACCTTTGATCCAAAAATTACCCTGACTATAAGAAGTGCAGGGATAAAGAGGGAACAAAGATTGAGGGAAAGTCCAACCAACAATTGGATAACCATACTGAGACCCAACCTGAGACCCACCCCACAGTAGAGAGCCAGCCCCTGACACTGATGATGATACTCTACTATGCTTGCAGACATCAGCCTAACTTGACTGTTGTCTGGGAGGCTCCAGCCAGCAGCAGATCTAGACAGATGCTGGGACTTGCTGCCAAGTGAGGGGTGGAGTTCCAGGGGTCCTGTGGAAGCGTTGGAGGAAAGATGGATGGACCTGGAGGAGACAGTAACCTCACAAGAAGACCAACAGAGACAACTAAACCAGCCCCATGAGGGCCTTCAGAGACTGAGACATCAACAAAGGAGCATGCACGGTCTGGACATAGGCCCCCTGCACATGTGGCCAATAGATGGCTTCGTTGTCAAATTGGGAGCCTGGAGAGTGGAGGTGTGTGTTGTGGGGGTGGGGGTTGTTTCTAACATGGACTCTATTGCCTGCTTTTGGATTACTTTCCCCTGGCAGGGCTGCCTTGCCTGGCCTCAGGGGATGAAGATATGCTCAGTCTTGATGTGACTTGATGTGCTGGGGAAGGTTGATATGACAAGAGGGTGAGCTCTCCCTTTCTGGGGGTTAAAGGCAAAGGGAAGGGGAAGAGGGGACTGGAAGAAAAGGATGGAGGGGGTCCTAGTGCTTTAATGGCAAATGGCTAAGCCATCTTCCCAGCCTTAAGAAATAGTTTCAAAGGAGTCAAATTGATATAATGCAAGTATTTATTCAAGAGGCTGGAAGATGGCTCCCTGGGGAAAGTTTACTGTGCAACCAAGGATCAGAGACAGAGATCCCTAGCACATACATAAAAAGTCAGTACCCAGTTATGGTTATCATTGCTGTGATGAAACACCATGACCAAAACAAATTGGGAAGGAAAGGTTTACTTGGCGTACACTTCCAAATCATTGTTTATCACCAAAGGAAGTCAGGAAGTCAGAACTAAAACTGGGCAGGAATCTGAAGGCAAGAGCTGATGCACAGGCCATGGAGGGGTGCTGCTTATTGGCTTGCTCCCCATGGCTTGCAAAGCCTGCTTTCTTATAGAACTCCGGACCTCCAGCCCAAGGATGGTACCACCCACATTGGGCTGGGCCCTGCCCCAACAATCACTAATTAAGAAAAATGCCTTACAGGCTTGCCTACAGCCTGATGTTATAGAGGCGTTTTTCTCAATTGAGGATCTTTGACTCCAATGACTCTAGCCTGTGTCAAGTTGACCTAAAACTAAATAGCATAGTCAGGCATGTCTCCCTGCAGCCAGGCATGTCTTCCTGTATTTCTAACACCAGAACTATGAGGTAGAGACAGGTGAACGCTGGGGCCTCACTAGACATCCAGTCTAGCAGTAATTGAGCTCATGGTCAATAAGAGATCCACTCTCATAAATGCGGAGAGTGACAGAAGAAAACTGCCATCAACCTCTGGCTTCCAAATGAACACGTATAGATAAGCACATCACATACATACACTAAATTTTTTTTCAACATACATGCAAGCAAGTATAGGAGGAAAAAAGATAGTCAAAATCCATATGGAAAACTGGTATCAAATGACAAAAATAAATTCAACCATAATAATTCTGTTAAATATCTAAACTCCCAGAGAGCAGATATTGTCACATTGGAAGAAAAACAGCAAACAACATATAAGCATATGTTGTCTACAGGAAACATATCATAAACTCAAGAACATAACTCTGAAGTAAAACAACTAGAAAACAAGTACATGAAAACAGCAGTCATAAAAAAGTGTAGTGGGCTATAGTAATTAAAACAAACACATTACAGAAACATTAGCATGCTGGAGATGAATCTCAATGATGGAGCACTGACCTAGCATCTGAAGAGCCCTCAGCTTAATCCCAGCATAGAGAAAGAACATGAAAGGGGCAGAGGGACAGACAGATATACAGAGACACAGAAGGTCATTTCACATGTGTAACAAGTAAAAACAATTGATGTAAGAATTATAAACAAACAATCAAACAACATATGATTATTAATAAAATATTTATGGTAAAACAAGCCATGTTATGTAAAGCAAGAAACGACACATTGAAGGCGAGAAATAATTTGTACAGAGAGATTCAATTGTTCTTGGGGATTTCATTTCTCTACTCTTAATAATTAGGAACACAAGAAAAGATACAGAAAATAAAAACATCCATTTTGACCTAATCATCCCATACACGCAGGAGATACTTTCAACCACACATGAATCACTATTTTCCATAACAGAAATGCTAGGCCATGAAAACACATCTCAATAAATCTGAAAGAAATGATGTTTATCAAACAGCATGTAAGAAATTTGTCTAGAAAACACAAGAGAAATGGCTAATGAAAAGATGCTCAAGGTCATTACTCATTTGGATATGCAAATAAAACCACAATAAGGTATTACTTCACATGCACTATAATGACCACAATCAAAAGACAGAAAACCAGAAGGGGAGTGCAGGGTAATTAGAACCTTCATAATTGCTGGTGGGCATGAAAAATGACGACAACACTGCGGAAAACAGTCTGGTAGCTACTTCTGTAGTCAGATCTTTATGAACAACAACAACAAACTCATAAGATTCTTCTCTGGATGTGACCTAGAACCTAGAAGGAATGTTTCAAAAAGAAACTATGAAGGGTTTTTCTAGGTGGTCTGGCTGAACTACCTGTATGTGAATGCCTTGTCCCTGTCTGGGAAGAATTAAAATGTGTTGCCTCGCTGAGGGAGGCATGTCAGTGGGGACAGGCTTTGAGGTTTCAAAAGACCAGGGCCATTCCCTATGTGTTCACTGCTTCTTGTTTGTAAACGTGAGCTCTCAGCTGCTCCTCCAGTGCTATCCCTACCTGTGGATGCCATACTCCCTGCCATGATGGTGATGAACTCACATTCCTCTGTAAACCCCAAATAAACTCTTCTTTCTATAAGCTGGCTTGGTTATGGTTGTTAGTGTGCAGGTGATTCTGTACCCCATCACCCCATCATATTTCACAACGATGCTTTATAACAGCAACAGAAAAATAACTAATGCACTATTCTACAGTGATGCTCACAAATAAAAATTCTAGATTATGGTGATGGTTATAAAACTATAAATTACTGAAATTCCTGAACTTAAATTAAGCTTAAATTCTACTAAATTTACACAACCATAAATATAAAAGAGACCTCCAGGGGCTGGAGAGAAGGCTCAGCCGTTAGGCACAGTAGCTGCTCTTCCAGAGGACCCAGGTTTAATTCCCAGCACCCACATGGCAGCTCACAACTGTCTATAACTCCTGTTCCAAAGGATCCATCACCCTCATACAGGCAAATGTACAGTCAAAACACCAATGTACATAAAAATAAATTATTTTTAAAAAAGAGACCTCCAAAGATTTTTTTTAAATGAAAGGAATAACTCTAACATAAAGGTGAAAAACCGAAACAATTAAGGAAAAGTACCACCCAGAAAACAAATAAATAAACAAACAAACCAAATACCAAAAAAAAAAAAAAACCCAAAAAACAGGCTGAATAGGAAGGAAAACAAATCAAAATAAAGTATATCATTAATACCCTCCAAGATAAGAGCAGATACTAATTCTAGACACAAAATATAATGTTACAGTTTTTTTAATGAAAAAGCATTTGGCAATTAAACATGTAGCAGAAATAAAACTTAATATGTATAGTGAAAAAATAAAGTTGAGAAAGTCTCCCAAAAATTAAAACAAAAATCAAAGGAGTTCCAGGAAAAGAGAACAAAGAAAATAATCCAAATGTATTCTCCAGTAGTTGAAAGCTAGAGTGTTTATGTTTAAAGACTTCATAATAAATGTATTTGTTCTTTTCACAATAAAAGATGGAAATGTGTGTAGAAATTTGAAAGTCAAGAATGGTAGTAAAAAGATCCTACCAGCTTTTCAAATGAGAGAAAAAAAAAAACACATATATAAAGAAGCAAAAACAAAATAGCCTTGGATTTAGTAGTACTTAAGGTAAATGTCAAAATAGTTATTTCAAATTTTATTGGAAAATTATTACCAACCTAGAATTCTGTAATCAGCCTGTGTCAACAAAATATGAGAAAACAGAAAGAGAAACTCCAATTCCAAAACCCAAAAGATATTAACTACTCACTTCCTACTCAAAGCTACTAGTGGATGTGCTCTACCAAAAGGCAAAAGTAATAATGAAAAAATTACAGAAAATGGGAATACCAACACAGGATTGCCAAGACAATGGTGAAGAGAAATCTTGGAAATAATGTTATTTATTTCATGATTTCTAGTACCACTGGTCTTTTTAATATAAATTTGGAGAAAATGATAAATTTTAAGTCAATATTCTCACTCACTATCATCCCTGTGGATTATTATTATGTAGTGTTTAGCCTCTCAAAGACGATCTCTGTGTTATAAACCTCAATCTTCACATGTCCAAACACATCTCTATTTTGACGTGATCAAATGCTGGTTTTATTAGAGCTGAATTCTTGACTCTATAATTCTTCTGATACTTCAAAGGATATCACACTTCTGTGTACCACTGCTAACCTATAGTCTGATGCTAATGTTCTGGTCTATGCTAGCTGCATTTTTTTTAAAGAGGATTTTAAGAATTTTCTATGTTTGGTCTCTGATTATCTGACCTGGTTATGACAGGCCTTTCATTTGAAGATCCATGATTTTCTTTACATGGGGAACGGTTTTATTTATTTTCCTTTGAGTGTGTATGTGTGTTGTATTTGACTTTTCTATTCTACTCTCTGTTCTCTAATTTGTCTTCCTGACTTGCATTCCATTGTCCCTTATTTTCACATTTTCCATCTGTTTCATTAATTTTCTGAATTGTTTTCTTTACTTGTTCTTTAATCTTTCTTAACTTATTACATTTTTAAATTTTAAGAATTCTTTTACTCTTTGATTACTCCAACAATACATTCACGGAAGGTCTGATTGAATATGCGCACTCTAAAGAAGTAGTTACTGGCAAGTTTTCTTTAGGATATGTAGGCATGGAAAAGCATATTAGGAAAAAGTTCTTCTTCTGGGTATCACAAGTATGAGATAGGATTTTAAAAGTATTTTCTTTACAGGAAGGAATTCTTGCCTGGAAACTATAAACTATAAACCTCCCATGGCTCAGGAGGTTATAGGCCATAGTGGGGAACCTACTGTTGTTATTTTGCTGAATGGACATGTGGTCAAACTGCCTCCTACACATGAACATTTATATTCAGGGATTAGCCCTACTCTCGACCTTGACCAGAGACACTTCTTTCTGCAGTGGGTAACAGTTAATGCAGAACTCCTAACTGTTCAAAGTGCCAAGTCACTTGGAGTATCAACCTCCTACCCTGACCAGGGTTCAAGGAATAATAGCAGAGACGATATGGAAAGAACGCAGCAGAGGATGGGGAGGAATGCTGTGAAATGCTATCTTCTGGATACGATGTGGCACTGGCATTCATGAGCTCACTGCAGCTGCAGTTTCTGACACAAGAGCTGCACTAGATAAAGTCAACAAGATCAACCAAACATTCTTACCAAGCAGCGCTAATTGGTCTCAGCTGGTTTAAAAAAAAAAAAAAAAGGAAATAACATGAAAGTGGGAGGTGGACCAGTTAGGAGGTATTGGGGTGGGGGACTGGGAAGGAGTTGAGGGTAAGTATGGTCATGACACATTGTATACAAAAAGAAATTGTCAATAAATAAATAAATAAATAAATAAATAAATATCCAGAAAAGTCACAAGTATTTTCTTCAACTGAAGAGCTATGTTCCTCTTTCTTTACTTCTGTGGTAGAAATCTGACTAGGGTTTTATGTTCCCTCTCAGGCTCCCTAGTCACAGCAGTTTTTCTTAAGTAAAATGCCTGTGTCCTTTAAAAATATCTTATTTTAACCTAGTCACAGAGGTAAGAGGGAAGCTACCCTTGTCTCAAATGTAGAATTTAAATTATTTTTAAAAATTATTCAAGACTATAGCATCTCACCCCTTTTTTCCTAGAGCTACCTTTTTTCTTCATAGGAGTTTTCTCACCTGTTCTGCTCTGTTTATAAAAAGCTCTATGTAACCAAGGCTGGCTTGAGCTTTTGCTCTTTCTGCTTCAGTCTCTTGTACTGGGATTTCAGGCATTTGCCATGTACCTGGCTTCCAGTTACTTAAACCTGTGGCTACTTTTGATCTATTCAAACAGGCTTTGTATCTTTTATGAATTTTTCTCAGTGGTTAGTTATGACCTGCTTTTTGCTTTGGAATACTATTCCTTATGAAATATATCTTTGGGCCAATAAGAGATGAGCACATGAATTCAGTTCATTACCCTAAGCTTCTTTCTAGAGCAATAGGAATAAGACAGGAGCTTAGACTAAACTATCCCTCAGACAGGAAAACACTGCCCATTTATTTCCTATATTTACCTGGCATTATGTTATAAATCCTTTACATATATTCTGTTTATCATTAATTTGTGAGCTTAAGAGCAAACCATTCCCAGCCCTTCACTTCTCAGCACTCAAAAAAACCTATCACACAGTACACACTCTCTTGTTTAAGATGGAGTCTGGCTATGTAGCCCACACTAGCTTGGAACTTATGATCCTCCTGCTTCAGCCTCTTGAACAAGATTACACATATGTACCACCACACCTGGCTGGTATAAATCCTATAAATAAGAATTAGCTGTAAAAACTCCATAGAATCTCCAGTCAGATCCTAGACACAGATAAAAGTGTTCAGAGCTAAAAGAGATCTATAAGGTCATGTTTGTTAAATAAGCAAATCTTTAAGACCTCGTAATGTAAGCTTCCCTCAACTACCAGAAGGAACAAATCACAAATAAAATATGACTCCAGTACACATTATTCTTGTAACCTTCTCTTTGGGCTCAGATCTCCCTAATCTGCCATCAAGATTCTTCTCAATGTCTAGGATAGCGTACATTCATTTTTGTGTTTTCTGTGCTTTGACACAAAGAAATACTTTGTGCTCAGGAAATACTTCGGAAATAGTAAACATATGAATGTTCAGGAGAATGGATTTTTTTAAACTGATTTTTACCATTAACTCAACAGGAAGAAACAATTCAAAATCTTTCTGTGCTATATTTTCTTAATCTGCAACATGGAGACAGTAATTCATTTATTTCATAAATGAAATGAAACAATGTGTATAAAACCAACATAAAAATCAATGATATGCTCTCATGATAAAATCATATCTCTGATGTGCAAATAAAAAATGCAGAATAGTGAATTATAGGGGAAATGCTCTCAATTAAGGGGAAATGTCCTTGACAGTCTGATGGTTCTAATTGTAGCTACTAAACCAAGCAGGTGCTATCCTCTAGGCCATATGGCATGAGCCACAGGGCTCTTCTCCTGCACTAACAACATGGCTGTTATTTCACTCTAGTCACCTTTATAAGACTGCCTTACACCTTTCTCTGTTCCCTGACACAGTGAGAAACCCTGGACTGTGTGAGATTCAGAAGATCCTAGGATCCTAGTTTTTTTGTTTGTTTGTTTGTTTAATCCTAGTTCTTATATAGTTTTATGTTTGTTTGTTTGTTGACACAGGGTCTCATGTCACACAGGCCAACCTAGTTACTACATAGGCAAGGATGACCTTGAACTTCTGATTCTCCTGTCTCTACCTCCCAAGTGCTGGGATTATAGGCACCAATAATATGGTTCTTACTTTTAAGTTGTTAAGAAGATTTCTTTTTCTGTCTATGAAATGAGGACAACAGTACTTCCTTCCCAAGATAGGATTAATTATGTTAAACATGAAGATCTTAACAAAGTGTCTGGCACCGTGTAGCCACTCAATAATAGATAATAGCCACTCTTCTTATAAAAGCATAAAGACATTTAACCCACAGGTCACAACTCCACTTTGTTTAGGCCTTTCTTCAGTAAGTTACTGATCAATAATTCATTATTCAAAGACAATGCATTTGTAAATACTTTCCCTCTATTTTTAATCACATCGCTTCCATTTGATGCAAAGCAACATGAATGAGAAGAAAGCAGAACAGAGTAGGAATCAAATGTGTATTGCCATTAACCTTTCTCTATCTCAGTTTTATCATCTATAAAACAAGGATAACAATCTGCTTCATTACATTACTGTAAAAAAATGAAAGAGATAATGAATAAAAAAAGAACCCAATAACTGGAAAGTGCCAGGCTGGCACTGTTTGTAATTGCCGAGAGTATAAATGACTGCTGGCAGCAAGGTTTGACAGTGGCTCAGTACTGTGTCATATATTACTATTCTCCCTGTTTAAAATTCTTTAAGCTATTCATCACCTTTTAGACAAAGCCAAACTCCTACATGACTTGGCCTACTTTACCATGCTTCCCCACTGCCAGCCTCTCTCCCAGCACATTTGACATTCCAGACATATCAAACTACTAGCAGTTCCCAAATTACACATACCTTGTGAACCTCTTTCCCCATGAATATGAGTTTCTATCTGAAATATATTCATCTCTCTAATTCTTATTCTAAATAATTCATTCAGAATAGACTTTACCATTGAGATGCTTTCACTGACTCAGACTTTAATTCAGTAAATGTTTAACAAATGTCAGAACCTGCTAAGTACCAAAGACAAAGAATTAATAAGACAGATATACTTCCTGACCTCATGAGCTTTACAGCATATTGAACTGTAACTGCATGTGCCTTCATAGCCTCTAGAAGACTAGGAGGTGCAAGTCTAGGACAATGTCTGACTGCTCTCTCTGGGAGAGAACGGGGGCTCTGTAAATGTGTAATAAATCAATATGGTATAAGCATCCTTTTAAATTTTTTCTAAAGTTCATCTACAGCCTCTCACATGATAAGCAAAGACTTTGCCATTCACCCGGATCCTCAGCCATCCTTCAACTTTTTGTTTTCTGTAAGCAGCTCAGGCAAGCCTTGAACTCACTCTACAGCTACAACCCAAGGAGGACTTAAACTTTCAATTCTCCCCTCTCAGCCTGCCAAGTAGTTGAGATTACAGGCTCGGCCACCAAGCCTGGCTAGAAAAATAGTTTTCTATAAGAGATAACACCCCATATAAAAAATAGTATTCTCTCTGTGTGTGTGTGTGTGTGTGTGTGTGTGTGTGTGTTTGGTTTTTTCCAAGACAGGGTTTCTCTGTTTTAGCCCTAGCTGCCCTGGAACTCACAGAGATCCATCTGCCTCTACCTCCCATGTGCTGGGATTAAAGGTTTGTGCACCACTTCCCAGCTAGTATTCTCTTATATGTATCACTGTTTATTATTTATAAGACCTTTTCAAATATATCAGTATCTTATTTTTATTCCTATTTCTATAAAAAGGCAACTTCTAAAATAGAGACACAGAAGAGCTTTGTAAGGTCATTCACGTACACTTCCAACCCACTTCTTCAATGATTTGATTCCTATCACAATTCTTTAAGCTATGAAACATGGCTGCAGCCTCAGAGGGCAGAATGAAAATTCTTACATAAACAGAATCTGTTACAGATAGATTAGTGCTCTTTACTAATGAAAGAGGGGAGAACCCCTTCTAAATTCCAGTGTCCAGAAATGCATCCAGGTAAGGAAGAATGCATCATTCTCATTTCACTGATGAAAACTCTGAACTACAGAAAGACAAATGGGGTTTCCAATGTTCAAACAGCCAAAAAGCCACATATCTGGCTTCAAGATTAGAATTCTACAGCAATGTAAAGCTAGAAGAGACATACTGTCGAATAGGGATAACATCATTCATCATTCCAGTTCCTTTACTGCAGACAGAGAATCTAAGGCATGGCAGTGACCAAACTTAGCGTCTCCAAGGCCAGGTTCTGTCTCTATCACACTGTCTTGAACCTTACTTCCATACCCACTTATTTCAGAATGGAGGAAACATAGACTTACCAAAGTGTTAGAAGAATTATAATCTTCAGCTGACTTATCTATAAAAAGAAGCGAGACAAAAGACTTAGTAAACAACTGTAGTTAACCCTTTTCTGAGTGCTAACGTGATCTGACCAAACACTTGCCAGATTCAGAGAATGGTAATAGCATGTCTGGGCCTGTGAGCAGAAGCCATGCTAAGCCCATTATATTTATCATAGTCTCCTTTAAATTTCACTGGGGCTCTGGGTATTATTATTATTATTATTATTATTACTATATTCACTTTAATATAGTGAATATTAATAGATGTTATAGTTGAGAGACAAGTTAAATAATTTGCCTGGCATGTACATAGATTAAACAGATGATTCAAAACCTGAATTCTGATCTAATTCTAAATGCCTTACTGTAACTTACACATCAGGAGTTTTCAACGGTGAAGAAATTTTCCTACATTCTACAATAACGACAAGGAATTGTGCTGTCACTCAGATAAAATAATGACCAAGCTACAGCTTCAGATTTCAGAAAGGATCTTTTAGAGGCTGGGAACCAGCTAAGTCAGGAAAATGCTGCTGCTGTGCAAATACAACGTTGTAAAGAAACAAACAAAAGTGAGTGTGGTGATGCATGATTATAATCCCTGACCAATCTACATGATGAGTTCTAAGTCAATGAAAGACCTTGTCTCAGAAATACAGGGACAGTGCTGAGGAATGATACTCCAGGTTTTCTTGTGACCTCTACATGCACAAATACATATGTGCCCTGAGGAGCCAGCAACATAAGATCAACATTTATTCAAGACATTTCATAGTCTGATGAACTGACTGAGTGGTATATAAAATAAGTGTTGCCTTACAACCAGTGATATCTCAGACTTGAGGAAATAGAAACCCATAAGATAGTTTAGCTATTAAAAAAAAAAGAAAAAAAGAAAGAAAAGAAGTTTAGAGATCAGGTGTTGTCTTCTTTGATTTGGTTCTTTAAATCCTAAGAATTTACTTGTCAGTTGGTCACCAATGGAATTCAGAAAACAATCTATCAAATCTGACATATTTCTCATCAAGAACCCAGACAAGGAAATGTCCAAGGTCTCAATTCTATCACATAAAAAGGGGCCAGTATGGCCTTTTGGTTCTACAGCAAATAAATACTCCAAAAAGTAGGAAGTAAGGAAATCTATGGCATTATGTTCTTAGAGCAAATCATGTTCACCGGAAAGACTGTTCAGCAGTTAAGAGTATTTGCTGCTCTTGCAGATGACTTGTGTTCGGTTCCCAGCATCCCCACAGTGGTTCACAACCAACTTTAACTCCAGTTCCAGGAAATCCTACCCACTTTTCTAGCCTCCCCAGAGACCATACATGAATACAGTGCACAAACAGAGGCAGGCAAAACTCATCACATAAAATTTTAAATTTAAAATCTACAAACAAAACAACAAAAATCTAAATAGTTAGGCCATGGAGAAATCAATTCAAGGCATAATTTAAACGTTGCTTTGCTTTGTCAAAAAACAAAATAGTATCAGCTTAGCAGAACTGTACCTTCCTTCACTGCCTCTAACCTTAAGTACTCCTAGGTCGTTTGAGAACTAGGCATTATGGTTATAAATATGCCTGTGATACCATAAAAAAGGGTGGAAACTGGGGTCAACAAGATAGCTCAACAGGTAAAAGCACTTGTCTCTCAGACCTGATGACCTGAGCTCCATCCATATGAGCCACATGCTATCGGGAGAGAATCAAGCCCTGTAAGTTGTCCTCTGACCACACACATGTGCTAGGGTAAATCCGTGTGTATGTATGTATATAAATTGAATAACATTTTAATAAACATTTCTCCTAAAATTTCTATAGATCAAAATTGAACTTCAAAGCACAGAATGAAAAGAGTAGAAGGTACTTCCAAACATTTTATTTTACAAATGAAAAGACTATAGTTCAAAAAGGCAAAGACACTAATTCTTGTGTTA